>NC_059503.1:42547000-43176000 GCF_914767665.1 Harmonia axyridis
AGCCATCCTTCTTTTTAACAAGAAGAATCGGGGATGACCAGGGGCTGGTCGAAGGTTCGACAATGCCCTGTTCCAGTAAGTTGTCTAACTCTGCATCAATATGACCTTGCATTACCGGACTCACAGGATAATACCTCTGCTTAATTGGACGACACGAGGTTTTTATCTCATGTTCCACCAGATTAGTACATCCTAACTCGTCACCCATGTTCTGAAAAGCCTCCTGCACAACATCATTCAAAATCCTAGATTGCTCAGGGGTAAGGTGTTCCTCTGATGCAATCGCATCCACAGAGACATCAGCATCTCGTTGAAATACCCATTTCCCACAACGAAGATCCGGTACGACACCGAACTTCCTCCAAAAATCAATGCCTAGGATTAAAGAGTGCGGCAACTCAGGAACTACTAAGGCTGAAATCATCTTAACCTTATTTTGAAGCTTAATTGGTAAATCCACCGAACCGATACTTGAACTTGAACAACGACTCTACAAGCAATTACATTATCGACATTAATACTTAAATTCAATTTCTTCAACAACACTCATCCAGGACCTTCAATAATCGTGCATGAAGCACCCGAATCTAAAAGACCTAACAAATCGACATCAAAAACAGAAACCGACAAATATGGACGTTCATCATTTTGCGCATGCGCCAATACATAATCCAACAGAGCTTTTTGGTGCAAAGGTAAACGATCACGGGCAGAGAAATGAGGGAAGGCACACATACTGCCATTAGAGGTCTTCCCCCTCAGTTTTCCGACGGCTTACACTTAGGACAGGTCCGAACAGTGGAACCTGGACGACCACACTTGAAGCAGTACTTATTTTTGGTCATCTTACAATCCCTAGCAGCATGACCAGATTGCTTACAATTCCAGCAAGTCAATACTGCACTTACCTCAGCCGAAGAGGTACTTACATCAGCAGAAGAAGTACTCACATCAACAGAAGAGGCAGAATGTTGTTCTGTATATACGTATGCTAGATCAGGTTCCAAAAAAGAGCTCCTATTTCGTGGAGGAGGTACAAAGGATTCGATGGATTCCTTGCGAGCCTCGAGTTGTCTTCCGATATCCAACAGTTGCGAGATCGAGGTGATGTTAGTCAAACCTAACTGACTCTGGTAAAAGGGTCAGATATTACGAAGAAGGATTCTCAGTCGAGCTTCCTCATTGACTGGTACAGTAAGACGTTTAAACATAGTGTCCATCATTGCCAGATATAAACCGATGCTTTCATCAGGGCCTTGTGTTCTGCGTTTGATCTCATCGAAGAGTTTCTCATTATAATTGGGAGGAAGAAACTGTTTTCTCAATTTATCAACTAACTGAGACCACGTTGACAAGGTAGACCGGACAGATCTTAACCAGATAAGAGCCTTACCCACAAATATATCACTAGCGGACAAGAACATCTGCTCCTCTGTAACGTTCCGGGAAATACATAATTCCTCAAAATTTTCAAGGAAAGAACTCAGGGAGCACCTAGAATTATCTCCACTGAATTTGGTAATATTCCATTTGGCCACAGATACTGAAGGTACCTTACATTGGGGAGCCGAAGCTGTATTAGTGGTCCGGTGAACTATATCACTAACTGTGACGTCATCCGACTCAGATTCCGAATCAGATATACCAGCTGTATCCATCAGCATGCTCAACTCCAGAGGTGACTGAGTTTGCAGCGATAATCTCCGATATTTTCTAGCTCGCGATCCTAATTCCGCCTGTAATTCAATTATTTTCGCTAAATATCCTGACCGGAGGACCTGTTCTTCTTCTGAGAGCGCTTGAGATCTTTCCGCTCGCCTAAACAAATGTACCAAGCGTGTAGACGTCTTAAGAAAAGATGGACTCTCATCACCCGAAAAATCTAATAACTCTCTTTGAAAAAATGAAATTGAGCCCTCCAACGCCTTGAGTCATCTTCGAACCGATATGGATATGGTGGATATTTGGTTTTAATTCCAGTTTTTTCTAACCTCAAATAACCTCTAAGACTCTTTCTCATCTCAACAACCGTACTCAAGTTACCTACACCTCTTACAGCTAATTCATAACTTAATTAATCTTTATCAAGACGATTCACCTCCATTCGACCCTCCATACTCAACAAAATACTAAAAGCACAATCTTACCTAACCTCAAAAATACAAAATATTGGCAGCGCCAATAAATACAACGGAAATCGACACTACAGAAAAAATTGATAACAAGGTAGATTTGAAAACTAACGGAATACGAAAAATATTAATAATAAAGACAAGACCGATCAACCACTGCAATTCAGATAGAATAGACTTTTGGGCCCCACGTTGGGCGCCAATTTGTGACGTGTCGACCTTGAGTAAGCCGGTCACAAGGCTAAAATTCGGCTCGCGACTACACTCAGTGAAGATGGGAGTGAGTTCTTCAAAATTAGATGGAAGGTAATAATGGGCGCCAGGTAGAGATATGCCTGTCTTAAGAATAAATTGCGTACTCCTCTACCAGAGTAGCAATAAAACGAATCACTCAAGTCAAACGTTTAATAAAATTAAAATTTCCGCAGTGGTTGATAATAATAAAAAAAAAAATTATGAAAAAAAATTTTCGAAATTACCAAGAGCCAGAAGGGCTTCCCAAAAACTTTACCTAACACTAACAAATGCCAGAAGGGCTTCCTATAAACTATAATCAACAACAAATGCCAGAAGGGCTTCCTACAACCTATAATGCCTAAACTAATCCTGAAAACAGAAGCCTTATATCAGCCTAAGTTGAATAAGAAGATTGACCTCAACCACAGATCCTGAAGGAATATACAAATACAGTGGTTGTAATAACTGGCTGGCATAAAATAGCTGGTTGAATAAAGTAATAATAAATTCCAGTCACAAATCCTGAAGGGATACACAAGTATTAAAGTTGTTAAAATAAATGGCCAGTTAGTGGAGTGCACCTCACCGCAAACTGTTTACAATTTCCACAGTATATAATAAGCAACAAACAACCTTTATTCAATATATTTTAATATAACTATCAATGGATAGAAAACTAATAATAAAACCGTTAACTCCTTTTCAACTGACTGATTTACTATCAGTACAATAAATCGTTACTTCCAAAACTAAATCTCAATACAATACTCTTAAAGCCAGTGCAAGCACCGGTTACCTGATACAAAATCAATATTGAAGGTTGACACCAAATCTAACGGTGAGATCTCTATACGTAGAATGTACCATCTACTCGAGCTACACCATATGTCAGCAATGTACTATATACTCGAACTGTACCATATATCAGAATGTATCATACATCAGAATTGCACCAGAAATTCACCACCATACACCAGAAAATAAGTACCATAACCTCAAACCATACCAGACTCCAGAACTCCTGAACGTAACCAGGCACTAGGATTCTCAACGTATCCAGGCCGTTACCAGGCACTAGGATTCCAAACAGTTATCCAGGCACTAGGATGCTCAAAGATATCCAGCACTAGGATTCTTCAATTCAACCAGGCACTAGGATGCGCAAAGATATCCAGGCACTAGGATTCTCAACGTTACCCAGGCACTAGGATTCCAAACAGTTATCCAGGCACTAGGATTCTTCAAAATATCCAGGCACTAGGACCCTAATAACATACTATAAGACATCGTTCACAAAATAAAATGGAATTTATACCTCTCAGTTGTTGTTCGAGGGAAAAGGATCCTCTTGATATTCTTCTTGTAATTTCAACAGTTGTTCGAACTAATCGCCGGGAAGCGAATCCTAATAGAACAGAAATTTCAGACAATAGCTCAAGATATAGAAATGATTTCATACCTCTCAGATCTTCAGAGTAAATTCAATACAAGAGATGGGCCTTGTGGAAGAAAATTTTCATAATCACGTATAAAACGTAGTTCCCAGAAATATTCACAATACCATAAACCAAACAGGGAATTATCCAAATTGAAGAAATAATCGCCTATAACAAGGATGATTCTAGATCATATATTCTTCAAATTTGGTCAATTTTTCCTCCAAAAAAAAACTTCTCTCAAAATTTTCACGAATCGCCGATAACCTCCTTCTGGTTCTGACAATCCATTTCTAACCATAGAATATACCAGTTGTCAAACGAAACTTCCCACACAGAAGAAAAATAATACAAGAAATCCAGAAATTATAAAATATTTCCCCACGGTAATGATATTCGACCTCATTTATCCGGAAATAACTGTTCCATAATAAATTCAAATTTATATTAATACGGAATATTTCGAGTTGAATCAACAATCAACCTCCAGAGGGCGCATTACCAACCGAAATATCAAATGGTGTAAATTGAACCGTTACAAAACCTTATCAACAGATGTTTCGAATCAGGAATATGGCCGACGGACTTTAAAGAGTCACTCATTATCCCACTACACAAAAAAGGAGACCCGACCACAACAACAAATTACCGCCCTATTTCGCTGATTACACACATTTCTAAAACTTTTGAAAGGGCTTTAAAAAATCGTTTAGATTCTTTCCTGAAGAAATATAATATAATTGCTGCAAATCAACTCGGTTTTAGAGAAAAGAAATCTACCGAGGATGCGATATTAACCTTGACATCGAGAATAACCACAGCCCTAAATGATAGTAAACCGTGTCTTTGCGTTTTTATAGATCTTTCCAGAGCATTCGACACGGTTCACCAGAACCTTCTTTTGAAATCACTTGAAAACATAGGTGTGAGAGGAAAAAGCCTGAAGCTATTCGAAAATTATTTATCAAGTAGATACCAGCGAGTAAAACTCGACGAAGTCGTCGGCGAAACAAGAAGGATTGAGTTCGGAATACCACAAGGTACAATCTTAGGGCCGACTCTTTTCAATATTTATGTGAATGAATTATATTCTCTTGAAAGTGATGGATTCGTCCTTGGTTTTGCTGATGATACGGCGGTACTATATACTGCTGACACCTGGGAAGCACTGAGAGAAAAGTCACAAAACGATTTTAGAAAAATAAACTCCTTTTTAAATAGCAAATTACTCACAGTGAACTTGGAAAAAACGAACTACGTGCCCTTTAGCTGTAGCAGGGCTGGATTGCCGAACTTCGATAGCTTAAATATAAATATGGGTGACATGACAAGTCCTATCATATTTCACCGCTTAATGAAATTAAATATCTAGGAGTTATCATTCATTCACACTTAAGGTGGGACTCTCACATTAAATATACCATTAAAAAACTACAAACTATCTTATACAGATTCAAATACCTTAGAAAAATTTTTATCAACGCACCACCTAAAAATGCTATACTATGCACTAGTGGAAAGCCATCTCCGCTATGGAATACTAGGATGGGGAGCTGCAGCGAAAACCCACATTCACCTCCTGGAAGTATGCCAGAGACGTTTTCTCAAGCTTATTTTTGCTAAAGATCGACTGTACAGCTCTGATCAACTCTACCTAGAAACTAAGATTATGGACACCAGACAATTATACTTTTTCCACACGCTCATAAAATATCAGACTGCAAGGCGGACACCACTGGTAACTAATCATTCGCACAATACACGAAATCGAAATCAACACCTAGTTCCCTATATGATGAAAACGATGACACAACGTTCCTTCAATTACTTGGCACCAAAATTTTATAATAGTTTACCTGAACAGATGAAGACTTGAGTATATCCACCACAATTCAAAAATGCATTGAAGAGATTCATTCTTGAGAATCCAAGACAATTAGTTCATCACCATTTCGATGCTTACGTGAGCTGAACAAATCATATTCATAGTATGTCACAGTTTATTACTTGCATAAACAGTTCTTAATATTATGTAGGTGTTTAGTTTATCTCTGTTGTTTGTTATTTTTGGGTAGGTTTTTGTCATTTTTATTTTTGGGTACTATTTATAAGTATGCTTTTATGTAGCGATTTTATTGACTTTTTATATTTATGCGAAACAAGTGTAACAACACTTATCGCTAGTCAACTTTATTCATTCATTATATTTTATTGTGAAACACTTTGTTCTGTAATTGTTGTTGAATAAAGGTTATTATTATTATTATTTACTATTAGAGAAATTGAAGCCGGAGATCTGCAAGCATCGATGATAGAACTGCTGCTGTTCAACTTATACATGGCAGACATATCAAAAATTAATAGATGCTATTTACTTCCACTGTTGAATGCGGAAAACAATTACTAGGCATTTACAGATATACCTAGATAAACTGATGGAATACTTCAAGAAATGGAGATCAAAAGTGAATACAACAAAAACAGTTGCAATCTACTTCGGAGGAACAACAATAAAGAAAGAGAAAGCGGGAGTTCTGGGAGTATTTCCAGTTAAAGAATGAACTTTAGCAAACAGACAGAAGAAAACAAAATGAAGGCAATAATTGCACGGAACACTCTACCCGCTGCTAAAGCCTAAAAGTAAACTTTCTTTAGAAAACAAGTTGAGATAATAAAAATAGTGCTAATACCAAATATTAGATACGTATTCAGTAGTAACCTGGTATAATACGACAAGACAATAATAAGGATCAGTTGCAAAGCACGCTAAATACAGTAATCAGAATAGCGGTTGGCAACCAACCAGCTAATCAGAAAAGAATTGAAAATTGAAACTATTGAGGAAATAATCAACAAATGGAGAAAGAAGGCAATAAAGACACTGCAAGAGTATGAGAATAAAAAATTAAAAAGATACTATAAATTGAAATAAGAATGACAGGTGGGAGGAAATACCTCTTTCAAAGAATCAAATAGAAGAAAAAAGTGACATGCAGTAGGGGGGAAAGTTTCCAATTAGACAACAGTAGTACATCGGAGAAATGAAAGTAGAGGCGTAGGGAATGAAATTACAATCGTTATACAAAAAGAAGACCTGAGCAATAAGCTAGCTTTATAACCGAAAAAAAGTGGCGTGAAATTCAACAGAGAAATACATGTCGGTTACTATGTTTGACTGCCAAACATTCAACCTCGATACTAAAGTTACACGTTTATTCCTAATAAAATATATTCTATTAAGATTAATTTTTGACTTGATTATTCTATCTAGCTTCAATCTCCCCGGTAGCTCAGTGGTTAGAGCAACGAACTAGTGATTCGGAGGTTGCGGGTTCGAGTCCCGCTCGGGGAGGTATTTTTTCCAGAATTGAAAAATTGTCTGAATGCCGTGAGATTGATTTAATATATTAATATATACAGACGTTAAACCATTATTTATCTAGTTATCGTATACGTAGCGACGGATAGAATTGAGTTTGCGTCGATATATATATTCAACAATCTATCGTCTGTTCATCTATATTTCGAACCAAGGTGCGGTTCTTCTTCAGGATGCTAAAATCACACAAATTACAAAATCAGAGTTGGAAAGCTGCAAAAACAACTCATGCTTACATGCAGCTTTCCAAGTCTGATTTTGTAATTTGTGTGATTTTAGCATCCTGAAGAAGAACCGCACCTTGGTTCGAAATATAGATGAACAGACGATAGATTGTTGATCATTTCAAATTGCCTAGATACCCAAATCACCCCAACTTACTTTATTCGGCAAATAATTCTCTTACTGTATATATATATATATATATATATTTTTTTTAATCACCGTTGTAGGGTAAGGCTTCGAGGTTGCCGGTTCCTCACAGAACAAGGCAACACTCAATTGCTAGTGAGGAAACTTCTCACAATTCTCGTGGTCCACAAGATCACCTCCTTCTGCGCCTTCTCTATTAGGTCTATTAGGTATATATATATATATATATATATATATATATATATATATATATTTTATTGATTCTTCGGTCTTCACTTGATGGAAATTCATTTTAAATAAATAATAATACACTGTTGATTTCCACAAAATTTTGTGGAAATCAACAGTGTATTATTATTTATATATATATATATATACATCATCCGCCAGGTGCTTTACTCCTATTGAAGGTGACGACAGGATTTTACCTTGGTGCTCCCACCCGGTTGATCCTATATAATCACGAAAGTGTGAAGGGAAAAAAAAAATATATATATATATATACATATTTTTTTTTCTATCACCGTTTAACGGGTTGGTGCCTGAGCCAACCGGGCCGACGAAGCCAAGGTTGTCTCAGGAGCTAGTTAAGAACTTCCTGACTATATGTGTTGTGGCCAAAATTACCTCCTTCTAAGCTTGGCTGATCAAGCTTGTGTTAAGCTGTAGTCGTGTGGTGTTTTCAACGAGGTGGGACTCAACCAATCCATTCACCGAAATTATGAGGGGCAATATAGAGGTTCTCTCAAGTCCATAGATCTCCTTGAGCTCGAATGCGAGATCATGGTACTTGGTCAATTTCTCCATGTAGGCTCGAGCTAGATTCTCATCGGCCGGTACCGTTACGTCGATTATCTGTATATATCTCTCAGCTTTGTTGAACAGAACAATGTCAGGTCGATTGTGCGGAATTGCTCTATCCGTTACCAAGGCCGTGTCCCAATATATATATATATATATATATATATATATATATATATATATATATATTTATATATATATATATATATATATATATATATATAAGGTGTGTGAATAAGTCTTTCCCGTTTTTTGTAAGAGATGGCGCCACCAATACTGTGCGAGTATTTAATGGTTACATATGTCATAATCAAAGCTTATTCATCTGTCAACAATTCCACACTAACACATTAGTTGAAATTTTTTCGCATCATAAATTTTTGAAATCGTGAAAATGTCGAAATTTGAGCCGAGTCGACGTCATTTGCGGGAAGTTTCACTTTATTGGTTCAATTTGAAGAAATCTGCTGCCGAGGCGCATCGGTTGCTTCAGGAAGCTTATGGAGAAGGTTGTGTCGATGATTCAAGTGTTCGCGGATGGTTTCGACGCTTCAAAAGTGGCGATTTCGACGTGGAAGACAAGGAGCGTTCTGGGCGGCCGCAAATCTTTGAAGATCAAGAATTGGCGACTTTGCTTGATGAAGATTCGTGTCAAACGCAAGAAGAACTTGCTGAAGCATTGGGAGTTGACCGAACAACCATTTCCAAGCGTTTGAAAGCCATGGGAATGATCCAAAAGCAAGGAAATTGGGTGCCGTACGAACTGAAGCTGAGAGACGTCGAACGGCGTTTTTTCACTTGCGAACAGCTGCTTCAGCGACATAAAAGAAAGGGTTTTCTGCATCGTATCGTGACTGGCGATGAAAAGTGGATTCGTTACGATAATCAGAAGCGAAGAAAATCATGGGGACTACCCGGCCATGCATCATCATCGACGGCCAAGCCAAATATTCATGGCGCCAAGCTCATGCTCTGTATATGGTGGGACCAGCTAGGTGTGGTTTACTATGAGCTTCTGAAACCGAATGAAAGGATCACAGGCGAGGTCTATCGACGACAATTGATGCGTTTGAGCCGCGCACTGCGAGAAAAACGGCCACAATACTCCGACAGGCACGACAAAGTTATTTTGCAACATGACAATGCTCGCCCACATGTTGCACAGCCGGTGAAAACATACTTAGAAACGCTCAAATGGGAAGTCCTACCCCACCCGCCGTATAATCCAGACATTGCTCCGTCTGATTACCATCTCTTCAGATCGATGACGCATGGCCTGGCTGACCAGTACTTCCATTCCTACGAGGAAGCCAAAAAATGGGTGGATGACTGGATAGAGGCCAAACCGGTCGAATTTTTTCGCAACGGGATTCGTATGTTGCCAGAAAGATGGGGAAAAGTTGTAGCTAGCGATGGCCAATACTTTCAATAATTCATTTGTAACCATTTTTTCACAATAAAGGCTCAAAATATGAAAAAAAACGGGAAAGACTTATTCACACACCTTATATATATTCGGTTCAATGTTATTTACCATAGTAACTATATATATATATATATATATATATAAGTATTCATCTCTATATATTTTGAGTTGATATGAAACGTTGATTTACTGTGGGACATAAGAAGTGCGTTCTTTGTGGAGAAACTCGCGAATTGAGTGAAATATCTAATCACTGATATGTTTTCATTCCCGCCCTCTCTATGTCAAATTTGATCATGTTAGAGACAAAAATTGCTTACTGAAAATGACATATGCTTCCTTCATCTATGTTTATTACTCTGAGGGTTCGGTTCATTGATGGATAATTCAAAGGCAAAATCAGTTATGTCCGCCCGTTCGCCAATAATTCTTGAACGGAATGTAGTGAAGACTTGAAATTTCTAGGATAGATTCAAAGTCTGAGTCGCAAGATTTTCTATACCCATCTGATATTTTTCAGGTGGCATACCGGCGAAAGGCCATTTGTTTGTAATTGGTTGTTTTGCGGGAAAAGGTTCACCAGATCGGATGAGTTGCAGAGGCATAGGAGAACACATACAGGTGAAAAAAGATTCCAGTGCATGGAGTGCAACAAGAAGTTTATGAGGTCTGATCACCTCTCGAAACACCTTAAAACCCACCAGAAGCAGAGGATAACGGTAAGTTTCACCTGATAATAAAAAAATAGTTAATTCAAGGAAAAATTGGAAAAAGTTCGTACAATATAAAAATAAATTTGACACAAATACTTTTCGAAATGAATATTTATTGCAGAGGCTATAGCCTCTTTTCATATTGTAAGAACTTTTCCAATTTTTTCTTGAATTAACTATTTTATTGTACGCGATACTGGACAAGAACTATGAATACTGCAAATTTTTCAGAATGTTATGATATAATATTTTTTTCTGCTCGAAAAATATTCTCAATCCAATGATTATTTTTTGGCAAGTTTTTTTCAAGCCAAATTTTCATCCCGAGATCACTGGTGGAATATTTAGTTTGGCAACCCCTCAGATCTTTTTTTTTGTATGAGGACTGGAATTTTATTCCCTACACCTCTACTTTAATTTCTCCTATTTTCTACTGTTGTCTGATTGGAAGACTTTCCTCCCTACTGCATGCACTTTTTTTCTTCTATTCAGTTCTTTGAAAGGAGTATTTCCTCTTATCTGTCATTCTTATTTAGATTTGTAGTATATTTCTTAATTCCTTATTCTCGTGCTCTTTCAGCGTCTCTTTTGTCTTCTTTCTTTGTGTGTTGATTATTTCCTCAATAGTTTCAATTTTCAGTTCTTCTCTGATTTGTTGGTTGGTTATATACCGGCAGTGTAGTCCTCTCAATGCTGCTTTTCGGATGGTGCTTGTTTGCTTTTGTCATCATCGTTCTTATTTTACGTTGCAAGTATTCGATGTCTGTTTTGCTCCATGGAACTATACCGCATAAGTATGTTAGAATTGAACATACATAGTTATGTGTTGATGGCTCTCGTCATGTTCCTGCTGTTCAGGTTTGTTTTTAAGATTTTTTTGGTTCTCCTAATGAACTCAGTCTTGCTTCATTCTTTGGTGGTTGATTCGTCGGTTCTGTTTCATTCCAAATTTTATTTATATTTATAAAGATCATTCGACTTTATTGCTTCTATTTGCTCTCCATTTGCGAGAGTAATCGGTTCATCTTGAATTCTTCCTCGAACTACGCTGAGTGTACGATATTTGTCCAATCCGAATTCTATACCTACATCTTTCGAAAAATGTTCCACTAGTTTGACCATAACTTCTAGCTGGTTCTTATTGCCTGTTATCAGTTTCAAATCATCCATGTACAGCAAAGGATTGAGGGTGGTAGTGTTATTATTTACTCTAATGTTGAAACCCTTTTCAGTGGCATTCAGCTGTTTAGAGAGTGGGTTCAGCGCCAAGCAGAACCATAAAGGGCTCAAGGAGTCTTCTTGGAAAATTCCCTCTTTAATTGAAATCAGCCTGGTTTTAATGCCGTGGAAAGCTCGATGTTCGTCCAATTGTCCATTGCAAGCTTTAGAAAATTTGTTATAATTGAATCGATCTTGTATATTTCCAAAATTTTCGTCAGCCAGCCATGTGGAAGTGAGTCGAAAGCCTTCTTATAATCAAAATAAGTCATGAAAAGGTTTCTATGTTTCTTGAAGGCTTGGTTGCATATGATGGAATCTATTGCCAGCTGTTCCTTCGATCATTGTGCATTCTTGGAACCTCCGATCTGTTGTGTAGTAATAATTTCATTATTCTCGCAATGTTTGTAGATACGAGATGCTGAGCATGATGTAATGATTTTGTATATTGTTGGTAGGCATGTTATAGGTCTGTATTCTGATGGATCCATAGTGTTTTGAAAATCCTTCGGTATTAGGTAAGTGATACCTGTTGTTAAAAATGTTGGAATTTCTCTTGGATTATGTATTATGTTATCTTTGTATTCGACTAGCCTGCAGTGCAGACACCAAAACTTCTTCAACCAGAAGTTGTGAATTCCATCTGGGCCTGGAGATTTCCAATTGTGAGTGTTCTTCAATATTTCCTGTAGTTCTTCAGACGTTATTACACTATGTGGCATACTTTCTATGCTCTCACATAATTTCTCCTTTCTTCTTATCCAATGCGCTTGGGAGTTGAAAGGAGTCGGTGTTGACAGTTGATCGATCCAAAAATTCTCCATATCTTCGGCGTTTGGAGGACTCCCTAATTTTGTTGACGTTTGTTCATTAAGCATTCTATAAAATTTCTTTTCGGGGTTTTCAAAAATCACATTGTCATGTATTCGTTTATAGCTCTCATTGTATCTTCTCAGTCGTCCAGAGTATACAATTTTTGTTTGAGTGTATCTAGAGTTTCTTGAGCACTTTCATTGTTGGCGTCGTAGTTTGCATGTCGCCTATGGCGATCCATAATTGCATCCACTATTTTTTGTAGTTATCTCTACGGAGAACCTTTTTCAAATTGTGTTAACCTTCCTATATCTTGTCGGAATCTATGTACTTTTTCTTCTAGCCTTTTTTGCCAATATGATTTGTTATGCTGTTTTACTTGGATATTTCGTATTGAACACAAAGAACTATATCTTATAATTACCAAGATTTTTCGAAAAAAACACGTGAGTTTACATTCACCGCTATCAGTCATCGAATGCAGCATGGAAATCATGTAACGGTCGTCAACCGTTCCTTAACCTCCCTTGACCACCAGATGGACTAATAGTCCTCTATAAGAGTTTGTCTATAGGCCGCTAGGTCTCATCGTCCTTCATACGCGAGTTCGTCTATTCACCGCTAGATGGACCAATTGGCTTTATAATCAAGTTCATCTAGCTACCGCTAGATGGACGATTTGAACCCCTTGCGCTACTAGTTACATTTTTACACTTAACTTATTGTTTCTTGATCTCCTTGTTTACTTCATTTCATCTGCTTTTATTTCTTAGAATCAACTGTGCGATTATTTCACTCTTTATATTTTTGTTTGTTTTACCATTTTCATTAATGTTATTGGATCTTGCCTCTTTCTGTGTGTCGTTTTCTTTATTTGCCTTCTCTTTTGTGTCCATCTCCGTTTCTTCCGTAGTTATTTACTTATCGTCGTCAATTTCCATCTCATCCTCAATAAGTATTTCGAATGATTTCGACTTTTTCACTGTATTGACATACAGGGTGGCCAGTTGAAAACGAAACAGACGAGATTACAGACGAAATAAAGTTTTTCGATAGAAATGCTCGGACAGGTCGATTTCTGTTTCGAGGGGGACAACTTAAGATGTAGGTTACGGACGCATAGCGCTTCAACCCTTGCTACTACAACCCTCATCCCCAAATTTTGAATAGGGAAGATGGGGTGAGTGATACCTCATTTGAAAGGTATTTTTATACTGATTTTAGCAAAGTAGTTGTTTTTTCATTTTATGCATTAGTTCTCGAAATATTCTTAACTAAGTATTTGAAAATGAAGTGGTGTTTCCATGGCACTTGTAGTGTTTTGTGAAAAATCGACATTTTGAGCTTCAAAACAACCATGACTGTGGCTTCCTTTCTAACTAACTAACGCATGAATATTTCGAGAACTAATGCATAAAATGAAAAAACAATTACTGTGCTGAAATCAGTATAAAAATACCTTTAAATTGAGGTATCACTCACCCCATCTTCCCTATTCAAAAATTGGGGGTGGGGGTTGTAGCAGCAAGGGTTGAAGCGTTATGCGTCCGTAACCTACATCTTAAGTTGTCCCCCTCGAAACAGAAATCGACCTGTCCGAGCATTTCTATCGAAAAACTTTATTTCGTCTGTAATCTCGTTTGTTTCGTTTTCAAATGGCCACCCTGTATATAATATAAGATGGCGACCATGTCAAAAGCGCAGTTAAATAGCGAGTTAAATAAGTGGAAAAAGGACGAACTAATTGATTTTATAGTGAATAAAAAGTTACCAAATAGTGTAAAAACAAATAGTGCCTTGAGTGCAGCACTGAATGTGGATGGCCAGGAACTTCCCGATGAATCTGAAGAGGATGGTGAATGCACAAACCAAATCTGTCAAAGACTACGGATGGAAAATATCAACTTGGTAACATCTATCAAGTTAATGGAAAAGCTTCAACTCCAAATGGAGAAAAGAACTGAAGAACAAGAAATATTAATAGGAGTACTCAGCAAAGGAAATGTTGATAAAAATTAATATAAACCTGTAAATTCAAAAAGTGAGGTTATTGAAAACAAAATAAAAGATATCAGTAAGAAGTCAGAAACAATAATTGACGTTGATACTGATGAATTACACAGAGAAAGGAGTAGATCAAAGTCGACATCGTATGCTGAAACTACTAAAGTCAGTCGCACAATGCAACCAGTGGCGGAGAAGAAAGGTGACGTGAAGAGGCGAGATGGTAATACTGGCCGAGACCCTGTTGCTATGAAAAAATGAGATGGGAATGTAATTAACGGTAAAGCTAAAATAGTAAATGAAGAATGCTTTAAGGGAGCTTGCAAAAAAGCGTGGTTCTAATTAGGTAGGGTATCAAATGAATCCACCTGTGATAATTTGAACAACTATTTGAAGTCCTTGTTTACAAATGAAGAGTTTGAGGTGGAGGAATTACGAAAGCATGATTCCAACACTAGTAAAAATAAATCCTTCAAACTTGGATGTAATTATTCGTTAATTGATCGAATAAATCAACCTGATACATGGCCGGAAAATATAATTGTGCGGCCTTAAAGATTTTTTCGATACCCAAAACCTAGCACAGGAAAATTTTAATTCTCGAAATGGTAAAGTATTTTCTATTATGAATTTAAATGTACAATCCATACTGAATAAAGTCGATCAACTGAACTTAAGTGGTAGAACATAACATAGACATTATCTGCTTAACAGAAGCTTGGTTACGGGAAAATCAATTGAATTATATTGGTTTGAGTAACTACAAGATAGGAGGTCAATACTGTAGAAAAATTAATAAACATGGTGGTATAATTTTAGCAACGAGAGAGAACTGGAAAGTGAATACATTGGATAAGATAAAAGACTTATCTGTTGAGAAAGATGCTGAATTTGCTGGAATGTACATAACTAACATTAACACTGTAGTAGTAGGAGTATATAGATCACCAACAGGTACAATGGATGTCTTTTTACGTCAATTCACCCAAGTCTTGCTCTTCCTGGCTGAGAATTTTGGTAATCAGAGAATAATAATATCCGGTGATTTTAATATAAATTTTATGCTTGATAATAAAGAGAGTAAATCTGTAATAAATTTATGCGATTCGTTTGGTTTGAAGGGGAAATTTTTTGAAGCATCGAGGATCAGCAAAACAACTGAAACGTGTATTGATAATATATTCACAAATTGTGAATCTTCGCACAGTACAACAAAAGAATTACATGTTTCTGATCATCAAGCTCAAATTTTAACTTTTCCAGCTTCTGAAGTGGAACCTGAAATAAAAAAGAAGATTATACAGAGAGATATAACTCAAGTTGATACTGACATTCTGAAAAAAGACCTATCACAAATGTCTTGGGAACGATTCTTCGAACAAAAAAGTGCGGTGGAATCATTCTCATCATTCCATGAACATTTTATGAATATTCTGAACATTAGAATGCCGGTAAGGAAAACTGAAGTTAAGATAAATAAAAGAAAGAAGCAAATATGGAAAACTCCAAAAATTGAAGAAATGAAGAAAAAATTGGATGCTCTTTACACTGTAGCTATATCAATGGGAGATGATTCTACTTTTAGAATTTATAAATCCTACAAGGACGAGTACAGGAAAGAAATAAATAAAACTATTAGAGAAAAAAATGAAGAGTTTGTAAAAAGGGCGGATAATAAGCAAAAGGCATTATGGAAAGTGATAAGATCTAAAAACTCAAAAAATAAGAAAGTAAAAATGAATGAACAACTACAAGCTGAAGAACTCAATGAACATTTTGCTAGCATCGGCCAGAAAATTTCTGAAAAATTATTCACAACGCAGGAACCAGTTGAAGTTGTGCAAAACGTACCGAAAAATAATGAAAAATCCTGCTTTTTCTTTGATTGTACAAAAAATGAGGTTAAGAAAATAATATCATCGATGAAATCTAAGAAAACAGCGGATATTCACGATGTCACTACTGAAATTTTGAAAAGTCTATGTGAAGAAATTGCCAACCCAATATCCTTAATGGTGAATAAGTGTTTGAGAGAAGGTTACTTTCCGGATGAACTTGAATTAGCTAAAATAATTCCGGTCTATAAAGGAAAAGGACACAAGAAGAGCTGTGATAATTATAGACCCATATCAATACTTCCTTGTCTGTCAAAAATTTTCGAGTCCATTATAAAAAATAGAATGTTGAAATGGTTGCAAAAGCACAAATTATTGAACGAGAATCAACATGGATTCAGAAAAGGCCGCAGTACCACTACAGCCCTCATGAATGCTATAAATGAGGTCATAGACGGAATGGATAATGGCGAATATATGCAGATGCTCAACTTTGACTTGAGCAAAGCGTTTGATTCAGTCTCTTATACAATCTTGCTCAAAAAACTATATGCTCATGGGTTTAGAGGAACGTTACTCAGATTGCTGGAGTCCTATTTGAAAAATAGGTCCCAAAAAGTATTTTTGAATGGTGTCTCGTCTACGGAACATGCAGTGGAATATGGTGTACCCCAGGGATCCGTACTTGGACCGATACTTTTTATTATATACATCAATGACATCACAATCAAACATTGTAACTGCTTGTGCTTGTACTGTGATGATCCATCATTGTGAAATCTAAAAATAAAGATGAACTTTCCCACAGAACAGAACTAGCCATAGAAGAGGTGAAAACATGGTTTACCACCAATTCGCTCAAGCTGAATGTAGATAAAACTAAATCTCTGTATTTGTTGCGTGAGCTGAGGAAATGTGGTACTTACGAGATGTCTAGAACAGCATACTTTGCCAATTTTCAGAGTGTCCTGCTGTATGGAATTCTACTGTGGGAAAATGCCTCAGATGCTGTGAGAGTTTTCATATTGCAAAAGAAGGCGATGCGTATCATGCATGAAATGGGTAGCACAGATTCTTGTAGAACCGTTTTTAAAAAATATGGGATACTCACCTTTCCATCACTTTATATCAGAGAGTGTCTGCTGTACATACAACGTGGTGGCGCCAACTTGCGTAAAAATGGGACTTATCATATGATCAACACACGTCATAGAGATGATCTAAGAACTCCTTTGCATAGAAGGAAAAACACTCAGAATTCTGCTACTTATTACTGGAGTGCTAAGATGTTCAACAAGATACCCAACGATATGAAGAATTTACCAGAGCGAGCTTTCAGGAAGGTTATCAATCGGCTCTTGGTTGCAAATGAATTTTATTCAGTGGAGGAATTTTTCAGTTTTCAATTTTAATATTGCTGTATTGACGAACCATGTGAAATTGATGGCAATATATTATTATTGTTATTTATCTTTTCTTCTTGGGGAGGCGATTCTTTGGGGTTGTTTTTCTATGTTTTTTGAAGGCTGGTTCGCCTACTACTTCCTCTAAATTGTCTTCATTTTTATTATATTTCTCTTTTCCCACATTTCTTTGCAATTGTCCTAATTGTTCTTGAGCAAATAATTGCTCAAGGCCACAAAATCTTGAATGGTTTTATCCATTTCTGATAACTCTCCAACAACCAACTACAGTACTAAAAAGTACTAAAAAATATACACTATACTTCTCAATTACCACGTGTTCTCTCTCTCTTTCTCTCTCTCACTTTGCGAAACCTCCACTCTACAACGTCTACCACTCAACTGGACTCTGATTTTTTTTTTAAAGCAGGGGAATCCATTTACAGACGACCTTATCCAAAGGAACAAGTGTGAGGGTTCTGACTCATCAAAAGCGAGAACACTCAATATACCTCACCTGCTGCTTCTTAGGTTTAGGGCATAAAGCCTATAAACCATTCATCTCTAGATTCTTTACCGAACTGCAAGGCTATGGAATACCCTACCTCAAGATGTATTCCCCCTTGGTTACAACTTACAGCAGTTTAAGACACGCACAAACCGATTTCTTCTAAATTCATTTTGGGGCGCTTGAAAGGGCGTTATAAGCTCAGTCTTTTCCCGAGAGATGCGTATAAAAAAAAAAAAAGATCGGATAAATTTCTACTTGCACACTATTGTGCTGGATTATTCGGGAGTCCTTTTTATTCGGATTGTTTCTTCAATTTGATGTATTTTCTCGAGTTTCTTATATGTATATTTAGGTCATCGTTTCGCAATTGATCCCTGGGTCTTTTGCGGTATGTATTCATTCTTCTTGCGTCTTCGGCAGGATCGTAATCAATTAATATTCTCAATTCTTCGTTGGGATGTTCTATCAATTTTTCGAATATTCTTTCGGCTTTTTTCTTCATGAAGTCAGTTATTTTGTCCCATTTCAGGTCTCTGTGGATTTGGATGTTTCTAACAAACCAAGGGGCATCTATTGACCATCTAAGATATTTATCTTCAGTTGATTGAATTTTCTTGATGTGGCTTCTTCTTCCGATGATTGGGTATAGACGATTCATCGCTCTGTTGGTTTTATCCACCGCATACTTAACATGTTGTTTCCACGTTAATCCCGTATCCATGATCACACCTAGGTATTTTGCTTCTTTTTGCCATTCAACTTCGTTGCCGTCAATTGATAATTTTTCCTCCATTTGTAATCTTCTCTTTTGTAGTAGGATAGCTTGACTTTTCTGTCCATTTATTTCAATCTTCCATTTGATGCACCATTTGGTTATTTCATTTGCTGCTTCTTGTAATCTGTGGTGTACGATACTTGCTCTTCTGTGTTTGACTGCTATTCCTGTGTCATCCGCACAAAGGGTAAGCAAATTTCTCGGATTCCTTGGTATATCGTATATGTATATATTATACAAGAGAGGTCCTAATACTGAGCCTTGTGGGACTTCTGCTTCTAAGTGTCTTAGAGTTGATTTTTCATCTTCTAATTTAACGAAGAAGTTTCTATCCCTTAAGTAATTTCTGATGATTCGGCACATCTTAATTGAATATCCTGCTGTTCTCATTTTATAGGCTAGTCCTTCCTGTCATACTGTGTCAAATGCTCTTGTTACATTAGTAGTAACAGTGGCTTGTTTGTTTTGAAAGCCCTGGGTGATATACTCTGTTAGTCGGAGAAGTTGTTGTTCAGTTGAATGTTTATCTCTGAATCCGAATTGTTCTGTTGGTAGAATATTCAGATTTTCAGTTTCTTCTTTGAGTCTCTTGGCAACTACTCTTTCTTTTATCTTTCCTAGGGCTGGTAAAAGACTAACCGGCTTGTAGTTTTGCGGGAATTTTCTATTCTTTCCAGGTTTATTGAATACAATCACTTCGGCTGATTTCCATCTGTTTGGGAAGTGTTCTGTTCTAATTACTGCATTTGTAATGTTATTATTTGGTTATTGTAGCTATTCCTATTTGGGCAAATTCTTCTACATGGTGTTTCTGATTTTATCTTTTCCTGGCGCTTCCTATTTTTCAGTTTTCTGATCGATTCTTTGATTTCTGAGGTGAGGTTGGATTCGTCATTGTCTCTTCTGATAGTGGCTTCATTTCTTCTTCATGTTCTCCTTTAATTTTTCGAGTTCTTCATTATCGTTGTCTTCTCTATAATTAATCCTAGATTCCCTTTCAATTGTATCGGCTAAGTCATTTGCTTTGTCGTAATTTGTATACACCATTCCATTCATACCATGAAGTGGCGGTATTTCTGTGTTTTCTTGCCTAAGATGTTTTCGCATCTTCCATGCGGAATGATCCATAGTGTTTAGTTCGCTTATTTTCTTATTCCATCTATTTCTGCTCAGTTCAATGAGTGCATTTTTCAAGATTCTTCGTTTGTTTTGTAGATTCTATAGTTTTTCCTTAGTCTTCTGTTGATTTTTATTAATTATTTTATTTCTCTAGGGTTCTCTCCTTCTTTGTGTCTTGGTGTTGGTTTGATTACCCTCTTCGTGCTCCCCTGATATGCCTTCAGTATGTATTCTTCTAAATCTTTTACTCTATCTTCGAGTTCTTCTGGCGTGTCAATCTGTGGAATTTTTGTAATTTTCAATTTCAAATTGTTACCGAAATTCTTTCATTCAGTATAATCTCTCGTTTGCATTTTTTCAATATAAGGTCCTGTTCCTAGAATAAATAAAATAGGGTTATGATCAGACGTTCCATCCTCTATGGTTCTCAGTGTGAAATCCTGTCTCACATTTTTCATTGATATTATGTCAATCACATCCGGTCACCCTGGACCTTTTGGGAGTAATGTCAGTGTTTCAGGTCAGATTACAATTGCTTCATGTTTTTCAGAATATTTTTTCAATTTCTTTCCGTTGGGGTTCTCTACTCTGCTATTCCATTCTGGTGATTTGCAATTCAGGTCTCCTAAAATTATCCTCGGGTGTTGTTCTTCTAATAGACTCTGTGCATTTTCTTCAAGTAATTGTACAGTGCATCCCATTTTGGGTGAGACAGCCAGGTTTCTCGCTTGTTATTTAAGATAGAGCCTTGGGGTTTTCACGTTCCTGTCCTACTTTTTCGTGAAACTCAAGTTGGTCTAATCAGATTGTGCATAACTGTTTCCGTTCAAAAGATACAGGGTGATTTTGGAAATTGATACTTTTCGGACCCCTTCTTTATCTCCGAAGTTATTAGAAATAATGCTGAGGTAAAAACTACTTCTGAATCAGAATTCTGCGTAGAATCCAGTGGCGTACTCAATATTTTTTTTCGGGGTATGGTTTTGAAGATTCAACACAAACCTATTTTTTTTTTAATGGAACACCCTATATATCATTACTTCGTTGAATTCGTAATTTTTTTCCCTTCAAAATGATATATAATACTATGTAGGTAGGATGTTCAGAAATGTTAAAAAAACACTAAAACGTCAAATAATGATGATTTTTTTGTAAATGGGCCATGAATTTTCTATGTTTCAATAAGAGGATTATTACTTTCGATTTTTAAAAATAGTAGGTCATTGATGACACAAACATCCTTGTTGTTATTATGGCTACTATGCATTTGGGAGCATTGTTTTATCAAGTAGGCATTGGAGGGAAAAAACCAATCTGATCTAGCTGTCATCGCTATAAATTATTGTTATTATTATTGATTCTTCTTTTCTATGGGAAATCCATTGCCCATTAACAAAAAATCATCATTAATTGATGTTTCAGTGTTTTTTGGCCTTTCTGAACATCCTACCTACATAGTGTCATATATCATTTTGAAGGGAAAAAAATAACGAATTCAACGAAGTAATGATACACATAGTGTTCCATTTAAAAAAACATAAGTTTGTGTTGAATCTTCTAAAACATAACCCGAAAAAAAATAATGAGTACGCCACTGGATTCTACGCAGAATTCTGATTCAGAAGTAGTTTTTACCTCAGCATTATTTCTAATAACTTCGGAGATAAAGAAGGGGTCCGAAAAGTATCAATTTCCAAAATCACCCTGTATCTTTTGAACGGAAACAGTTATGCACAATCTGATTAGACCAACTTGAGTTTCACGAAAAAGTAGGACAGGAACGTGAAAACCCCAAGGCTCTATCTTAAATAACAAGCGAGAAACCTGGCTGTCTCACCCAAAATGGGATGCACTGTACATCTGGCGGTTTATAAGTTGAGATTATACTCATTTCTTCTTTGTCCATTTTCAGATTGACCTTTATTGTTTCTATCAACATATCGGGGGTGGTTCTTTCGACTTTATGGTAGATGCCTCTCTTGACAATCAATGCCACGCCACCTCCGTCTACCGTGTCTGGTCTTTCGTTTCTATGTCCCACGTAATTTTGATACGATATTTTATCCTTTGATGTTAGCCTTGTTTCTTGCAAGGCAATTATATCTGGATCTTCTTCTGCTATCAGTTCTTATATTTAGGTTTTTCGCAATTTCACGCCATTTATGTTCCAGGACAGAATCTTGATATTTTTCCTTTGGTTCGTAAGATCCATTAATTCGTTTAACCAAATAAATTGTTCACATTCGAATCCATTACGGATTCGAATTTCTTCATTATTCTATTGAATAGTTTTTCGGTGATTTTATCTAATTCATCGACACACTCTTTCTGTTTAGTTCTCTTTTGTGTGGGCTGAGTCGTTCAAGCTTCTTTTCAACTGATTTATTCTCAGTTGTGGTTTTTTGCTCTTTTTCTCTCAATTGTTCCTTTGTTGGTGATATTTTGGTTTTTGCCCTTTTCTCCGTCTCGAGTTTAAATTCGCTACAACCTTTTTATTTGTTTATTTATTTGTTTGTATAGTAATCAATGTAAATTTACAAAGATCCTACCATTTTAACCCATCAAAATTACATGGGGAGTCATAAATACAATGATATATTCAGGCATATGAATATACATAAATTACAGGCATATGAACATACATAAATATTATTAAAATTATAAATAAGTAAATAAATAAATAAATCTTTATTTTCTCATAGCACAAACCTTACATGAACTCATACATAAGGGTATGCAAAAGAATGACGTCAAAACACAGAGCAATTCTAACTATTTCTGGAAAAATATTCACTTAAACAATATGGTTCTAATTCTAACAAAAATTTCCTTATATTTTTTACATAATCTTTATATGGACCAAAACCCTTCAACCGTGATGGCAATTTATTGAAAAGTTTTCTACACATATAGTCAGGGTGTTTTTCTGTTAGTGTTAAATGATGTTTTGGATATTGAATATTCATAAACCTTACAGGATATCTATCATTCTCATAACTTTCAAATAGAGATCTGTTTTTGTATAACAATTTCAAACAATCTAGAATATACAGACTACTCAAAGTTAATATTCCATTTCTCCTGAACACTCCCCTACCTACATGAATCCCTATATGACATTTTAAAGATAATTCCCAAAATTCTCTTCTGTATGAGAAATATATCATTCACACCAGAACTGGCTCCCCAGAATATAATTCCGTATCTTGCAATGGATTCAAAGTTTGCAAAATAGATACTTTTGCAACATTCCTTTTCCAGGTAATAAGCCATGGTTCTTACTCCAAAACATATACTGCTCAACTTCTTACTGAGCCAATCTAGATGATGAGACCATTTTAGAAATTCATCAATATACAGCCCTAAAAATTTTGTTGTGTGTTCTAGAGCAATGTTCTCATTTCCAATATTCAGTTCTTCAATCCTCTCCTTCCTTGATCTTTCAGTTGTAAATAATATCCCTGTTGTTTTCTTGTTATTAATAATGAGTTTGGTCATACTTATCCAGTGTTTTATTATTGTATAGATTACTGGTAATGTCCTGGCTTGTCTTGCCACCAATGATAACATTTGTGTCATCCACATAGCCTGTGATTGATATTCCATCTAATTCAAAACAATTGTACAAGTCATTAATAAATATCAGAAATAATAATGGCCCCAAGATGCTCCCCTGTGGCACCCCATACTCACAAAAAAGTATTGAAGATTTTACCTTATGTCCATCCTTTTTAATAACTACTTTTTGTTCCCTATTTGTTAGATAACACTCAAACCTTTTATGGACATTGCCTTCAATTCCAAGCTTCTTCAGTTTAGCTAGAATTAGTGATTTGGACAAACAATCATATGCCTTCGTTAAATCTATAAAAAAATATCTATAAATCTATAAAAAAAATATAATACAAAGCAGTCAGATAACGTTACTTGAAAAGTAATATAAAACAATGGACATTTTTACACGAGTAACATACATTATATATATTTTTTGTAACTTGTGTGTCCAGTTTCGCCACAAAGTGCACGTGTAGCATTTCTTTCTTCGTCTTTCCTGGCTAGAGTGCACTTTTGGCTGCTGTGATTTCCTGAGCATTTCACGCATCTCCATGGAAAAGTGCACTTATTCTGTGCATGTCCGTATCTCTGGCATCGATGGCATTGCCCTGGTCCTTCTGTCTTCTTTTTCGGTTCTATTGCAATACAAAGATTGTAGAGCTTCGTGATCGCGAAAATTTCTCTTTTTTGGGTTTTGACCAGAAATAGGGACATCGGCTTCCTTGTTTGATTTGAAGTCTTTTGAGTGACTTCGGCATCTTGAGTTCCTTGATTATGCAGATCTTCTCGGAAAATATTTATATCCGCATCAAGAGGGAGATGTCGAATAACCGCAAACTTTCTTCTCATCTTCTGTTTGGAAGATATAAACGTAAAATATAACAGACACTGAACAGGAACTGGACTAGACATTCAAAGAACGTCACTTTAACTAAATACACAGTACTGAAAAGTACTTACAACTATACACACAGTACTAAAAAGTACTAAAAAAAACCTTGTGAACCGTATTGACCACGTCTTTGCTCTATCACCAAGTGTTCGCTTCCTGACCACTTCACTCTCTCACTCTTTGCGCACCTCACTGAGCAACCTTCACTCTAAAACTGTCAGTTTTATGGATCAATGGATTAAAGAGTTCAATGCGGAGTTGATTTGAGACGGATGATGGTGAATTCCATCGTGAATTTGATATGGATATTATTATATTATATAATTTTTTTTGCCTTCACACGTAATTATATACATATACTCTCCACTTCAGATCACAGTCATACTATTAATATATAAGGTTCAAGAGAAATCGAACGATATATAGGTATGGAATAAAGAGTAGATACAAATAAGCCTATATATCAGTCGATTTTCCTTAAACCCCATATATATATATATATATATATATATTTTTTTTCTTTCAAACACCATAATGGGTGAGCTCCGTAGAAAAGAGCCGGGTCAACTCACGACCTAGGTTGTTGTCGATATATATATATATATATATATATATATATATAAAATCTGAAAAATTGCAAATTGTACACGATCATTGTTTCATCAAAGCGATGATAATTATGGATACATAACATAAAAATATCTTTCGAGAACAAATATTATTTATTTATTATATTTTCATCGAAGTTTATGATGTAATGACCATAAGTTATAATTTTTTTCCTTAACTCAATTCAGCAAAATGGAGAAATTCGTGAAGGTACGCCAGCTGATGATACGGAAGAAGAGGAGTGGAAACAAGAAATAGATGACCCCCAAAAACCTATATGGATAACAGATGACAAGAGCAATGTGAAATATGCTGTAACCAGGGTACCTTTCGAACAGCAGGTAATTACATACTTGTTTTTTGTTCAATGTTCGATCATATAACTTTTTTCTCAACAGGAGGCTGCGACATCTACCCAGTCGATATCATCGGATAGCTCTAGTAATGAAGAAAAAATGATGATCACTTTGAGTTCCGAACCAGATGAATTAATTATAGCGGATCCTTTAGATAGTTGAGTATCTATTTATATAATGTCCCGTTGAAAAATGTTATTGAAATTATATTTTTACAATTACCTTATATTTTCAAACCCTTGGTCCTTTTCCCTGGACGGAACTAGAACTGAACTAAGAGTTTAATGAAGCTTTTAATGAAGACATGATATTTATATCTCATCCTAAATTATAAATGATATAGCACTAGATTTTGACTAGGTACCTCATTTCATTTCGTAGGGAGGTACTAGATTATATATTTTACGAAGAAAAAAAAACACAAAACCACTGACTGGAAGTGATCCTTATTCAAATTCTTATTCATGCAGTTTTTTCATGAAATTTTGCATTAACCTTCAATACGTTATTACGATCACATAAGTAGGTAATTTTTTCAAGTTTTTCAAGGGAAAAACCTTCAAAAAGTGCAAAAACTCGCTCTGCCCGCTGAAGGGGCTTTGCCCCTTTGAGCCCGTCACTATGCCGGTGGATCCATCACAGGGTATCCATCAAGAAAAAAAGGATTTTTTTCGTTAACTGATTTTAGACGATCCACTCGGTATACTCTGCTGATTCTAGAGGGACTTAATTTTGTATAACATACCGTTTGGCCTCTGCTGACATATTTGATGCAAATAACTTTTTATTACGACAAATGGTTGAAACAAAAAGTTTCAAAAATTTTATAATTGAAGAAAAATCAAACCTCAAATATCGAGATAATAAACAATCAAATTTGAGATTGTGACCCTCAGTAGATTTTGCGTCGTCGTCGAGGTGGTAGCAGAGCAAAAATCTGTCTAGAAACAGTTACAGTGACTTAATAAAACACAGTTGCGACAATTCGTTCGATTTGAACCTAAAAATGGCAAACCATACGGCTTTACCATAAAACTTGAGAATTAATTAACTGAACTGAAACTTTGTCAGAATTAAAATTATTGACCGGGTGAACTTAGCAGACTGTATACGAAGTTTCGGAATTTAAGGCACGAAGAAACTACATCACTAATAGTAATTTACAGTCCAACTATGTTTGTGCTCAGATGCCTACTTGCTAGTAATGAATTTTCAAAATCTAAGGACTGAAAAATTACTCCTGGTTTCCTATGGAAGTCAATATTTTTTTTGTAGTGCATTCATAACAGTAAAGCTAGGTTGACATGGGTAGTGCATTGCGTTCAATGATTTTACGCCTTATTCACGGGCGATGAAACGACGTATATTCGTATCGCCATAACCTATTTGGCAAATTTATGTTGTTTCTTCGTCGGCACAAAGGGATGCCGACCAGCCCTGATGACTGCACATGTCTTTCTGCGTCAATCTAGATATTTATGACTATGATGCGGCTCCTTTTTGATGGGAATTAACTTTGTCGGTATTTCTGCCTGTTGTTTATGACCGAATTAAATCTCATTCCGTATTTCTAAACATGTGATTTCTGTTGATCAATCGCAAAACGTTTGTGGCACTATTTTCATAGGACTTTTTTCATCCAAGGAATCTCGCTTTTTCATTTTCTCTTGCCGTTAATATTTTCACACAAGTTTTTGTCTGAGAATATTTTTATATAGTTAGGCTATATGCAGGGTATCCCGGGAAGAATGCGACAAATGGATACATAAATGGAGGTCATCATGGGGGACTCATATCAAGATCGCCATTTGCTATATACAGGGTGATGTTAATCTCATAAGTGAAATTTCACAGTTCAATAACTCTTCAACTAATCGACCGAATAATTTCAAATTTTGAAGAGTAGTCACTCTACTATCGCCTTCCTTCAATATTTCTGAAATCGCGAACAAATCAGATCCGGACTTTTTCTATTTTCGGAAATATTGGATCACCCTGTACGTGCACTTTTCTCGAATTCGTAACCACAAATAATTATTTGTGGTTACGAATTCGAGAAAAGTGCGGAATTAATTAATTCATAGAGAAAATTCATAAACCATTATTGGCACCTTCATACAGGATGATCAATAAACATTGCCTTATGGGTGGAGTTCGATAAACTTATCAGTAGAATTAAATTTAAATTTTGCAGTTCGCATTTCACTAGGGATTGAATCACCAATTCCTGTAATGTTGATGCATGGGCTTAGAATAATCCAAGTTCGGTAATTCACAAAATTCGCAAGTTTCTCAATGAAGGTTTGCAGTGTTTACAACAATCGTTTGATTGGCCCTCATATTTTTGAAAAATAGGTTGACAGGAGAAATTTATAAGAATTGCTTGAAACATACTTGGCCTGGTTTGTTAGAAAACATTGTGATGGTCTCCTCAGCACCACTCGAGTAAAGTGCGTGAATATTTGACAAACATTTTTGAAAACAAATAAATTGGTAGAGATGGACATGTAGCTTGGCCCCCTCGATCCCCTGATCTGAAGTGTATTGGTATTAGTCAATTGTATGCTGTTACTTCGGCAGCATTCGCAGTTATGGCTTCGTTAGTAGCGGAAGGTTGTGCAGTGATGTGTGAGGTTCTCGGACATTATATTCTCTCACAATATACTGATGGAATTCGAAATGATAAACGGAATAAAAAGAGATGATAGCTCAGATGGTGGGTGAGAGCGTGAATAGAAAATAGAAGTTTGTCCGGAGCTACTCATTTTATAGATAATGAGTTGTGTTACACGTTTCCTGAAGATTTTAAAAATTTACTCAGGATGTCGGAAAAAAACTTCCACTTTTTATTGGAACGTGTATCTCCTTTAATACAAAAAAAAGATACAAATATGAGGGAAGCCATACCAGCTAGAGACAAATTAATGATAACACTACGCTACTTAGCAGCAGGCAATAGTTTTAAAAGCTTGGAATTTTTCTTTAAAATACCTAAGTCAACAATAAGCAAGTTTTTGGTAGAAGTTTTGGACGCTTTTATAACTTCGTTAGGAGAGTTTATCAGAGTAAGTACATACAAATATATTTTAAGGAAATTCAATCAGATATTATAAATGATTACTAGTGGAAATCGTTGAATATTTATTGGTAAAAAGTTAACAGCTAACAAACATAAAGTTTTTGTTCTCATCTTTTGAAATATAGAATATAAAAATAAAAATAGGTCACACAAAAAATATAAATAAATTCGAAAATAAATTATTCTATTATTAATAGATTATATAGAATCATTCAAAATTCATCACAGACGATTAACAGTTCACAACATTAATTATTTTTTCTTACTCTTTGGAACGTAGAATAACTCAAAATAAACAATAAACTCAATAAACACAAAATATTCAAAAAAAAATTTTTTTAATGAAGATTACGAAAATTGGGTCGTTCCGGAGTTAGCATCCATTGCAGCAGATAATTCGCTAACCCATGTATCTTGGCTCGTCGAAGTGGAAGAAAAAGAATGTTGGTCTCTCTCTGCGTTGTGTTGCCCATCAGGTTGTACTGAAGAGGAAAACGATGAAGAATATTTCATGACAGCACCTAAGATACGAGTGACCGTCTCTTGTTGCAGCATCAGAGCACTTTCTGCAGGAAGTGTTCTCAATAGAGACGCAACGTATCTTCCGAAATGGTCGAAATTATCTTCCTTGGAAGCTGCTCTCTGAGAAATATTCTCCAACTTTTCCATTGCGGACATAATAACATTTGGTGTGTTATTATTTTCCATGAATCTTTTTTTCTGAATTCTTTTTTCCCTCAACCGGTTCATTTTCAACGGCACTTGTGAGCTATGAGTTGGAGTTTCATATTCACCTAAATGGCTGATTGAATGCCCATCTATCATGACTCCTTATGAAGTTATGTCGACTCATTCATTTTGTGCCTCTCTTCGCAGGTGTTCAGAATCTGCTCCAGTTGTGGTTATCTCAGATATACCTTCAGATGATGAGCAAAACTGAAAAAAAAATTTTTTTAAATATTTGTTTGATGTGTTGTACTACTTAATTCAATTTTTTAATTCAGGTTCCATCAAGTGAGGCTGAATGGAATGATATAGAGGCTGGGTTTCAAGATAAATGGAATTTCTTGTCTTGTATCGGAGCCATTGATGGAAACACATAAAGATAAAAGCCCCAGCAAAAAGTGGCTCTGATTATTTCAATTACAAAAAAGATCATAGCATTATTCTTCTAGCCTTGGTGGACCACGATTATTGCTTTACGTACGTTGATGTAGGAGCAAATGGAAGGTCATCAGATGGCGGCGTTTTTGGCAACAGCTCGTTATTTGAAGCATTAGAAAAAAAATTATTGAATATTCCAAAAGATGCCGTTATTGTTGGAGATGACGCTTTCCCATTGAAAACATACCTTTTAGAGCCGTATAGTAGGAGAAATTTAACGAAGGAAGAAAAGGTTTTTAATTATCGTCTATCAAGGGCCAGACGAATTTCGGAATATGCTTTTGGTATTCTGGTAAGCAAGTTTTGAATATTTCATAGAGCTATCGATCTCAAGCCAGAAAAAGTGGATAAGATTGTTATGGCTTGTTGTTCCTTGCATAATTGGTTAAGAAAAACCAATAATGCCTATATTCACCCCGGCCTCATAGACGAGGAAGATAGTAATTATGAACATATCCCAGGACTTTGGAGAGATAATCAGATATGTGGTCTTTTACCGATAGAGGAAACATCATTCAACAGAAATCCAACAAGATCAGCATCCCAAAAGCGTGACCAATTGTGTTCATATTTCAATGAAAAAGGGGCGGTTCCATGGCAATGGCAAATGATAGAGTAGTAAGACATGCATTAAAAATAAAGTGTTTTGAGAAATTTAATGTATGCTTACCAAATTAGACAGTGTTTCACGCGTTCTCACATGAGGTCTTAAAAACGCATCCATCAATTTGAACCAAACCATTTTTGGCTTGTATACATCGTCTGCACCAACACCACTTCTTGTACTGGACGCAGTTTTTTTAAATTCCTGAGAGTAGGAATTCCGTAAATTTTTGAATTTAGTGATAACATGGGAGGCATTGAAATTCGTCACATTTAGCGCTTCTGCAATTCGTTGTGCTGCTGCAGCCCGCTTATCTCTTTTTTTATAACCCTCATCGGTCGGGTCCCATAACACCTGTTCATTTCTATAATATTCTAGGAATTTTAATGTCTCAGCATCACCAAATCGAATTATACCACCCATTTTTAAAACACGACTTTCCTTCTTGAATTCTTCAACGCAAATGAAAATCTATCCATAGAAACTACCCCGGCGAAAGAATATTCAATTAAATTCGCCAAAGGGAACGCCGACAAGCTTCAATGAGAGCGACTTTTTTTAACTTCTATCTGGATATTTATGAATAAAGGTAAAGGCTATTTGGAGTAGATAAAATTTGTCGGTATTCTTTCTTTTTATTTATTACCGAATCAACGTTTGTGGCTCCAGCTTAATATTTTCTCTAGATATTATCCAAAAAGTACCCCTGTTTTCTTTGACTGGTGCTGTTAATATTTTTATAACATTCCTCGGAATAATCAGAAAAAAGTTATCCCCGCACTTTAATTTTTTTGGCGAAATTAATTTATAATATAATTGTGCCAAATTATGATGGTCAGATTTTTAGAAATAATCAACAGTTTTTCCCTCATATGCAGAAAATAAGAAATATCAGTATCACTGGTAACCCTGTGTGGGAAGTTTGTCCGGCACCTTTTGATTTTCGAAAAAAAAAATTTCAGTTATATCTCGAAAATGGAATGAAATTGGTGCAAATGAATATGGTTTTTACTGACATGATGAATCTTTTCCGAACATGAAATTCCATCAAAGTCCGGTATACTAAGTGAGAAAAAAAACGAATCGAAGTTTTTCCCTCATATGCAGAAGATAAAAAAATCAGTATCACTGGAAACACTGTGTGCAAAGTTGGTCTAGCACCTTTTGATTTTCGAAAAAAAAAAAATCGAAAATCCAAATGTGCTGGGTTGACCTTACTCACATCAAAAAATTGTGCTACACCCATGTAAAGGTAGGTATTCCGTAGAAATTTCCACAAAAAATTAATCAAAACAAAAAAATTAGAAAAAGTTGAACCAGTTTTGGTCTTTTTGACCGAGATTTGTTTTATACACTTTGATGTCTTGGATTTGTACACATATTTCAATCGAAAATTCTTGACGTCAAAGGAAATACTTTTTTCCTTAACCAATTTTCCGAATCGGCTAGGTTGAAAAAATATGAGCTTTTGAAAATCCATAAAAAAAATGTTATTTTCTGTTATATCTCGAAAATGGAATGGAATTGGTGGAAATGAATATGGGTTTTATTGACATGATGAATCTTGTGCGAACATGAAATTTCATCAAAGTCCGGTATACCTACTAAGTGAGAAAAAAAACGAATCGGAAGAAATAGTAAAGAAAAACAGTGTTTTTTTGACCTCGGGAATCTTCGGTTCAAATATATGTACCAGCAAAGACTCACTCTGTATAGTTGGTCTACTATATACATATTTCTGCTGACTGATGTCTGTCAGATTTTCAAACAATTTACTGATAACTGATTTCCATCCTTTGAAGAAAAAGTAGAGTTATTCCTGAAAATCTGATCAGAACGAGACAACTGCACAAATGTAGCAAAAGTATCTGAATCAATTTTCGCCGAAGAAAAACGAAAGTGCAGGACTGACTTTCTTCAATTTTTTTTACGGAAATGTCAGGGGCACAACTTCCCATAAATGCAGCACAATTTTTACACATATTTTCATAAGAAAAATCGAAATACAGATGTGCTGGGATGAGATTCTTCTAATTTTTGAGTGTTCCTGTGAAACCAAAAAAATTTATGAAATGAGTGCTGGCCTAGCTTTTAATTGAATTTTGTAATATTCAGTAAAAATTTATTTCATCCGTCGAATTACAATAACATGTTTTGGGAAATATTTTCAAAGTCGTATTTAACAAAAAAAAAAATCAATTTAACAAAGTATCACAAACCTAGTACAGCTCAATTCATTACAAAAAAAAAATCGAAAATAACCCTTGTCTACTTCCACTATGGTCGCTCCAAGACCACGCAACACGTTAAATATCTAACATGTTTGATATCCCATTTTACGTTCGTGCCGGCTGCGAAACCGTCCGTTTCGAGAATAGTTTCACAACTCCTCCGTTAACATGAGTCGATCTCCACACATAACAAACCTCGTTTGTGCTTCACTACCCGTGTCAACTAGGATAAATCGTTCATTTCGTGAACGGGTCGTTTTCCATGTATTCTTGAACCACAGCTGTGATACACTACCCATGTCAACCTAGCTTAAGGCCCGGTGCACACATCCGACTTTTGCAGTTACGACACCCGTTGCGGTGTCGTACCTATTCAATGCACACTACATACGACACCGTCGTGGTTGCGGAGCCGGATCAATTCACTTCAATGAAGAGCTCAATATCCAATTCCCTCTCTGCCATTGTGCGAACTCACGACAAACGTCGTATGTGTGCGCAGGCCAATTTGGAATAGAGTACTGAGAGATCGCATGTACGACTGCGGCACAGTTGCGGCCTAGAGGGACATGCTACCAAAAAACGACCGTATGCTGGCAGTTACGACGTCGCAACTGCACGGCCGGTAGTGTGCATGCTCCCATTTGATTCTTTGTATCACAGGCCGCAAGTACGACACAGCAACGGTGTCGTAACTGCAAAAATCGGATGTGTGCACCGGGCCTAATAGTAATCTACATGCCAAATATGGTTATGCCTCGAAGCCTACTTCCAGAGTTATGAATTTTCGATATACAGGGTGAGTCTTTGACTTGTACATATATTTTAACCGAAGATTCTTGAGGTCAAACGAAACACTTTTTTCATTTACCATTTTTTCCGATTCGGCCCGGTTAAAAAGATATGGCCATTTTAAATTTTCATAATGAGCTAATTCACCCCTGGAAACCGGAACACTGAAGTTATTGCAAGTATAAGATATTGCAGGGACGTTTTCCAGATATTTTAAAGACAAGACGCACAATTCCATTGCTTAAAAATAAAAACAATACCAAAGAAAGAAACAATTATCGACCCATTACTGTTGTTAGTGTTTTTTCTAAATTGTTCGGAAAAACTATGTCTTCGCGTTTGATGAACACTGAAGTTTTTGCAAGTATAAGTATATATATGATTGTTTCACTAAAAGTCCCACAGACAATTATTTGAGTGTATAGTTTATGTTTTTCTCGGGGTGTTTCTCAGAAAAAATAGTCTTTCATAGTGTAATTTGCGATTGTTTTGATTGGGTTCAGTTATTCATTCGTGATAACTCGTATCAGATCAGCACATGTCACTTCGCGAACATATCTAAAGCGTAGCATACACGTCAGGATTGAAAAAGGAGGATGGCAACAAATGAAAATATAACAGCGCTTTTGAAGAGTTGGGAGTCGCCACGAATAATAGATGAGAGACTTATGAGAAACGAATAACTAAAGTTGAGCAGGAAGTTCTAGAAATCAAACGAAGATCTTTAAAAAATAACATTATTGTATCTGGACTGGAACTGGACAATTCTGATCTGCCACGTTCCGTTATATCTAAGTTAAATGCCCTATTGGATATAAATCTGGTGGAGATAGAAATAAATAATATCTTCAGACTGGGAAAAAATCAACCAGTCATAAAGATCGAATTTCTGTCCTACTTAGCGAAATTTAAAGGTAATCAGTAATAGATACAAATTAAAAGGATCTCGTATTTACATCAACGAAGATCTATGCGAGGAGGATCGAGGGGATTTCAAACTTCTGCGGCAAAAACTAAATTTGGCGAGAGCAACTAACCAGAAGGCATACATCCGTCAAAAGTTTCTGGTTGTGAATGGTGAGAAGTTTTCAGTGGATCAACTCAGGAAACAGACTGAACCTGAATCGGAACAGGAAATAATTAACAGCGCACCTAATAGCCCTGCCCCAATAGCTCGTTTCAAACAGATGGTGACTGAGAACGAACATCTACTATTAGAAGAAGACTCCAAGATCAACAAGGAGATCTCCCTACTAAACCAGGTACTAGAGAAAACTAAAGACTGGGAGGAAAGAAGTAGGACAAGGTCACAATCATCAGGGACCGGAGGTAGCAAGAAAGATCAGAAGACTAGTGGTAACGGAGGCAAAACGAAGAAAGGTGGCTAGACGGGAAGTATAGATTGTGTCTTGCCATTTAAATTAGTATATTTCCTTATTTTTTTGCAATTGAATAGTATATGTGTATAATTATAAAATTGTTTTTTTTTGTGGTATTGATATGGATCAATTTTTGAGGGATTTTGAAGGGGAACCGCATGGGAATGAGTATATATGTTGTATTGAGGAACTGGATATTTTAAATATAGCTTCAAACTTCAAAATTGTACATAATAATATTAGGAGTATCGAGAAGAATTTTGATGAATTCAAATTATTGTTGAGAACTTATAGAGAGGAATTTAATATTGTTGTTTTAACAGAAACATTTATTATTGCAGACTTAGAACTTTTTAAGATAGAGGGATACACATGCATATACAACAATGGAACTTTCAACAGAAACGATGGAGTTGTTGTTTATATCCGGAATAATTTAGAGTACAGCGGGAGAATAGTACCTGTAGGACAAACAAAAGCATTGGAATTAGACCTCATACTGGAAAGGAAAAGGATTAAGATAACAGCCATCTATCGTTCACCACAAAGTTGTCAAAAGACGTTCAATAAAGACTTAAGCGATTACATTGGTAAGATTAATACGTATGATTATCATGTCATTATTGGCGATATTAACATCAACCTTCTAGCAGACAATGAAATTGTTGATGAATATAACAATATATTCAGTTTTTATGGGTATAAATCTTATGTAAATAATGTAACTAGACCTTCAGGGGGTAGTTGCATAGACCATATATTTTTGAGATGTCGTCAACCTATTCCAGAGCAGACTAAATCATTTATTGTTCGTACGGATGTGACTGATCACTACACAATTCTGTTATGTCTCGATTTCATGAAGAACCTCCGAGGAAGAACAAAATACGTTATAAAGAATAAATAGACTATAAGCGGTTGAAGGATGATTTGGGAAAAGTTGATTGGAAGGAATTAATAAAGGATAGAGAAGTGGATATCGTTGCAGAACTTTTTATGGAATTGTTGAAACAATACTCAGAGGGGCACACAACAAGGATTGAGCTGAGTTACAGGAAATCAGGTAAAAGCGATTGGATCGCTCCAGGATTACTCAAAGCAATAAATAGGAAGAACGACTTATATAGGACAATGATGAGAGATCAATTCAATACTGGATTGAAACAGCAATACAGAGAATACCGAAATATTCTACAGAAGATAATTAGAAATGCTAAAAGGGAATACATGAATACGTATATCAAAAGTATTACTTCGAAAACAAAGGCGCTCTGGTCATATGTGGATAATCTATGTGGCAGGTCCAAACCTGAAACAGAGATAAACTCAATAATAAATATGGAAGGACAGGAAATAACAAATAAGGAACTGATTGCGGAAGAATTTGGGAGGTATTATGGCGAAATAGGAAGAAAACTTGCAGAAGCCATACCCCATACACTGGAGGTAAATGAGTGTGAAGGTTTCTGCGATGAAACATTGTTTCTATTCCCAACATGTTTGAATGAGGTGAAGGAGATGATTCAGACATTAAAGAACGGTGGAGCCCCTGGTGATGATGGCATTAGAGCAGAACTCCTTAAGAACATTAAAGATGAAATAGCTGAACCCATAATGTTACTAACGAATATGTGCTTTGAGTCTGGTAAATTCCCCAGAATATTAAAAGTGGGTGTCGTTAAACCAGTATATCGGTCGGGAGAAAAAAACAATATGACAAACTATAGACCTATTTGCCTTACATCTAATGTGTCAAAAATATTGGAGAAATTACTGAAGGTTCGCATCGTGAAATTCCTGGAAAAAAATAAAATACTATCAGAAGATCAGTACGGCTTCAGAGAAGGGAAATCCTCAGAAGATGCAATTAGAAGACTGATAGAGAGAGTATACGGTTGGTTGGATGGTGGGAGGACGGGTTTATGTGTCTTCATAGACCTTGAGAAGACGTTTGATACTGTTTCACACAGAAGACTATTAGATAGGCTCTATCGATATGGATTCCGCGGCAGACTTTATGAATTGTTGAGGAGCTATTTAACAAGTAGGCTTCAGTTTATAAAGGTGGGCAACTGTTCTAGCGCAGCGAGATATGTTGAATATGGAATACCCCAAGGGACGGTGCTGGGACCGATATTGTTTATCGTTTATGTAAATGGCCTATTGATGATGAAGAAGAAGGGTGAAGTCATTAGTTTTGCGGATGACACCGCTATTCTATATGAAGATGATTCTTGGATAAAGTTGAAATCTAAAACTGAAAGGGATCTTTCTATTATAAAACAATGGTTTGAGGTGAATAAACTTACATTGATTTTGAAAAAAACCAAATATTTGCCATTCGCCTCTTATAAATCAGGTCTACCACAAATATGTCCTCTAACATTCAACAATCAGACGTCAATACCAGAGGGTGATTCAATAAAGTATCTAGGCGTTACGGTTGACAAACATCTGAAATGGGACATTCATATAGATGTTTTGGTAAAGAAGCTGAGATGCCTCCTGTTTAAATTCAAACACCTAAAAAAATACCTAAATACAGAAAAGGTAATGGAGATATACCGTTCCTTGGGCCAATCTCTAATAAGATATGGAATAATAGCTTGGGGAGGAGCATACGAACGCCATATACAAAGAGTCGAAGTAGTTCAGAAATGGATACTTCGAGTTATCTATGGAAAACCCCATTTATTCCCATCAGACGGTTCATATGCCATATCAGGAGTTATGAATCCTCACCAGTTATTTATGGTACAAATGTTGATTGCAGTCTGTCTTGAGAAAATCAAACTGAAACAAACCGAATGTGAAAAAGAAACTAGGAGTAAAAACACTTATTATATCCCTAGAGCCGAAAAACGTATTGGACAAAGATATTTCACATACTTAGCACCGCGCATTTACAGAATATTCCCAGGGAACCTGAAAAATATAAAAAATATCAAGAAACAAAGAAAAATCATAATAAAATGGGTAATTGAAAAAGGATTCCGATTGCTGATTAATCCACGATGGTGAATATTGTCCTATTTTGTGTTCATCTCTGGTGTACTTACCTGTAGATAAGATTTTCATATTGTATCATGGTTTCTCAACATTATATCCATAGTCACCAGAACAGTTGTTTTGGTATAAAGATAATAAATTTCCGAAATTTGATTGAAAAAGAATGACTCTCGATGCTTTCTATTCCAATGTGGGTACTCGTACATGGAGTACAATAGTTTTAGTGTATATTTAATTAATTCTTTTTGTATTTGTTGAATTACATTTACTTTTCTTCACTAGATATTTATGTTGGCTACTGTAATAATGAATGTACTATTTGTATATCGCGTACAGGCTTTGAAGCCTCTGCGATTAATGTTTGTGATAAAATAAACTACATTATTATTATTATATGTTTGAACCTTGGAAATAAGCTACTTAATTAGAAAAACCATCATTAACTCACTTTTAACATTCCATTCGTTGAACAAAGTAGTATTTATAATACAATAAATGAGTTATCTCAATTTCATTGACGATAAAGATTAAATATTTTTCTCTTGATTTTCTATTTCATTTTCGATAATCATAACGAATTGATCTCGCTACCACCCATATTAGCTCTGATATTCATAATTAATATCCATGCATTTATTATAATATATAGATGTTTTTGTTTATTTCATTTCGTACAAGAATTGCCATTTAACCTTACATTCTCAAATAAATAATATTCATCTGTGAAATTTCTAACACAGACTAATATAGTCTGTGGTTTTGAGTTTGAACTTCAAATTTCGAGTGTTGCAAATTTAAACACAGTAGTTCGAATAATCTATGTTCTAACCTGAAATATTCATTTACGTTTAGGTACACTGTTATTGTTGATATTATGTTAGCATGAAATGAAAATCATCGAAGATTTGAAGAAACCCAACAGAATATTGAAGTTCCATGCATATTTCCAAGAAATTGAAAAAGAATTCCCAAAATAATTGTGTGGATACAAAATAAATCACTGTGCATTCTGATAGAAAGCAATTCCTTTATGAAATGAAGCATTTGATTTGTTACAACTATCTCATAAAAATATTGATCTGCATCAATATAATCTGTAATAAATGGAAAATGTTAGACTCTTTTTGTAATCAAATTGGTTCTATAACATGTACCTACATTATAGCCAACTCTACTACTTGATTCATCTTGATTTTGCCATTGAAAATAAATGAGAAGTATTCAATATAGATATCCACAATTGAATATCCTGTTTCTTTCAACTCAACTAATTTGTTTTCACATTAAAACAATTATGGCACTGTAGGAAGTATGTCAATCATATGCTCTAGAATGAATTTATGGAATAGCAAAAGAATAAAAGTATTCAATCTCAATCACATGAAAATTTGTCTAGTATGTACCTAGTGGTCCAAGTCACTAGTGGTATGTTTCGATGTGAGTTTGAATGACCTGAAGAAGAATACAGTAATGTTGGATAGCAGCAGTCTTTAGTGGGATATTGATTGTTGTCATCATAATGGGACTATTTTGTGAAAACTTTTTTGAACATGGGATTTATGGGTGATTTGGACTTTTCAAAATAGTTGAACGTTGATTTTAATGAAGTAACTTCTTATTATCAGAGCTGTGCCAAAGCTCAGTAATTTGTTATCAAATCGAGGAGTTGAGGTGAGCTTATTCAAATAACTTCATTTTCAAACTAAGTTGGCTAGTACTTCAATTCTAAAATCTGAGACATGACATCATAGTAAATATTCATTTCTGTTGTTTTTTTTCACAGCAGAACAGAGTTGCATTTAGCCAATGTACCCAATTTTTTGAATTTATAATAATAATAATATAAATTTATTTTCATAATCAGAGTACATTCCGAATAGAAAACAAGTCAAAGTACAAAAAGACCTTAAGGATGAAACAGAAAAAAATAACAGAAGTATGTCTCAAATATGGAGGTCGATATCCAGGTACTCACTTATAGAGTACGGTTCAAGGTTCAGAGTAGCTTTCGAGTAGCATTCTTAAACTCTCTGAAATCAGATAAGGTTTGAAATTTTTTTGGTAGCTTATTGAAGAATTTGAGGCACATATATTCAACATTTTTTTGAGTTAATACAAGAGAGCACATGGGAAAATGGAAAGAAAAATTCGTCATGTATTATTTAGATTTCTATAGCCCTCGAAGTAGTGATCATATTTCTTCAGGAAGAGGATACATTTGAAGATATAAAGTCCCGTGGTGGTTAGGATTCCTTGGCTTTTGAAATGTCCTCGACAAGATGTTTTGGCGGATAAACCGAGCATGGTTCTCAAGGCTGTCTTCTGAATAACAAAATTTTTCATGATGTCAGAGCTATTGCCCCACATGATAATTCCATAAGACAGTATAGACTGAAAATTGGAAAAATACACTGTTTTGAGTAAATTATAGTCTGCTTGTTGTTTCAAAATTCGCGATGTGTAGAGAACAGAGTTTAATTTACTCCGTAGAGAAATTATGTGTTCTGACCAACACAACTGATGGTCTAATATCATTCCCAGAAAATTGGTACTGGTAGATACGTTTATGGACTTTCCCATAAGATCAATAACTTCTGGTTTTATGATTTTTGAATGCGATGTACCTAAAATTACACACTGCGTCTTAGCAGAATTGATGTAGAGTTGGTTTTGTAGACACCAATTTGAGACTGTGGAAAAAGATCTTCGGGCCACCTCGTAACTCTCAGCAATATTAGGTGCGGTGATCAGTAGGTTCGTATCGTCTGCGTACATGTAGCACTTTTCGACGATTGGTGCGATGGAAGGAACATCCCGTTGAACTTTTTCATCTGTCATAACGTTCTCCGGCAAGTCATTGATATAAATCAGACAGAGGAGAGGCCCCATGATACTTCCCTGGGAAACTCCAACCTCCAACAACTCATCAGATGACTTGTAGATAATTCCGTTTACCTCAATGGACACTCTTTGACGCCGGTTTTCTAAGTAACGCCTCATTAGATTCAACTGTTTGTCTCTTATTCCATATTGATGTAGCTTACGAAGCAAATTATTATGTACCACGCAGTCGAAAGCTCTAGAAAAGTCGATGAACAGCCCTACCGGGACACCACCTCTCTCCACGGCTTGAAGAATTGAGCTCGTTAGTTCAAAGATCGCAGTTTCTGTACTCTTGGTCCTCAAAAATCCATGCTGATATGTCGAAAATATGTGAAACTTATGAAAAAAATTCAAGAGTCTATGTACTAGTATTCTTTCAAACACTTTGGAGAAAGAAGTCAACAAACTTATCGGACGATAGTTTTCAAGGTCTTCACTGTTTCCTTTCTTGTAAAAAGGTTTCACCACTGCTATTTTCAGAGATTGTGGAAACACACCTTCTTTAGACGCCATGTAAACTATATGAGCTAAGGGCTCCGCGATGATCCTGATGGATTTTTTATGACAGTCGGTATTCCGTCATAGCCAAAGGAGCTTTTATTTTCCATTTTACTGACAGTTTTGATAACCCCTTCTGCAGAAATTTCGAACAGATAAAAGGATCGTAATTTTTGACTAATCGGACGAATTTCTGAAACAGAAGTGAAATTAGTGGAAGTCTGTGTTTTCAACGTCTTAGATATATCTATGAAATATTTGTTGAATGATTCAGATTCAGATGTTGAGGATTGTCAGATGTTATATGTCCATTACTTTTAGTTTTGCGGCCAGCTATTTGGTTGATTAGATTCCAAACTGTTTTATTTTTATTACTTGAATTCATTATTTAATCTCTGATAAAATGAGTTTTATTAATTTTGAGGCTTTTGTCATACAATTTCTTGGTTTCTCTATATAGACCTGAATATTCTTGGCGAAACAGAGACACTGTGTTTAGATAGTCTAGTCGGTATTTGATATTCATTATCTCTGGAGATCTATCAACATATCTTTTGTGGAAATTCTTTACTTTGATGTTAACAAGGGGAAAAGCTCTATCGAATATAGATACATATCTTTCGAAAAATCTATCGCAAAGATAATCCACATTAATATTGTTTTGAATAATTGAGTGATCGTTCCAATTTTCAGCAGAAAGCAATTCCAGGAACGTTTGCATAGTCGATTCATTGATCAATCGAATTTGTTTTGAGGTAATTTTAGAAGCAGTATCTGAAATTGTGAATGAAAATTGTTGGGAGGTGTGGTCAGACAAATGAGATTGGATTACAGCAGTTTCGTAGTCTTTCAAATTTGTGATAACATTATCAATGCAGGTCGAAGAAATTGGTGTTATACGAGTTGTTTCAAAAATAGTTAGACTGGCATTATAACCTTCCAGAAGTGAAATGAATTTTTGTGTTTCTAAATTACAAGAAAGTATATTGATATTAAAATCACCAGTGATATATTGATTGTCTGCGACGTTTGTCTCCGTCCGAATTTTTTACGATAATTGTCACTAGATTAGTACGCAAACTAGATGAACCGAAGATTTTGCGCCGATCGACTGACGTATTGACCCTTCAGTGCGGTCGTCTCAGTCATTGGAATGGCATTCGAGGAGGTTCGCAGTTGGCGTCTCGTATTTCGAGGGAGAGTCTATTGCGACTAGTACCGAGAAATCGAACATAAAAGATTACCCTGAACGGTGGATCACTTGGCTCGTGGGTCGATGAAGAACGCAGCTAATTGCGCGTCAACATGCGAACTGCAGGACACATGAACATCGACATTTCGAACGCACATTGCGGTCCTCGGACACTGTCCTCGGAACACTCACAGATAATTTTTTTTTAAGATCAAGTTACTCGAAAACAGCGCTTTGTACGAGAAAATATGAGGAATACATTCATTTCTCAAATTAGCCAAATCTTCAATGAATGTTCAAACTACTTTTAGGAGTTGGGTTCTTCGAATTTCTGGTATTTTATGGGATATAATGTTCATAATGAAGAAATTGAAAGGCGCGTAGGGAATCTTATGTTCGGAGAAGATGTATTACATCAAGGAAAAGCTATATTCCAAAAATCATTTCCTTCGATAGAATCATTTACGAGATATAGCCGAAAATCACAATTTTTTTATCGATTTTCAACAGCCTTTGTAGCTGGGCCGAATCGGAAAAAACTATAAAGGAAAAAAGTGTTTCTTTTGACCTCAGGAATCTTCGGTTAAAATATATGTACAAGTCAAAGACTCACCCTGTATAAGGGTTGAAAAAACTACCCTGGATCCCAAAAGAAGTTGATAATTTTTTCAATGTGTATTCGCATCACTACATATGGTTAGGTTCTGATGCGGAGCCTCCGGAGATATAAATTTTTTTAATTAGACGCATGATAATTTGAGTATAAGAATTGACAAAATATCCCACGGTCTATAGAAAGTCAATATTTCCTTCAACTCTCAATACTATAGGGAACCCACGTTCGAAATTAATATCCGAATTCGTGGATATTTCTATAAAACAATCATTATTAGGCTGCACGCCACTGGTCACTGCCTTCAGGTGTTTCCGTCAAACAGTCTGCTGGAAACGGTCTGCCAAGTTCACACCGGTAAATTTTTGGGCCTGACAGCATTTGATTGTAACGAGTGTTCATTAAAATTCGTGGTCAAGAGTGGTGTGGAGAAATAAGAGTTATTTTCTGTTCGGTTTTCAAAGCCAACATTCCACTGTGCAACAAGTGCTCCGAATAGTGGAACAAATCACGGATGGATATAACCGCAAACAAATCAAATGCTTTGGCTACATCCAAATGTAGCCAAAGCATTTGATTAAGTACGGCACAAAACTCTACTATAAAACTGCTTGCGGCAGGTTTCCCACTCTCCATGGTCCTTTTACCTTCTTACATGCATTCTCGCAAGTTTAGAGCCAGAGTTGACGGAGTATTGTCTTCAGAGAGGTCTCTTTCAGCCGGTGTTCCGCAAGGATCTCTGCTGTCTCCAATATTATTCCGACATGCCAAAAACGGTGAAAACCTCCATGGCACTGTACGCTGAGGACACCGCCATTCTTGCCAGTTCTTGGTGTCCCAAAATGGCAACGAAGTACCTACAAGAAGCCGTCTGCAAACTTCAATCTTGGTTTGCTCGATGGAAAATTGCAGTAAACCCTGGGAAGAGCGAAGCAGTTCTTTTCAGCCGAAAGAAAAAAGATCCCGTCGGACACGTCGTAATGTTCGGTTGGAGGATCGAATGGAAAAACGAGGCCAAGTATCTGGGAGTGATACTTGACAAGAAGCTCACTTGGAACCAACACGTTACATCAGCTGTGACGAAGGAGAAGACAGCAGCGGCAGCATTGCAACCGCTACTTTGCAAAAGCAGCAAAATGTTTCTTTCCAACAAGCTTCTTTCTTCTTTATGAGTCAATCATTCGGCCGATCATATCTTACGCTTGTCCGGCTTGGGGATACGCCGCAAAGACGCATCTGTAGAGAATTCAAGTCGTGAAGAATACGATTCTAAGACGAGCCGTAAAAGCACCTTGGTTCGTCAGCAACGTACGGATACATGAATACCTGCAAATACCATTCCTAGACGACCATCTAATAGATCTGAGCGTGAAGGCCTTCATTAAAATGGAAAATAACGCGAAATCTCTTATAAGGCAGGCTTGTGACAACGATGAAAAAGCTCCTAGAAAACACAAACGACCGAAGATGGCACTTTCCTGTGTTAAAGCCAAATCCTTACTGGCACAGAGATTGTGTAATGATTACACAAACTTTCCGAGTGGCATATTGCCACCTGCTAGAGCAGATCGAAATAGCTCATCAGAGGTGAATTATATTGAGAAGGAGCAGTAAAAGGCTAATAGCCGGACTGCAAAAGAGGAAGAAGTTCTTAGTTCTAAGTAATGAAAAATTGTTGAGTATTAGACGTTGTAGAGTGAAAGTTGCGCAACGAGGTGCGCAAAGTGTGGGAGGGAGAATACGTGGTAAATACTTGGTACGTGAGTATTTTGAATGTATATTTCCGTTACGACTTTTTAATAGTAGTTTCTTAGTACTTTTCAGTACTGTAGCCGTTGCGGCTTTTTCAGTAGTTGTTTTTCAGTACTTTTTAGTATTGTAGTGTGTTGTTAAAAAGAAGTTTTTGAGTGTAGTGGTCCCCAATGTTCCATTATAGCTCGAAATAGTAAAATAATTTTGTGTGTTTTCCGAATATAATTTTGAAGATTTTCAAGATGGAGAGGAAACCTACCAGACCGATAACCAATGAAGACATTTTGGGCTTCATGGGTGAAATCGGAGAGTTGAGTGCGACTGTGGCTGTACTCAAACAGAGAAACGCTGAGTTCGAAGCGAGGCTTATGCAATACAAAAAATTAGGCCACGCCCGCTTTGGAGCAAGCTTGGCCAATGACGAAGCCGCTATCGACATGGAAGTCGATCAGCCAATTCTGCCGAACAATAAAGAGACTATCGTTGGATTAGTCTCCGACGAAGAAGAGGAATTCCAACTCGTCTCAAGGAAAAAGAGGAGGAAGACCGAATCCCCGGAAGATCCCAAACCGGTAGATTTAGTACCAAGAAAATGTAGAGTGTCGCCAATTATCCTGCGGACAAAGGAAAATTGGTCACAACTCATAAAATTTATGAAGGAGTGTCAAATTAATGTTCTGAAAATTCAGAACATTTGAAATGGCATCAGAATCCAACCTGCTGAACCAGACGATTGAAGAAGGATTATTAAAATCCTTGATCAAAAAGATTTGCCGTACCACTCATACCAACTCCCGGAGGAGAAGGTACTGAAAGTGGTACTAAGAGGCATCCTCGAAACGGTTGAAATGTCAATCGTTCTAGAGGATCTAAAAAAACAAGGCTTCCATCCAACGGGAGTCTTCAGAATGAAGAGTGGAAAAGACAGGAAGCCAACTCCCCTGGTCCTCGTCCACTTATCCAAAGACGAGAGTCGTATTCACGACGTCAATAACAATAACAATAACAATTATCTTTATTTCCAAATTTTACATATAGTATATACATAAAAAATGAAATGACGTCACAATTGCATAAATAAACTAAACTAAATTCTCACATCTGAAATAATCGCATAAAGAATATGGTTCCAATTCAATTAATATATTCTTTATGAACCTTTTGAATTTTCCTAAATTGTAACAGTTCTTTAAGTTATCAGGTAACTTATATTATAAAATTTTATGCCCATATAATAAGGTCCGTTTTCTAAAATAGATAATCTATGTTGGGGATAAATTAAATCTTTCGTTCTTGTATTATAATTATGTGTTCCCCCAACATTGAATCCATCCTCATTTTTAAAAACAAAAATTAAACATTCATATATGTATAAACCATAAACTGTCAAAATATTTTTATCTTTAAATTTACCTCTACATGAATCCCTATACCCCATCTTGAATATGGTTCTAATTACTCTTTTTTGTGAAACAAAAACTGACTGGATTGCAGAACTACTTCCCCAGAAAATGATTCCATATCTCAAAATCGACTCAAAATTTGCATAATATAAGATTTTAAGTGTTTCTTCATTCATGTAATGAGTAACAATTCTAATTCCATAGCCAATGGAAGCTAATTTTAAACACATTTTATTTACATGAATGTCCCAGTTCAAGAATTCCTCAATTTGGACACCTAAAAACTTTGTATGTGATACAGGCATTATTACATTATTACCAAGAGTGATGTTGTTTGGAATAATTGGCGACTGTTTCGTGCGAAATAGTATAACATTTGTCTTAGACTCATTTATGGATAATTTATTCATGGAAAACCATTCACTAATTTTTAAAAAGCACTCTTCTACTCTATCATTCATTTCATTGATATTCTTTGCGTTAATTAAAACATTGGTATCATCGACATAATTCGTTATAGAATAATTGTTCAATGATAATGGGAGGTCATTTATATAAATAATAAAAAGAATAGGACCTATCATACTTCCTTGTGCTATTCCTATGTCGACGTCTGTGATTTTAGATTTTATATTATTTATAACAACCTGTTGTTGCCTACCGAAAAGGAATGATTTTATCCATTCATACGCTTTACCTCTTATTCCGTATTTTTGTAGTTTCTGAAGCAAAATATTATGATCAACGCAGTCAAAAGCCTTTCTCAAATCAATAAAAATGCCCAAGGCTAAATTTTTATTTTCTAAATTATCTAAAATTGTGTTCACGAATTGGTAAATGGCCGTATTTGTTGATCGCCCTCTCAGATAACCGTGTTGGAATCGAGAAAAAAGATTATTTTCAATCATATAAGTAATCAGTCTGGAACACATAACAAGCTCGAAAATCCTGGAAAATGCCGGTAATAAACTTATTGGCCTGTAATTACCAAGGTCATCCGGGTTTCCTTTTTTAAAAATCGGTTTGATTGACGCCAGTTTCAATTGATCTGGGAATATTGAGAATCTCATAGAATTATTTATTATATAACATAGCACTTCTGCTAGCTCTTTAATGGCAAATTTAACAATATTAGTCGGAATGCCGTCATATCCACTACAATATTTGTTTTTCAGCTGACTTCCTAATTCTATGAGCTCATCAACACTCACAGGTCTCAAAAACATTGATTGATTAGCGTCCGGTATCAAGAGGGAAAAATTTCCTGAAACCTGATCAAATTGAACATCTTTTACTATTTTTATGAGGTATTGATTGAAATTTTCTGCTAACTGTATTGAATTTTCACTAAATGAGTTGACCTGATGAACATTTTTTCCTGTCAGTTCACTACAAATAGCCCACATTGATTTAATTTTGCAGTTTGATTTTTTAATTCTTTGTTCATATTCTAGATTTCTTTCTAATTTCAACAAACTGTCATATTCTTTCTTTAACGCAATATATTGACTTTTATATTTTATATCATTATTAGAAATCACAAATAGTATGTCTAGTTTTGCTTTAATTTCATTAAGTTGGGTGTTATTATTATTATATTGGTGTTTCTTATTTTTATTAATCGGTTTTAGGGGAAAACATTCGTTGAATATATTGAGAAATTGATTAATGAACACACGCCATTGTTCATTCACATCAGACTTCTCAATGAGGTAAACATTATACCATGTCTCTTCTACAATTTTACTGAGAAAAAGGGTCTTATTTGTTTCACTAAAAAATCTTCTTTTAACTTGTAATGTTTTTATGTCATTGCGTAATTTTCAGGGTTTATCAACGTCCGTGCAATCGTAAATTATGAAGCCAGCCTGCCAGCCTGATGTTTTTATTGCTTCGGAACCTTTGTCGGCAGTTACTACTGATGCACTCTAGCCACATAAGTTCCGTGCGAACGATTGTTTTCGAAATCCGGACAAATAACAGAACGTCCAAGCAGGCTAACTAATAAAAAAACTCAAATGATTCTCTTCCTCAATTGTAATTGTCGTTGGTGGAGAATGAATAGGAATAATTGTATTTTTCTCTCGAAAAATTCATCAAATATAGTTGGGAAATTCGATTATTTAGGGACTGTTTTAACTACCCATTTCTTAGTTTTTTGTTGTGAAATTTTTAATTTTTCTCTCATTTTTTGTTACAGTATTAGCCCCTTAACTATTTCGATATATACAATTATAAAATGAGTGTATTCTGTTTGGAGGTTGATTACTCATCATTATTATTAAATAAATAAACGTCTGAATATATGCATATGGCTAATTATTTATTATTCGATGTCATAAAAATCATACCTTTTCATTTAGAGATTTCACAATTCTTTGATTAGCTCAGAAATTAATAGAAAATATCAGATATATTTAGGAAATTTAATTATTCAATAACTGGTTTTACTATATTTTGTACATTTCTGATTGTTACTTTTTCTGTTTTTCTCTTATTTTATTTGATGCAGTATCAGCCATTCAATATTATCAATATATATTCACATGTGAATTATTGTATTTGTAGGTATTATTTATTTTTCGATGTCCAAAATTATTCATATCCATATTCCACAAATCTGTTACCTCTAAAGAATTAACAGAAAGACAAAAGAGCTGAGTTTTGGGTGATTCATACAAATAATAATAACAAGCACGGTCCGTGCTCAGCGTTGTGAAACGTGAACGTTCCTGTTCCTTTATGATATCAGTGAAATTAAAGCGTGATCACCGTTTAGGTATCGGATTCGGTTAGCGAACGTTCCGTACAGCTAGAGATGAGCGATACCGTGATTTCCAGATCACGTTGTGAAACGTTCCTGTTCCTTTATGATATCAGTGAAATTAAACTGTGACGGTGATCACCGTTTAGGTATCGTATTCGGTTAGAGTCCGTTCCGTTCCCTGTTCCGCAGCACTGGGAGTGGGGTCACCCCACTACCAGTGCTGTACGGAACGTTCGCTAAACGAATCCGATACCTAAACGGTGATCACGTCACGCTTTAATTTCACTGATACTGATATCATAAAAGCGCTAAGCAAGCACGGACCGTGCTCGTTATTATTATGTGTATAGATCACCCGAACCTTAGCTCTTTTGTCTTTCTGTTAATTCTTTAGAGGTAACAGATTTGTAGAATATGGATATGAATAATTTTGGACATCGAAAAATAAATAATACCTACACATACAATAATTCACATGTGAATATATATTGATAATATTAAGTAGCTGATACTGCAATAAAATTAGAGAAAAACAGAAGAAGTAACAATCAGAAATGTACAAAAATATAGTAAAACCAGTTATTGAATAATTAAATTTTCTAAATATATTTGATATTTTCTATTAATTTTTGAGCTAATCAAAGAATTGTGAAATCTCTAAATGAAAAGGTATGATTTTTAGGACATGGAATAATAAATAATAAGCCATATGCATATATTCATATATTTATTTAATAATAATGATTCTTATTCATTCTCTACCAACGACAAATTGCTATTGAGGAAGAGAATCATTTGGGTTTTTTTATTATTAAGTCTGCTTCGACGTTCTGTCAATATATTTCCGGCTTTCGAAAATAATCTTTCGCACGGAACTGATGTTGCTAGAGTGCATAATTGATCTTGTGCGATTTTAGATAAATACGGTAACCTTTCTTTGTGATTTTTCCACCACAAGAGTGAATTCTGATGGCGAGATATAACACCCTCTTCAATGTATCCCTGTATTTCAATAATTGCACGAGAATTGTGTGTGCCTTTAGGTTGTACAGAAGCAATGGTTTTGTCGAAAGTACCCCAAATAGACATAGAATTCACATTCCCGATTTCTTCCATGGGTTTATCGTTTGATTCTTTTGCTGCGCTACTTGGATATAACTCACTTGACTCTTCGGAGATTTTTTCTACAATCATTTTCATTATATTTTCTTTCGTATTTTCAGCCATGGAAGGATTCGAAAATGCAAATTGTTTGAATTTGGGATCAAGAAAAGTACTCACTGCTAATGTGTTATTGTTTTCCACATTTCCTAAACGTTCCTGAAAACTGCCTCGAAGTCGTTGCACTACATTCGTCACAGTTTCCGATAACTTTTTCCTCAGTAACTCTTCCAAAATATTCTTCAATCCATTACAAATGGGGATCACTAACGAAGAGGTGCAATAATTTTCTCCACTCAGAGATTTTGTGGCTTCTTCAAAAGGTTTTAATATCAGACACAGTTCCTTTATAATGTTCCACTCTGTAGCTGTAAGTACAGGCAGTTCTTTTTCAATAATGGCTACAGTACTTTTCACAGCTTCTTCTAAAAATATAAACCTTTCTAGCATGCTAAACGTGGAATTCCATCGGGTCGGAACTTCCAATATTAATTTTAAGGGCGTTTTTCCCACGTTTTCTTGATATTTTATTAATTTTTGGGATGAAATGTTACTTTTTTTAAAATGCTTAACTATTCCCCGAACTTTATCAATAGTTTTTTGGATGTCCTCATTTTTGAGCCCATCTTTCACTAGCAAATTTATTGTGTGCGCTAGACAGCCAATATGTTTCCATCCTATGTCTTGAATTGCTTTTTGGATGTTCGCAGCATTATCTGATACTGCAAATATCACTTTCCTTTCAATACCCCATTCCCTAGTCACTCTTCGTAGTTCCGCAGATAAATTTTCGGAAGAATGACGTAAATCGCAAGCCGAACATTCAAGTAATATTGATTTTAAATAGAAACTGTGAAATAATATCAAATTCAAATCCACTAGCAGCTAGAAGAGGGGCATCAGGGGCTGCAGCCCCCCTCAAAGATACCGACGATTCGAAGAAAGTTTGTCAATAGAAAAACCATACCTAACGTCTCTAACGTGTTTTCATTTATTTTTTATAATACAGAATACAGTACCAATTATGTAGTAATTCAGTAGTTATTATTTCTTTGTAGCAAGTATTATAATTCAACAAGTCCTACAAAAATACTTCTCAAAGCCTGCGAAGTTGCCGACAAAGGTTCCGAAGCAATAAAAACATCAGGCGGGCTTCATAATTTACGATTGCCACGGACGTTGATACGCCCTGAAAATATCTGTGAAATGTTCAAACAGTGATCCCGTCACGCTCTGTATTCGTTTTGCGGAACTGTGACTACCTGTGACAGTCTGATATCAGTGATTAAATCACAGTTCGTGAAATATCGCTCATCTCTACGTACAGCACTGGTAGTGGGGTGACCCCACTCCCAGTGCTGCGGAACGGGGAACGGACTCTAACCGAATACGATACCTAAACGGTGATCACCGTCACCGTTTAATTTCACTGATATCATAAAGGAACAGGAACGTTTCACAACGTGATCTAGAAATCACGGTATCGCTCATCTCTAATTGCAATACTCCAGCATGTGGGATTCTCCGAATCTGCGGTCGAGTTTATTCGCAGCTATTTAACATATCGATCTCAATATGTAGAAACGCATAAGGGTTGTTCAGATGAGGGAACTGTTTTCTGTGGCGTACCACAGGGCTCCGTACTTGGTCCGTAACTTTTTTGTATGTAGGTTATAATGTTGTATCGACTTCAGCTACGCCGATGACAAACAGTTGCTACACAAATTTTTGTCCTCTGAGGTGGATCAGGCATGTGCTAGGATTAACGACGATCTAGAGAGCTGGCTTATGATTCACGCAAGCATCATCTTGATCTGAAGGGCAAAAACAAAATTAATTACGTTTGGTAAGCATAGATAGCAGCTCCAAAGCAGGTTGAATATTGTATTGCGTGATGTAATACTACCTTGCGAGACTGCTGCAAGAAGTTTGGGTGTTCTGATTGACGCGGACTCGAGATTCAAGGAGCATGTTACGAAGTGCATTCAGAGGGCGTACGCTAGTCTGAAAAGTTTGTACCCTCATCGTCATTATCTCACAACTAAGTTGAAGGTTACGTTTTTGCTATGCGGTTTACGGCCCATGTCTTACGAGCAAATTCAAGAGAAAAATATAGATGATTCAGAGATCATGCTTGAGATATACATACGGAGTTAGGAATTATCAACCGGTCACAGTGGCGTACCTAGACATAAGCCTTGGGGGGGGGGGGGGGGATAAAGAAAGAAAAAATTCAATTTTTCCTTCTTTTGAAAAAGTTTTCCAAAAAATTTTGCTTACTCATAATAAGATTGTGATATATAAGGTTGTTACATATAATGGATATTCCTTCTGGGGGGGGATATATCCCCCTTATCCCCCCCTTGGGTACGCCACTGACCGGTCATACATAAGCTCTCTGATTGCAATTGGCTGGATATGGAAAAACGTAGAAAGTTTCACTGTTTCAATCAATTATTCTCTTTAAGACCCCTCCATATCTTTATAAAGAATAAGATACCGCTCTGATGTTCATACTTTGAACCTTCGACATCGAGGACTGCTCGCTCCGGCTCCTCATTTTACAACTATTTTTACCAGGTCGTTCACGTGCAATATATATGAAGAATATAATGATCTGCCTCTCCCCTTGAAGTCTTATAGTTTACCTTCCTTTAAGAGAAGATATGGGAGGTTTTTGTTGGATGATACATTCCATGGTTGATTCTGTGAAGGTATGGGTACGCATCACGGCCATTTTTTTTTAGTTTTTTTTTCTCTGTTTTATTATGTTTGGCTTCACTTGATGATTTTTTTTTTGTGGTTACTCTATTTTAAATTCAATATATATGTGTGCGGTGCATATATGGTTGATTTTTCTGTGAAATTTAATAATATAATGTTTATTCACTATAAACATGAAAAAAAATTACCAACATAGTTCTTGGGAACTAACTCATACTCAGTTTATACTGTCGTATCCCTTTTGCAGACAGTATGTATTTCTTTTTTCTTGTTTCATTTTATATAGATATTTTAATGTATCATAATTTGTACATTCTGGTTTCAATCCACAAGGCTGGCAAAGATGTTAAATTTCCGCAGAACTACCGTCCGATCAGTCTTCTCCCGTGCATAGGGAAGATTACGGAGGCGGTCATTCTGAAAAGATTGAAGACAATAACGGAAGAAAAGAAGATTATACAGTTGAAACAATTCGGTTTCCAAAGCCAACATTCCACTGTGCAACAAGTGCTCCGAGTAGTGGAACAAATCAAGGATGGATATAACCGCAAACAAGTCACAGGTGCTGTGCTCTTGGATGTAGCCAAAAAATTTAATAAAGTATGACACGAAGGACTGCTATACAAACTGCTTGCGGCAGGTCATGGTCCAACTTTTAGCTTCTTACCTGCATTCTCTGCATTAAGTTTGGAGCCAGAGTTGACGGAGTATTGTCTTCAGAGAGTTCTCTTTCAGCCGGAGTTCCGCAAGGATCTCTGCTGTCTCCAATATTATTCACAATTTATGTATCCGACATGCCAAAAACGGTGAAAACCCCCATGGCACTGTACGCTGACGACACCGCCATTCTTGCCAGTTCTTGTTGTCCCAAAATGGCAACGAAGTACCTACAAGAAGCCGTCTGCAAACTCCAATCTTGGTTTGTTCGATGGAAAATTAAAATAAACCCTGAGAAGAGCGAAGCAGTTCTTTTCAGCCGAAAGAAAAAAGATCCCGTCGGAAACGTCGTAATGTTCGGTAGGAGGATCGAATGGAAAAACGAGGCCAAGTATCTGGGATTGATACTTGACAAGAAGCTCACTTTGAACCAACATGTCACATCAGCTGTGACGAAGGAATATACAGCAGCGGCAGCGTTGCAACCGCTACTTTGCAAAAGCAGCAAAATGTGTCTTTCCAACAAGCTTTATAAGTCAACCATTCGGCCGATCATGTCTTACGCATGTCCGACTTGGGGATACGCCGCAACGTACGGATACATGAAGATCTGCAAATACCATTTCTAGACGATCATCTGAAAGATCTGAGCGTGAAGACCTTCATTAAAATGGAAAATCACGCAAACCCTCTTATAAGGAAGGCTTGCGACCACGATGGAAAAGCCCCTAGGAAAGATGGCACTTCCCTAGGGAGTGTGTGTTGAAGCCAAACCCTTGCTGGCATAGAGACTGTGTAATGATTACACAAACTTTCTGAGTGGCATATTGCCACCTGCTGGAGCAGATCAAAATAGCTCACCACAGGTGAATTATATCGAGATGGAGCAGTAACAGTCTAGTAGCCTGACTTCAAAAGAGAAATAATTTCTAAGTTCTAAGAACAATTCCATCGAGTTCAGTCCAGTCTCCGAGAATCTACATCTACAACATATGTGCAACACTTGCACCGAAATACCTCCGACAACGAAAAGAGCGAAGATTTCAACATCTGTTCCCGAGACCGGCGAAAAAGTACCTGCAACCGAGCCGCAACGACTTAAGCGACACTCGAAAACGATAAAACAAAAATATCATCTTCTTCGTACAATCTAAGTGGGTTGAAATAAATTGAATAAGTGTTATACCTTTCTTTTAATTCCCTTATTTTTCCTTGACCGTGAACTACTTGTTAGTCACAGTATAAGGACCTCAACCCACATTCCCATTATAATGACAAAAATCATTAGGTATCCCACTAAAGACTGCTGCTATCTGTATTGATTCCTATCGATTTCAAATTTATGCCATGCGCATAATCAGCATGCCTTGAGCTTGAAGAATCACCCCAAAAGCTCAGTCTAAGTCAGTTCTTATTAAAGCGTACTATACAGCTTAACAGCATCACTAATAATTATTCATTTTAAAATCTTAATTTACCTATTTATATGTATTCTACAATCTAATATAATCATAATAATAATTTAATATACTTTCGCCTAATAAAGACGGTTATTATTATTATATAACTCAAACAGTGTGTTATTAGTGTCAATCCAGATTATTACCCCACGAAAGTTAGTTATACAAACAAATCCACCAGTAAATCGAGTGAAAAAGCTCACGAGATCGAACATGGCCGCTTCGAGCCCGATGTGAACCAAGCGTAACCAAGCCAAAGTCACTCGACACAATTCAGGTTCTCGGATCAAGCATCATCAACAATTTCCATTGTTAACTTTCGTTGGAGTTTCAAATAAGCAGCAAAACCATTCAGCATTAACAGGTACGACATTCAACACGTCGGCAGATGCGGTAGTCAGTGGCGTAGCAACAGTTTGGACAAGCCGATCTATAACCGACCGATAAATCTCAGTTATCAATTATCATTGAGATATTTGTTGAAATATTTACCCAGTACATAAGTAATATAAGTTGTCTTGTAGTATTTCTATGTGCGGCATGCGCAGTCGTATATTTATTCTGTGTAATTGTAAGATAGGCCATGTGCAAGCCATGCTCGCTCCCTTTTCTCGTTGGCCGTTGTTGAAGAGTATTATTGTATATTTGTCAGTGTGTTTACTACACAGTTATTTCCTATATTTTATTAAAGACTTTTAGTTATTAAACAGTGCGTTTAATTTATAACAGGTTATGTGCCCTTTTTATAATAGTTTATCGGTCGGGAACGTTCCACTACGTAAGTACATTTATATATATTGTGAAATAGTGTTGTGAAACAGACGAACAATAATTCAAGATGGCAGCAGTTAATTATTTCGCCAGTGTGCCAAAGCTAAACGGACGCGAAAATTACCAGGAATGGGTATTCGCCATTGAAAACGTGCTAGTACTCGAAGGGCTGGATAAGTGCGTTGATGGCAGTGAATTGGACTCCGTTTTATTAGCCAAAGCAAAGGCAAAATTAATATTGACAATGGAACCATCGCTTTACACCCACGTGAGAGATGCAAAAACTCCTAAAGAAGTATGGACGAAACATAAAAATCTGTACGACGATAGCGGTTTTACCAGAAAGATCGGGCTTTTAAGGACTTTAATATCAGCCAGATTGGAGAACCATGATTCTATGGAGAGTTACATAACTCAAGTCGCCGAAACATCGCAAAAGTTGAAAAGAACGGGCTTCAACATTGATGATGAATGGGTCGGATCATTACTCTTGGCAGGCTTACCCCCGAAATATTCACCGATGATTATGGCTGTTGAACACTCTGGTATTAAAATAACAACAGATGCCATTAAATCGAAATTGCTCGATATGCACGCAGATGGCGGTAGCCAGGGGCATGGAGAAGCGTTTTCTGCTAAAAGTAACGCACGAAAAGGGAAACAGTTCCAGAGGTGGTCCAGAGATGGCGGAAGAAGCAGCGAACAGTAGGTCGTACGTCAATGAGAATAACCAAAGATTTGAGAATAACGTAAACAAAAAGGATCGTAGTAATATCACATGCTTCAAATGTAAGGAAAAAGGACATTATATGTCGCAGTGTCTAAACAAAAAGGTAACTTACGCTTTGAGTGCCGTGTTTGCCAATGGTTCTTTTAGCAACACTGACTGGTATATTGATAGCGGTGCCAGTTTTCACCTTACAGCAAGTGATAACGATCTCATTGACAAACGGAAGCCAGAATTAAGAGAAATATTATGTGCGAATGAGGCCAAACTTGCAGTCGAAAGTGCAGGTGATGTCAGAATGGAAACTATGGTGAGAGGAAAAAGTGTTAATGTACTTTTACAAAACGTACACTTCATTCCAGGACTAACCACGAATCTGGTCTCTGTTAGCCAATTAATTAGAAACGGAGCCAGAGTAAATTTCCATGACACAGGATGTGAAATTTTTAATAAAAATAACGTTCTTGTTGGAGTAGCTGATTTGAAGAACAATGTATACAAGCTGAGATTGAATAACAAGAATTCAACAGCATTGTTGGCCGCTCCAATGGTTACACCAGATCTATGGCACAGGAGACTAGGGCACATCAACTCGGATTTCTTAATAAAAATGCCAGAAGTAGTTGAAGGTATGCCACCGTTCAAACTTGGAGAAAAAATACAGAAATCTAATTGTGAGGTATGTTGCGAGGCAAAACAAAATAGATTACCGTTCCCAGCAAAAGGAAGTAGAGCCAGTGACGTATTGGAGATTATTCATAGTGATGTCTGTGGACCTCATGAAAAATTATCTATAGGAGGCTCAAGGTATTTTCTCACATTCATAGATGATTACTCAAGAATGTGCTTCATCTATTTTTTAAAAGGATGAAGTTTCAGAGAAGTTTCACCAGTTCAGATGCCTAGTAGAAAAACAGAGGAATAAACGAATAAAAATTCTGAGAACAGACAATGGAGGGGAGTACATTGGTAGAGATTTCCAAAATTATCTCAAAAACAATGGTATTGTTCATCAAAGGACAAACAGTTATACTCCAGAGCAGAATGGTATGGCAGAGAGGTTCAATAGGACGATTGTAGAAAGAGCAAGATGTTTACTCTTCGACCAAAACCTAGGTAAGCAATTTTGGGCTGAAGCGAGTAAAACTGCTTGCCACCTAATCAATCGTTCAGTTACCTCTAGTATTTCAAAAACTCCATATGAAATGTGGCACAACAAAAAGCCAGACATTAGTAGCATACGAGTATTTGGAAGTACCGCAATGTCTCATGTTCCAAAAGAGAACTGGGATAAAAAGGCCGTCAAATGCATCCTTGTAGGATTTGATGATCACACCAAAGGATACCGACTTTATAACCCAAACAGCCGAAAAGTTTTCATCAGTCGAGATGTCACAATAATGGAGAACATAAAGAAGACTGTTGCTCTAAACATCGAAGAACCAGTTCAAGAGGTGACAGATTCAGTGGGGGTCTCCGCATCAAAAATGGAAGATTTCAAAGAAAATGGTCAACCAACAGATGAACTGGACGACAGTGAACCTGAAACTACTTCAGGTATATCAAACGATCAACCTAGAAGATCTCAAAGACAGAGAAAAAAGAAGAGGCTTTATGATAGTATTTTTTGGAAAAGTGCCATCGAAGAGGAACTACAGTCTTTTGAAGAGAATCAGGTATGGGAATTAGTTGAAACAGAGAGAGATGTCACTGTTGTCGATTCAAGATGGGTTTTCAAGAGGAAGTCCAGTGCTGATGGAGAAGTGAAATATCGAGCAAGGTTAGTCGCAAAGGGATTTACACAAAAGTATGGAATTGATTACAATGAGACTTTCTCTCCTGTAGTCAGATATTCCACTCTTAGAATTTTATTTGCATTAACAGTCAAATTAAATTTAGACATAAAAACAGCCTTTCTAAATGGAAATTTGTCAGAAAAAGTTTTTATGAAAATACCTGAAGGTTTTATATGCTCAGAATCTGATAAATGTAAAGTTTTGAAGCTTAATAAGGCAATTTATGGTCTTAAGCAGTCAGCTAAGTGTTGGAATGATAGAATTAATTCAGTATTATTAGAATTGGGCTATACTAAATCTCAATATGAATCTTGTCTTTATTCCAAAAAGGTTGAAAATAGCTTTATAGTCATAACTTTATATGTGGATGATTTTTTCATTTTTTCCAATGATGTAATGGAAACTAATAATTTAAAAGACGAATTAAGCAAAAACATTCAAAGTAAAAGATTTGGGTGTTGTCAGAGAATGTCTTGGTATGAATGTTAATTATGATAAGGAACAGGGTATTTTAACATTGAATCAGGAATCTTACATTGACCAAATTTTGAATGAATTTAATATGTCATAATGTAATATTATAAAAACACCTATGGAATGCAATATTAGTCTAGAAAATGGTGATCAAGATCAACTTTCCATGTACCCTTATCAGAATTTATTAGGGAGTCTTATGTATTTGGCAGTTATAGCTAGGCCAGACATTGCATTTAGTGTAAGCTACTTGAGCCAATTCAATCGGTCATATAGTCAACTACATTGGAAGCATGCTAAACGCATATTAAAATATTTAAAGGGTACTAAACACTATTGCTTGCGATTTTCAAAGGAAAACATGGAACTAGTAGGCTTTGTAGATGCCGATTGGGGCAACAATTCTATTGATAGGAAATCATACACAGGGTATGCTTTCAAATTTTGTGGTTCCGTGGTTTCCTGGCAAAGTTGCAAACAAAAAACAGTTGCGCTTTCTAGTACCGAGGCAGAGTACATGGCTATCTCTGAAGCGGTAAAGGAGGCTATTTATTTAAAAGGTTTATTGTACGAGCTAATGGGAACAGCTCTTTGTGTGAATTTGATCAGTGATAATCAAGGTGCAATTAAATTATCTGCGAATGATACCTATCATAAAAGGTCAAAGCATATTGACATCAGACATCATTTTGTTCGACAAGTTATTGCAGAAAAGCAAATTGTATTGAAACATTTACCGACACATGGAATGCCAGCTGATATTTTAACGAAAAGTTTACCTGCTGTTAAACATAATTATTTTTCAAAAATGTTGGGCATTCATGATATGTAGTAGTTCTTAAGTTTCATCATGTGATTTTGTTTTTATTTGTACTGTGTAAGTGGGGGTGCTGAAATATTTACCCAGTACATAAGTAATATACAGTCCATTCAGGAATTATTGACATCCCGGGTGGCTTTGGAAAATCGAATTTAAGTTGGTACTGGCTCATTCAGTAACATTTTGAATTGCAGATTTCGGGTTGGCATTGGAAATGTCATTGACAGGAGGTTAGATTTCAGTTTGTGTTATTGGTTTTGATCGAAGAAATTTTGAAACTTAAAAGTTGTATCAATTTCAAACACACATTGATTAGTTTATTTGAGTATTTCTCACAGTGCTGTTTGAAAAAGAAGAAGGCAAGTCATTACAACCTGGATTATTAGTGGAAGAAAACCTGTGCAATACGATTTCACCTTCAAAGAATCATTGAATGATTTGATTGTTACCAGAAACCGAGCCAAAAGCAACCACTATATCAGCCTGGATGAAATTTGACCAAAAAGCATCTGGGTTTTAATCAATCAAAGACAACATTACATAAACTTAATTGGTTACAACTTCAAAACTGTTAATAAAAGGAAAATTCTTATTGATAAACAGAAAAATATAATAAGTTTAGTTAGATTTTATGGTGAATACAGAGAATATTTGCAACAAAATGTGAAATTCATTTATCTGGAGGAAACTTGGTTATTTGAAAATGCCAGCATTATTCAACAGTGGACTCTAGAAAGAAAAAATTTTTTTTAAGTATATTCAAGGGTATAAGTAGAAGGAGCACTATTGTGAATGCTGGATATTTGGATTTCACCTGGATGTTTTGTTTTGACAGTGGTGATCATGAGGATTATATAAATCTATGAAGAGAGAATTATTTTATAATTGGATTGCTAAACAAAGTCTTGGCATTGCATCTATAGTTTATTTATATTCTATATTGAAATTAAGTATTGTTATATCTGTTTTTTGTTCTTCAATGAGTAATCCAAAAATCTAATAAATTCCAATTGCTTTATAGAATTTTTACTGAGTATTCAATCGAAAAATATATTCAGAAGAGTAACTTCAAGAATTTCTTCACCTCTTACCCACTTGAAGATAATAATAGAATGCAATAAAATTTTAAAATTCACAAATTAAAAATAATTTCATGCAATAATGCTTTTAGTGAGTGAGTTAAAGCTGTTATGGGCAAAATAATTTATGTAATTTAATAGAAACTAGTATAAAAGCATTTCAATATAAAACAGAAAACTCGAGTACAATTAGTACCTATATTTTTCATACAAGTTTAATCAATCATTCATGTCATGAACAGTTTCAAGAAATAGTGACTTAAGAAAGTAATTTACACATCGGCTGATAAATTGGTTCCAATTTTGAAAGTTACAGTACAACTGTGATGTCACAATTGTTCATATACTAAATGGATTCTTTGAATTTTATTTCTGTCTTAATATGATATAGCTCTTCCATTCACTAAGCTACACTATTCAAATTTATCAACCAGTTTTTTCTGTTTTCTTCACCAGTTTAGACATCACAGTTAAAATGATCCATAAGAGTTATTTGATAAGAATTTTGCAAGCAGGTTGGTATCCAGTGTCCATCAGTAATGCAACAATTTGTGAAGAGCCTTTGGTGAAAAGGAATATGCATATTTTAACGATCTTCAATGGGATCTTTCATGGGCGACTCATGAGTAGATATCTCTTCATTGGATTTCCTTGAAATGGGATAGAATTTCACTATTTTTTACGTTATATAATCTGAATTTCAATTTATGAAATCATGACTGTATGCGTCCCTTTGTAATTTCGAAAATTCAGGATCTTTCGGATACAAAAATGATGAAAATAATTTGAACTGGTTATTTCTATGATGAACCATAGCAATTTTTAGTAATATTTTTGTAACCAGAAATAAAGCCGCGACTAGACGTTCATGGCCTACTTCGATGTCAATAATTCCTGAATGGACTGTAAGTTGTCTTGTAGTATTTCTATGCGCGGCATGCGCAGTCGTATATTTATTCTGTGTAATTGTAAGATAGGCCATGTGCAAGCCATGCTCGCTCCCTTTTCTCGTTGGCCGTTGTTGAAGAGTATTATTGTATATTTGTCAGTGTGTTTACTACACAGTTATTTCCTATATTTTATTAAAGACTTTTAGTTATTAAACAGTGCGTTTAATTTATAACAATATTCAAGTAAGCCATTCCTTTATTCTTGCTTAATTTTTAATTGATTATTGTATAGATTTTCATCAGTCAAAATGATCTAAGAACAAATTGAAATTCAGCATTTCGAACGCGGCAGTATAAAAGCACATATTACACGATTTTCAAAATTCTTACAAACCATAACAGACGATAGCATTTTAGAAGAATTGAAAACACGTTTGGAAAAATTGGAACCGTTATGGAATGAATTAGATAATATTCAAACTGAATTGGAATTAATCGATACAAAAACCACAGTTGAAGATCACCTCTCCGAGAGAGAAGATCTTGAAAACTTTTATTTTAGTTAACTGTTGGCCATGCAAAACGATTGATAAAACAATTTACATCATCTGTCGATAGAAACTTCCCTTCCAACAGTCAAAATATTCTTAATAATTCAACAATACAAAATACAAATTCAATATCGCCAAAATTAAATTTAAGTTTCATGGAGCTTACGAAAAGTGGCTTAAATTTTCTGATAAATATAAAGCAATGATACATAACTGCCAATCTATTAATAATATTCGAAAATTTTGGTATCTAAAGTCGTGTATTAAAGGCGAAGCTGCAAATGTTTTGACAGCCTTGGAAGTGTCTGAAGCAAATTACGATAAAGCGTGGGATCTCGATTGCGAGCGGTATGAAAATAAAAGGGTTATAATCCAAACACATTAGAATGTCATAACTGATTCACAGAATGTTCAAAAAGAATCGCACATTCTACTCAGAAATATAATTGATACTGTCAATCAGCATCTCAGAAGTCTTGAATCTTTAGGACTACCTGTAGACAAATAATAATAATAATAATAATAATAAGAGTTTAATCAGAACATAAATACATAAATAAACTGGGACACTATCATTATTGGACCGATTCCAGTATTGCATTAGCATGGATAAATACAGAACCACATTAACTCAAAACCTTTGTTGCAAATCGGGTAACTGAAATACAGCAGTATTCGAATAAAAATCAGTGGAATCACGTTTCCTCAGAATCAAATCCAGCAGATATAATATCACGAGGTCTCAATCCAAAGGAATTAAGGGAATGCAAAATATGGTGGAACGGTCCTCCTTGGATATACCAAGAAAAATCATTTCGGCCAGAAACCAACATATTACCCTTATCGGAAATTCCTGAAATCAAGAAAACTGATATTACTCTGATCACAACTGAAGAAACTCAAGATATGAGCATCATAGATCGTTTTCCTTCTGTTACAAGACTCCATAGAGTCTATAGAGATAGCTTACTGTCAGCGATTTGCAAATAATTCAAAAATCTCAATTCCTGAAACTCGTTTTTTCCGGTCGATTAACAAAATCTGAACTCGACAATTCCCTCATTATCGTTTGCAAATTTATTCAAAAACACTCATTTTCTTCAGAGCTGATATTACTGCAAAAATCGAAACAATTATCTCCAAATAGCAAAATTATATCATTGAATCCATTCTTGGATAAAAATGGTTTGATCAGAGTAGGAGGAAGACTAAAGTATTCCAACCTTTCTTACAATCAAAAACATCAAATTCTATTAGCACATCCTTGCAACTACACTTAATTGATAATTGAACATGAGCACTTAATGCATCTACATGAAGGTGCTCAAGCAACTCTTGTGGCGGTTAGATAAAATTTTTGGCCAATCAACGGACGTAGCGCCGTTCGAGCAGTTTTACGCAAATGTGTAACTTGCTTCGGATCGAAACCAATTAAAAGTCGATATCAAATGGGAGATATTCCATATTCACGTCTGAAACCACAACAATCGTTCTTAACAACTGGCGTAGATTTCGCAGGTTCATTTAACATTAAGAATGGGAAAACTAAAAATAGAAAAATCATCAAATGTTATTTATGTATCTTTGTATGCTTTGTCTCAAAGGCAACTCATCTCGAGCTATCTGATGATCTTTCTATGGAATCGTTCTTAAAATGCTTAACGAGATTTGTGTCAAGAAGGGGTGTTTGTACCGATATTTATAGTGACAACGGTACCAATTTTGTCGGCACCGAATGTGAATTTAAAGTTATTTTGTCAAAGCTCAAGCATGATAAGCCTTTCAATGAATTTATTAGTATGAAGACAATAAATTGGCATTTTTCTCCACCATATGCTCCTAATTTCGGAGGTTTGTGGGAGGCAAGCGTGAAATCGACCAAATTTCATTTAAAGAGAATCTTGGAAATTCACATCTCACCTTTGACGGTCTATACACAGTAGTAATTTAAATTGAAGCAGTCCTTAATTCCCGACCATTATACCCTATGTCCAACGATCCCAATGATCTCTCACCTCTTACACCGGTACACTTCCTTATAGGTGAACCATTGACCACTTTACCTCAAGAATACGTGAGATCTATTCCAAGCAGCCGCCTACCCCATTTTAAATGTGTTCAGCGACAAACCCAACATTTTTGGCAAAGATGGTCGCATGAATACTTGAATCATCTTCAAGAGAGAATGAAGTGGCGCCAACCTCACCTGAACCTGGAAACTGGAACTTTGGTGCTACTCAAGGACGACAATACAGCTCCTTTGTGTTGAAAATAGGGCCGTATCATCGAGGTAAAGACGGAATAGTGCGGGTAGTTAACGTGAAAACGACCAGTGACCAAGGTCTATATTCTACCGATGAACTCTTAGATTGAGAAAGACAATAGACATTTGTATCATATTATTTTGAAAGCCAATCCTTTCAAGGGGGCAGCAATATCAGGTCGAACACTGCAAAAAAATTACAGATTATATATTTATTTCTATGAGACCACTTCACAGAACTATTTTCGGACTTAATTTCATGAAATATATTCCATTAAAAATAGTCGCAAGACGTCTATCATTCATCAAACAGGATGTCCCGGGAAGAATGCGACAAACGAATACCCTGAATGAAGGTCATCATAGAGGACTCGTATCAAGAGGTTTCAATCGCCTGAGCAGCGTGACCAGATTGAAATATGATGAATCTACTAAACTTGCCGCAGAAATTCACTAACAATCTTCCAACATCGTTCAGAAATCTACCGAAAGTCTACTAACATACTTTTTGACAAAACAGATAGCGCTGCATATCGTGACATAATGGATCGAATTGCACCTATGACATCATGAAAATCATTATTTGTGTTGTTTTTTCAGTAATTACTCATTTCCATGAAAGTTCTTTTCCCAAATAACTTAGAATATTGCCAAAAACATGCAAACGTCGACAAAGATGTAAAAGATAACGAATCAAAGATCAAGAATTCTCCCACCGTAACTCTGCAGATCTTAAAAAGTGATTAAGGGCCGTCTGACCCACGACACGGAGGAACCCATGAATGATGGTGAATTTAAGGAATAGGAATATAGAGCCGCTGCCTGAGGTTCGTCAGGGCGTGTCTGGAACCGGCGCTGGACATGACAGTATGCGGGACGTCGGTGACAGAGTGCTAAGGAGACGGGCGTCTGTCGAACAAAATGCTACGCCTCCACAATCTCAACATTCTACTAATGTGGAAGAGAATAAAATAGGCTACCGGCAAACATTATTTGCAGAATTCCACAGAAACTATCCCGAACTCCAAGTTTCTGAGCAAAGAGTAGCCGACCAATACCGGGTCATATTGAGAAATGAACTTGTACCCGATGAGAGACTTAACACCATAAAAAATGAAGTCTAACTGAGGCTACACAATAGGAACCTCACTTACAACGAAACGACAATTGAAGAAAACTATGATTGTGCTGAAAACCAACACATGTGCATCAATGCACGAATGAACTCTGAGGAACAAAACAACGCAGATGTGATAGCCATAAGTGATGCTCAACGACGGAATATATATGCTGCAACCGTCGAAAATCCAGAAGAAGACCAAAGAGAACTACTGGAGCGGTTATCTGCCACAATGAATAGATGCGTTATAGATTTTGAGGGCACAGATCCATTGAGACGACCGATTCTGCCAAGATTGAGGACATCCAAGAAACTATCTCATTTTCTGGTCATGATCAACAAGGAGATTATACCCAAGTATCTTTCTGACTACATTCCATGATCTCGAATCATTACACCTCATCATATACTGTGCAGCATTTTCAATAGCAACAGTGCTAGGTGTGAAGCCAAAACCTAAAAGTCAGCAACCAGCCAGAGAAAAACAACAAAATTAACCACATTGGCAAAAAAGGCTTGAATACAAAGTTCATAGCATCCGTCAAGATATTGGGAGGCTCACCCAATTTGCAAAAGGTTCGCCGTCTAGAAAATTACAAAAAATGGTGAATATAATAATGGATCGTCACCGGCAACATACAACGTATGATCCAAACAATGAAAATGCTCAACAAATTTTAGAGACACTGAAACAAAAACTTAGTGTGTACTCCGAAAGACTCAGAAGATACAATGAGAGCTATGGAAGAAAACAGGATAATATGATTTTTGAAAACTCGGAAAGAAAATTCTATAGAATATTAAACAATAATATGTCAGCAACACCAGGAAGTTATCCAATCGTCGAGGATATTGAGAATTTTTGGACAGATCAACTGGCTACACCAACCCCCTACAACTCCCAGGCTGATTGGATAAGAAGTGAAGAGAAATCCTGTGAGACAGTAGAACACATGCCGCATAACGCAGTTTCTATAGAAGAATTGAAAAACACACACAATTGGAAATCACCCGGCCCAGATGGAATCCACAACTTTTGGTTAAAAAAATGTTGGTGTATATACGGCAGGCTATTTGAAACCATAAATGGTGTTATAAGTAACCCAACGGAAATGCCCAAATTTTTAACAACAGGGACCACTAACCTCCTACCGAAGGATCTGCAACACACAGCGGATCCATCAAAACACAGACCAATTACATGTCTACCAACAATATATAAAATCATCACGTCATGTATAGCAGCTCGTATCTACAAACATTGCGAGACAAATAACATAATAACAGCACAGCAGAAAGGATGTTTCAAGAATGCATTAGGATCGAAGAAACTGCTGATAATAGATTCCATCATATGCAACCAAGCCTTCAAAAAACACAGAAATCTTTTTATGGCATATTTTGACTATAAGAAGGCCTTCGACTATATTCCACATGGGTGGCTGACAAAAATTTTGGAAATATACAAGATCGATCCAATTGCAATAAACTTTCTGAAGTATGCAATGTGCAACTGGAGAACGAATATCGTTCGGCAAACATAACTACTAAAGAGATTCCAATAAAAAGGGGAATTTTCCAAGGAGATTCATAGAGTACCTTATGGTTCTGCTTGGCGCTGAACCCCCTTTTTAATCAACTGAATGCTACTGAAAAAGGTTTCAATTTCAAAGGAAATAGAAATACTATTGTACTCAATCATTTGCTATACATGGATGACCTAAAACTTATAACAGGCAACACTTGCAAATTATGGTGAAACTGGTGGAAAATTTTTCGAAAGACGTCGGCATGGAATTCGGATTGGACTACTATTAGCGTAGTGCGTGGAAAAATCCAAGATGAACCGATAGCTCTCTCCAATGGACAGGAGATAGAAGCAATGAAATCGGACGATCTTTATAAATACCTATAGGAATGAAACAAAACCGACGAATAAACCATCAAAAAATGAAGGAAGACTTAACAACTGAGTTCATTAGGAGAATCAACAAAATTTTGAAAACAAACCTCAACAGCAAGAACATTACGAGAGCTATCAATACATATGCATGTTCAATTCTTACATACTCTTTCGGTATCATTCCATGGAGCAAAACAGATATAGAAAACCTGCAACGCAAAATGAGAACCTTGATGACGAAAGCATACAAGCACCATCCGAAAAGTAGCATTGAGAAGACGTCACTGCCGAGGAATAAAGGAGGCAGAGGTCTGCTAGACGTCATGGAACTTGCCCATGGGCAAATTGAATGCCTACGAACATACTTCAAAGACAAATCAGGCACGTCAGAGATCTACAAAGTACTGTGTGAAGCAGACGAATCAACACCTTTACAACTGCACATGGAGCAATTGTCATACAACCACCAGACCATCCAAGAAAAACTGCAAAGATGGAGAGAAAAGCCCCTACATGGACGACATTTCAACGAGGTGAACCAGGATTATGTCGACATAGAAGCGTCGAACTATTGGCTCACATCAGGTGCGATGTATCCAGAAACGGAAGGCTTTCTTTTAGCCATCCAAGATCAAGTGATCTCAACAAGAAATTACTGCAAGCATATCATAAAGGATCGAACTATTACTGACGATCGATGCCATTATGGGTGTCCAACGAATGATACAATCCAACATATCACGGGAGGATGTCAAATGTTTACAGGAAATGAATATAAAGAGAGACACGATGCAGTAGGAAAGATACTACACCAAGAAATGGCAACTAAACTAACACTAATTTTTTCTGAAAAAGTGTCATACTACAAGTACCGACCGAAAACCATCCTGGAAAACGAACGCTCTAAACTGTACTGGGATCGTACAGTTTTGACTGATAAAACAGTCCCTCACAACAGGCAAGATATATTGCTAGTTGATAAACATCAAAAGGCAGCAATACTCATCGACGTAGCAATAAATAAAAATAATAAGAACAACATGCGTCAAAAAGAGGTCGAAAAAATTTCAAAATATAGGGACCTCGAATTTCAGATAAAGCGCCAGTGGGGAATGATATCAATGAGAACTATTCCAATGATAATCTAGTCAACAGGAATAGTACCCAAAAATCTCAAGAGAAATATCAAGCAACTAGTGCAGCCATACTCAACCTCTTTTCACCTCGGGCCGCATAATTGCTACTGTTCATTCTTGCGGGCCGCAGTAATTTACCTAGTTGTAAACTAGCTTTAGCCCGCGCGGTTTTCGTTTATCGTGCATAATCAAAACTTTTTTTTTTTTAATCGGTTACAAAGTAGCCTTAGTCCTTTCCTAAGGACTACTAGTTCCTGTCTGTGAACCAAATTTTATCAAAATCGATTCAGTGGTTTGTGCGTCAAAGCGTAACAGACAGGCAGATTACTTTTTTTGCATTTGTAATATAAGTAGGGAAGTGCGAAAATAAAAATATGCAGGGTGTTAGGGAAACGTTCCCAACAACGACAACAGGGGATACTATTGACGATTTTTAGAAAATTGGAATGATTTTTGTTATCGCAATTTTTTATTTTGGTAGGTACCATGATTTCTAAACCCTTTTATTAGCATAATTCGCGCAATAATGCTATTAAGAGGTTATAAAAATCATGGTACTGACCAGAAAAAAAAATTCATAATAATATGACAATTTAAACGTATAACCTGCTAAAAAAACACACCCAAGAATCCATAGAAATGAAAACTACAAGAACAAAATACGCGAGATAAGGTATATATTAAATTTGAGTGCAACCAGTGCAGATTCATAAGATTATGTTTCGCTAGGACTATCTCAGGAGTGATCCATATATTTATTTTATGATTGCCTGTTGCCAATTTCACTAAAGGACAGCAAGATTCAAATGTACTCCGAATCGCATCAACAAATGTTTGAAAACATTGATCCACATCAACAATTTCATAAATATCATGAAAATCGTAAATTGACATTTGAAAAACAAAATTGTCAACACCCTGTGTATTTCTATGAAATATGTTATTAAATTCAACCAAGATATGGTCACTTATAAGAGGTTCAAAAACTTTTATATAAGAGTCAGATAAATCTGCGTTTGTTAAAATATAATAATACTTTTGAAACAGATGTACGATCAGTGATGTCAGTAACTACTCTCGTAGGATCTTGTGAAGAAATTTTTAAATCTAAACAACGAATCAAATCAATAAATAGCTTACGGTTAATACATTCAGATTTCAGGAAGTCGATGTTCAGGTCACCACACACAAATATTATGTCAACCAAATTAGAACAATAGTTTAGAGCATCCGTCAGGCGCGGATCCAGGACCCACTTTTGGGGGGGGAACTTTCAGATACTTCCGCCATTTTGGGACGTCATTTTTTTTGCCGTTCATTAATATGGGTTTTCAAAAAATGTATTGAAGGTGAAATGAATATAATAAAAAATGTCCCCATTCATTTACTTGTATTTTCAAATTATACACTGTGTCCGTAAAGTATGGAACAAATTCAGTTTCAGCTGAACAGACCATTTTAAGAAATAATCGTGAAACACGTCGATTTTTTATTTCAATTTACTGTATTTTAAAATAATAATCTAATATACAGGGTTAATTAATTTTGAGTAATGACGTCACCGTCATTTTTTTCAAATGGAACACCCCCATTTTGTCTCAATTTTCCGATTACTCTAGCTGAGCTGATTCCAAAAATGTATCACATTTTGATTCCAATTGGTACAGGGTGGACAAAAATACAATAGTTTTGTATTCCAAAACTGTATCACATATTGATTTTAATTGGTACAGGACCAATTGAAATCAACATGTGATACATTTTTGGAATCAGCTCAGATAAAGTAATCGAAAAATTAAGAAAAAATGGGGGTGTTCCATTTAAAAAAATGACGGTGACTTCATTACTTGAAAGTAATTCACCCTGTATATTAGATTATCATTTTGAAATACGGTTAATTAAAATCAAAAATCGACGTGTTTCACGATTATTTCTTAAAATGGTCTGTTTAGCTAAAAATGAATTTGTTCCATACTTTACGGACACAGTGTATAAAGTAACAAAGTGTATTCGTTTTTTGACATTTTCTATGTCACTTGTGTTCAGTAGATTACGTCATTTAATCATAGAAAGATACAAGCTTTCACTTCAAAATGGACCACTTTCTTCTTCAAAATGACACTAGGTTCACTCTTTGTTTTCCAGATACTTGGGTGTTGGAGTTTGATTTTTTCAAGTTTTTTCTCATAGCACCTGTGCTTTACAAGATATTTAACTTGAATTTGGCATAGATATCCTAATTTAAAGTTTTCATCATGTGATACGAGTATACTAATTTTGAATACAAATCTACAGGGTGATAGTTTTTCTGGAACAGTGCCCGCTTTTTTCCTCCAGAACTTTTTTTTGGAAGACTACAGGTAGTTTAGAAAAATTTTAAAAGAAATTTTGATCGAGTACTACACTTTTTGGTTTCTTGTAGTTCTGTCCTATCTGCTACTGATTTCTAGAAAAAAATTTCAAACTATTCTCTAGTACCTAATACTCAGAATAATCCAACTTATAACGACGATCCAGTTAGTAAGCTATGATGAATAAATTTTATTATAATTTTTGATACTTATTTACCGCATATGTAGCGAAGATGAAGAAAGATTTGATAAACTGGTATGATCATTACAAAACTTACAAGAAACACTCTGTATCTCGAAAACAAAGCGTTAACGGGCCCATATTTATAGGCCTTTTTTATTATTCAAGGAATCTCTCATATTCCTTTATACCTCCAATTTTAGCAATCCATTCCTATGATTATTCAACAAAGCTAAATATTTCTCATGAAGATAAAAAAAAGGAAATATATTGGCAAGTAGGCCTGCTTTTATTGAAGATCATATTTCAGATCCTTTTTTCCAAAGTACCAACAAAGAGGAAATATTTCGCATGCACGGGTTATTATTCTTTCATAATTGCCATCCGTTCCAAGAGACTGCATCGTAAACCTCGTATTGAGTAGATAACTCAAAACATCATTAGACCCGAATAACAGGAATAGATAATGTTAAGGGTAGGCGGAGGGACCCGACCCGATATAAAATAAATATTCAACGTCTTGTTATGTTTCATGTGATAAGTAAAAAAAAATTCACTCAGGAATTGTTTTGTTGACGGAATTCTGAAAATTACAGACTGCCAAAAATTATAGCCCCGGGGAAAATCACACTCGCCCCCTCCTCTCTCGACGGACTAAAAGGCTTGCGTAAGGCGGATAAACTAATTTTTTATTGCAGATTTGGATTCAACGTGATTTGAAATGCAAAAAGCCAAAGTTTGAGGTATGATTATAATAAAAATTGGATCGATTCCAGATGTTACTACAGTATCATGTCAAAAATTGTTGCATTGGTAGAATGCGTACTCAAATTATATTCATTTTTTTATTCATTAACATTAGTTGAATACCAATGAAATATTTTGATCTTTACCATTATACACCAGAGGTTTATATATATTGGGCAGGTGAACAAAAATAAGAACATCAAAGACTTGTTGAGACTAAATTTGTCCTAGTACAATACAACAATTATATTTTGGGGTCACAAAAAAATTTCACAATATACAAATTGATAAATAGAAAACAACTGCTTATTCTGGTCATCTACACTCCTAGTATTCCTATATTTTTCCCTTTCCCTCTTCTTCTTCTTTTAGGTAGGGAGTTCCCTGTCTGCTTGGCCTTGGTCTATTCTATTTATTCATTCATTCAAACTTGGTCTATTCTGCAGATGAGGAAAACCAGCTTTGAGCCCATCTTTTCGGTGGTCTACCCGGCTTTCTCCTTCCTCTGGGTTGTTCATTCTTGCAGATGTATGCTATTCTATCTTCCCTCTTCTATATATATATAAATCGGGTTCAAAACGTCTTTCGACGTTGTCCGATGCCTAATTTCCACGTCAGACGATCACTGCATTGATCTTCAGTAAGGTTTCTCTCACTCATCGCTCTCACTATTCCTTCCTTCCAGGTCTTCCTCGGTCTTCCTCTTTTCCTTCGTCCTACCGGTATCCACTCCATAGTTCTTTTAGGTATTCTCGTGCTAGGCATTCTCTGGATGTGTCCGTACCAAATCAGCTGTTTTCTTTCAATGTCCGTTGTCAGAGATCCTTCCACACCCATTCGGAGCTTCACTTCTTCATTTCTTACTCGGTCTCTACGAGATATTCCCAAGGATCTTCTGAAAACGTCCATTTCCACTGCCTCCAGTTTTCTTCTATTTCTTTCTGTTATCCTCCACGTTTCGGCTCCATATAGAAGGTTGCTCTTAATAAGCGTTTCATATATATTGAACTTCCGCTGCTTCCCTATTTCTTGAGACCAGAATATTCCATTGAGGCAACCAATTGTTCTTCTAGCCTGGGTTATTCTCTTTTTTATTTCTAAGTCGTCTTTCCCTGTAGTATCGAAGACAACTCCCAGATAGGTGTATTCGTTACATGATGCAATGGTTTCGTTATTTTCTAGGTGGATATTCGAGAGGGCAGTTCCTATAGGAAGATATTTCGTTTTTTGAATATTTATTTCTAACCCCCATCGTCGGTACTCTTCTTGCAATTTCCTGGCCATATATTCGATATCGTCTTTATCATTAGCCATGATGACCTGGTCGTCTGCAAACTGTAGTGTAAACAGACACATCTCTCCCAGATCTACACCCATCCCTCTGCATTTACGTTTCCACTGATTAAGTGCTCTTGCAATATAGATCTTGAAAAGGGTGGGTGATACACAGCAGCCTTGTCGCAGTCCCTTATTCACAGCAAATTTTGTTGACAGTTTATTGCCCATTTTTATTTGTGATGTTGTCCCGTCATACATGTTCCTCAAGGCCTTGATAACTGTTTGGTTCAAGTTAGTCTCTTGCAGTACTTTCCACAACCTATTCAGAGGAACAGTATCATATGCCTTGTGCAGATCGATGAACATCAGGTGCGTTTCCTGATTTCTGGCCGACTTCTTCTCTATCAGTTGTTTGAGAGAAAATATATTATCGTTACAGGATCTTCCAGCTCTGAAACCTGATTGTTCTTCCTCCTCCTCTGTTTTGTATTCAGTCTCGATTAGATCTCTGATAATTCTTCCATATAGTCTGCTCAAAGTGCTAGTTACTGCTATGCCTCTGTAGTTTGTGCGGTCCAATTTATTGCCTTTCTTGTGAATTGATGTTAAGTATGAGTTTTTCCAGTCGCCGGGTATTTCCGCTCCATTTAAATATTGGTTCATACACCACGTAAGTATCTCGAATAATTTTTCGGACCCGTTTTTGATGAGTTCTGCTGGTATTCCTTCCGGGCCTGGGGATCGCGCATTTTTCAGATCTTTTATTCGTTTTTTTACGAATTCGGTATCAACGACTACACTTTCTCCTTCAATAATCACTTCTGAGGGTGAGATACTGTTGTATTCATCTCTATTCTCTGTGAGTAGTTGTTCATAGTATTCCTTCCAATCTTCCATCTTTATCAATTCTATATTTGTGTTCACTTTTTCGTTTGCTTTTAGTCGACCTATGAACTTCCACGTTTCCGAGCATTTTCTTCCCCCAATATAGCTATTGATCTCTTGGCATTTACGGTCCCACATCTGTCTTTTAGCTGCTGTTACTGACTGTCTGGTTGTTCTCTTTATTGCCATATATACTTGCTTATCTTCCTGCTCTCTGCTACTGAGCCATTTTAAGTAGGCACTCTTTTTCTTTGCAATGAGGTCTTCTATCTCTTCCGTCCACCATAGTTTGTTACTTGCCTTCTGTTTCCATTCTCCAAGCGCCTCTTCAGCAGCTTTTTTGATGCTGTTCACTATGTTCTCATAAACTTCTTCTACCCTTTGTTCTCGGAACCCATCTGTCAGTTTTTCATCTAATCTTGTCCGGAACAGAGTCCTCGTGCTTTCATGGGTCAGGCTGTCCAGGTTGTATTTTGTATATGTCACCATTTCTGCCTGGTTGTTGTTGTTCGTATCAGCCCCTCTGAACTGTCTGAGTGGAAAGAGAATTTTCGCTTTTACCAGATAGTGGTCCGATCCACATGTGACGCCTCTGTATGCTCGGACGTCATTTGTCTGTAGGGCCGAGTCTTGCTTAACAATGATGTAGTCAATTACAGATCGTAGATTCCTTGTTGTTTGCTCCCATGTGTAGGTATGTATACCTTTATGTTTGTAGAAGCCATTTACTATCTTCAGTTCATGGCTTTCACATAGTTCGATAAGCCTTTCTCCGTTGTCATTTTGATCCTCCTCTCCATATGGTCCCACCACTCTACTGTATTTTCTGATTGGTGAATTGCAATTAAAAACAATTGCTGAAATATCAGCGATAACGCCTGAAGATCTTTACCCATCAAAGAACCCACACTTCACACAAAAATAGATGGTTCGTCAAAGAGATACCGACAAGAATTATGAAGCGCAAAAAAACTCTTGGAAATCGGGGTAAGCAGAGAATCACATGCCGACGGGCGACAGTAATATTTATGACCCAATTGCGGCACCTTTGAACGTGTTTATTGCGGAACGTTTGAACCTACATATTGGTCCATATTCATATTATTTCTAACCTTATTGCATTTCCATTCCGTATCCGTACTTTTAACATCTTTGTTTCAGAAATTGCGTCAAATTACATTTTTGCTGATCTTGTAATTATTTGAGCCTTAGTATGTCAAATTCTAGAAGGGCCGGCAAAATTTAAGAGGTGCCCGGGCCATTTGGGGGGGGGGGAACGTTCCCCCAGTTCCCCCCCCCCGTGGATCCGCGCCTGGCATCCGTTAATCTATCAAGAAAAACTTCAAATTTACCGGAACACAGGCGATAAACACTTATAATGCCTAACCCACTGCCGTTTGCCATCACAGAAATTCCGCACATTTCACAATGCATCTCATCGGAAAAATTAGACACGCACAAATTTTTCACTCCAATACCAGGTTTTGAATAGATCATCGTTCCTCCATGTGCTCGATAAGGGCGGCAATAATATTCAGCCAAAATATAGCCAGGTATATTCATTGATTTGACACCATCGGTACTGCACCAGTGTTCAGCAATACTCACAATATCAGGACCACTATCAGCCAGGAGTAATTCCAGGCTTTCTAATTTATTAGATGTACACTGGACGTTTAGCTGAAGAAGTCTCAAACTATCTTTAGATGTATTTAGTCCGTTGGACGGTTCGTCCTTTTGGGATAAAAAAAACGATGATGAATATTGGCATTGCTAGGCCAATTTGATCCATTCAGAGCCTTTTCATATTCAGAGCTCGGAATCAACACCTTGAACGATGAATAACTCTTAGGCCCGGTGCACACATCCGACTTTTGTAGTTACGACACCGTTGCTGTGTCGTACTTGCGGCCTGTGGTACAAAGAATCAAATGGGAGCATGCACACTACCCGCCGTGCCGTTGCGACATCGTAACTGCCATCATACTAGGGATGTGTCGTTCACGAACGAACGGATCAAAAGACCCGGGTCTTCAAAACGAATGGTTCGATCGGGTCGTCTCGCTGAAAATGATTCGTTCGTTCGAACCGATCCATACCAGATGAGTCAAACTTTCACGTTCAGTTCATTCAATCTGTGGATCTTTTAGGTCCCAAAGATCGAAAGATCCATGGAATGGTTCGTTATTCTAGTCTAGGTAGACTATTTCGGATGGGTTGACCGCAAAGAAACATCTGGTAGTAATAAAATACATCAATTTCGCAGATGAATCATCGGCTCGGCAGTGGGCACCCGGTTTTGAACAAAAATGATAGATAGTAACTGTCTGTAATGGCTCCCTCTCATGATTATTACCAATTATGATATCTTGAAAATGTGTTAATGTATATTGTTTATTATTTTTCGATAAAAATTTTTCAGAAACATGAATGTAGGTTTAGTTAAAACTATACATTCATGATTTATTAGTAGCTAAAACCTCGAATAGTCCGCAATCATTCAATTTGAACGAGACATAAATTGGTTTATGAAATTTTTTCATAATCATTACATGGATCAGATCTCAACTCAATTAACTCAATTCATTATATTCGGCCAATTCGGTAACTTATAACTTCTTGATAATGGATTATCTCCTTTATGTTTATTATCATGTCTCGAATATATCATTATCACGAATTCTCGATCCTATTAAAAACATACCGATCCACAAATACAAAGGTGATCTTAACTTAACAAAAACATTCTTAACCTTAACTTGACCAGGTAAAGAAAAGAAGGAACGAAAGAACCAGATCTACGGATCTTTGAATCATGCGCAAATCGTGCATGGTTCGATCTGAGCTAGTGAGCTGAAAAGAACCATTGGGTCAATTGAACGGGTCTTTTGAACCGGGTCGTCAGAGCTATTGATCTGGTTCGACCCGGGTCGTCGAAATTGAACGAACCACACATCCCTACATCATACGGGCTGTGGTACAAAGAATCAAATGGGAGCATGCACACTAGCGTACGACACCGCAACGATGTCGCAACTGCAAATGTCGGATGTGTGCACCGGGGCTTAGGATATCTTGAGGTGAGCTTCTCACACTGTACAAAGGAAATTTCTGTACTAGAAATTCTTGTAGTTTTTCCGTTGTTTCCTCAACGGACAGATTTTCTGAACAATTGTTTACGTTTGTTTACGTTCTCGAAACGATCTCTTATGAGAAACTACATTCCAATCTTCATTACGATTCAAGACAATTGGCTGAGTCACCTGAGTATTATTAGTTTGTGATCTCATTCTATCTTCGGATTTTTTACCCTCCTCTATACCTGTTTCATTCAAAACATTCTGTTTTGAATGTTTCAAAATTGACATATAAATGGGGAACTCGAGTAGTACCGGAACTGCCAGGAACATCGGTTACACTATCAGAGACTGACTCATTGTCAGATGGTCGACAAGAAGATGATTCACCTATATATTTGTTTCTGATTTTATTATCTGTTTCTTTCATGAGTTTATCAATCTCGGCATTTTTCTTCAGAATTACATCCTCGAGTGTTGAAATCTTAAATCTCAAAAGAGAGTTATTCTCCACCAGTGGTTATGCATTTATGATTCGAAGTATTAGCCATCGCTGGTAACGACTTTCTCCCATTTTTCGGGCAGCGTACGAATTGAAAGAACTGGTCATCTTTCTTCATAAGATCGGCACCCTAGAATCAACATATACTATGTTGATTCTAGGGTGGAATTCTATATGATTTTTTTCCTAGAACATACCGTTTCGCCCTAGTGAATCGTCTTAAATCAGCTAACGATACAAGGTTTCCGAAAAAAATCTTTTATTTTCTAGAGGGATACCCAGTGAAGGATCTACCGGCATAGTGACGGGGTCCAAGGGGCGGAGCCCCTTCGGCGAGCAGAGCGAGTATTTATTATTAACATGACACTGACAGTCAAATTGTCCACAGATACCACAGAAATATGGGACTTGAAATGTCAAAATAATCCGAAACACCCAGTATACTCGAAAACCGCGAGGAGAATCGAATGTTTTGGATTTTTCCTGGGATCTCGAGATGATTTTGAGGGGAGTCTTATTCTTGTCATTTTTGCTCTAGATGGTCCCGTTTGGGTTGTGATTTTACGTTTAAAATTTGCCGAACTGTCACAAGCGGTTTTATATATGTAAAAAAAGACTTATTTTCAGCTGACCTGATGATGGCCTAGTGCCGAAATCGATTGTCTTAGAATACAATTATATAAATAAGTGTGTCTTCCATTCTCTTTTCTAATTCATCACCAGACACACTCATGGAGTTTTTCGTTCAGAAAAAATATGTGGAAGTTGTTTACATATTCAACATTTGGAAAATTCCTACGATTTTGCATTCGAAACTAGTTACTGTTAAATGCCTAATGTTTTCAGCGAAACACATGTTATTAATCTCATTTTGTTTTCGAAGCTTTGCATGCCCTACCGCCCTTGTATTGTGATAGGTAATTTTTTATCTATCGTATGATGTGTCTTGTGATAATCAGATATATCACTTACGCACTGTTCATCGGCGTTGGGGAAATCGAGGAATAAATCAATATACCTACAGCGTAAGCAGCTATTTTGTTCAATTAAAAAACTCTTAAAAAACCCGGTATAATATTATATATCAAAAAATGCCATTGTTCTTCATTTACTAGAATTTAATTCTTTATCGGAAATAGAATGTTCTGTATTATCATCGGAGCAGGTGATGTTTTTCGGTTGGTGACGGGGGAAGTTATGTTGTTATTGATACATTTTCAGCAGGGGCGCAAAATATTCTATGCTTCAGGCGCCAAAATTGCTCGCGCCGGCCCTGCGTATTCATTGCGGCGCTGCCACGAAATAAAACTAATATTTTCAATTCAGTCGAATGTCATTCCATTTGAAACTTGATATGTGCATACACCATGTTTTTAGACATCTTAGGTACAAGCACAGTATAGTTCTTATACTGTGGTACAAGTTAAGCGCAACTTGTACTCACAGAAAATCTACTCTAATTTCTCCACTCCTGACCACTAATTTAAATGAACGCTCGTTACTTGAAGACTTCAGAACATGAAAACAGTGATATATCCGAAAAACTCCAGTTTGCATAACAATCAGAATCAAGGTCAAGCATTATCTCTTGAGGCTACTCTCGTCTCAAAATTACAGACATGTGAGCAAGCTCTTTATTCCTATGGAACAAGAATGCACTAAAGTTTTTACCTTAGTGCCAACTTTTGTTGGCAACACAGAGAAATTCGAGATTTTAGGATTGTGCGTAATTTCTTGGCATAGTGTATTATTTGTCAAGGTATTAAAAATGTAAATTATTCATTTTAAAATGATACAATTAAAGATATAAATACTTTTTTATAAAAAACACATACAATCACAAAAATAAGGTAAACACACATACTTTCTAACAATACATACATTTTTCTGAAATTAATAAAATATAATTAAAATTCTGAATATATACTTATACAATTTGAAAGAAGAGAGATATGAAACAAAGAAGACTAGCTATGAACAAAAGAAAACAATTAAAATGAGAAGAACATAACCAAACAATAGATAATTGAACTCAATATGCTTTGAATAGGTACCAGGGGAAAAGAAAATGAAAGATGTTTCATGGCAATTCAATTCTCTGGTTGAAACTTATCAGAAAATGTTCAAAGTCCATTAAATTGAAGAGTTGAAAAGATATGACAGTGTTTGAGAAGGCTATCAATCTGCATTCAAAAAATTTTAAAACGTTAGAATTCGGTTATCAATGGTTAATTCAGAATGATAACCCTCTCGTCTATTCTATGCTAACTCTACATTGATCTGTATAGTATGGCACTTAATGGAATGATATTTTTATTTATTAATTCTATTTCTTCGTTCTTTATTGTATTTTTACCTTATTTTATATTCAATGAATCATTGAATAGGTAAATTAATTTTGGAAAGAGTTATTATATTTCTTTTTGAACTATTGATTTCAAACCATTTCAATATTCTCAGTTAATTAAACAATAATTGTTTAAGATCTAGAAGGCTCAGAGTTACGACCATAAAATTTCTATCTCAAAAAATTTGCCAAAAAGGCACAGTAAATATTATCCGTCTTTTATCTAAGGCACTAAGCTATTCCAAAAGGCCTCTATCTAAGAATTCTATTTTCTAATACTACTCTTGTCTTTTTCTGTTTTAATTTGATCCCTACTGAAAAATCCACCCATAAATTCCCACAAAAAAAATAATTTGTTCATTTCAAATAAATTTCCATTAACATCAAGTTAATCCATCCAGTTGATGTGTTGTATGAAATTTTTATGTGGAAATAAATGGTATTTTTTAGCAAAAATAGATTCTGACATTCCTCTAACAATAATAGATTATATCTTTCAATATTTCTAGAAAAAATTTAACTGCAAATTAAGTTTACAAATTTCCATTGTGAAATAAATAAAAACAAAAATAAATAAGTTGGGTTACTACCCTGATATTTGGGATACTTTATGAACATGTCCAATGCATAACCTCTATTAAACTAATTAATGAGGTGCTCTTTCAACTATTTACAGAAAATATTTTACATAAAAATTAGGAAATATTACAAAACTACGAATGTACAATATTTACATTGATATTAAAATGGAATTTCTTTCATGTCATTTGGAATTCACAACAATGTTTTTTCTTTATAATCTATATTGTTATAAACTATTTGGGTAATCTCAAGGATAATTAATATATCTTAGTGTTAATAAACAAAAGATCTCTTAATTTTGTAAACATGTTGCTAATTTTATCACTATTCGCTCAAATATTCGGTAAGGTGGGTGATTTGTTTTCATGAACAAATCTTAATAGCAATTGAATTGGAAGACTGGGACAAATAGGAAGATTTCAATCGATATGTTCTAATTCATTTATGTTATTTAGAGATTGATCCATATGTCATCTTTCTGAATAGATAGGCGAGACTTTGAATTTTAATATATGACAGACAATTGGAATTGAATCGTCACTATATACTCAAAAAATTAAATATCAGATGTCACTGTTTCAATTTTCTAAATGTCTGTATTTATGAGCAGACATTTGAGCAAGTCCAAGGACTGCATATTGACACTGAAGACAATGATAATGTGTTTGTTTACCGCTATGTTGACAGTTTATCACCCTGCAGTTCTGACTGGGTGTGAATTTTTCGAAGCCAGCTGCTTGGATAGAATCTAATTTCTGATGTTGTCTTCTATGGGCTACAACCTTGTTGGTGTCTGTACAAACGAAGTCGCACTTCAAGCAGTGAAAATGAGAGGCTTTGTTCTGAGTGGATCCTATTAAAAAAAAAAGTGCGATATTTTGATATCCAAATGTTAATTAACTACTTGCATGAGGCAAAAGTTTGTCAAATGATAATTCCGGGCATGTATTAAACAATGAGGTTGAAAGTGAGACACTACAAAATATCCATCCTAATTTATTGTATTGTCTTTGACGAAGAAGCTTCCCAAATTAATAAGCAACATAAAACTTGTAATCCAATAATCAAAACTTCATTCAAAATTATTTTCAGAAATCCGAATAGCAGTAATTTCAATTCTCGCAGAGAAGTCTTTCCATCTTCTATTGACTGAAAATGGGCGCCTTCAAGTGGCGATTTCAAGAAAGTTAGTCTAAATTAGTAGCGTGATAAGTATTTGTGGAGTGCTTAACCACTCCAGTGAATTTTCTTTACACAAATCTAGTCTTGTTCAACGACAACAAAATATATAACAACTTCAGTGCATGAAATTTATTTTGTAACGCTTAATTTAAAATAGATTTTTTGTCGATTATTGATTGTGAATTCCCTGAACATTATTGAGATGAACTGAAAAATGAGGCACAAAAAATAACAACAAAAATAATTTGGATAATTTCTACAAAGATGCTTTTTAAATTATCATTTTACAGAACTTTTCTGAATATAGACTTTCCCAGCATTTATCGTATATTTTACCTATAATCCATTCATCCGGACAACTTTTATATTTTCAACTCACCTAAACTACTTGTGTAGGAACATTCTGGTCTTCCACAGGCCACATTGGCTCTATATTGTTGAAAATCACCTCCCATCAAAGTATCAAGTCTCTCATGTCTAGCTGTATGCTGCACAAATCTAGTTTTGTCACAAAAACTGTATCCACAGTCTTGCCGTTGACAATGAAAGTGAGTTTGATGTTCTCTATAACCGCAATGTTGGTAGTGACAATCCTCATTGAATCTGAAAAGAAAAAAAATGGTTTATCTAATTTGATTGATTGATTAATTCAATTATTCATCCAATATAATCAAATTTGTGTTTAGTTAATTTTTTAGTACCCTCTAGTTGTAAATTAGAAAGAAGTTTTTTCTAAACAAAACAGTGAGGAATATTTTAAGTCCTCCAATGGGTTAAAGTGGAGTTGGTTACAATTGAAAAAAAATATATAATAATCACCTAAATCGTAGATATCCTTCAGGTACTGGTTCATCCTTCAATATCCTCATAGAATTCTGAATCCTGACCTTTTTTTGCTCCTGAGACATCTCATGAGGACTCAGTGACCTCTTGTTCAAATTTGCAGCCATTGCTGCTAAAGGACTCATCGAGTTCTCTGCTGAATAAGAGCTGGGAGAGGGTAAAAGAGGCGACTGCATCAGCTGAGAATGTTGGAACATGAGTTGAGGTAGAGAAGGGTTTTGATAAAGGGACTGTGGTAAGAATGCTGCATTCTGGTGCTGTTGAAGTAATGCAAACTGCAAATTTGGGGGAAAATTTGAGAAGTATGGATCAAAAGTTGGCTGAAGGTATTGATGTTCTGTTTCTTGTTTGGTTGTTATTGGGTTTTGCAAAGATTGAAGAGGAGCCACATTAATTTTTGATTCTGTTTTAACAGGAGTATTATTTGAGGAGGTAGATGTCTGTTGGTTGTTGTTGTCTTCTTGGATTTGGCTATTAAGGGCTCCTGTACTATGTTTTGCAGTATGAACAACTAATTTTTCTATTTCGGAAAAGGCCTAAAATATTGAACTGTTAGTATATTGATTAGAAGGGATATTTTGCATATTTTACCTGATTACATGCATTGCAATGATAATGATACTTTCTCTTTAGCTTGCAGAATGGTCTGGAGCAGCAGATTTCAGGACCATACAAAATGTTATTTTCTCGAGATGTAGTTTCTATAAAAATTTTTGAATTTCGATTAGAGATGAAATCTGAATGAGAATACCAGGAAAATTTCATGCTTCAAGCATTCATGCGAAAAATATAAAGCATAGAAATAATAATATAAAATAAATTATTGATGAATTTAGAAGTAATTTGCTTTGAAAATATATGTCTAAGGTGAAAAATCAAATTTTGTCAGAATATAATAAGTGTCAATAAATACAGTATCTAGTGAAGTACAGACAAAATGAGAATATTCTTATTGCACGCAATGGGTTAACATCAACAGAATTAAAATTTCTCATTAAACTGTTATCCAGCAAGAATGTCAAAAAATCACATTCCGTACCTGTATCAACATTTTTACTTAAATCGTTGGTTTTTTTATTTTGTTCAGTTGGCAATGTTGAAAGAGGATAAAAAGTCCCAGAAGCCTTCACCACTAGAAAGAGAGAGACAAATAGATACAGAAAAACAAGAGTATTTTACAAAGTGCTTCTATATCTAACTACATCAATGGATACATAATGATATATTTTTGTTATATTGAAATATGATTGCATATTGATTTCAGTGCATATTAGAAGTTTTTCATCTCTAATTTATCAAATCGCCAAAGATGAATATTTAAAACTTAGAAAATATAGTTGTACTCAAAGTAGCAAATAATAGCTTAGAAATCATTAAATTTCAACATACTTAGAAAACTGAATTAATACAGTGAATTCTACAAAAAAACTGTACATACCTGATACTTTGTCTCCAGAACTCAAATTCATAGCTTTATATTGAATTCCTGAATCACTAGCTTCACTTTTGTGATCTTCATTTAAGTTTTCGCTCTTCATTTTCATTTCTTCTAGTTTATTTCGAGTTTCTTCCAAATGCTTTTGGTTATGTATAGCCATTGTTGAATATTGCACAAAAGAATAATTGCAGTTTGGTCTTGTGCAATGAAAATGGCGGTTAATCTTGTTGCTAGCACAGTCAGATAAACGGCAATCAACATTTCTATCGTAGAATTCGAAATTATCAAGAATTTCTATATTGTCATGAAAGTCTTTACTATGCATTATGAGAACATCTTCCTTGTCAGTTACATAGAGGCATCTATTTTGGTTGCAATGATAGTGGGTGCTACCTAGATAGGGGCATAAATGATCTGGACACTTAGTATTCTCGTTGAAGATGTCAAAGCCTTGAAGACCTAGTTCTTGGATCTGAAAAATAAAATTGATATATATGTAGCTTCTTTCATGGCACACAATGGAACCAGTAGACCTCTCATGTTACCTTGGGCATTATAAAACTTTCAGTAAAACTAACTTTTGATTTTGAGTTTTAATTTGGTACAGAATTTCGAAAGAAATTTTAAATTTACATGTAAATTTCAACTTACACTGTTGCTTTGTTCATTCGACCACTCATCGTTAGAATCAACTTGGTCCAACTCTTTGCTACCAGAAGGAGTTGTGAAAGGTTTTGGCAATTTGAAACTAGTGAAAATTGCTTGAGGAGAATCCATCATACTCTGGTTTCCAGAAGACGACTAAAAAATAACAATCATAACATTTTGATAACAATCAAATCGAAAATATTTGGTGCTTTATTTTTAAACTTACATAGTCACTCCAGACTTCGATTACACGATTTTTCGGTGGCCTTCCTCGTTTTCTACAAAACATTCCATCAATGGATGTTGCCAAATGAGTCATGGTTAACGGATCTTTAGTAAGTGACAACTTTTTCGAGTATTCATGCATTTTATAATGTTCTAAACGTCTGAATGGTTTCTCTGATGGAAGAATAACTTCCTTACAGTTTTCCTGGAAATATACAAAAAAATTAGTGGAATTTCGAAATTAATCAAGTCCCAGGGACCCTTGACGAATGTCCAACATACCCAATTGCAATGGTAGTGCTTTTCTTTATCGCCGTATATACAAGATTCCTCACAAACCCCGTCTTTAGCAGTAATGATAGTAAAGAAATTTTCTGTTATTTGATCTTGGAGATCGTGGTTCCTACCATGTTCTCTGACTCCCTCTTTTGAACTGAAATGAAAATTTTGGATTGATTGATCGTACCTAAGTAATTAGAAAAATAATTGGTCGATATTTTTATCGAATAGAAAAAATATAAGTGAAAGATGATTGATTTTTCGCCGTATTAGGTTGCACGAATTAAATTTTCTTTTTCTATGAATATTTACAAGGTGTAACATGAGTGACTGGCCATAGCCTAGTGGTGAATGTAGCAAACAAAAGAATTCAATTGTTATGTAACGAAATAAAAACGTTTAAAAATATAGCTTCCGAAGTCTATTTGGCCATTCTATCGTTGCGCCGCAGCTGTTTTATTTCCGATGGGCGGCTGATCATTACACTTGTTTCAATCTGTATAGACACACACAGCTGTTTTGGTTTTCGTTTCTTCGATCATTTGATCAGTTTTGAGAAGGGTAATTTTTTTTAATATGGGAAAAGTCAAAACTAAGTCAAACTATTGTTTGAGACCTTTTCCGGCTCAAAATTCGGGAATTACAGACACTGCGACAAAATGATAGAGTGATCTATTCAGTAAACCCGCAATTAGTGGTGAAAAAATTTGCGATGTCAAAACTAATTTCTAAATATTTTTAATTTTCTTTCTATTGTTCATTCGAAATAATCTCGCATTGAGGAGAATTATTGTCTTTTGAATACTGAAAGATAGTCATTTGATAATTCATATTATACTCCTCAACATAGGAACAAATCATTTTTCCATTCTCGTTGGAATAAAATGGAATTGTTTTAAAATTCAAAGAGGAATTTTGCAAAGTGAATATTTTAATAATGTGGATGAGCTTATCTGTGAAATTGCATTGAATTTTATTAAGTGTTTCTGCTAAATCAAAATCAACATCTATAGCTCTGTGAAAAATTCGCAACTTGTTTGTCAATATTCCAAATGTGCAGTCAATATATCTAATTTTTTCTCTGAAGGAATGCATGATATGGTCTCTCCTCTACGATTGGATGAATCCACATTCACCTCCTTTTTTTTTTATCCTTTTCATAGTGAGTATAATATGGCTATTTCAATAATTGAATGCTGCATTTTCAATGATGAATAGCACAATAACCAACCTATTGTTTTGAACCGATTTACCAACCAACATACTTCCTACTGAGGTCTCACTTTGCGAAAGAGTGATGTCGGCGCCGCGTTCAAAACAGTATTGCAGTTTTGAAGAGTCGGTACGTCAATTCGGCGGAAACCGCTGTGTGTGTCTTAACCCTTAGGGTTCCGTTACACCCTGTATATTCATTTACTCAGAATCCGATTTGTTTGATTATTTATACGAAATTCCATCAATTGGTAAAATTTAATATTATCCAGGGACAACGGAACATATTCTGACCAGTGGATTAATAAATTTAAGCAATGATAGATTTATTCCGAAAAGGAGGTCGTGTAATTAACTTAATAGTAATGCTAATGGATGTTACCATAAATCGAACACCCCATGATAGGAGTTTTGAATGTATCAATTTATACAAAAATTTAATATATTCAAGGTTTTTAGGATTTTTCCTTCTGAATGTTCCTACATATACTCGCGTTACAAAGATTTTGCCATAGTCTTCATCATCTGGTATTTATTTTTAATAAATTGTTGAGTGCGGAAAGTAATTCAATATTGGAATATGCAATTTTGTGTTTGTTCGACTATTCATAATTTTTTTTTTTGCAGGATGATGGGATTTATATTACCATTTTACCATAATGTTGTAGTATTTGATCTATTGAATCTTGCATAAATCATTAATTCTTGAGGAATCATAAACGAATATAAGAATAGTAGACATCATAATATTACGTTATCAAATTCTAACATACTTACTTCAAGATCATTTGGCAGCCATCTGTAATACAGTGATAGTGCATAGAACCATTGAACTCACAAGAACTTTCACAGTTCTCCATTGGCCCATAAGACTTGATATATTTCCTCCAAAAGTCTTCAGAACTGGTATTTCCACTATCATCTGGCTGGTAGTGGTTGGAATTGTCATACGCTGACAAATCCATGGCCGAATTCTCATCATCGTAACTCATTGGAGAGTTTTCTTCGCTGATACTCCCGCAGTTGGATATGTTAGAAGTACCTTCTTGAGTATAGATAGAATTATTGAAAGTTTCCAGAGAGCCCTGAGTCAGATTTATGCTTTCTAAGTGTTGTCTGCTCAAATTTAAAGTTTCGAACTGTTGTTGTGACATGTTGAGAGCCTCATTGTCAAATTCCCTACCGAAAGGGTTGGAAAGATTACCCTCACTCATCGTCTTCATCATACTTTGTGCCAATTTGTACTTTCTGTAGGCTAATTCCGAGTCTTTCCTTTCATGTTTGCGTTTGTGTGAGAACAACTGTCCGGAACTGTGTAAGACATAGCTGCACTGGGGCCTTATGCAGTGAATATGATTGCAGACTCTTGAAAATCTGCAGTTTTCAAAAGGGCATACTTCATTTTTCATGAATTTTTTGAATCCGTCTCTGGAGAGTTGTTCGTCTTTAATATGGTAGCTCTTGTGTTTTTCTACAAAAAATATCATAGTTAAAATATATTATGGTTCGTCTTAATATGGTAGCTCTTGTGTTTTTCTACAAAAAATATCAAATATGGGGAACTTACCCATATCCGACTTGTTCTTGAAGGTGAACCTGCATCCAGATCTCCTACAGTGAAAATGGGTTGTCCTCTGACCAAAGAAGGCACAATAAGAAGCGCCGCATTCCTCAGTGGCTCTGTACCTCTGGAAACCTTCTTGGATGATTGCAGAATCTTTTCTATGATAATTCGCGTGCATTTGAACATCAGAGGTTGAAATGTAGACTTTATCACAACCTTCTTTGATGCAGTGGTAATGGGTTTGCTTCTTGTTGTGTGTGCAGTTGGCAAACCTTTCGCTGCAGTCGTCCAGAGGACTGTACCTCATGAAACCGTGCTGTAGGGAATCGTCTCGTTTTTTGTGCCACTTGAAGTGCCGGATCATTTCTTCCTTCTTGATGAAAACTCGAGAGTTACAGTCCAAACAGTGGAAATGCTCTCTGAAATGGAATCAAATGATATTGGGGAAATTCTTCATGAATGGATCACTTAAATTATCACTATTGACGGTTCTTACCTATAATTAAGGTCCTTACAATATGAGCTACCGCATTCATGCGCCGATGAGAATTTTTTTACGTATTTGGAATAGTCTAATTGATTTGGTGTTTTGTTCATTAACATAGTTGAAGAGGGCACAGTATCTCTTAGAGGTGTAGCAGAAAGAGATTGAGCAATCATAGCTGAAAAAATTATTATTTGAATAAAAACTGATTATCGAAAAAATCTAAAACAAAAAGAATTGCTAGTGATTTATGTCTATTTCATGAACACCTGTCACTTAGACGAAGCTAAACCATTAATAAGGAGAATAAGGGAAAAATAAAAGTAGCAATTTTTAAGATGAGTAATTTTATGTAATGCTCGAAGTATTCAGTCGTTCATAATGACAAATTATCTCATGAAAATTATGAATCTTTATCATACCCTTCGTATGAATGCAATCGGGGATAATCAACCAATCATCGAAAATATCACAGTCTTACCAAGTGGACCCTACACATCTAAGTTCGAGCGTGGGTTTCCCATGTAATTCATAATATATGATGAACGTTTAAACAGATTTTCAAGAGGCTCATTTATGATTCAGAGCAAGGCATGATTCGGCATGATATGTCTGGATTTTAAATAATAAAAATGAACTCAACACTTGTATAAATAAGGAGGAATAAAGAAAGAAGGAAAAAAGACGAACGTGGATGTTGGCGGGCTCATTGAACTTTTGGTTCATATTCGTTTTTGACCCTTTTTATAAACATCTGGACTCTTGAAATGCAGACGGGTTGATGTGTTGCGTCACAGTAATGAGAAAATGGGAATGGGAAAGATGTTGAAGTAATGGAGTTCTACATAGTTTTCGGAATTATACGATCAAAGATGCATAGAATTTAAGAGGTTAGTCAGAAAAGAAAGTAGACAACTAGAGATTCTTCATGTCAGAAGAAAGTTTTTTCTTTTCCAAAGAACACACATCATACGTACAACTTAATATACAGGCTGTTCCTGAATTGATTGGAAATATTTCAAGAGGTATAAGCTTTCAATGAAATTTAAGATATTAAGATTTTCTGTTCTATATATTTTTGTCTTCAAGTTAACGATTTTTAGGAGAAAATCAGAAAAATTGAACTGATCGTTCTCTTCACTTAATCGAGCAACTCAATTGATCAAAATCGAAAATTTTATAAAAAAAATGAAAGCACTGGCGTAAAGTAAGCGCTAATGGCGCTCTTAGAGACCACATAACATAGGTGTATATGTGTTTCCAAGGCTGCAATTGGCGAATTATCGTAGGTAATTGCACAAGTGCATCAAAATTACCGATAATTTTGCATGACAGCGTGTTGTCATAAAAACTGCATGAGTTCATTTTCATTTTTGGAGAAAGAGCCCGACACCGAAGGTGGAGGGCTCTTTCTCCAAAAATGAAAATGACCGAATGCAGTTTTTCAAAGAAAACACGCTGGAATGCGAAATTATCCGGTAATTTTGATGCACGAGTGTAATTCGGGGGAATATTTCCCGAATAAACTGTTACATTACCTGTCAAACTGATTTAGAATGGAATTGCCATAGATTCGAACTGTGTTAGATGCATAGAAACTAAGCATCTATGAACAGAACAATTATCGCAGTGCAGTTTCGCTTCCTACAATGCAATTATCGCTGTAATTTTCGATAATTGTTCTCCAGATACATAGAATTTTTGACAGGAGGGAAATATTCCCAAAAAGCTCATGACTTCACGTCAAAGCTTTCCCTAATTTTTTCGATATTTTCATTGAATATTTTATGATTTCAATGAAGCTACCAGTACGAAATTTTGACACGAGTTTAAAATTGTTATATTTGAGAATACGCGAAATTTCAATTTGTTGTATGATCGTTGTGTCATCATTTTTTTTAATGCATCCCAGAAATGCACTCCAAAAAGGGGTCAAGCATATAAGAAAAGGAGAAAATATGTATGTAAATATTTTAGGACAATGAATTATTGACCGATTAAAATCAATATCAGTTCGTTCAACCAAAAGAAAATTAACGTGGACAATGATTATGCACCACAAAATGAAAACCATTTTGAAGAACAAAGATTGATTCGCTATCAAACAGGTCTTGTGCATTGGCCCCTTATCTAAAAAAATAGTATGTACTTCAAAAATGGTAGTTTAACATTTAACAATGATCAAAATTGTCAATTGAAATATTTCCCATTAGTTTGAAAATACTCCCTACTGACATGAGTACTTAAGTTAAGTGAAGTAACAAGATTATATATATCCAAAACATTTCTTTTCAAAAAAGTTTTCATTTCATTCATTTCATAAAAAAACCTTGAGAGTCGTCGTCGAATAATAATTCAAGGAATCAAGATAAAATCGTTTCGTATATCCCCAAAAGCTCCTTTGTACACTCTCAATCAATATGCTACCAAATCCCTACCCACCGTGTTTGCACGTGTTTAATTTAAATATAATAAAAAACTGAGGCGGCCCTACCAAAATAAAAGGGTATAGAATTTCAGAATTTCCACTAAAAAGAGGGAGCGACACACAAAAGTATCTTCAACCCTTTATGTCGACGAAATACAAGGATTTGTACAGTTGGCCAAGCGTTCCGCAGAGGGACTTCATTGAAAAGACCCCGAGTGTTGGGATGGTCGTGTCTGCCTAATGTAGTTTCCCAGTTGTCTCGAAGCCTTCCACATTCCGCTCATGTGTGTAACGCGCAGCTTGGCGATTCTCCTATAAAACTAGATTTTAAAGTAGTATTTAGATTTGGGCATAAGGGTTATTTTAAATATGGCTTAAATTTTCTGTTATAGGGGTGCCTTCATTCGTAGGGGAGGGCTATTATTGAAGGGTTTAGACTCCCGATTTTTTTTTAATAATCTTCAATCTAATTTCAGATTTCAACGTGAGCTTTTGAGTCAATAGAGTAGGTACCCCGATTTTTGAAACGGTTTGAGATTCATTTCCCTTGGGGGAAATATTGTTCTTCCAACGAAGAAATGTATTGCAAGTTCTGATACACTTCCGCAAATCGGTTTAGATTGATTAAATTCTGAACTACCAGCTAGATCACGGGAAGATAATTGAAATATCCCTTCAAAGCGTTAATTCATTCCTATACTGAGCCTATTGATGAAATTTTTTGGTAGATCTTCGGAAAATCAAACTTAAAAATCTGTTACGTTGATGCTTTCCTGAACTTTCCTCCTCATGATTGACAAAATAAACTAATACTACTCGTCCAAAAATCATAACTGAAGATTAATAGAATTTTTGAGTAATGTTTTTTCCACCTCTTTAGTCCTCAACATTAATTAAGTTTCTTGATTGAGAAACTATGAGTTGTGCTAGCATCTCAAATATCATCACTCAAATACGAGTGTTTTCATTTATGTATTAGTATTTATATATATACATACATTTACATGATGATTTGAATTTGTGGAAGAATGTATAAATAGTCATATAACATATTCACTTATAAAAACTCCTGTGTCCTATATTTATACTCTTTATCAAATAATTTTGCATTATCAAAGGAAAATTCGAGGCAAACTTAAAAAACTCGAAAAAATATTTGGCTGAAAATTTGACGAAGGCTTAAAAAAAAACGGTCCATGAATTCAATTTTTGAATGAAACTGACTATACCAAAATATTGAAATGTATATAGCTGATTTTATCCGAATGTTCGATATAATTATGAGCTTATAAATAAAAACATTCTGTTTCTGCTTTAGTTATCATGAACTGAGATCTTCTATATAATAGATTAATCATAAAAAATAATAAAAATTTGATAATTATTAATATTAAGAGTAAGCACCCCAAGAATTCAGATGAGCCTTCAATATTTGACAGGTTTTAGTTTTTACTTCTACAAATATTTCGCTACGAATTTAATGTTTTCTATCCCGACTCCCGTACACCTCCAAGAAGCTTAGAGTTTGTACGACTTCAGGAAATCAGTTGTGTTCCGTATAGGCTTTATTACTGTGTCCCATTCCCATCACCACTACAGGCACATCATTGTTAATTTATTACCCAGCAGCCAATGGTCGAATGCTCCACCATAATCAGAAAATTTCTTGCATGTCCTAGGACTGGAACTCCTGGCCTTCAACTAAGAATTACGTTGTCATATAACCACTATAGACTATATCAATCTATTTACTTCAGTTTTTTTTACGATAATAATGAAGTCATAAATATTTACGTTTGATTCAAATAATATAGAGATGAGACAGGAGAACTGTTCTTGTTTTCCTTGTACCTTATTCTGGATTGAAACTTTTTGGATATCTTTCAGAACCATAATCAATTCTTTCCAGAGCAGATAACTTCTTTCTCAACATTCATTCCGGAGACCAGTATTATGTCAATAACTGAGAAACACGATCGAGGTAAATCTGTTATTGATTGAGCCAATCAAGTTAATTGGAGCAAATTAATTCACTGTCCTTCCGTCTGTCCGAAGCCTGTGATTTATTAATATAGCAAGGAATTCAGAGGCGGCAATGAAAACAAAACTATAAACAGCGCACAGTGAAGTTTTTTTTTACTTGTTCAATCGTTTTTTTGGCCGTGCTCATTTTAACTTTGTATATAAATTACTTCATTCAATTACAACCGATTAATCAATGAAATGATTGTGACGAGTTTCATGATATCGTTCGTAATGAAAAGTATTGAAATTTGAACCACTGATTCTAGTCAGATATTTGTCCCCCCTATGATCTTCTTCAAAACATCTCAATCGGCTCAGTCCTATCTTATGATATATGATATAGATTATGACTATAATTCTGACATTCGAATTATATAAAAACAGATGTGGCCAGATCATAACTATTATCACAATAAAAATTTTGAAGAATGCTCTTATTGGTGTCATTCATGTGGCTATAGGAGACCATAGAACTCTTATAGAACATGCGATTCATTAAAATATCATTGTTCCGGTTATATTATCTAAATGACAAATTTTGATAATATACGATCCATCTGAAATCCGTCATGAACATTCGAGTGATTATTTCACATTATACAAACTAAATTTTAACCTAATTCGATCTGTTGAAACGGAAATTTTGGTCATTTTTGTTCTGTTTAGGGAATGTGCTCATAAAAATGTAGAAATCGTGACGAATGATCGAATCCAAATTCAAGTCGAAAGTTGCGATGATCCGTTGGAAATTCCTTTGACGTATGAAATATAATATAAGTAATTTTTCAACTGCGCAGAAACATTTTGGAATCTCATTTATTTTCAGTTTTTAACGAGTTAAATTTTTCTCTAATCTAAATTTTCGACGAAACAATACCGACATTTCAAGATTCCATTTCTGAACTCCTGTTCAGCAATTTGTTACAGATCTACGGTAATTTTAATATGATAAAGGGTTATACTTTTCCGGTGAAACTTGAACATTCTAGACATACTTTCTGGAAGCATCAACTGAGCTATTGGAGGGATCTGCCGAAGTTTGGACATTCTCCAACTCTTTCGCTAATCCTAGATTCCCTTTTATCTATTTTGGGAGAATATTATTCTGCCATTTTTTCAAACAATACAATTGATAATGGGAAATATTTTCTCTGAAATCCAGTGAAATTACTTGTAATCTTATTTATTAAGAATCATCGTAGACACGATATAAAAGAATGATGTTTCTGAAGAGAAACTCTACATCATTCTTCATCCAGATGGCGAGAAACATAACAGACCTCGGGAAACGGAAATTAAAAGCCTTGGAGATTGAACAAGTGAGTAGAATAATTACGAAAACTAAAAGGAGCTTTGATATATTCAATCATTTCGGGGTTGTTATCCAAAGTTCTCAAAATTCTCGAAACATACAACGAAGAACATTCTAACTGAAACATACATCCGATCGTTTTTTTGTTAACTGTTTCTTTCCTTTGTTTTTTTTCCATAATTAAAAGCATTATCCGTATAATTACTTTAATATGAATCGGGATGAGCACCATGAAATATTTTTCATTTCATGGGAACGTAGAATTGAAATTTGATACTTTGGAATAGGCCATTCCAGGACTCATGAAACCATCGAAAATACATTAAAAATGTTCTCGATCACAAACCTTTCGAAGAAAAAAAAAGGATTAATTCAAAGCAGGGAGCATAAAAGAAGACATAACGATAAAGATATTGAATAAATTAGTAGGTTTACGGCCTCGTCTTATAATTTCCGAGGAAGAAAAACACAGGCTTTCATGTTTTTCACTAATTATAATGCGATTTGAATAAATTTGAATTATATATCACACATATTTCCCGAATCGCCTATATTAAACGCGGGTAGTTAAAATAATCGCTTTCAATTTGAAATTTTATTGCCTAATGTTAATGTTTTTTCTTGGATACGTTGGGAAATTTGTTGGTAGATATCTAGACCTATCTATATTGGAGTCGTTGGTTATGAGAGAGACCAATAATTTCAAGTAATTTTGTCACTGATGAATTCAAATAAGACTCTAGCTACATATCAGTAGAATATAAAATAAGTTAAGTTAAGAATAAATAAACTGTCTGCACATGCTTCATTGTTTGAAGTTATTAATGTTATTATTATTTATTTGAGGATGTAATTAGATTAACTTTGAACTAAAACAAAAATGTTTTCTACAAAAGGTGCAATCTTTTTTTACCATATTTTTTATATATACCTCAAACTTTTATGACCTCTAATAGAGCATGGAAAATTATCGCCTCTCGATGCATGTAATGTTTTTATAAAATTACATTTCGAGTTGAAACAACAATGTTTTTCAAGAGAACATGAAAATCAAATGTATAATAATGGAATAATGTATTATTGCAAAAAGCAAGAGTTTTCCAATATTTGTATAAATGTAAAGTATTAATTATTATTTTATTTTAATTAATTATAAATCAACTCATTTTATATTATCGAATATTTGGAACGTATTTTCTAAGTAGTTTTGTTTTTTGATTGGATAAAACAGTAACAATTTAAAGCTGAATCCTCAAGTGGAAATCAACTAGTTCAGCGTCCTACCCTTTTTTACCCATATGGCTTTCACCTCGTAAAATTTCATTTTTCGTTTTCCAGTGAAGTGCTAATGATAACTCTCGGATTTATAATCTTTCTACGATTTTAACACTGCCACTTCTAGATATGGACAAACCAGTTTGCTTTGCTTCGACACTTTATCTTCTTTTGGCCACATTCGGAGCTTCTTTCATGCTAAATACACGTAAAAATGTTGGGCTGTCGTTGCGAGACTGCGAAAAATTGAAGATGTTATAATAAAACAAGAGCCGAAAACGAGAGATTTTTGATTTAAAAATTCCACTTAATATTTTACCACACCCAAAAGTAGCGTGAAGATGTGCTATTGTCGATATGGAGCGGCACGAAGCCCATCGAGGTTGAGTTTTGTTCGTGTTGATATCAGTAGGTACGAAATATTGTCTTGATTTAAAATTTCTTTACTAATGAGCCAAACACAAAATGACACAAATAATGTATGAAGCTTTATTATACACCTGAAAAATTACATCAACAAAAGTAACAATCTCAAAAATTGTTGTAGAATTTATCGGGTGTTCTGACAAAACGGGTTAGCGGTAGGCCTTGGTTTTCCTCACGTATGCCTCAGGTTACAGCTCAAGTCTTAACTTTCAGATCTAACTTCAAGCGAAAATTACTCTTTGTTTGCGGAAAATCACAATGACGAAACACAGTAGGGTAGACTGGGGAGGGTTGATACATTTTTTACAAAATTGTTAATAAAAAAATTGTGTTTAACATTTACCAATCCATTTATGTCAGAGTGACATTTAAGGACTTCGCTTACACATTTAGCAATATTCAATTACTGAAATTGGAAATTTCTACCTTGATTATGAGTTCTTGAAATTGTTGGTGCAGAGTGTCTCAAACCTCCCTACACTAAAAGGGAGATGTGATACCATAAGAAATAAGGTACAAGCAATAGTGAGAAATCAATATTTATTATCATATATAACACTACTTAATTCCTACATAATTCGCAAGAAAACATTTTTATTTTACTAATGACACTTGCACAGGCTGAATGGCACTCCATTCTCTGATGAAGATGACGATCCAGCTTGCATCTAGTGCAATTCATTATTTTCGGTGTCTCGTCGGATTCGTTGCCTGCAATGTTTGAAATGTCTATTCGTAACTTCTGCTGCAGCGAAATATATAGAGAGGTTTAATACGTGTATGATCCCTCCCGACACAAACTGTATCAAACCTCCCTAGAATACAAATTTAGAAAATATATGTCTTGAACATATTATGATATTCGATTGAAGTTCGTACTAGGTACTGGCCTATATATTCTCAATGAAAATCGCATCAAGAATAAAGTAATGAATTTCGTTAGTTTTTGTTGACAAAGAGATAAAGCCTTACGTTTGTTATGCAAATTCTTACATCGAATATGTAGAAAACACACTTTATGCTTAAAAACTTTTGTTCGTGACGCGATCGTTGCTACTGACACTATTTTCACACTCATAGAGGCACTGCACGCGATAACGCCTTCTTTGAAGAACCGAGGCGCGAAATTTGACCGTGTATCAAACCTCCCCTTGTATCAACCATCCCTAGTCTCCCCTACATATTAAGAATTATATATCTTATCATATTCTTTTTCGAGCTTATTTTCATCCGATTATATTTCGAATATGGGAGACGTAAGAAGTTTGAGTTTGGTTTATTAAGAAAATTATAAAATAATGTTAAAAAATTAAATGTGCACATTTAATTTTTTATTCACTTCTAATTACTCATGAGTAATTAGAAGTGAATATAGAATATCTTTCAAGATAAGTAAGCGAATAGCAAACTCGAATTCAATTTACCGCTCTTCTTAAATAGCAGTCGGGATTTCATTTATGTGAAACCATATTTCATTTAACTCTTTATTTATTCGTTATTGAACTGGTGCTCCTGTTTTATTTTTATTCTTCTTTTGAAGTTAGCCTTCATTCGTTGATCGCCAAGATGCGCTTTTTGAAATGTAGAATTGCATCCTTTTATACTGATCGACCGAATTTCTATTCTATTCTATTTTCAAATCGGAAATTTCTTTTTGAATTGAAATATGTATGGAAATTCATTCTGTTACTGTGAACTGAAATTCGTTTTCAAATTATTTCAATTCATTTTTCTTTCAACTCATTATGATTTACAATTTACAGGCTTCTATATGACGCACCATTAATAATTTCGCCAATGTGTTTCAATAAATGGGTAATTTATTGAAAATTATGAATTTTCAGTAGAAATGAATTAATTAATTGATATCAATATAATTCAACGTTTCTGGAATGAACTTCAAGGTTCTCAGACCTCACCTTCTGGCCTTTCCGCGAAACGTTTGGATTTTTATGGGCTTCTCGCTGTCAAAACAAAAAAAGAACGATTCGAACAATCGGCTCGAAGTGTACCATTGTGTCCAGACGAAAGTCGAATTAACTGTCGGCGAAAAAGGCGATCGACATGCGTAAAAATTGTAGACGGCATGAAAATATGGATTTTGCACATATGAATGCCTCGAGTGGATTTTTATTGCCATAAAAAAAAGCCGCGACCTATAACGAACATTCTCGGAATGGCGATTTTTCACGGTAAATGAGTGAAGATTTATTATTCAGTGGTGTACTTTTATGCGTTCTTCTCGATTCTCTGTTGAACAATGCGAAAAGGATGAAGCTATATCGCAATACATGGATATTCGATGAAAATGTTGATATTTCATTATATACCTCAGCGATGTAATCAGTTTATTAGGCAAAATAAACTTTCCTCTTCTTCATCATCACAGAGATGAACATACATATCAATGTATACATGAAGCTTACTTCGACCCGATGGAAATCATTATAGTTAACTACAAGATGTCTAGAGATACTGGTGTGTTCACTAACTAAAACCTAGCGACTTTAAAAGGGACAGCCTTCTCAGATTTGAAGGAGATTGGCGGTACTTCACTTGATTTCCGCATCATTTCCTATTTCAAATTCCGCTGTTGTTTGAATGGGAATATATGCTGATATCATTACACAGTGCCTCATAATGAAAATATGGATGTTTTTTTATTTAACTAATATGAAAATATGACCATTTTATAAAATTGCACCACCTACGAAAGAGGAGGAAAGTACTGGGATACTAGGAATTCGGTGTTCGAGTAGTAGAATTATTAAAAAAAAAAAAACATCTAAACGATGGACACGCCAGTATTTAAAGGTTTCACAAAACTGATTGACCGGTTGTGTCATTGATTGTGGTGTGAAATGCATGATGGTTCAAAAAGCAACAGAAATTGATCATATTAATGACTTTATCATGGCAATCACCGTATCACGACAATATAAGATTGTTGCTCAAAGAAATTAATGTGTAGGTACCTACATGACATGTTTTGGAAACATTGGACTGGTTCAGGAAATGAAATTCGAATGTATTCTCGGGAGCAGTAAGGACCTGTCCTCGGATGGAGTCTAACCTTTTCCTCAATTTAATTAGAAATGCCAACCAGCGTAATGAATCTCATCTCAATCTAATTAAAGACGAGAAAATGTTTGAAGCAAGCCAAAGCAAAGTTACGATTTTTAAATTTCAAATGCCAAATTTTTGGCATTCGCTGTCTAGGATTTCGAGTCGTACAAAAATTTCCAAGTTGCGTTTTCGTTGTATTGAAAATAGAACCGCTTTAATAAATACTCTGGTAATTCTAATTAGTTGTATTAACACTTCGCGATGCGTATTTCAAGTCCGAACTGATTTCATTTCAAGCTGTTCCAGGAGTGTATTAGGCCTCAAGGTCTTGCTGCTATGATGTGATCATCTGCAACTGATTTCCTTATGTTTTTGAATCAATAATTCAAGTAATCATGGTCGGTAGGACCCAAATATAGAGCAATAAAAGAATTAAGTTCATGAAAATTGTAATCATCAGCTTTTATTTCGCTTCAGATAAATGTAATGAAAGCCTTGAATGTTCAAAATTCTCTCTGGATCATAGATTGTTGTTGTTGAAAGGACTACATTTAAAATACAATCAAATGACGGTAATTAATTCAATCATTTCAAATTCAATATATGTTATCGCCAGAATCAAAATCAAAAAATTATCATATTATACAGTGTGCAGCATTTAGCTTGAGGCAGCAAATTATCTCCAAAACTATGCACTTTACAGAAGAATGTTTCAAATGAAAATCAAAAGGGATAGAAAACAAACATATTTTTGTAACTTCCACTTTGACTTCAAGGTTATATCAATATCAACTTAATTTTTTTAATGGAAAGATAGATTTTTCAGTGCAGATTCTCATTCTTCATAAAATAAAGTAGGTAGTAACTTTCGTGAGAAATTTTCCTCATCGGATTTCAAAATATTGAACTTTATCTTATTTAAACAATTGGGAAAAATTAAAAAAAAAAAAACGATTTCAATAATGATTATTTCTTCATTAATTTCAAATCATTTCAGTAATTGATCGAAATGATTACCTTGGACTTTTACACATATATCAATTCTTTTGATGAACGATTCATTACATAATTTCAAAGTTTCTGCACCGATATTCCTGCAACCGTTTAAATAAAATTTAGTTCAATATTATGAAATCCGATGAAAAAAAGGTTTCAAATAAGAGTTACTACTTTTTTTATGAAGAATAAGAATCTGCACTAGAAATATACCTTCCCTTTTAAATAATCAAGTTAACCTTGAAATAACCCTGAAGTTAAAGTCAAGGTTGATACAAAATATGTTCATTTTCTTTCCGCCTTGAAACCCAACAACTTCTAGTTGAATCATTTTTTTTCTAAATTACATAGTTTTTGGGATCATTTAAAGTTTCAAGTTAAATGTCTCACCCGATATACAAGACCCGATTAGGAACCATCTTTAGCCTACACAGCCATTTCTGTCTAAATAGTATAGGAAGTTTTGTTCAATTGATCTACCATCTATGTACTTGATTTAGTCTAATTATTAAGGGAAATTAATATACATTAAAATAATTATTTACTAGATAGGTACTTTTTCATGATGAATGATTTTATATTGAAATGAATATTGTTATATAGTAGATCCGCAGGTTAGATGAATGTACGGAGTAGGCAGATCTGTTGGCTAGGTATATATTTATCAATTAAATAAAAATTTTTCTACTAGATAGATGATCTACAGATAATAGAGATGTATAGCGTACTAGTATAATTTCTACAAGGAGTTCTCCCGTGATCTTATTAGTACTAGTATAATCTAATACAATGAATTTGAAAAACTATAGAATGAATTATTAATTATGTTATGGGACATGTCACATATGATGTTCTCGATCCAATCCTGTGTTGCTCCTGAATCCATGCCATTTCCTATACCTGATCTGATCTGCTTTTCTCCATCATTGTCTCCGACAAAACTATCGCAGGGACGCGTCTATTTTCGGTTTTCGGAAACTCTTCTCTCAGCAGTGATATTGTGTAAGTCTACGTGATTCATTTATATAGCCGTATATCTGCCGTAATGTTCGCGACAGAAATAATGCCTAAACAAATGACAGTCGACTCTCTTGTCGGCCGATGCCTGAATCCGTATTAATATACAGAATTTATTAACTGTCCAGCATATTACATTACATCTAACAGTGGATATTTCGACGTTTCTTGCTGTTCTCCATATCTTTTGCGTCAGAAACAACAGACAATTGTTTCGAGAATATCGCTGCCAAGTCATTATTTCGTTCTTGATTAACTTTGGTCACGTGCCGGTATAATTATGGACTTTCAAACTAACGCCCATGCCGGAAAATACGACTAGAGACATTACAAATTGGGCACAGTTTACTATCCTTCAGGAAAACGAACACTTGGAGATATTGCAGTTTATATCAATCTTAAAATTAAAAAATTAAGGAAGTATTTCTCTGGACAGCAAGGATCGTGGGGATGTTCCTGACTACAATCTAGATTAGTCTTGGTCAAACTTGACCCGGCTGATGTAGAACCAATACCTTTATGGTGATTAAAAAAAAAGATATATATTTTTTTTTTTTTTTTTTTTTTTTTTTTTTTTTTTTTTTTTTTTTTTCACACTCTCGTGGGTTCAATTAGATTCGCCGGGTGCTAGCACCAAGGCGAGATCCTCTGAGTCCTAATGAGGATAGACCACCTGCCGAATGATGTTGACCGTCCCCAGTATTACGGCTTTCTGCATCCAACATAATGCGTTGATGGGGAGTTGAAGTTCTCGTATGTGTTGTACGGTTTTTCTGTGGACGAGTCCATTGCAGCTTATTATCATCGGCTTTATTTCCACCTTCTGCAGCCTCCACATGCTCTTCATTTGTCTCGCTAGTGCCTCGTATTTGCTTATTTTGTCTTTGTAAGCCTTCATGAGGTTCTGGTCAAAAGGCACCGCGAAATCGATTATGGTAGCCTCGTTTTTCTTTTTATCCCAAATAACGAGATCAGGCCTGTTGTGCTCCACCCCTTGATCCGTCGCAATTGGAATGTCCCAGTATATTTTGACATCGCTATTTTCTAGAAGTGCCTGTGGGTTGTACAAATGATGTGGAGTAAAGTTTTTTATGAGGAGTTCTTTCAATCCCAGCAGCTGGTGCACCACCTTGCCCATGTTATTGTGTCGGCTGAGATATTTAGTCCCCGCTATCGCTGAGCATCCCGATGAGAGGTGCTGCACTGATTCCTCTTCCTGGTTGCAGAGTCTACACTTTGTGGTTTCAACACGCTGCTTCATTATATGTTTAATGTAGACTCGAGTTGGTACAACTTGATCCTGTATGGCCAGGAAGGTCCCCTCAGTTTGGGGGAACAAGTAGCCCTGCGTAAGGTAAGTATTTGAGCTTTTCATGTCCACCTCTGGTTGGTGGAGGCTTGTGTAGAAACGGCCATGTAGTGGTTTCGTTTGCCAGTTTCTTTTCCACTTCTCTTCTAGCTCTTCTGTTTCAGGTTCTGCTCTTTCTGCTGCGTTAGGGGTGCGAGAATCGAACATAGCAGATACCAGCCGGTGCAGAGGTAAGGTCTCGTTGCCAAAATACCGTTTTAAGTTATTTTTTTCTTTTAGGTCGGTGATCTCTATGCTAGTCAGTCCCCGACCTCCTTCGCTGCGTTGTATATATAGCCTCTCTATCGCCGAATTTGGGTGCAACATGCCGTGCTGCGTGAAAATTGCTCTCACTCTTCTATCCAGTCTTTCCAGGTCTGTTTTTGACCTATATATATATATATATATATATATATATATATATATATATATATATATATATAAAGAGGGTTATCCTTGATGCCTTGGCGTCCGGATAACTCTACGAAACCCACTAATAAGGGTGAATTTAAAAAAAAAAAAAAATGTGTATATATATATATATATATATATATATATATATATATTGCTTCAAGCGAACCATAGAAAGAAGTCTGAATCATAGTGTCTGTTGCACAATGTAATCCTCAAATTGTTAATATACAACTTCATTGGTAGTAAAAGCATAGAAAGTATAAAACTTGGTTCGATAATAGAAGAATGTTATAACATCAATTAACTTATGTTTTATTGGTTATCCTAACAATCCCGACAATCCTGTGTATATCCTCCACTAGAGTTTCCATAGGTGCACGTTTTCAAAACGACCAGCTAACTTATTCGCAAAAGGAAACACTAAATCAGACAAGTGCACCAGCCATAAAGTATGGCTACAACCATCTGTAAATAGAGAGCAATCAGTACAATTGAGTCAATGAAAATCACCACAGTTCTCTGGTCTCACGACAATTGAGCGTCAATTTAGTTCGTTTAGGCCTTTTTATTATTCATAAAATTTCATAAAGTTATTCAGCTATTCTGAGGGCTTGAATAGGCGTTTTGTTTATTTTTTCGGTGTGTCCGTGCGTCACGGATGCTGCTTCAAATGGATCCAAAACAACTGGAAAGTTACGAAATTTTATGAGCATTATAACTTCTACACAACTCTATGAGTTTCTGTGACTAGCTGGTCCATTAGAATGACCGTTGAATGTTTAGATTCAATCTTATGGTGGGAAAAATATTAATTTCAATTGAATTTAATTTTAAATATTACAATCACTGCTAGGTAATTTTCTTTCAATGGGTTTTTTTGAGCGATCTCAAGGTCTCAAACAATAGGGTTCGACTCACTGATGCCGTTCTCAAATTCGATTCTATCCATCTGTCCGGATGGGCGTATACGCGATAACTTTCAAAAGGAAGGACCTTGAAATTTTCAGGATACAATCGGATCTCGCATGCCGCAGGTAACTATAATCAAACTAGGATTCGGTGAAAAAGCTTTTCCAAATTTTGTGTTCTTAATAATTTCTGAACTGGATTCGATCGAGATAATTTAGATGTATGTAATATCAATGACATCTTGCAAAATTTCATGATCATCACAGAAACATAAAAAAATTAAACGTAGGAGATTTTGATTGTTGATATGAAATAAAAAAAAATAAAGTTCCATGCTGAATTTCAATTAAATCCCATCATCAGAATTATAGAAAATTCGATAAGAATATTGGAAAAGAAATATCTAATACTTCTGTGGATTGCATCCCATTAGGTTGAGGTTGAGATTTGGCGTCGATATAGGTATATAATAACCATTTCAAAATTCGTACGAAATTTTATGTGGATATCGCCATCAGAGTCATAGAAAATTTGTACAAGCAGAATATCGAAAAAAAAAGATATCTAAGAGACAATATATCCCACCGAGTCTGTATACATATGTGTCATATATGTCAGCGTTTTTTGTTCCAACGCTTTGAGAAATCAATTTGTTGGAAAATGTTTAATCATAGTTGTTTTGAAAAGGTCAAAATTGACATAACTAACCATTTTTCTGAAATCAATGGAGAAGATTTGGATATGTTTATTCACATGTTCGATATATAGAGCTGTTCACTTCGAGTTCGTTTCAAACTTGTCAACTGAGATGTTTTTACTAGCTTTTCGACAGTTCGAGAAAGAAGAAGAAGACCATCCATCAGAATAAATGTTTGATTCGAACCTTGCCGGGGATCTCACTTCTCTTCCATATCTTGTCACAATTGGGGGTGTTTCTCCTTACCAATATTAATTTTTTTCTTTGTAGAGTTGTCTTCACGAATAAGAGGTATTTGTCTCGAAATATTTTCCTCACAATGCATAAAAATAATTGATGAATCTTATTTCTTACTGATGGTGTATATTAACACAAAATAAAAATTTTTATTATTGTCAAAATTCAAATTACTTGAAAAATACCATCAACTGAAAACTGGTTACTTTTGAATGTGAAATGAAATTTTAAAAATAAGGAAAACTTCAGCCATAGTCCTTTGAAGGGAATGTGGTTGTACTTTAATTAAATTTATTGGACTTTTGGCCAAAAATTTACTAAACACCATCCTTCAATTTTGTTCCCACAAATTATGTCTTTTTCGACAAATGGAGTGAAATTTCAGCACTTCTGCAAACAGAATGTTTCCTTTATTTCTATCAATTTTGAAAATTCCAAAACAAACTATAGTTGAACTGACAAAATGAAGCAAAGTAATATACTAAATGACAAATAATGTTCATCTCGGAGTAGAAGGACGGTTGCCAAATTACAGACAAAAAAAATGTCGATTTTCAAGTATTTTGAATAAACAATTCAAGCGACTTTTTGACAGATTGAATATACAGTAACCATTATTCTGCGAATTCACTTCTATAAGTGGAGCTTATAATATTATTCAGTGATGAAATTTAAATATTGAACAGGGTAGTTGTTGAAACTACAAAGCGTGAGATAAGTGGAACATATTCTTTCAAAGAAGGAAATCGGACAAACTCTATATAACCGAAGAGAACGTAAGAAATTTCTTTATCTAGATTATTCCAGAGCCAAGGAAGTCAATGTTTGTCAGTACCTAAATTTCCTGATTTACGACTGATCGGTTATATAATTTAATGAAATAAAAAAATGCTGAGGACAATATTCCTCACGAACCCTGATGTGCTTTCTCATTTTATTGATTCAATTCATTCCGAATTATCCATAAAATCTCAACAAATTGCGAGTTGAATAGTATTAAGTATCGATCGATTCTTCACGAGAGAGAATGTCAGTTTTATAAGTCTATAAAATGATGCAAAACCGTCTTAAAGTACGCCGATCACTAGGTAATTGTAATTTATGTAGAGATATGCCACTAAATAAATAAGAATAAATACCCAATAAACGTTATAATGTATTTTGCCAATACAAATACATTGTAAGTTTATGAGGTCCGATGCGTGCGAAGATAATTATCATTTATGAGGAACGAAAAAGGATCTACCCTCCTATTAAAAGTTGAAAAACGGGGTAAATCTTATGCAGATGAATAATATACACTTCTCCAATAAATGAACGCATCACTAAAATATAATAAAAAAGTAAAACACTTTATTTCCGCTGAAAGCTATTGATTAGATACACAACAATTATTTCGTCAAAATACATTTTGACCTTGATCAGTGAGTATAGTAATTTCAGTTACCAATTGTTGAAGAAACAATTGTTGTATAATCAAAAAATTTAATAGGAAATAAAGTGTTTTACTTTTTAATCATATAACGATGAATTTCGGTCAAGTAGAGACCGAAACAGACATAGCATAACTAAAAATTAGGCAAAAGTTCAAGATACATTTCTATCAAAACTACTTGTCCGATTTGGGTAATCCTGCTGAATAGCTATATGACCTTGAGACCCTCGAATCTTTTATGTCAAAATGCCAGCTATGTTGCCAGATTGTAAAAAGCGTTTAGTATCATAGAAATGAAGTTTAATTGGGGATTCCCACTTACTTCAACTGACAGTTGGCCAGAGGCCACAGTGGGCAATGATATGTTTGTTAATTAAAACAATACAAATTAAATAATATATTTTTAATTTGGTTTTTCAACAAAACGATTTATTTCCTTCTGCTTTTCCCTGCATGAAGGAGATTAGAAGATAGGGGCTTTTGTGTGATGTCGTCTTGAAGGTTCGGTATTGGAATAATAATCTCGAATTATCTCTACTTAAAAATTTTTTAGTTGGAGGGAAAATCTTTTAGTGCCCATCGAATTGTCCTTGCATCAACAATTCCATATTTTCATGCTATGTTTACAAATGATATGATTGAATCACTTCCACAAGTAAATCAGTTCACTACACGCACTTTACTACAATAAAATGTAATTTCTGATTGTATCAGTAACACTCGAATTCAAACTTTAAGATACGGTTACGACCGATGGCGGGAAATCGTAAAATATTTCTATTTTCTATGATATAGTTCAAATACCTGATTAATTCTTCATCTGGCAACGTTGCTGCCCATTTGACGTACAAAATCGGACGTCTTTTGTGGGTCCCAAGGTCATATACCTATTCGGCAGGATTACCAAAATCTCTCTTTCATAAATAACAGGTGATAAATAATTAAAAATTGCCTGTTTTTTCAAAAAATTGGTTACTTTGTAGAATGTAACAGTTACATTATCAAGTTGGAAATAAACTTACACTTTAGCCTCATCTGTTTTTAACATTTCCATTTTTGATTCACTTCATTATCTTCCTTATCACTCGAGAAGCACTATTTTATAGCATAACATGATTTTATGGAAAATGAAGATCCAAATTTAACAACGAAACAAAATAAAAAGAAACAAGTTGAAAGATAGTGTCAATAGCGAGTATTTCCATCTCTGGCATGAATAACTTCTTGTCAATAACGGCCCATACTTAAAATAAGAGACCATATGTAATTTTTGTCTAGGTCTTCCCAAATTGCAATCAGACGTACGCCTTCCAAAGTATTCAAATTATGTTATCTTGTAATATTCTCTCAACAATAGCCCAGAGATTCTCTATGGGACTTGAATACGGGCTCCGAGATGGCCAAACCCTGGTAACGATATCGTCTTCCGTAGATAATTTCTCACAACTCGAGCTGCGTGATGCCTGGCATTATATTGTATCAATAAAAATCCTTGCCCTATATTATAAGGCGCAAATGGCATTAGGTGTGCTTTTAAAATCTGCAATATATTTCTTTCAGTTGTAAGTTTTCCATTAATGATCACAAGTTCCGTGGGACCAGTCAAAGAAATGAAACGGTTGTGTGACTGGAACTCCAACCTTCCTCAAAAAATATTTCTGTTTGAGCACATTCTTTGCGTGTATGACTTAGTGTTTCCCGTTGCCTATTCGTTAATAAAAGAATATGCAACAGACACCACACTGACTCTATGTATTTGTATTTGACAATTATTGCTATTCTTTGTTTTTTCATAGCCAGCTACTAAGTCTAGATACACACTGCTACTTCCGTGCTGATAATGCTAATTAAATTCACTAAAATCATGTCAAGCTATAAAATGGCGTTTCTCGAATATTAAGAAAGAAAATAAAATGAATCCAAAAAGAAAATGTTGAAACGATAAGACTAAATGAAAACAATATTGATAATTTAACTGTCATACTCTACAGAGTGTTACAAATTTGATGAAAAAACAGGCTACAATTGCTACACCCGGCGGTATTTATGAAATAGAGGTTTTTATTCACACGTACGTTTTAAAAATGAATTTTCTGAAGAAAATAACCTGTCATTAAAAAAAAAGTAGTTTTGACGAAACTGTATCTTGAATTTTTATTAATTTTTAGTGGTGCGTTAATTTTTGGGGGAAGTGTATTATATTTCTACTTCGTCGCATTCACCATTTTATGGAAAAAATATATAAAAAAAATCTAGACAATAATATTATGTAGCAGATAGGTAACTATATTTTATGACTAATATCGGGTAGCAAATGATTTGTTCACAGCAATTAGTTACGGGTTCATATCTGGCGAACAGAATCTGTAATAGGAGGTCGATATTACTAAATTCAAGACAGTGACAGGATGGTTCAGATTTATTGTCAGATAATTATATATTCTACTATTCTTCTTTGATCTCAATGATGTAAAAACGTTACAGAAACTCTAACTTGGATGCGTTCGTTAACGTGAAATAAAAAAAACGAGTTTTCGAACAGTCCAAATCAGGTCCCTGTCGAGTCGACAGAGGATGCTGGCACAAACAAATTGTCTTAAATTGAAGATGACAGATTTGAATGTATAAAAATGCTGGTCGTACAGTTCGAAACCGACCAATTTAGACTCGTATTCCCCGACCGTGGTTGTTCTGTTTATTATATTCTTTACAATTAACTCGAACAAATGAGGAAATTTCAATCATGTCATAAATATATTTAGCGGATTGCTATGGGAACCAATCAAAGCCAATGAAAATGAATCAGCTGTAAGAACAAGAAATCGAAGAAACATAACATCCTGTATAGTTGCAACATTTTTGTTCACTTCAAATAACACAAGATGCGTAGTATCCTTTGGAAAGAGGAATTCCCACTTCATAACATAGTCTATAAATTTTGAATTTGATATTTTGCTATCTATATTTATTCACGAGAATTTCAATGAGAAAAATAAATCTCGAAATTTTATATTCAAAATTGGATTTCCGGATGAAAAAGAGTTTCTTAGAGTCTACCGAAGACAAGACAAGCAATGTGATGTGAAACGTCTGTATGAAACGTGTCTGCGCATCCTGTGATTTGATAGCCATTTCAGCTTCTTCATGTTCAGAACATATTCTTGAATTTGATCACGAATTCATCATCAGTCACTGGAATCTTATAGTATGAGACCAATTCTGGCTCAAAATTCGAAAATTCGAGATATTGTAACGAAATTTTAGACCGATCTGTTCAGCGAACTAGAACTTAAAAAGAAGGTTCAACTGCCAATTGAGTAGGATATAAAGTTGAAATTTAATTTAGTCCGCGACTTACCATTCAATGGACTTTGTTCCAAAGGTGGTGAACTAGAGTTCTCAGTCTTAATTTGTCCATATGGAAAAGATGAGGTATATCCAGAGAACATGCCCTACGAAAAAGAAACACCAGTTTTTACATAGAATATGCGTTTTTCTAAAAAAATTCAATTGAAACATCCAGGTTCTCGCGTTCAGCCCCGAACTTTTGGTTCCTCTGATTGAAATAACTGTAAAACCGAAGAACAATGGCATCTTACAAATGGAACAATTAAAAAACACATTGAGACGTTGGTGTGAAAACAGAATGTTGTTTCTATGAATTATTATCAATGTCGAAAGAAAATTACTGTAATAATTTGTTCGAATCATTTATTATTCCAGCTGCTGCTTCTTGAATTATTTTTGTAATCTGAAATTAAATCATTTCTAGATTTTGGGAAAAATTACGTTTAATTAGATGTTGAAATTAGTAGATAACTGTGAACTAATTCTCACAATATTTTATACTTTTGTTTTCGTGAACAATGTACCTACGTATATTATTATCTCGGATTCAGTTACAGAAAGCTGTTGTGATTTGTTTTCGTGAATAGAAAGAATTTTAATTGTTGGTTGATACTAATTCAAATCGAAGAAATGAAGATTTTCTAGGACTACGCTGTTCTCGAAACTGCGAGTTTTTGAAGTTTCATCTCTGTATTATTATCATCTGCAACTGAAACGTTTCATGGTACCTACCCTAGAGTTTATTTGCGTTGTTTTTTCTCCCTTATCTTCACCCATTTCCATGCCAGAATTTGTCATCTCAGAATTGGGAAAAGCCTTACTTTCTCCATTGAGGGCTTTGAATCTTTTCACAAGTTGAAGTTGAGATTTTGAGGAAGAGTTTTGACTAGAGCTTGTTATGGTAAGATTAGGTATATTAGAAAAATTTGAGGTATATTTATTGGACACGTCCGTCGTTTTGGGGGAGAGAGGGGTGCTGGGTGGTGTTGGAGGTTGGTTAGGAGAAATACTCTCCGCTGAAGGCGTGTGGAAGTTGAAGTTCTCGAAGAGTTTACCTGAAAGGAAAACAAATTTGTAAAATTCATCAGCAGAATCGAAAATATTTTTATCGATATATTCTACGAAATTTCTTCATACGAAGTGATATGGCCAATGTTGGCATTAAATTTTTTTTTAGGACCGTAGGAGATTTTAATTATGAAATCTATGGGTCCAAGAAAAAAGAAAGAAATCCAAAAACAATTGGAGAAGAACTAAATGTTGATAGAGTAGGCGCCTGTTGCAAAAGTATTTTCATTACTCTTGTTGTCACAGCATAAATTCATCGAAAATACGACAGGAACAGGTTTCTCGTACAAGACCCCAAAGAATTAATCAACACCTTCTGCCAGTTTTGGAAATGATTCAATTATTTATCCCCGGTAATTTTTAATGATAGCGTAAGGCAATAATTTATAATTTAATTGAAGTGACCTGACTTATCGGCGGATCCAGGAGAAGAGAGAACTGTTCCGTCGCCCAACATTTCGATAGCATGATATGGATATAATTTGACGGCGACGAGAAGATTGATTTTGATTGCAATTGTAGAGTTTCTTTCGTGAATTTCTCAGGAACTCAATTCTTCTCAGACTTCCATCGTATTCAAAAGAATTATTTATATTTTTAGGATGTAAATATACAGAATGATCCTAGACTATTCCCCTCAAAAAATTTCAACCAATAATATTAACGTATGTAATATAAATCACTTAGCAACGAACCGATATTTTTGACTATTCCCCTCAAAAAATTACAACCAATCATATTAACGCATATGATACAAATCACTTAGAAACGAACCAACATTTTTGGATATCAATGCAGCGTGAAAATAAAATATGTTTGACTACCATGCCGAATGTTTACGATTGTTTCAAACGTCACAAAAATATTCCCATAAGCTCACGAATAAGATGTCTGAAAACATGGTGTATGCACTCGTCAATTTTTGAATACCTACAATAACATTCGACCAAATTGAGAATATAAGTGTTATTACATGGTGGCGCCGCAATGTTATGCTTGTCATTTCGATCTTTTTTCCATTGATTTTGATATGAATTTGATTGATGTATCAAGTATCAAATCAACAGATGAACTCCAAGGATCAGTTTCCTGTGTATAATAAACGTTTGTAATAGTATTTCATTAACTTCCCGTTCTAAGAAGAATGTTCAGAATGTCATTATGGAGAAGAGAATATAAAATCCACTAATGACACGAATAATACGATAGCGCTAAAGGTTTTAAAATCTTTTTTCGTGAATTTTAATGAACTAGTTGTTTCTATATTATATCTTGTATAATTTTAAAGTGTATCGTGTCCGAAGAAAAATGTAAGGAATGATCATCTTGCGAATATTTGTATTTCTCAGGAATTTCAAGAAGAAAACAGTGGAAAGTCATCTCCATTTGGTACATCTGCAGTGAAATATTCACAAAATGTTTACTAGAAAAAATTCAAATATTTGAATCAACAAGAATCTATCATAATTTGTTAATAAAGCTACTTACAGTCGACTTAACGAAGCTCAAGTAATATTCTCAAAATTGTCAAAACAAAATCTAATCAGTGCAATCACTGTTGTTATACCCCTTGTGCTTGCCAAATTATCCAATATTTTCCCCAGTCGGAAAATATTGAAGTACATATTTGGCACGCACTCGGGATATACCTGAATACTGAGTATTTTCCATCGATATTTTTATCTGAATCTGAAGAAAAAAAAATCATTCCGAATTTGAATTGCGAAATTTTCCCAGCAGACATGAGAAATAATTTATGGTTTTAATGTAGCATATATCCTCCCGATATAAACTAACCTATAAGTGTCAAGAAGAAAATAATGGAATTTATGAAACACGGTATTCATATTGTATTTTCATATTGTACTCGAATATGAATACGAAATTACCAGCCAGACGCGATATTTTTAATATCGAAACAATTGAATGTGAACTCATATATGCAGCACGTTCCCGGTTCTGGTTGGTTTTCTTTTTTTGCTTTCCCCGGGTCTCATACATGACATTTAAGTCGTCGTAGACGAAACAAAAGAACGACCGCTCAATTGTTTCGGAGCAGATAAGGCCGCTCGGATGCTTCAATTATTACGAGACGATTTTGTTTCTTTGGAATGTAGATGATGTGGAGTTCTACCTAGTTCAACCTACCCAAATATTGTCCTCGCAAATTATGTTTAAGTATTATAATGTAATATTAAGTTCAAGGTATTTAATTTATATGAAATATGTATTTTATATCAAATTAGTCAAATATATTGTACTTTATATCAAATTCGTCGAAATAGTGATGATTTCGGGAATTTTCAATTCATAAGTATCAAATTTAATTCTGTTTTGGATCAAGCATATTTCTCAATCAAGTTCAAGAATAAGTACGTTTTTGAAGTTCATTGGCATAAGTTATGGATTTGAAATTACCTTACAGGAAGAAATCCGTAGCAGTTAAATCACGACTGCATGGACGAAAATTTTTGACAATTTTGCCAGGGAAATTTTAGATCTATTAAATACATAAATAATTTTTCCATTCCATTAAATTAGTGCAGCTAAGGTAGGAACATTTCACAATCATACGAGAGTTTTTTCTATTAAACTATAGTAAAAAAATAGTAAATATGGTCCAAAATTATATGTAGATACTTCAATAAATAATAAACATTTTAATAATTGACACACTAAATATAAACTTTTTGAGGCAACTTGTATGTACCTACATAGCTCCTAATATCTTAACATTCTTGGCTAGTATGGTGTCCAATTTTTATTCTCTTTATCGTACCATTACTTAAAAACATTGCTCATTATGAAGTTTAATGATTTTTCATTCATGGAGAAATAGAATAACAACCCACAAAAATATTCGAATCGAAGAAGTAGTCCAACAGAAGCCATTCAGAACAGGTCAGAGAATTCAAAAATTCCTGTTAGGGAGTAGTGATTATTACCGAAGAAACAAAACTATTAACTATGGACTGAATACGTTCGACTAGTATATCTCGAGGCTTCTCAGACCGTCAGCGGCGTAGTATAGAAGTCTATATCAAAATTAATGTTTAGTTTTTTTAAGACATATTTTCGGACTGTTTTTTCCTCGTGTATTTCTTTGTTACTGTATATTCTTCATTTGTTTTGGAATAAGTAGTGATAAGGAAACCTGCATTATAATGAATTATTTTTTCCTTCATTTGATATTTTTCGACTGATAGAAGAAAACCTTAAAATACTGTAATTGAAGTACTGGAAATTGATCAGTAAACACCAGTTAAATTTATTGAATCGCCTTCAAAGTACGCATCTTGCGAAGTGATAAAATTTCGTTCATAATCCGATCATAAAAATATTGAATACATTTTCAAGAATTACTTCAGTATCTTAAAGCAGCAAATTTATTTTTTTATCGACTGAAAACGATTAACTCGAAAATGTAATTTGAGCTTTTGATGAAGGAAAAACGGCAAACAGAGCCGTATTAGGGAATACATTTTTATTTGAGGATCTGTTTAGTTTTGTGCAAAAACATTTGTGATTAACTCACAATATTGAGGAGTATTAACAAACTTTATGACAGATTACGATAAGAGGATAGTTGTGCTTACTAACGAAAATAATTTCGACAATCTCTTTTAGCGGTATAAATATCCCAAAGATCAATTTCTGGTAGTTTTCTGAAATAATATATTGCTTATTTAAAAAAAAAGCGGAATATTATTTTCAATTGATATATTTGATATAATATTGTCTAAATTATAAAATGCTTTTTAAGAGTGCAGTTCCGTACTTTTTCCTAACGGATCATAATAATAAGGAAGAACTTAAGCTGAACTTCGAATCGAGTGACTTAACCGAACGGACTGCCACTGACCTTTTATATTGGATCGCCGTACATTGTTCTCCGAGAATTAAACCTCACGCATCTAGGCGTCTAAGTCGCGGGACCCGTCTGTTTCGGAACGCATTTTATCTTCGCCTTCCAGCCAGCCAGCTAGAAACGTGTGTACGTAAATTTGAATCTCATTAAAAAACATATTCCAATTTATCATAACCCTGATCGCATCAGTAGAGAGAAAAAGATGGCGTAAGTCGAAGGCAACGGGAACAGAAGGAGATGGTACCTTCTATCGGGGAAATAATTAGACATTCGAATATCCAATAATGACGCAGCGCAAATGGAATTTTCGACGGGTCACCGCGAGTTATTATTTCATTTTTATTATTTTCTAAAGATAGTCGTAAAATATGACGGGCGTTATATCGGCACCGCCTCTTATGACCAATATTCTTCAATCTCTGATTATACTAACTGACAGTTTTGATAACATAATTCCTTAATTTCCTTCAAAATTTACTATAATGGTTCTAGTACTAAAACAATGCGAAAAATATAATGGTATGGTTTCTATTAATAACTAAATATTCGGGGTTCGTTGAAAGATGTGACGCCATCATGAAATCAATTTCTTTCCGTTCCTCTCCTAGAAGAATAATAATGATGATTCATGAAAGTTGGATCGAACGAATCTAATTAATTGACAGGTGTTAAAATACTCAAGTTCTAGAGTAAACATATTGAGTACCTCCGTGACAGCTTTCGAATGGATACAGTTAAATAAAGAAATAGTTATTGTGCACATAAGATATTTGTTGCTCTTCCTTCATTACATTCGATAAGTGTTACTCGTTTCTCATCAAACTCATCCATAAAACTAACCGGTATGAATTCAATGAGAAGCGAACTGGACGCCTCTCATTGAATTCACGAGATTTCTGCATTTTGTATTATTATGTTTTGTTTCATTTCTTAATTTCATTAGGTACGAGTATGATCTGTGTGATATTCAAATATATAAGAGGAATATTTCCACAAATTGAGAATTCCCAAATACATACAGTTTGTCAAGAAAATGTCGAGAATTGTTCTTTTTATAAGCCTTATTAATCAAAGATGCTGTTTTAAACTTTGCATTATGAATTAAATCACGTGTGAGGAAAATATTACATAATTTGTTGAAAAATTCCGATTCATAGAAAGAAAATAAATGAACTTTCAAAATATTCTTCCCTTCAGTATAAGCTCCAAAAAACTTTGTGGAGGATTATTTACCGAACGGATTTTTTTGTCACGATGTATGTATAACTTTGAGCCAGGAATGGTATCGAACGATAAGGTTGCACCCATTGATGGATTATATTATGTAAACACCAGAACTCTCCAATGCAAAGACTATGCATTTTCAAGGTAGCATCAGATCTCGTATGTCGCGGTTGAGTTTGTTAATGAATAAAATCGGATTAGGTGTTCCGTAAATATTCAAAATTTCGTTTTTCTGATAATCCGAAACTGCAGTATGACGTCAGTGCTTTCCTCATATTTTTGTTGATATTATTCTCTAACTTTGCACGAAGCTATAGAATCGGTCTGACCTGTTATGTTTTATTTTACCATATAGGTGAGCAAATGGGTTCAGATAATGATGATGAGATTTACAGAAATTTAAGAAGCCACAATCATTGCTTCTCTGAACTTGTCACAGAGAATATAGTAGAAAACTTTATGTGAACACGTATGATTGTTGATGATATATATACGTCATGGTGGACAGCCTATTCAAAACTTCGAGCGCTCTAGAATTAGTTATATAAGTAACAGATACAATTGTTATTATTTGAGAAAGAATTTACTCAGTATTCCACTCGCATATTAAAACTATGGTTGAACTTCACCTCGTGAAACGGATTACTGGTTCTTTGACACGTCAGTAGATATATCTTTTCCTGAACGAATGTTATTTAACAAAACTGTACAAATGTTGATTAATCACAGCGAAATGCAATTTGGAACAATTACAAAGAAACGCAATTAAAAATATTTCATTGGATTTCAGGATCTGGCCAGTGCGATACGATCTATTTACAAAATGTTAATCTGCAAAAAGTCGAAAATTCCTGGACGCGTCGTTTAATTGTTTCGCTTCCCGGTTTCGGTGATTTATAATGAGCGTCGAGTAAAAAGTTACATAATCATATTATACACTCTTCGCAGAAAGAATGTAGTGTTATCTTCATGATTTTTCATGAGACACATCGTCCGATATCGGTGAAACCAAGAAACCACGTTATTTTTCGGTCCCGAATGTTCTGTTGAGTAAATTATAATAATATCTGTGGATCTTGATACATTTCTTTTGATGAAACTGAAATTGGCCGACAATCAGGGACATTATATTTGTGATATTCAAATTTATACCAAAATTTCACAAATTCATGTAAATAGCGCGTAGGATCGATATTTTGTCGTTTCGGATCATTTAAAAGTGAAATTATGGACACTTCAACATTAGAATACAATAAATTGGAACAATGAAAACCGTTGGTCCGACATCTAAGGGAAATATGGTGAATCGTTTTGAGAAAGCTTGGCCAGGTTCTAAATTCTTCACAATTAGATATTTACAGAATTTTAACATTCTTTGATCATATAGATGTGATTCTCTAAAGACATCAGTTGTCAGTCAGAATAATGACGAAGACGAACTCCCTATTAATACATTTTATAATATTTGTAAACGTAGTTATCTCAAATAAACAACGTTATTTCACGTTGAAGAATAAACACCCTTTTGAAATAACTTTAAAAGATATGACGGTGCAAGAAAAATGAATTCTTAAAAGTTGAAAGTCATTCCTACACTTATAGATGCTTTCATGATGGTATGCTTTTAATAAGAATAAAAAAATTATTTTCATCGCTGGGAAATAATGTTTTATTTCGAGAGAAGTTCAGAAGGAAAATTTCAATTTTGCGATCTACTGAGAAAAACAATCTGGAATTACAATAGGGAAGATGGGGGTTGTTGTGTAGGTGGTTGTGATGAAATATATAAACTTGATATTATACAATAATTACAACAACAAATAATTAGAAGCGCTATAATTTTTTTTACAACGTATCCGTCACAAATACTTTTTTGTATTTACGGTAGACCGAAAACGAAAGCGTCGAATTGGTAATTTTAGTTCTGATAAGAGGACAAAATAGTCCACTTTGTCCTCTCAGTTATGTTAGGGAAATACGGTGATTTTTCAATGATATTTCTAGAGTTTTGTAGAAACTCATTACCGCACGTTATCTTCTTGCAGAGTTTTCTCCACACAATTATGGAATATTTGTTGTTCTTCGGCATTACATTGTAATGAAAAATTTAAAGCAAAATATTTGTTCTGTAGTTTTATTAATAAGAATATTGTTGTCGAAATTTTGTAATGAATTATTACTGATATTCATTTCCAAATAATCTTAATCAATTTCATTGAGGAAAAAGTTTTTTCCAAAATGTTCCCAGTGAACACACTTGAAACTTTGGAACATTTATAAAGATATACAATTTGCGCTTAAGACAGAGATATGTATATTTATAAGATTGATATCTAAAAATTAAGAAAGTATAATCCTTGTTAGGAATTTAATGAGCTACACTAGTTGAAAAATTGTCGATATACGAATAACAAATTTGAAAAAGTTATGAAGAGGGAACACCACCACGTGACTTCTCAGTTTGAAACGAAATAAGAGATATTTTTTCTTACAAATCATTTTTATGGGGTTTCCCATAATTTCTTCGAACAATAACCTACATTGTAGTATTCCAAAAATTTTTATTTACGAATGAAAAAAAAAATTTGAAAACTGTTTTTCGCAGGAAAATTGATGGTATGGTATACCTACAAAGCCCTGCTCTATTTTGAGAATATTCGTGAAAAAAAAAAATTACAAAAAACTAAAATTTTTTGAAGGACTAGTAAAGTAGGTACTTCCTTCCGACGAAAGTAAAAACCATTGTAATATTCCTAACTTTTTCTGATGATCGTCCAATCTTTCTCACATAACCGAACTTTATTTTTTTTCCTCTTCCTCTGGGAAAATGATAACCGATCACGAATTATTCACGTGGTGGTGTTCCCTCTTAAGGGGTATTGAATACAATCTTTTGTAACAATAATATCCCAGTTCGAAACCCGCAGCGCAATGTTCTTTTTTATTATTTTTGTTCATATACTAATTGAAAGATTCTGTTAAATTGTGAAATAATAAAGTATGATGTAGAATATGCTGTATTTGACGTATTGGAAGGAATAAGGAAGGAATACGAATAACTTGTATGCTTTAGGAAGAAACGTAAATGTTTGTTAGTAGGCAACCCTAAAAATAACGATTAAAGCATCTCAAATCCAAGGTATGCGATGTTCAGGTTGATTTACCGCAGCATGATTGCGCCCAAAAAATCGAACGAAATAATTAAAACACGAAATAACCCTAGGCAGTCCGGTTACATTGAAAATCGAGATGGTATCCGAAATACCGCTCTCGCATCATTTATAAATTCAAAACTCTCATGGTCTCGGCCAAAAAGAGTTATTTAAAACAGAAAATAAACCATTTATCATTGTTGGAAACAAATGAAATTTCACGGACCTCTTTGATTAAAGCTGGATACGGCAAAGAGAACGAAGAGATGGATTAACGCTGGTGTGAGGGAGAGGAAGGGCGATCATAGCGGGTAGAAGAAGACGGAGACATAAAAGGTTGGAAATGATTAATACGGGGTATATACAATGAGTTAAAAATATAACTGGCTGATTCCACTGGAGTATGTGGAAGATGAGAGGTAAGATGGATCCGCTAATGAATAAAAATCGAATTATATTGTTTCTATTGGGGCAGGACTAGGTCGGCCCATACGAGATTCACATCTCTTTGTGAATAGACCTGGGACAAAGGGAAATAATTATGTTCACTCATGATTGTTCATTAGATTGTATTCCATTTCTCCTAGAATAGTCTTCAATATTATATTTTCACAACACCCTCTGCAACGAAATGAATTCAATAAATTAATACGATAAATAATAAAAGGAATAGAATGAGGACACCAATCAATTACAAAATAAAATGCATGTATATCGTGCCAAGAGAGTCCAGTCCAGGGAACTAATCAAAAAGTCTGTTTAAACGGATTGTCCTAATACTTTTAGCCGCTAAGTTGGCACAATTAATTATCCTCCTTGTTTGAACGTTATTTAGATTGTTTACAGTGCTTCACTTCATCACTCCAGTTCAAGTTATTATTTTTTATTTTCACAATGAGTGAAAACATCGAACAGAAGAACTGTCTTAAATTTTTCTTTGAAAATGGAATTTCCTTGACCGAAGAGCTGAAAGTATTGTCTAATTAGTCGACAGGATCAGATTTGAGGAAAGTAAACAAAAATATTTGGCAACACGATACCCATTTTTGACTGCAAACTTATTCCACAAACAATCATAATATTTTTTATTATTTGTTTTTATAACTACATATTAGTACATTATTCCAGGGAGGGCCTACTCCCAAGGCTCCATACAGTAAATTTGGATAGAAAATACATATTTCGTATTTCATTGACTTTTCCCGATATCTCTGAACATAGTAATACATTCATAGAGTATAATCTGTTACTTCACTTCACTTGAAGTACTATGTTATTGTTTCTTTGAAATTTGTAAAGAATTAGTAGAATTCGTTTCGTCCGGTCCTGGTCGTCTATAGTATATAAATGAAGATAGGAGAAGCGAAAAATTATTCCACTACTAAATTTTCAGACCAGAATACCTACTCCGAATTGTTTCGAACAACTTATTAGTTTAACTGTAGAAATATTGATGGTTATTCTCCATTTTAGAATTTTCGGATTGTACAAAGTATTTCAATTGTTTCCATAAAAAAAATATTTTTTCTCCAACCATCAAAAAATGTTGATATGTTTGTACTATTTTCAGGTGCAAAATTCATCAATTCCCTTACCGTACAAAAATTTGCTCCTAGGATTAAAATTAGTGTTTTCAATCCTAGGACTAAAAGTACGTCTACTGACGTCTACTTGGCAATCAATGTTTACCAACAATACCAGATATCCATGACTACCGACTTGCTATCGCTGTTATAATTAATAGATGTTCAAATTTATTACCAAATTATTAACGATTTTTGAATAAAACTAAATTTATTTTAATTTCGACTTTTTGAGAAAAAATAGTATGTATCATACGGACTAAAAGTGCCTATTTTTACTCGCAATTTTGCATTCGCTCGGCTGCGCTCCGCCTCGCAACTGCAAAGATTGCTCGTAAAAAAAATATGCACTTTTAATCCTTATAATATTATGTACTATTATATATCGCCCAAATATAACTAAACGCTTATGCTATAACAATTCGAAATAGGTTTTTCGTATTAAATCCAAAACCCTTTGAAGTTAATAGTAGGCAGTATATATTTTAGCCAAAATGAATTCGTTTCGTGAATCTAGACCAGTATTTTCATCTAAATGTTTTAGTAACGAAATATCGGGATGAGTAATAACATTTAATTATTCACAGAGTATTTTATTATCTTCCTTCAGAGTCGAAATTAACTTAAAATTTGACAACCTATCAATCACTTGTAGCATTTAATGTATGCTCGTTTCGTGACCTAGATTTTGAAACAGGAAATGATTGAAAAAGCAACACAACACAAGATAAATAGATATTATAAAACGTCGAAATACCGATACATATTCTTCAGATTTATATTGAAAATGTGTGCTTATCGGCAATTGGCAACCATCTCTATGATTAGCGACTTCTTGCTACAGGAAATTTAATAACTAAATGGAAAGTTGTTATATTATTCACAAAAATGAGCAAGGTTTAGTTCAGAAAGTCAATTTGACAGTGAAATTTCAAATCCTTTTTTCAAGTTATGAGAATATCATTAATGAAGAAATGTTATTCTCTGCGCTACCACGTATGTCGAGCGACTTCGTCATCGAACAAAGGGAAAAGAACGGTACGAACAGACTAGAATACATCGTACGAAAGGAGCAGCGGCCGAAATAAAAATTCCCTCACAAAAGCGTCAGTCTGGCCATTGTTTCTACTTTTTGAATAATGAGATATGACACGATGATTAATATTAGTTGGAAATTTGAATATCTCGTTCGATGGATAACTACAGGTGGTTCTTAGCGTTCCTATTATGTTGGCAAAGCCACCCGGGGCATAGAAACTTCGTCACTTGTTTCAGCCTGTCCATCAATACTCTGTGGGTCGTATCGGAAATTTAAATTCCGTGTGCATCATGAAATGATGGTATACTGTGAAACGCGGCAAATTGTCGAATAGCTCGTGTTCAGGAGCTCGCAGTTCGGGAAGGACTCAGGGATCAATTGGAGAATGTCGGTGAGCGAGTAAATGAAGAAACTTCTTTTCGATCAGTTTCAAGGAATTAAATGGTCATGATTCAAAAAGCGACAAATTGGAGCTGAATGATTCAAGCGCATATATTCGGGTTCACAGAAATAGTGCAATAAATTCGGAAAATCCCATTTTTTCAAAGTTTCATTGAGACAATTTTCTCCACACTGAGATCTTGTATTACAATTAGATACAGCTAGATCCGTTTCTTTTTCAGAAACACACAAAATTGGATTTAGAAAGCTTTGCTGGATTGCAATCAGGTTCGCTTCTCTAGTCGAGAAATACTATACCATTTTAACACTTCATTATGTTCAATTTTAATTACAATAATCTTCTCTTCTAGATACATCTACCCACCTCTCTTTTTTCTCGGCCGTTCTCTTGTCATTTTCGTTTAATTTGAATAACATATGTCCGTCACGCAGCTGTGCTAACATAATATTGGTCGTTTTACGTTTCCATGTCTGTGGATTTTATATTTTTGGTAAATATTGTTTTATCACTCCTCCAACTGCTTGCAGATGAATGTTGAGGTCTAGCGTGCGACCATGATAATTTGACGAGTTTTCAATAGGTATACTTCAATTGAATCCCAAGAATTTTTTCAACTTCTTTAGATTTTTTACCAATAATATGTTCTCTTATTCGTTTCTAGAAATGAAAGCATTAGACTTCCTCTCGACAATACCAGGTGAGCTCTGAAAACAATCCGTTCGTATACGTAGGTGACAAAAAAAACCATAGTGCTCCTTGGGTTCCCACCATTGTCCCCGGAAGTACCTTCCTCAATCTTCCTAATCCTTTCAAGATCGGACAAAATATTTTTTAGATGCACTAAATTTACCGAAGGATCCAAATTCGAAGGGTTTAAACGACTAGGAACTGAAAAGGTTAACCGATTTTCATGGCCTTTTAACTCTGATGAAAGATCGCAGGTAATACTAGACGTATCACAATATCGGTCGGGATAAAAAATCAGGGATCCTGCATTGGCATTGCTGCGGAATGGGTTGTTTTCCTACCGATTATTGTCTGGGTTCATTGAACGGTCCCATCTTTCACTTTCATCGGAGGACATATTGGTTCTAATCTACTTTATTGACTATTTCAGATGGTGATTGCTTTTGTTGGAGCCCACCCAAAAATTGTTTTTAAATTAGTATATCTGGTAGAAATGGTAATGTGGCATATTGTATAGTAACCGAGTATTTTTCATATCTATTATTCAATATTTTCTATTCAGACTTTCGATAGATTAAACACTCAATCGAAAATACTCATATGATTAGAATGATTAGAATTGTTACTAGATTTCTCAATAAAGACACTATAAATTTTACACAATATTTTATAACTTCCTCTTTGAACGCAAAATACCTTGAAAGATTTCGAAAAGAAGTAAAATTATCACATAGAAAGAAAATTTGTTGAGAACTTCGAGGAATTGACAAATTCGGATCTTCTTCTAGACTTTGGTCTTGGCTGAGATGATTTCACTTGAACGACCCGGTCTAACACGTGTTGGTGTTGGAACATTATGTGCCGAGCCTGTCGACTTAAATTTATTGACCAAATTCTTGATAGCAGTCTTAGAAGGACGATTATGTTGACCGAAAATATCCCGAATTTTACGAAATGGAACTTTTACAGATCCACCATTTTCATAAAAATTTTTTTCCTACTAGCGTTTCGGAAGTATTTCTTTCCACACGCATTGACGTTTGGAAAGTAGTACTTTTCTAAATTCGTGCGGAAAAAAGTCATGCTTTTCACTTTCCGCACGCACATGCATGCGGAAAGTGAATTATTAGATAATAACAATAAAAAACAATGTTAACTTCATATTCGAATTATATAACTATTATGTACATAATACTAAGATCAATTAATTTAATATAATCTGAGAAAATGATAAATAAATATGATCTGATAAAAGTATTGAAAGGTAGAGTGGTTAAAAGAGAAATTCAAACAAGTGAAATTATTCGTACAAACATTTTCGTTGGGAACTCGGGAAGTGATTGTTCAATAAAATGATTCATAATATAGTATCAACTTTACAACTGACGTTTTAATAATCATCCGAGGAGTCTCACTGTTGATGCTCCGAACTTCTAACGGTTCAAAAAATCGGCCTGTCCATTTAATGTATAGGTAATTATAATCTGGAAGCCGGAGATCGAATGATCTAAATGTTTAATTTTCGTTTCCTTGTTCTTGAAAAATAGGAATTTTTAAATTACATATTTTTAGAGTCGAACCTCAGTCCCAAATTATATCGTGTGAAGTATAACGGATGTTTTTTTTATCACGTTCGAGGTGTGGCGTTCAGGAGCGATTTCTTCGGCGATTCGGGCTATTTCATATACTTCAACCGTATATGAAATAGCCCGAAGTTGGGTTACTTTTATCAGAAATTATAAGGTTTCATGTTTCGAACTGGGAAGTCGTTAAATAAATTCAATTTGGTTTACTACCAGATCCACACAAAAATAAGATGTTCCCATATTATAGATTTCAGTGTATGTATGTATTAATATTTTGTTCAATTTCGAGAATTGAAAGTTCTCAATACGACTGCTCCCCTTTTCTAAAAATGCAGTTATTGTTTATGATATAAAATGCAAATTGCATTCCAAACTCTAGGTCTTCCTGTGAAAAAGTAGAGTTCATGGAGTAAGAAATAATAAGTGAAGAATGACTCCAAAAAATTATATCTTTTATATAATTCTGAAGAAAAATTTACAATTCTTCAGCAGATGCGATATATCAAATACCCGAAATTTATCTAATCCTATAGGAAAAACAGAGTTCATGAATGGGAGTTGAAAATAAAAGGATGATCCATCCATCCTTTAAGCACACGTACTAAAATTGTCTTCATTTTTTCTCACATAAAAAATCAGTAAAGGGATCAATAACAAAGACCCATGGAATAGATAACTCCAAACAACCCTAAGTATCTGAAAAATTGTTCAATTTACCATAGACCAAAAAAATTCTCATGGTATTTAAAAAGGCAACATCCCAATTTTTAAATCCGGGTATCATCTTACGAAAATAACGTTAAAAAATTGAAACTCAAGCTGTTGTCTCTCCTTTTGAGCAACCCCTTATTTAGGGGTAAATCTCCTTTGAAATACCGTAAAATGGGAATTTCACACAGTATAGAAGGTGCAACTTACACTAGACGTTTTTTATACCTGACTTGTGGACCAGATGTGATTTGAAAGTAAGGGAAGCGTCGATACTGTAATATTCAGCTGGAAGGTTGGTTGAATCGATGATTTAGTGAGTATCGGGGTGGATCCCTGTATATTTGTGGTAATTTTTCTTAATATGTGGTAATATCTATATTTCTCAAGGGTGATACGGTATTTTCTAGAGATTTACGATATTAAGCTTGATGACAGCTCCTATTGGTAAGGGTTGAGACATTTTTCTGTCTTTGTTATACAGCTATAGGTTATCGGAATAATGAAATTCGTTATAATATTATCTAATTCGTTCAAATGGAGCAGAAGTTTTTTTTTGTCTCCTCATACAATCTCTAAAAAGTCAGAAGACACGTGTGAATTCTTCGGGAAGTGAATGTATTATTATTGAGACCTAATATAACCCTTAAGCTGATAGGTAGGTATATGGTAATAAATTAAGAAATCTGGATCGTGCAAAAAGATAGGTATATATCTCATGTGATTTTAGTATCAATTTAGACGCACCTGTTGATATCAAATCAGTTCATTGAAAATATCGGTAACCATGTCATGAAAATTCAAAAATAGAAAGGTTGAATTGAAAACAAATTTAGTGGAATTACCAGTCGAACAGCAATATATCAAAGAAACTATGCCCCTCTTTATTTCAATGACAATGTTTTCTCAACATTTAAGAAATATCATGATTGAATTTCATCACGGATTTTATCATTTTCATATTGCATTTGTTTGGATATGTAGAATTTTCTTCAAAAAAATATCCAAAAAAATTCATTCTGAAACAAAACTTATCTTTATATTCATAATATTAATCTCGATACCTGACCCCGCAAATCATTAAAATACAAAAATATAATTGATAAGGTACGACAGAATCGATAAATATTAATTAAAACCATCGATCATTTTATGCAAATTTGGAGTTGATTAGCAATGACCAGATCAAAAAATAAGAAAATTAGAAACGGATTTCTTATTGAATATTTACTTTTGTATCCTCACTGGGTTATTAAAAAACACTATAACTTGAAATATCGCTAGGGTAACCTGAAGTGAAACCAATACAATTTTCCAGATTTAATTTCTTGTTTTAATTGGAGATTAACAGCATTACTGGTTACCTCATTTCGTTGCCGCTTTGATTTAATCGTTACAACGCAATGACTTATAATATATTCGATGTTATAAGACACTTTTTCTAATTTTACAAGGTTTCAGGTCCAATAAATTCCTAGTTTTAAGGAGCTGATATTGAGACGTCGCGCAACATTTAAAATTATAATTTCTTGAATTTTTCCAATATGCCGAGCTTCAGAATTATCGTTCGTAACTACATACATTGAATATAAAGCTAGTCAATAAGAGGAACACTGGGTTCGTGATCTTATGGTTCATTATTAATCGTTCTACTGACTTACTGTATAAACCGAAAGAAGTCATTAGTTTGCCCTAATATTCTTCTATCTCCTATTTGTTCATCAGAATTGTGGATATGCATTTGGTACTTTTGAAACAAGAATCATCTATCCACTAGCGCACTATAAAATAACGGATCATAAGATTTATTGATTTTTAGAAGTTCGATATTTTTATGAATTGCAAAATACGCTTGTAATGCAAAATGAAAGATAGATGACGTTCAAACTCTGCGTGAGTGTAGAGTCCATTTATGTCAATTAGGCGAATTTCGAATATGCCATAAGTCGGGTTCAATTTCAGATAGATAATTTCTTGAGAGCATTTATTTCAGAATAGTTACTCATTCATTTTGAGAAATCTCGATATTTGAAATATAATATATGAGATAGCTCATAGTAAAAATTCATCTGTTTATTGTTATCAGTTATAATTCCTTTCATATAACGCAACATGACCTACTGCAGAGGACTGAGCTTAAAAAAAAAACAAAGACTCGTTTTTCTGAAGAAGCATGTTAGACATGTTGGAATTAGAATTAATATCGATAGAGTGGGGAAATACAGGTCAAAATGTGGTGAGTTAACATAGCAGATGTAGCGTTCGGTTGTACTCGATAGTTATTAACGTTCTATTTTGAATGAAATATTTAAACTTCTTTCAGATGGAATTGATAGGAAGCGCAAAAATTGTATAGGTATCTAAGTGGGGTATCTGATAAAATATTTAAATTCAATTCTCAATGAAAAAAATATTTTTAATCCAAATCATTCTCCTCATTTGAGACCAGAACTCACGATGAATAACCGGAGGTATAAATTCCCAAAATTCCCTAGAATTATCTACGCTCATAATCATATATTTATCAATCCATTCATCGCACAGAAAATGGTAATGTATGATTCAGGATTGTTCATTAACATTTCATGTACTTGGGAAACCTTCGTGTCCAAGATAAAAACAATTTGTCTGATTTTAAGCCTCATTTATTTTTGATGCGAAATAATATTTAATAATACGAAATTTACATATTGAAGGCGAGGAGAGAGATCAAGGATCGCATACGTTATTTCATTTCTATGGTCGATTTCTCAATGTTAAATCGTAGTGTGTCTGTGATTATTATACCGTACTTTGGTAATCACAAATTTTTGGAAATATCGGTGCTCTTCGGTATATTTGGAAAGAACCATTCTGGATAAAACCGTGTGATCCGTTGATATAATTTATAATTGCTCTACATTGTATATTTCAATTCAAGAACAAGCATAATTTTAATTCAATGATGCAAATTAATTGCCACATATCAATTACACACCTTCGTAAAAACAACCATTCATAACTTGCTCCAACAGTTTTAAGAAGTTGGAAGAATTATACTAAGTCTGGGCCTCGGTCTGGCAGAAGTATTAGTTGAAGTATTGTGACATAAAAATATATGTATAGTCCATTCAGGAATTATTGACATCCCAGGTGGCTGTGAAAAATAGAAATTAAGTTGGAATTGGATCATTCAGTAATATTTTGAATTGCAGATTTCGGGTTGGTATTCGAAATTTCATAGATAGAAAGAAGGTTAGATTTTGTTCAGTTTGTTTGAGTTATTGGTTTTGATCCAAGAAATTGTGAAACTTAAAAGTTTTATCAATTTTGAACACACGTTGATTAGTTAATTTGATCGAGTATTTCTCCCAGTACTGTTAGAAAAAAGAAGAAGGCAAGTCATTACAGCATGGATTATTAGTGGAAGAAAACCTGTGCAATACGATTTCACCTTCAAAGAATCATTGAATGATTTTATAGTAATCAAAAGAAACGAAGAAACCAGTCTAAGGGTGGCATTTTCAAATAACAAAGTTTCATCCAGATGAATGAATATTACATTTTGTTGCAAATATACTCTGTATTCGCCTATTTCGAATTATTGATTTTTAGCTGGATGTTTCAACAGTGATTATCATAAGGATTATATATGTGTATGAATGAAGAATTATTTCATAATTGGATTGTTAAATTAATACCTTTTCTGCAGATAATTGGAATAATGTGTTCATAGCTCAAATGATGAATTTCAAAAATTCTTTGGTGAAGTGAAGTTATATGATATCAAGCTAATTAAAAATATCTGTAAACAAAGTCCTGGCATAGCATCTATGTTTATTTATAGTCTATTTTGAAATTAAATATTCTTATATATGTTTTTTTGTTCTTTTATGAGTAATTCAAAAATCTAATAAACTCTGATTACTTTATAGAATTTTTACTGAGAATTTAATCAAGAACTTTATTTAGAAGAGTATATTAAGAATTTCTTCAGCTCTTAACCACTCAAAGATAAAAACAGGATGGAATTAAATTCACAAATTAAAAATAATTTCATACAAAAATGCTCAGTGCTGTTATGCTGTTATGGGCAAAATTTTCTATTTAATTTATATAATAGCAAATAGTATAAGCATTTCCATATAGGATACAAGATTGAAAACTTGAGTGAACATTTTCAATAAATAGTGAATTTTGAAAGTATTTTACACATCGGCTGAGAAATTAGTTCAAATTTTGAAAGCTACAGTACAACTGCAATGTTGAAATTCTTCATATAAATGGATTTTTTAAATTTTATTTCTGTCTTATTATGGTATGGCTCTTCCATTCACTTAGCTACACTATTTAGATTCATCAACCAGTTTATTCTGTTTTCTTCACCAGTTTAGCTACCACAGTTGAAATGATCCATAAAAGTTAATATGATTAGAATTTTGCAAGCATGTTGGTATCCAGTGTCCATCAAGAATGCAACAATTTTTGAAGAGCCTTTGGTGAAAAGAAATATGCATATTTTAATGATCTTCAATAGGATCCTTTATGGGCGACTCTTAAATGAATAGATAACTCTTCATTGCATTTCCTTGAAATGAGATATCATTTCACCATATTTTTACGTTATAAAACCTGAATTCCAATTTATGAAATCATGACTTTATGTGTACCTTCGTATTTTCGAAAATTTCGGATCTTTCGGATACAAAAATGATAAAAATAATATACTGGTTATTTCTATGATGAACCACAGCAATTTTTAGTGATATTTTTGTAACCAGAAATAGAGCCGCGGCTAGACGTTCAAGACCTACTTCGATGTCAATAATTCCTGAATGGACTATATATGGATTTGGTTATGAGTCTATGATAAGAATCGTTACGTTTCATATACACTATTCGTTTCAAAGTTAAAGACGAAGTTTGGATCTGATCAGAAATCCTCATAATACCTCACTTTCAGTAAGTTTATATTGTATTCCAGAAGACCCCAGAAGAGATATTCTGTGCTGGTGCTATTTTCGTATACGCTTTGATTCTTTGGAATTATCACTTCAAATAAATGAATTTGAGATTCATTCGCGGATTCATACTATTGCTATCGTGAGATTGAACAATTAAGTATACCTAAATTTTATCTATTTTTTTTCTATAAATTCAGCTGCAAAAATGAACGTGACCTATGCTTGAGGTTCATTGCTGTTTCGATTAATTGTGTTCAGACCTTACTTTTCGATTTTGCAGGGCAATATACTTTCTTATGACGTGACTATATATAACGGTATCAAGAACTACAGAAATTCAGGAATAATCACAGAATATCGCCGAGGCATTGCCGAATGCCATTCAAAACGATCCTACGGTAAATCGTAATTACTTTAGGAGCCGCGAACATCTATTTTTTCTCGCTGTTCTTTATAATTGTAATTAGTACTTGTCTCCAAGTCGTTCGCGTTGCGAGAAGATCTATCTGGAGGTTCTACACAATGGATCTTTTATGGATTAAAACCTAACGGGCCACATGTTATGGAATTCTTCACTTTTGTGATTGTAAGAACGTAGGAGATTTTACATAGTTTTCACCTCGTTGTATCGGTCTTATTAGTATTTTATTGGTTTATTGTGCGGCTTCGTTAGTACCCGGGGATCCATGGCGAGAAGTACAACTTTGCCCAATTTAATTTTCGATGATTACTTCCATTGTTGGTATTGACAGGTTCTCTTTTTTTGTACGTTGAATGATTTATTGAAGCTTATGGAATAACGTTGATCAATAAGAATTTTAATGAAAAGTTTGATCTTAATTGAGTAGCAAATAACATTTCGGAGCAATTGTGGAGAAGCTTGTTCAGAGCTTAGCACAAAAATCGTTATACCGCATTGATCGTCCTAGCTCGAGACTCCGATCTATGAATTTTGAAGTCAAAAATTCAAGAAATAAGATGTTTAAAAATTCATATTACAGACAAAGAAGTTCCATCTCAATCGAATTATTGTATTATATGTATTATTATGGATATCAAAATGAACGGATTTCGCCGATTAAACATTGAACAACGGCATTCCAGATTCTTGAAACATTTGTAAATCAATGAATAAAGTATGTCTTTATTCCACACGTAGTTTTTTTTCAGTTTATTTATATTTTTTTTTCAGTTTATATCTTTATTTATATCCAGTTAGGTATCCACATGTAAACGTTTTTTATTTTTCTTTATTTTTTGAGTTTATAGATTCAACCTAAACTCTCATTTCATGGATCATAATTTCGAGTTAGATGAATCAATGCGGTATAATTGATTGTTGTGCCAAATCTTATGCGAATAGTTATCATAGTTTGAGAAAAGCCCTGAACGGCGGAAGGAAGGATTTTTTCATTCGAACTTTGTATTCTGCAATCCAAAAACTTTTTAAAATTTTAGGAAGGGTTGATATGTAGTATAAAGATATGTAATATCATTATGTAGTATATGTTCATTATTATGTTCGGGTAGAATTCGGTTATTTTAATTCTGAAATGCGGTTCGGTTTAATTCAATTATAATAAGAGTGAAAGAATAAAAAGGTAAAAAAAAAACAAAATTTTAAAAAGGCAGTGGACTGTATCTTTGTAAATTCTGAAATAATTTCTAACACAAATGAATAGATAAAGGTACCCAATCAACGATAAGAATATTCTTTTTACTTTTATTAGCAAGTTTGGTCGAAGTGGATCTTGGATGGTGTCTCCAAAAACCATGAATAGAGTGATCGAGCTCGACAAACTATCATGGACACGAAGAATTCTAGTGATGATTGCTATAAGTGTTGAAAGGGTAACACTTATCCTTACGGTTTTTATAAACAATGCCACTGGTAACAAAAATTGAATCGACACTGTGGGTCGAACTTAGTTTCGATATAACCGAAAGTGAGGAAGCAGAAAAACGATTGCCGAAATTGAAAGAAAATGAATGAATCAAGAAAAATAATAATATACCGATTTTATGTTTTATCGTATTAAAATCTACGACCTCGTCAACGAATTGATTATTGGAAAATGTAAAACCGGCTCTACATATTCACCGTAACAACAAGAGAACACATGTTAAATTCTCAATCGAAGAAATGAGAATAGTTGTATTAGTTACACATAATGTATTCAATATTTGATTGGCACAAACACATAGGTACATGAAATACAATTGTTACAGGAAGAAGACGTTGACCCCCATATACGTCTTTCTTCTATGACTTATCGAGAGACTTAATGTTTCTCGCGTTCAGAAAGATGAATTTGCGTTTGGCGGTTACATACCGAAACTTAACGAGTCATCAGACCGGTATTGATTGACGAAGATCACAGATCAAGATCGATTACAGAAATGAATCGACATCCAAGCATAGATTTTCGAAACGAATGTCCTGACTCAAAAGGTCAGGGCTATTGCACCATCTGAATTCTAGATCCCGGTTTGAATTCTAAAGACATTTTTATTTTCATGTGAGCTCATAAAGTAATCTTTCTTCGATATTTAAATTATAATCATGATTTTTAACTAGTTTTATATTTCTTTCGACGAGTATGATTGGACTGTTAGATCGTCGATTTATTGCCTGATCTCAATTGAACTCAAGCCGTTGAAATGCAAACGATTCAACAAACCTTTTTTCAATATTTCCTGTCTTTCAATCACCCTGAAACAAAATGTTCTATGAGGATTCAAGTGTCAAGTTACAGCATCTCAGTCATTAGTTCGTACGAACGAAATGACATAAAACGTCAGAAATAAGTGATGGAAAAATAAACAATCCCGTAGTTAATACAGAAAATGTGTTTCCACAATTCTAATTTGTAGGATGTTCCAAACAGCCACAATGCGTTGTCGATATTGAATATTCTATTATTCCAATGATTGATTCTGCCGTTTCATAAATCATCACTATCACCCGAAATATTGATTTGAATTCATATGAGTTTCTAATTTCCAATTTGTTATAATTCTTTTTTCGGGTTATAAAACGTGCACCCGTTCTTTCATCATGTCGAATTTCTGCTTCCAATTATTTATTACACTATGGAGTTACGTAACGATAAAACATTAATAATTTTTCTACGGAGATAATGGTACCAATAAATACCCCAGTGACTGTTAGTTCTATATCCATTAATTGTTTTATGGTAAATTATGGTTCTACCACCTAATTATAAATTCAAGTGAACTATTTATTTGACCTGATGCAATTTATTTGTTTGCGTTTGTTGTTTCTTGGGTATCTAGTCTGCCTACGCGAACAATGCCAGTCTGAACGAGAAATCGAGAAAAATTACAACTTATGGCTTGGTGAGATTACTGGCAATTACAGGTTTTACAGTGATACGCTAAGATTCTCGAAGGAACAACATAGTAATAGCTATACCCAAAGAATTTGAATGATGTTTCTTTTTTCCAAAGAAACACTAAATCGTTCACGTCAAGTGGACCTTTGATGGAACGCACCAAACCTTGAATTACGACAAGTATCTCTGAGAAATATGTTAACATAAAGAAGCGCGAAGCAACGAAGAATATTTCACAAGGTTTGTTACGAATTTTCAGATGCAATCACAAATTTTTTAAATTAAAAAAAAAAAATTGTGTAGATGAAATGATAGGAGTACAGATAAAAATCTCAACAAAAAGTCAGTCTCCCCGTACAGGGATTGGTGTATTTGTTTACAAAATAAGCTGACATATTTGTATTGAAGGAAATAACTTTGATCCTGTTTCTTGTACTACTTTTTTTCAACGGTATTTCAGCACCAATGTTGACAGTGACATTTGGATTAAATAATTTATCAATGAAATAAATTCTAGAATTGAGGCATAAAATACCCACTAATTTGCCAGAATAAAATAAAGACTGGTAGTTGAATAACTGGAAATGTATTTAGATAGCGTTCAGCATAAATCAAATTTATGCCAACATAAATTAGATACAATGCGTAAATACATACATATTGATCAAATAAAAGATCTCGTGGATGGGAAACACATCTAAGCACTGAAGTGCTTGAATTATGTAATCTCCACACAACAAATTATTAAATTTATTTTTATTTTTTGTTTGTCTCAGATGGAGAGGAAGCATATTGTAAAATTTTGGTCCAAGATAAAAATACAAAACGCTGCGTTTTTCATAAACAGTGGAATCTCAAGTGATTCACTTTCAACTAATCTTGTATTGCACTTTCTTGGTTGTGTCCTGGAGAACATATGTAGTAGTGATTGGTAAGTAAATAATTTTTTGATGTTAAGCAGGTTGGCCTCTCTATACATTGCTTTCGTTGAATATCGCCTATCTTTTTTGAGAATTATATTGATTGAACTGTTTTGTGTAGTTTGCAGATTTTTCTGTGCATAGACACATAGACCCCTCACACAACTATATAGTATCTGAGGACTGATTCGGCTATAGAGTTGTAAAGCATTAGCAATTTTTTTTTATTTAAAATGTCCCTCAAAATATAGAATCTATGTACAAGTTGTCTCATTTTTTTTTGTGATATAGGCTGCCTGCGCGTCCCATCTCAGATATCTATCTACAATTATTCCCAAGTATTTGTCATAATGTCATCTACATAAATTAGAAGATAGAGAAGATACAATTCCTTTAAGGAATATAAGGCCCAGCATCAGGACACAGGCGTAGCTCGATAATTTTGAGTTGAATCTTCACATTTGTAGGTAGGTACTTGTATCTAATATTTATATGATATATTGGACAACTTCGAACGTGATGAAGAAATTTTGTACAAAACATTTTGTGAAAAAATTACGAAAACTGAATATTTTGCGAATGAAAGCGAAATTTTTAGCATTGAATATTTGAGAATTCATATATATCGAAGCAGAGTTTTTACGGTCTTCAATTATTATAGTGTAGTTATTTTAGCTACGACATAACGTTTCTCATGGCGAATTGGAGATTCCAAATGTACGTACCCACCTCAAAACGGGTACCAAACCGAGCAATTTGTATTGGCGATATACTTATTTTGAATATTAATATTCATCTCATTTGTGAAAACAATTGGTTTTAGTTGCTTTCGATTCAATTTTCATCTACTATACTTATGGTTTTCCAGAAAAAGAATTTGAATGAATCATAGTTAATCTTACAGTATCCAATGAAAGGTTCAGAATAGAAAATTTGTTTGGTAGGCAACAAAGTATTGATTCGGCAATCTGAAAACGACATTTTTCTTCGATCGCTGACATCAGGCTATCGTTAAAACGAATTAACATTATGATATCGTCACATTTCCATTTTTAAAACTTAGTTCCATGCTCACCTACCTGAGAATGAACCTATTGTGATGGTAAAAAATCTGTTGGTTTTTTAATTCTTTTGTAATGGTTGGAACTGGTGTAATGCCATTCCAATTGAATTTTGAAGCAATACAATAAAATTTTGAATAATATAGATCCAGAAAACCGTAGATACAGTCACAAAATTTTTATTCATGTCGACGCCACTGTAAAAATGTTGGTGGTTGAAATATTCGCATTCCATTTTTTAATAAATATGCATAATGGCGTTTTTGCTCTGAGGATTAAAACAGATGTTCAGTATCATATTCCATTCACTTATTCTTACGAATTTCATTCAACATTTGTGCGTTTTTGGTGATGCGCTCGTTTGCTGACAAATTGATGACATATATTTCAAAAATCGTCCGATTTGTCCATTTCTGGACGATAAATGAATGAAGCAATATGGAATTTCCAAAGAATGGCAAGAATCGTATCCTCACAATTCCGTTGATGCCACAAATCCAGTTCCTTAATTAGATCACAAAGCCGTTTTATCCCTTCTGGGATGAACCAAAATTTACATTAATTCATCCTTATTTCCTATTTAGAATTTTTGAAAAGATAGAATAAATTTATTTGAATAAATATTTCACATTGAAACAAGGCAATGAAATATTGTGTAGAATGGAGAAAAAGAGGTTATGGATAAATAACATAGTCAAAATTCGAATGTCGAAAGTACCTCGATCGGCCCTCAGAGTTATTTTCAAAATGTATGGGAGCCATTTTTAAATAACCTGTTAAAAAAATTGTAACAAATTAGGAGGTTATACTACGTGGCATTTTCGTGATCTGACTACTCCCCTCCTCAGCGTTTTGAAGATTCTACCACTTTTCAGGATGAGTGAAACAATCCCAAACGTTGCTCTGTTTTACTGACCACATGCAAGAATTTGAAATACGTTTTTAAGTCTTCATTTTAATTTTAGAACAACCGCATTTTCAGTCTTCAACAAGACTTTTTGTATAATATTTTTATGTGGAAATTCATAAAAAAATATATATTTGTTCGGAAAGTGATATCATGCATATATTATTCAATCAATAAAAATTCATCTAATTCATTTTTTCAACTTCAAAAATAAATAATAAATAACGAATTTCCGCAATAACGAACTCTTTAAAATGAATAACAGTGAAAACCTTATATAAATCGATGGTCTCCAGCGTAAAATAGAGCGTACTAATTTTTAACTGATCGCTGAAACGAGTCTGCAAATTTGATGCATTAATTTGAATGAAGGCAATTAATTCCAAACAAATTCATATGTCATAAACTTGACAACTTTCACATTTGAGTATATAGATTAACGTTGTCCGCATTTAATGAAACCTTAACAAATTTCACTTCTTATTAAATTATGAGTCTAGGAAGAAGCTTTAGACTTTGATGTTATTGAATATTTCGAATGATGGCGCTCATTGGAAGTAGAAATAGTGATAATGATAAAGAATGGATGAAAACATATAACGATGAAATGCACGTTGTACGATATTTAACACTAAATTGTGGAATTTGAATAAAACCTATTTACATTTCTATCGAAAAGTGTTCCATTCGAAAGAGGATTTAGCTTCTTCAATTTTCGTATGAAAAACCGTGACCAGATCTTGTCGCGATTTGAGAAACTCAATTAGGAAGGCAATGAATATTGTGCTCCAGATAAATTTAAACTCACCATTGTTGAAAGCTGCGATCGGTAGCTGCTTAGTTATACTCTCAGTGACATCCGATGTTAATCCATAAATTCCAAGTAGTTCACGCATGGTATTCATAGCGAATTCGCGCATGTCGCTTATTTGAGGGTAAGGAAATCCTTGGGCGCCATCTCCCAAGCCTCCAAGATTCTGGTTTTCATATTTTTGTACATGCGGCTTCGAAAGATTGTGTATTGAGAAGCTAGAGGGAATCTTCGAGTCGTTCTCCGAGCTGAGATTGTCGTCCTCAAATTCGTTCTTCACCGAATTCGACTCATTGAAAGATTCGCTATCGGAGCTGTCGTTTTTCTGGCTAAGATCAATCGGAAAAAACCTAGGATCCACCACGACCCTCCTGGTGCTCTGAGTCTTCCGCCTTCTTGAGTTGATGATGTTATTGTTCTCCGAGTACTCACTGAGGTTCAACGCATTATCGTTTTCGGGGTAATCGTTGTAGAGGGCGTTGGAGGCACATCTGGGTTTGAAGTTTTTTCGTTTATTACGTTTAGGGCTTTCCTGTTTTATTGCGACCGTGTAATTATCCTCAGAGTCTGAAGAATTCTGTTGGGATCCGAAACATTGTCTGGTGGCATAGTGATCAAATTCTTCCTCGGTGCTGTTTTGAGCGGCCATCTTCGCCGCAACCTGATCTGAAACGAAACGAAACAGTTAATGAGGTTTCTATAAATGAAATAAGCAAGTAGCAAACTTTAATTTTGAATGGACATAAACAAAAACATTGCAAATTTTATCGTTAAATAACATGAATCATGTTTTCCAGCTACTTTGTGGGTCAGCTGATTTCTTTATTTCGTGTTTTTTTCCGATGAGTCGTAGATAGCGTAGATATAAGGAATGGATATTTATATTTATTCAATTAACCTTTACACAATACCGTGAAAATTTCAAAGATTGTGAAAAAAATTTTCTTGAGCGTTTGCAAATATTGAATTATGATTGAAAATAATGAACGTATATTATTATCACAAACATTTAGTGTAGAAAGAAAATGGTGACACCTGCTCAATACAAAATCACATACTTATTATATCAAGACATTCAAATTTAATCCATGAACTATTAAAATAACAATAAAGTACCTACCATAGTTCATAATGATCCATTATACAATTATACAATATATAAGAAATGTATCAATTTTGACTAAATACAAAAGACGTTTTAGAACAATTTTCATGTGTGACTTTTAAGGTAGGACTTCGGTTACTCTCATCGTGATTTGAAAATATTCTTACAATGATTCTATTGAGAATGAACATTTGATGAATAAAAAACGCCAGCTGTTACTGAGAATTACTGAAAAACTACAAAGCGAAAACTACAGTTGAATTAAATAGCACTTATAAAAGAATAACTAATCTGAACAGAATGAATTCGAATAACGTTAGTGCCTGATTGGTTAACCACATAATAATGAGAGTGAATCATATCGCGAGAAAATAAAAAGAGCGTATCTGCTGATCGATAGCGATTATTGCTGATCAATAGCGAGACTCGACAACGTCGTATATAATGCCGGCCTTTAGATGAACGAGTCCGTTTTTTCGCCTGTCAAAAATTCACTTCAGTCTGGCGTCGTTTTTGCCAGAAATATTTCTGTAAATGTAGGGACGTGACAGGATTCCGTAGAATTTTTAAAAAAGTGGAAGGAATCCGCATGGCCTGCAAATTAAATTTACGTTTCTTAGAAGCTGACCGAAAAGAGAATTGTGAAACTTTTTGGGCGCACGGGCAAGATCGACTGTTTTTAAACGAATCTGCTGAGGGGAAAGAGAGTCCCTATTTAGAAGAGAAGAAATTTATGAGACTTTTCCAGGAGTTATTGTCCTTATATTTTTCGAAGAATATTTTAAGTATAATTCTTCAACTCTAGAGGGTTGAAGTGACGACAATGCAACTATGCTCTGAATCATTTTGTCGTAAACTTATCGATCCGAGAGTTGTCCTCAATCTAAGAACTTATAATTCTAAAAATACTATTTTCTGATGGTCATTATCTGCTGATGCATTTCATAAGCATTTATAAATAAAGAATAAAAAAAAACAATATACATATTCTGCGAACAAGTGATTCAGACGAATTACCATCAACGATCATTAAATGTGTTCATTAAACATGAAGAATGCTACTGAGCATCTTTCTTATTTTACTGATTCTTCGTAATAATAAGATGAATCCATGAGATCTAGGTATTTATTATTTGAAAATTTAGGTGTCCTCAAATTGGTGTCAATGATGGATCAAAATGAAAATTGTTAAGCGGGCGAAGAATTATATTGGCTACTTAAAGTCGTAGTAATCAACTTCCTCTTGTATGCATTTCCCATTAAGTTAATTAGCAAGCGGCAATAACAATAATTAATTAGTATTACCGGAGAATCAGCAAGTATTCATTTCTAAATAATTACCAACTCGAGTTTTTGAAGTATGAGTTAGTTTTTCAATAATTATAAAGGGTTTCAAAGATCGATATATACCCACTGCAGAAGATTTGTTGTCCAGTCCAACTATAAATCGATTTTTTGCAGATCTAAATGTCTGGGAGCCTGTGTATCTTACATTCAATATAATATTGATGTCATAAAAATTAGAAGCATGCTTGTGTAATGTATGTAATTTGGAAATTTTCCGTCCGTAAAAACGATAACTCCCGAATGGAACTACCAAGAAACTCAACATTTTCAGGATAGGTTCGGATCTCGAATGCGTTAATGTCCGTTTGAAATCTTGTTCTTGATGATTTCAAAACAACAAATTCGAATGACATCAAAATTTGTATTTGGATTTAAAATTAAAATTTTAATTGTATTATCCATGTTTATCGCTCAACCAAAAGTATAATAATAATCTATAACAGTAGAAAATTCAAGAAAAATATATTTAAAAAATTTTCAAATATTTCCGTCCCACACAACGTTGGAGTTCAGATTTTGGGTATATAAGATAAAAATTTCGTGCAAAATTTCAATCAGAAATATTCTTTTAATATATATATATATATATATATATATATATATATATATATATATATATATATATATATATATATATATATATATATATATATATATATATATATACCGATTTCTTAGTAGCTCCTGAGTACAACCTTGGTCGCTGTGGTGACCCGGTTGTCTTAGATCCATTCCGCTTGTCGGTGAATTAAAAAAAAAATATATATATATATATATATATATATATATATATATATACCTATATATATTAGAAGAATATTTCTGATTGAATGTAATAGAAAAGGTATTTGATAAAATGTGACATCAAGGTCTCACATTAAAAATGAAGTTGATGAAATTTTCAACCGAACTTATGAAATTAATACAATCGCATCTGGCAAATAGAAAATTCAGAACGAATATCGATAGTACCAGGTCGACGATTAGAAAAACTGAAGACCTAGATCAAAATAGAAAATCAGACGATAGAATGGAAAAAGGGAGCGAAATATCAGGGAGTCATTCTAGATGAAAGAATGAACTTTAGCAAACAGATAAAAAAAAGAAAAAAGGGGTGGCAATTGCACGGGAGGCTCTACCCGCTGCTCAACCCAAAAAGTAAACTCCCCTTAGAAAACAAGCTGAAGATAAAAAAATAGAGCTAACAGCAAGCATTACGTATGCAAGAAATATCAGTTGCAAAGTACTCTGAATACAGTAATCAGAAGAGCGGTTGACGCTCCAATCTCCATGATATATTAGCAACCAAAAAATCAGAGAAGAATTGAAAATTGAAACTATTGAGGAAATAGTTAACAAACAAACAAGACAATATAGAGACGATGACAGATCACGAGAATAAAGAATTAAGAAAGATACTACAAATAAATTAAAGAAAGACAGATAAGAGGAAATAGCTCTTTCAAAAAACCAAATAGAATACAAAAATTGACATGCAGAATGGAGAAAAGTCTCCTAATTACATAGAAAACAGTAGGAAATTGGAGAAATATTATTATTAATATTATTAATTACAGTCCTTATACAACAAAAAAAACCTGTGAGGGACAAATGAAATTTCATTTGCTATGTGAAATTTAAGTCTGATTCTATTTGCATTGTAATAATCGTGAAACACGCTTGAGATTAATTGACACAATGATTCAAACACACTAAATGAAAAAAACACATGAAAAATTCTTCTGATTATGTGCTGTTTATTCTCACGTTCGTTAAATATGCAATTATTTTTAAAAATGTCTCCAATAATAAAATACCATTAATATCTAGGGAAATGATTATTGAAGTACTCAACAACTGCTAATAATCCTCAATTTCCTTTCTGAGGAATTCGCTTCAATTTTAAATTCGTTTCAAGGAACTTGCAAAATAATATTCAGTGAAATTCGATTACACTGTCAAATTTTGTTAATTACCAATGCTTGGTTACGAAAAATAATATCGTTGGTTCAGTTGAAATCTACATTCCACAGGTAATACCTCGAGGTCGAGAGTTCGACTCCCCCACAGAGATTCATTGAAATTATAGCAAATTTTTTTTGTGATAATTTTATACTACCATCTGGAATGTTTCGACAGTGCAATTCAAAATTTTGGCTCTTATAGCCCAACCAGTTGTTTTTTTTTTCAATTATGTTGAAGGACTGAAGGAGAAATTTGGATGGCTGTAAGAAGGAACCTTTTGATATTTTTCGATTCTGTTTTCATATTTGTGTTAAGTATAAAAAAAAGTATAATCGTGAGAAATTTCATCGATTTCGGATAAAATTTTTTTTTCGCTGTAGACATGTAAAAAAAATGTTTGGCGATTTTTGAAAAAAATTTCTCACAGAAGTTCTGAGGAAAATCAGTTGATTCAGAAAATGAAATTCAATTTGACCACCGAGGAAAAAAAATTCAAACTTTGCAGGTTTTCCGCCATTTAGATCTTTTTTTTCAAGGTTCTTTACCTTTTCTGAATTGAGCACTCAAAAATTCTATGATTTGGCCAAAAATTATAACTTCAGAGGTTATGCATAACTGACCACACTCAATAGAATATTGGTCAGAAATGACGTTGCATACCCTGTATCTCACTTATGCTTCGAAAACGAGGTAAGGCAAAAATCATTCTCCCGGTGTCATCTACGTGACTATATATGCTTGCCCGGTATAACATGAAACACCCTGTATATTTCAATATTCATTGAAAGCGTATATTTTTTGTGCTACATCAATTGATTTATGCGGGATCCAAGATCAAAAGGTTAGAGTTATTGTGAGTTGTCTGAATCACAAATTTTATGAACACACTTTCATAGTCTCAATATTAAAATTTATTATTTTACCTGGATTCAGTCCATACGAGTTTGGTGATAGTAAGCCGGTAGTGACAGTAGCCATGATGGCACCAGATCAGTCATTCCTGAAAAAAAATGGATGTTTGAAATAAGATACATTCGCTGAAATTATTTTCAATTTTCTCTAAAAACTGTATTATGAGCTGATCATTTGAAAAAAAATCCCATCAAAAAGGTATATTACAGGCCGTTAACGAGGGAAACCAGTCACTTACACGGAACCCACTTGAATCTGAAATTGGTAATTCCTAGAATTATGTGTACTCAATCTAGGCATTAAACTCAACTAAAATCTCTTATCCAGATGCATTAAATGAATTATTGGCCGATCGGATCACTCGAGAACCCATTCAAGCCAATAACACAAACGGTCGTTAAGATTTCTTTGAACTTTCTTCAAATTTAATGAGGATGGTTTTTTTCGACGTGTAAATTTCTCATAAACGCGTTAAAATCATTGTATTTGCGATGAAAACGTCGTTTTACGAGCGCTCGACGACAGTTTATGATGTTGTTGATGTCGAATCACCTTAGGAAACAATGAGATCGGTGTTTTCACCTATTATTCAGACTCCAGCAAAACGTTGGTGTGTGCATGGAAGATGCAAGAAATTCTTCCACAAATGGCAAATTGTATTCTTCTTCGTTTTTTATTCATAATAATGAACCTATAGGTTCGTACGAAAAGAAAACATACCAAACTTTCTATTTCTCATTTATTGAATCACTCATTGAATCGCTCAAAAAAATATATGCCTTATTCTTCGAACTATTACAGATTATGTTCTACTAAACAATAAAACTACTCATAGAATAATATATGTAGGTACTGAAAATAAATATATTTCTTTTCATAAGTCGAGAATTTCTGTATATAATGAAATGAAATCAAGAATTTAATCGACATATAGAAAAGAAGAGAAATATAGTTAAACAAGAGAAACGGATATAAAAATTCATCCAGGTACTAGTACGTGAATCTATCTGTGTTCTGATCTAAATTCCCAGTTTTCACTTCTTGAAAGAAGAGCTGCAGGTTACGGTAATATATCGGGGCGAGATGAACTTTCGATTTACTTTTCCACACATATCTAGTTGAATGTAGGAGTCGGATTCATTCAATGGAGAAATAAGATTATGAACTGCTAGCTTTTTACTGAGTGAATTTTCTGCACCGAAAAAAATAATAATTATCAATCAACATTATACACTCAGTAAATTGAAACTACTAACAGCGAACGATTACAAGTCATCCAATTTTTGGCACTGATCAAGACACGGGGTGAAATTTTTCGATAGTCCATATTTTATTTGATGCGAAAATAGGAAAACAGGCAGATTGCTGTCATCTTTATTGGAAAACAACAAATTTTGAAGATTTTGTACATTAAATGAATGATTATACCTATATACCTACAAAAAAAATTGGTCTCCAATTATATTTCAATAGAAATATACGCTGAACTAACAAAAACAGATTTCCGAATTCACGTTGTCAATGTCCGCTATAACTTTCCCAAATATCTTATTGTTGTTGATTAATGGAATATCGTGGATCGTGATCTATAACTGACCCGATTTTCTAGACGATCATATCGATAAGTAATCTTTCTCTGCATTAATGAACACATCGATCCTTACGAAAGCCCCAATTTGTGTCAGTACAAAGCCGCAATATCGATAATTCATGAGAGGCTTGTAAGGTTGGCCAAATTTTGGAAAACGCCTGGCAGGTATTACGCGATTTCCGAAATAGAGTGGTTAGCGTAGGTGTGTTCGGGAATTGTCCGTTTCAATTAAATTTTGAGTTATTGATATTTAATTAGAGCCTAGTGGAGTATAGTATTCGATATGTTGCTTATTATTGGCCGAGTTGGATTTCCTTGTAAATAGAAGTGGAATTTATGTTGGTATATTTCAATCGAACGGTTAACCTTCTAGACGGGACTAGTTGATTAAAATATTCACGCAAGGGTACTTAATTCCTCTATCAATATAGTGTTACATCAAGAACGGATTCAGGAAACATCTTGATCCAAAATGCTTTTTTATCGTTTCTTGAGTTTTGTTTGAGATGTTTTAAAATAGAAAAAGATCGACTACTTATGTGTCATTGATTGCCCTAGCAAAATAAATAGTTGAAAATAAAGAATGTACCTAATTTCTCGATGGAAAAATATTCAAAATAACAATAATAACACAAGGTCCAAGAACATGCGGGAACACAACGACGAGAACCAGGGGATGACTAGGACCGGCCACAACTAAGAATCATCTTCCTAATATTTTAAATACGTATTCGGAATGATTGAATATGTTTCTTAGCAGGGAGTGAAGTAGCCGACAGCGAAGTATTTTTTCCTGAGCTAGTAGGCTGAAGATGGATAATTTATTGATCAAAATCTCATTATGTACAACTAGTAGTACCATTTTGTTAGCTCCATGCTACAAGAGATAATACCAGGAATTTGTCAATAAAAGACAGCTACTGTAATGATATCAAACGAAGAGAATAATTTGGCGAGCAAAACATGAAAACAAAACAATAGTGACTTTTGCTAGTGATTTAATTACGTATTGTCCTATATGTCAAGAAATTCAACGAATGTCAACAGTAATCGATCTTCACTTTCACATTACTAGGTAGGTACATTAATGTTTTACTTAAAAAATTGAGTACGGCGAAGCGCCGGTAAAAGTATAGTTGGTTGAAATAAAATAACTTCGTGATAAATAAAAACTTACACATCGATTCCGCATCAATATTTATTCGTTTCGGGCCTCTAGTCAGCGTTATTCAAATACTCCTTCGCCTTGGAGCCTGTGACCCGCTGCAATTTTCGTAGTCGCAGAGGCCTCACGGTTCGGTCAATTTTTTCCAGAAATGCCCGGCGATAAATTATTCATGGAGCAACTCCATCGGGATCAGGTATTTTGTCAAGTAATTCGTAGAAATTGGAGACGACCAAAGAAATTCAGATATACAGACAGGAAAATTTTCGATGGACAAAGTTTTGTCTAAATGTTTCTTTGTTGGCGATTCTTCGAACAAAACTCCAAAAATATATGCATTCAAATCGAGAGAAATTATCCAATTCCATCAATTTTATCCATTTAGTTATAGTGTTAGCTGGCGATATGTATTAGATTGCAAAACAAGTATTATCTATCTCGAAAACTATATACACAAAAAATTATCAGCTCCATAGATGGACCGATTATGTACATCTATTATGTATTTACCTGTCAGGTAGATCTATAGACTCCCTCGATTATTTAGGTATGTACTACGCCACATCGGTACCTTGGGTTATATGGGTGTTATATGACATTTCTATCTACAAATTAAATGTTTTCGACAAATCAATTTATACATAATTCATGACCTATGGAACACAAAATTTCATTTGTAATGCATAATTTGTGATAAATTCTTTGTTCAATACCTATATTCAAGAATTGAAATATTATAGCAAAATATACTTTGACATAATGTTACACTGTGAGCGAACTGAATAAAAGGAGATGCTAAAACTCTGCGCTAGTAGCAACAAATCATAATGAGCATTCCGAATAAAATCTTTTTTTTTTTTTGGTTCCTGAGTAATCCAAAAATCGAACCTAAAAGTTACTGCGCGATTTACTTTGTCCATATAGGTCCACTGTATAGAGCTTTTCTCGAAAATTGTCGAAGTTATTTAAAATGGCGAGACCATTCACAATTACAAAGGGTCAATGAGATGATTATTGGATAACGAAAGACTTCTGCTCAGCGTTGCCAGGTCGACATACCCAAAATATCGTACCGCGTGTTCAAAATTATCGTATTTTATTGTACATATTATCGTTTTCCACAGATTTTTATCGTACACATTCGAAATAAAGGAATTTTTTGCGAGAATATGATAATTTGGACAAGGATGAAAAAACGAGCAATATATCGAATACGTAATATATTTTTTATTTAGCGGTTAATGAATAATTAATTAATTATGAGACAACATCAGAGAACTTGCATTATCCTATTCACAAATTGTCGGTATTTTCACTTCATTCAGAAAACACCTTATTCTCATGTCTCTTATGGTTAAATTTTACTTCATGAATAGGATAGATAGTAGAGATGCGTACAGATTCGAAAATAAAACAAGAAATTTTTCAAGGAAATCGTGAAAGAATGGATCGAATTTCACTTATGACATCGTGAAAATTGTTTCTGTTATTTTTGTTTTTTTTTTCAGAAATTACTCATTTCCATTAAAGTTCTTTTCCCAAATAACTTAGGATATTGCCAAAAACATGCAATCATTGGCAAAGATGTAGAAGAAACCGAATAAAAATAACCAAATAAAAAATTCTTTGAATATGAGTGACTTCAATAGTCTTTCTGAATTAAAATTAATGAATTTAATTAACATGCATTGTCATGTATTTCTTTTTTATATTAATTCAATTGAATATCTCTAATGTGCTTTTCTGCAGATACGCCCTTTTCAATTGAAATGGCAGTATATTTTTGATGGTCTTTGTTATGTGCTTTCAACAATTGAACATTTGCTACCATAGCCACATATTATAAAATAATATGAATCTAAATAATTGAATGGATTGGATATACGAAGAAATATCTTCGTAAAAATTCTCTATAAAATAAAGGTCATCAAAGAAAAGATTTTGTTATATGAAATGAATATATTAAAATCTGAAATATTCAGCCACTGAAAGATGTCAATGAAATTCCAGTTACAACAATTTTTTTTTCACTAAATAGAATACCAAATGTGAGATAATGGTATATTTTCAACTTAAGTTTGAACACCATCTGTTTTTAATGAGGTACCTACCCTTCGGATATTCCATGATTCTTTGTATTCATTTTCAGCCGACAGCCACCAAAGAAGTTTTATGATTTTAATATGTTTAAGTAGGTTCGTTCTTCTAGATTCACGTAGAACGTAGAACCCCTATGAACAATGAATTGATTCATCGGAACATTCTAGAGTCGAGACATTCCCAACCGTCTCGGTTAGATTTTTCAAAACTACTAAAATCTACCAAATGATTTCTTCCTACTAAAAACTTAATGAAAATGCGAAAAATCTACTGAAAAAGTAATCTGGTCATACTGAGTTTCATTATATTTTTGGTATCTATGAGACCTCAGAGGAAAGAAAAGATAGAGGTGCTCTTAGAAGTTAATAGCGTTGTATTGTAATCAATTGCAACAACAAACCTACAAAATTGACAACTAGAGGGGCGGTAAACATTTCAGTGGCGTAGTCAATGGTTCTCTTACTGCCTCTTATTAAGTTTTCGGTGCTGAAATGTTTGGAACAAACATATGCATATTTCGGCAAATTGTTCATTTGCAATACCTATTAATACGTGGCACCATATTTTGCTAAATTCTCTATTTGAAGGAAACCTACAAATGTTAGCATTGAATTAAGTTTTCGATATCTCACAAATACTACGCCATAGACGAGATATATTCTACGCCTATGGACTCAAAACGTGAACATACCTATGATAGGTTAGGTTTTCATTTCCGATGTTTTACACACTATACATGTTTTTCGAGTATTTACCATGATTAAAATTAACAATATGTAACTTAAAATTCACAAACTTGTATGAAATAACGCCGATTACAAACGTGAAATTAAAATGAACAGTTAACCCTTAACGCACCTCTAGTTGACACGTGCAATAACAACAACAGAACCGTGTTGCCAAATCCTCAGAATATTCGCAAAACATCTATGCCACAGAACGGAGAAAAGATTACTTCTTCCTCAGAATGGCAACGCAGTACATTATAAGTGTTTGTAAACAAAATGTTATAGCGATGTCAACAAATGCTATAAGGCACCTCTATCTTTTCTTTCCTCTGAGTATGGGACACTCTAGCTCAAATGGTAGGTACTCTGAAATTATCGTACAAAACGCTTTTATCGTACATAGTACTGAGCAGAAAATTATCGTATGAAACGATAATTATCGTACGAACGGCAATGCAGGCTGCATTGGGATCATAATCGGAAATGATGAGCCAAAAACCTAAAGCGATAAAAGCAACAACTGCCAATCCAGTACGTCGCTTCAATGAGGCCGCAACGAATTGATACAAACTAGTCGCGTACTTAAAAAATCGACATACCAGTTTATTGTACAAGGAAATATTCGAACTCGGTATTAAATCTCATTGTAAAGCCGAGCTGAAACCTACGTAAGCGAATTTGAATAAAATGAAAATTTATAATGTATTCCATAGGGGATTGGTCCTCATTCTTTACTCCATTGCAAAATTGTAAACGATCATAGATTCTCATAAATATTATCCACGGTTAAGTAGAATGGATTTGAAGAAATTCATCGAATTATAATACAATCAAAGTGTTTTGTTTCTAATCAGGTAGGTACAGCAGTTTATGTTCAAGATGCAAGCAGTTGGGGAGTGGGCGGTAGTGGAACGAAAATACTATGCCTACGTGTAAACAGGAGTTTGTACTTGAATTTTGCTCACATGTGTCTTATATCTAGTGGACCACGGGGATTTTTCTAGTATAGTATATCCAAAGTCGCTTGAACTAGTCTTATAAAAACGTTTGGTCAGATGTCCCTTTGAAGTGGATACCGCGACACGTTAAATAGCGGGGTTTATTTGAAAGTATTGTTAGGCAATAAATTCACTGGTCCTTAGGAAATATTCAATCCTGCACAATACCTGTTCAGAGCTTTTATCGAAAAATATTATTGCATTTATTTGAATGCTCCAAAAAATTATCATATCTTGCGATACCTTCAAAAAAATAGTAGACATTAATCAGGTGAGATAAATATCTCACTCGCCTGTAAATGAAAGAGTATCCCGATAATTTTCTTCAGTTCAATTCGATAATCAAAGGACCAATGTTTCGCGGTCTTCCAAGAGAGATTATAAATTAAAAGTCGGAGTTGTATTGTCTTTTATGGGACCGAAACGGCGTTAAACTTTTTTATATCTCCGCGATAATATCATTTTTACTACCCCGTGGAGTAAATATAGTAATAAAAGCCGAATGATACCTTCTTGTCTCGTTTTTTACGTTTCTCACTTTTATATTCATTTTATTTTTCGTCGTGAAATTCCTGATGTGTTTGAAATTAAAGCAGCTTCGGATGTTCAGATTTTGCCCCAAGAATACCCAAAATTTCTACGTATTCAGAAATCGCACCGTATTCTCGACAAGTGATCTTTCAAAACGTATACGTTCATTCAGTGTTCTTAGCACTGAAAGAACGTATACGTTTCAATAAATCAATAAAATGGAAAATTTTCTTTGAAATTCCAAGAAAAACTTGTTTTTCTTTAAAATGAATAAAGCCGAATGAAATCGTCTTCACCCGTTCATTACGTTTTCAACTTATGCTCATTTGTTTCTCGTAGTGAGATTCTTGAAGTGTTCGGATGCGGTCCCATAAAAAAAAGTCTGTAAAATATGCCCTTTTTTCATTATTTAGGTTTTATACCTCCAAAATTTCTAAAAATGGTTGAAGCTTTTGGCACCCAATCGATTTCGAATAATTATTCCAATTGAATTGTTGTGTATGGCCAGCGGCAAAGTCAAAAGTGTGTGGATGTCTTTAGAGTCTCCAGAGCATTCTTTTCGATAGGACTCAATAAGAATGCTCTGTTCAGTTTAGGAAAATGTGACCTCTGAAAATTTTCGTTTACTTCGTTTTAAGTTAAATAAGTTTGAGTTAAATAACTTGAGGAGTGTGAAAAAAAGCGGAGTCCATTGTTTTTGGACGAAACAGTGTATATCAGAGGTGAATATTTGAATGTCACTTTCCCTTGAAACCTGTCTTTCACAATAATGAGACTACCACTTCCTGAAAAAAAAAATGGTTTTGTGTAAATAACAAAAACATACATAGTTTCTGCTAATAATATGCATGAATGAAACGGAATCCCAAAAAAAAACTTGTTTTTAATTGAACTTTATGGCGATATATTCTGGGCAGGACGAACGCCTAAGGCTTTTCTCCTCGAATTTGATCCTAAATTAATTCCATCGCTTTCTTAAGAGAACATATTGAAATTCATTATTTTATACAGATTTCCATAAATTCATAATTTGTATCGCATTTTTACGGATTAAACGCAGTATTCCATAATTTGTTGCTGTTGGTCGAGGGTTTCACCTTTAAATAGACGTCGAGGTATTTCAAATTAACATATTTTTCAACTCAAAACACCACAGCACAATCCGGATTTTGGGGATTTGATCTGGAATATTTTTGGATATTTTATCGATCGAAAAATTTTGTTTCCTAAACGTCCTTTATTAATGAAAATCCGGAATAAATTATTTCCTAAATATCATTCGAAAATAATCCATTGTACTTACGTGCCTAATATAGGCGTGCTGCCCGATTTCAACTCTTCTATACCTATTTTATGAAACGAAATATATATGATTTTCCTGTTTCCTGGAAAGTATTTCATTTTTCTTTATTTTTCCTGTAATATTTGAGTTCTTCCCATTGAAGAACACAAAATAAATGAAAAGAAGTACCAAAGCATTTTTCAATCCCATGATTGAAAAATGCTTTGGTACTTCTTTTCATTTATTTTGTATGTAAAATAAGGACCACAATCTTTGTATATTTTTTTATCCGAAGGAATCAGCAGATTTGGGGTCAACTTGTTTTCATCCTGTTGAACATTTCCGTTAACCTTATCCATCAAGACTGAAATTCCACGTTAAAAACGACAGTTTAACAACCTAAATTAACCGGAGGAACATTCGTTCCTCCTTAAGTCTAGCATCAATCAAAAATTAATTAATTCCATTCCGAACAATTTATGTTGAATAATTCAGGAAAAACAAAAAAAATTTTCGAAGTTGAAAATCACGATATTAGGAAGCATTTTTAATGTTTTGACGTCAATGTTAATCTGGGAGTGCTAGAAATCAAGATATTATAATAAATGGTTCTGTTGGGATTTTCCGAAATAATTTACTAATTTATTTGAGACATCTGAATCGACAAATGAAGAATTTTGTAATAATAGTTGAATGAAGAACATCGCTTGAACCAACCTAATTGGCAGTATTGCATTTAGATTAATTTTTTTCATTTGAAATATGCGTATAACGGAAGAAATCTCTTAGTAGATATATACATATATATTGACCAAAATTATATAAAATTTAAAAAATACTCAAAACTTTTGCTGAATCAACCGTAGCATCTGCACTAAAGTTCAACATTTATAGCCTACTAAATCAAAGCAGATTAAAGGCACAAAAAACACCAGTCATTTCCCAACTGTTCACACACAACGGTAGACTGTAATAAAACAAAACACTTTCCATTTTTCATAGTTGAAAAGGGTGATAAATCCATTAAAACTATAAAAAGGGGTCTTTAATTGTGATATTCCGTTCCTTTCCTCATCCAAAAGGGATAATTTCTTGTTTAGGGGGTCGTACGATACGCACAGATGGCCGTATGTAAATTTACATTATTTCTCCTGCCCCTTCCCTCTCCTATAGAAAGAAATTTGAATATTGCAAAGAAGATGCATGTGATACATATCGAACTGAAGGATTTGTGCTTTTTACGGGGTGGAAAACTTGTTTGGGTGGTTGGGAGAAATACGAACCACTATAAATCAGCATTCGGAGTTTCATATTAAAATTTTTGACTGAGGGTTGATTTTAGGGGTGGTTAAAAATTTTATTCGGTAGCAAAGCTGCCATAAAGCGATATTCTCAGTGATCCTGAAAACATTCTTGGCACTGTTCTCGAAAGCCCTACTTTGAAACAGTGCTTAGTGTTTCAAGAATTTTCCGAAACTTTTTGGAATTACAAAGAAGCTAAGGTCTTCTCGAAAAATGAACTTGTCGTAACACGAAAGCATCGCACGTTAGTCTCAATTATGAAGGCATATTTGATTCATTCTTGAGTTGGTTTATGTATTCGGCAGTGGGTTGCGTAGAATCTAAGCAATGAAAAAATATTCACACAATAACTATGAAAAATATTTATAAATATTTGTTAAAACATCATGTTATTCTCATCTTATTTTATTCTTAATGATATTTGAAAGGCAGGTAAAAACAAAATTTTCACTCTACCGTTATCAATGAAACATATTTTCCCTAGATACTATAATAATGTTTTCTGTGTTGAATTCTAAATTTTGCCATTAAAAAACTCGCACAATGACTCACATTTTTTTTTTTTTGGGTATTTCCATTAGCATATGTTCGTGAATTTCAAAGTATGATTATTATTTTTTATCCGCATTCCTTTTATCTATAGTAAATTAAATTAGTTAATACATATAAGGATATGACAAAAACTGAATGAGTTTAATGTGGTCAGGTTTTTGTTCAGAAACTGCAAAAAAAAATGCTAATATTTTCAAGAAGAGAATATTCGTAAGCAGTATTCACAAGGTTATTTAAAACTAAGAAAAAACGATAAATCCCCCCTTTTGAACGCTCGTTCTGGGAGACATTCGGTCTTTTCATTTCGTCACAATGTCTGCACGTGATATTAGAGGTACATAGATTATACATCGTAGATCGCATTTTGAACAATTAATGGTTCACTCCAGAAGATATCCTATTTTTTTATACTTGAATAATTTTTGTATGTAATGTTTAAATTAATTGTCATAGTTTTATTATGCATACAATAATGATATTATGATGTGATATATTATGTACTTGAATAATCTTTGGCTGCTTTCAATTTTTCAGGATAATGAAAGATTAGTCCTTTATTTCGAAATAGATTATTTATTGTTTTGATCTCCGAAAAGTACTTACTGCTTGCCAAAATCAATTACTTCCTGAGTGTTCGAGATTCTGTTTTTTTTTTCAGTATAGCTTTATTATACTTACGACTTTATTATACTTACGACGGGTTTCATAAAACTTTGATTGGCCGATCAACTCGTTGACTGTAGTTCAAAATGTATGGAAGTGAAAATGAATAGTAATTGAACACAGAAATGATTTGGTCGACCAAATCACCACGATAAAAGTTTTATGAAATCCACCATTAATTTTCGAAGCACTTTTCATCAATTGTCGGCACAGCTTTCTTCGGTGAGAATAATGATTTTCCGCGACACGACATTAGCAGTTGGATATAACACTGAATCTATGATATTACGAAATAAAATAGGGCCGACAGAATTTTTCTCGAAAATCTAGATTGGAATCGAGAAATCGTAAAAATGAAATTTACAAAGGGGCTTAACAAAAAGTTAACAGATAACGAGTCAGTTGTGATACTACCTACATATTTGATCCATCTAATCCTCAACCAATAGTTGAGCGGCATATTACCAAATGCTACCAGTTTTATTACATGTTATTAACGAGGAAAATCCGGAAAACCTGTTGGGCAAATACGGAAGAGTAAATAGAACTACGGACGGTTAAACTTCAAAGAATGAATTTAACTATAAACCAACTTCGCAAAATCCATAAGGAGATTAACGCGTTCTTTTAATACTTGAACAATGATTGTTTTTCATGATCGGTTTTATATGCTTCAAGGCGAAACACTTCTCGGTTTCTGTTAGTTTTTACCTACCGTGATTCGTTTTTATTTGAATTGAGATAGATACTTGTTTAAACTCCTCCATATTGTGTGAAGGGAAGTCATTATTTACAGAAATTTAATAGGAAACCGCTTTTTTCCGTTCACCACGAAATGGTTTGAATGTCTAATTTATTATTATTGTCTAAGATCAAGATTTTCCGGAACTGCAAAAAGACGTTCGGAAAAGCAAACATAAATCCAAAATGAACAATTGTAATCATAATGTAATTAGCCAAAATAATGATATCATAGATTAAATCTCCGATATTCCTTGAAGATCTTGCATGGATCGTTGGTGTTACATAAAATATATATAAATATAAAAAAGGAAAATTTAGAGGCGGCATTCGAATCCGGGAACATTTCTGCCGAAATCCGAATTGAAAGTTTATATATTTATAAATCCTTCTATAGGATTTGTATTCAAATATTGGAAAAATCCACGAAAAACAAATTGCAAATCAAAATGAAAATCAGAAAAACCATATCAATTCAGATTCAACCTTTTCAGGAAAATTCTGACAACTAACAGAAACCAGAGAAAATATTACTGACCGTAAATTCCTCGAAGATAATCTACATCTACAGTTTAATAAATAGTATGTTGGCTGTCGATCATTGAAAGAGGGTGGATCAAAATCCGTTCACAAAGAATGCTCTGCAATTTAAAGAACGCAAAAATTATTATTTTTGATATGGAATTCTTCATGCGTCAGAATTCATTATAATAGGAAATTTGGAGATTTTAACTGAGAATGAACATTGCGTTTATTAGTTTAGTAAACTTGTGAGAAAAAATAAAACATTGTCCACATTCCTGAAAAGTTTTTATATTATATTGCGTTTATTCTTTCAACAATGCAAATGTAATTATGGTCCTTTGTCCTTTGGAATTAAAGTGAATTGTACTTCTACTCGAAACTAAAAGCGAATTTGTTGCAGGATATAACATCTGATGGGTCCTAGTTTATCTATTACTTGTTGAAATCTATTAATACAGGAAGGTACCATTGACCACTCGAATTATTTATTTTTCGAATGAAAACATCAGGTAAAATAGGCTCGTTTATAATAGTTCAGATTAAGTTAGATTAGTTATATGCAAAATAATGATTTTGTTCTAAGTGGACGTAAAATCAGAGCTATGTACCACTTTACACGTTACTGAACCTACAATAAAAGCAGTTATTTATTGATTTGCCGAGGAACTTAATACTAAAGCAAACCAGGCGTTCTCATTATCGTAGGAAATCAGACATGCTGAAAGCATTTTCCAAGTGTCCAGATAATATACATACATTGTGTATACCAGAAGTGATATAAAACCGTAGCTGGTGACTGAAATGCCACTTCCACAAACAAATAAAGCTCATCACGATGATGTTCACGTAGATTTCGCTGCCTGGCCAATAAATAATTTATCGCTTAGGATTCAGTACGCTCCCAATTATGAATTGTTGGAATCGTGAAGGAATTAAATGAAAATTATGTTTTAAAAGGAAAACTTACTCATTTGTACATGACTCGCCTACGTACGCTACTCGCCTACAATAGAAAAAAATTCGTAGATTACGAGTCGACAAGGAACACCCGTTTTAGACACACCAAACCGGAAATTGCCCGATGTTTAATTCAGTTATTTCATTATTATCTTTGAAGATTAAAGAAAAAAATAAAGACTTTACACGAATTCATACAAAAAAGGACAACTAAGAAGGTGGGGATATTCAAGCGGAATGAACATCGAAAGAACTGTTGAACAAATATGGAATGTCAAAATACAGAAGAGGAAACAAAGAGAAAGTTCAGGGCAAACGTGGAATAACACTGACACTGGAATCAATATAAGAGGAAAAACATGGAATGGACCAAGAACTATGGATGTGAATAATAGAGGAAAAACATGGAATGGACCAAGAACTATGGCTATGAATAAGAGAGAATGTACTAAATTTATACACGGAAGCGAAACTTAAATTGTAAAACCTTACTTACACCATTCTACGGTAATTGGATTTTTTATTTGGTTATTCTTTTAAGAGGTGGTTTTGTTAGAATTTGTGGAGAGTTTTTTACCATCGATAGTTCGGTTGGAGAAGATTTGGCGAATAATGATTTTGTTTTTCGTCTTTACGCAAAGTATGCAAAGTTATTATTGTTATCATTATGCAAAGTATTATTATTGTAGGTGTGTCTATTTAAGTTTCTCTACCTTTATCGGAGATATTGAGAATTTCCACGGTCAGAACTGAAAGAGGCTCAAACGCAGGAAGCTTCCATTTCCTATGGAGATAACCCAGCAACAAACAAAGGAGTAGATTTGACACATCAATCCGAAATTTTCTACAAAATAGGAAATTAGATATTTTATCAAGACGAGACTCCTACAGCTTGGGATGCGGATGTCTCTAATCGAAAAAAAACTAAAACGCCATTGATAAGTTGTAAGTGACTTGTTAGAATTAATTATTTTGAAAATAGTAGATTCTCTTAATTGTTAATTATTCTCTCTAACAATCTAGGAATTCGGACGAGATTTCAAATCGACAGAATTGTTGGAGCAGCATACCGTGGGTGACTACGTATCATTGTTGATAATTTAAATAAATTTGTTGTTTTATTTCGATAAATAATAATATCTACAATTATTCGTTTTGGAATCAAGGTTGAAAAGGGAAATACGTAGTACATTTTGAAATAACGATAGCGATAATATTTCAAATAAAATCTCTTGAAAACCCCCACTTAAAACTTTCAAAAAAAATTCTACCAAAAATCTTTGTCTATGAGTTGAATAGTTTCTTAAGAAAAACGGCCAAGCTAATTACTATAACTATACACTGTGTCCGTAAAGTATGGAACAAATTCATTTTTAGCTAAACTGACCCTTTTAAGGAATAATCCTGAAACACGTCGATTTTTTATTTCAATTTACCGTATTTTAAAATAATAATCTAATATACAGGGTGAATTACTTTCGAGTGATGACATTACAGTCATTTTTTTTTAAATGGCACATCCCCATTTTGTCTCAATTTTCCTATTACTCTAGCTGAGCTGATTCCAAAAATGTATCACATGTTGATTCCAATTGGTACAGGGTGGACAAAATACAATAGTTTTGTGTGTGCTCATAAAGTAATGCGTAACATTCTTTATTAGTTAAATTAATAATATTATCAAAAATACTTATTGACTAGCGGCAATTGGTTTGAATGTAATACCCTGTAGTTTGTTACATTTTTAGATAAATAAAAATGAGCTGTTTCCAAACATGTTTGGTACTTGTCGTCTAGCACACAGAATATGAAAGAAATTATTTCTTATCAATTTAAAAAAAAACATAGTCGTCTATTTTTTTTGTGAAATGTCATTATTTGTTCATTGCTGCTAGACAATAAGTATTTTCGATAATATTGTTAATAAATAAATAAATATTTAATTTAAATATAATATTGTTAATAAATAAATGAACTGAATGTTACTTTATGAGCACACACAAAACCACTGTATTTTTGTCCACCCTGTACCAATTGGAATCAACAAGTGGAATCAGCTCAGCTAGAGTAATCGGAAAATTGAGACAAAATGAGGGTGTTCCATTTAAAAACAATGACGGTGACGTCATTACTTGAAAGTAATTCACCCTGTATATTAGATTATTATTTTAAAATACGGTACATTTAAATCAAAAATCGACGTGTTTCAGGATTATTTTTGAAATGGTCTGTTTAGCTGAAAATTAATTTGATACTTACTTTACGGACACAGTGTATGTACACTATAACGATAAATAGATAGGTCGGGCCAAATAATTTAGCAGAAAGAAAATGTTTACTTTCATGTCTAAAATAAAATTGGAAAATATTTACACTACTAGTGAATAAAGGTACTGCTCACTACCATTGAACTATAATCGATTATTCATTTAGTTTATTTCTTCTGAATTTCAATGAAGGTAAGAATGATAATCTCTAAAATGGAGGAATATCTGGAAAGAAAAAGTGTAAAGAGTAAATAAAAACTATTGATGATCAGTAATAAATAATTAAATTATTGTAATATTCAATTTAATACTAGGAATCGATATAGGCCAATTTTTCAAGATACTCTCATCATTCAACTTATGGTCAATTTTTTTTTTGCCATTCCTCTTTTTCGCAATTGGCAGTAGTCTTGGGGATATCGATGAAATGGATTTCATATTCTTGATATGTCCCTTGCTACCAATCTAGTTATAGTATTATATAATATATTCATAAATAAATAAGTTTATTGAAGCAGAAAAATATAACAAAAACAGTTTCTGAAATACAATTAATTCGTAAGGTACGCATCAATAAACAAATTACAACCCACAAAAGTATATACTTGTTCGTGGGGAAATAATATAAAAACCATAAACTCCAAAAAAACAACTACCAATGAATTTAGATAAAACAAATAAGTACAACAAAACAAATGTTCTAGACCAAGTTAACCCTGTTGAAAAATTCATTTTCTTGTGACTTGATCCATGTCTTGATTCCTCTGGTGAAAACTGTTCGAAAATATACTGCCCTTAGGTTTGAAGGTAAGAGCTATATGAAACCGGTGCAAGGTAGGTAAAAGTTCGCAATCCCAATGTCTTTCCGACTTGCGGTCGCTGTACTGGATTTCCTCTGATCTCTACTCATATATAACATAATTCAAATTTTCAGTCTAAAAAACTATTTGAACAAAATCCAAATATGGAGATTTGCTCTATCATCAAATTCATATAGTTCTACATAATTCAGATGTAATGAATACAAAATGAAGAGGCTCAACATTTTTCAAAGGAGTTTTCACTGGATACTTCATTTAACCGATCACTCTCAAATATAAATACATAAATCATAAGCCACAATCCTCAATTCAAGAAGGTAAAATTGGGGGGCATGTCTGTCAGACTATACAGATTACACTATTTACAGGTATCGTGAAATCTTTCCGGTATAACCTGAAGAAATCCATCTTAGATATCCAATAGCTGGGAGACATGCTGGTTCTATCGGTATTCATAGGTTATCTATCAGGTAACTCCTTATATATGCATAGCAAAGACTGCTTAGGATGGCAGAAATTGGAGACTACCTACAGTTATTTATGTTCATGTTCAAGTTGTTTTTTCAATACTGATATCGTTTCAGAAGAAAAATACTATGGAAATATTGATCTATATGTTGATTTTTATGGGTTGATTTCGTGAAATGACAAGACAATGAAACGTCGATGCGATTCTGTTATATCTTAATTGGGATTATCGATCCGTTAATAAATTTCTTTTTATAATATGAATCTGAGAAAAGGATTAGATTCGTGAATAATCTAACGTTAAACGCTATAAACTCCTTCAGCGTTAGATTCCTGGTAAACGGCACCAGTTGGGGGGATTTTTCATCAACTAATTAATAAATTGAGCAAACTCGGACCAGTAAGATATTTACTTAAAATCGAAAGCGATAAATGTCAAAAGATAAGTGGATTGTGTTATTAACTATAGAACCGTTGGTTTCAAGTAGGGAATGTCAGATGAGTATTTGTTAAAGAGCATTTGATTTCTTGACTTTTTCATCGTCTTTTCATTGATTTCTAAACATGACGCCACAATTTGTTGAATTGACATTTTATTCAGCACAGACTATGTTGTAGTTTATATTTATCAATCGTTGTGGATATAAATGTGAATGAATGGAAGATGTATGTTCTTGAACGAATTCATAAGTTTAATCGAAAACTCAGGGAATACGTAGGTACATGGTTGCCTAGTCTATTTTTATGACCTGCAATATGATAAAAAAATAATTGAAAATTGGTACCCTATATTTCCTACCAGCTCTATTAATACAGAAACGCACATTTCTCATAATAAGTGTATTTCAGTCTATAATTAGCCTTCAAACGAATTTGAACGTTTTTTCTGTGGATGATAATCAGAAATAAATGTTCAGTTATTATTTTTCCAAGATTTATTATGGCCTTACCGAATTGAATTGCAACTAACACTTCGTTATTTTAAACAATGTCAAATAATTACGTTGCTAAGTTTCAATTAATTGAATTTGAATGATATTCGAGCAACTAATAATATATTTTGAATGTTGTATTACGAATGGAAAATTGCAAGTCGAAGCGCTAGAATGGCAAGACGCTAAGATGCATAGATACCCTGGCGAATTTCCCGCCCCTAGAATTCTGGACAACAGTAATAAGTGGTCTATCTCCAAAAGTCTGAAACAAAATCGAATCATTGCACACACCAGGGCTTCTAGGCATCTTACTCTTACCGTTTTCATCAAAAATACATGTTGCATATGCATTATGCACGTATTTTATTTTTGATGGCGTACTTGTATGAGAATGATTTCTAATTTTACAAAAACCGAAAAAAAGACCTCATAATTCATAACAAAAAATAAAGATGATATCGACAGTTCGATTAACGTGATATTATAGGTTCATGAATTAATAGCAGAATTCGATAATAGTATCAGAGCATTTGAGACAGCGAATTCATCCGTCCGGCCGTAAACACGATAACTTTCGAAAGAAAGACCTAGTTTTATATATCAGAAAGAAGAATAATATTTTCCAGAAAACTACATTCGAGTTCTTAGTCCATGTTATGAATAAATATCTCGCCTTTATTTACGAATGACATTATATGATATCAAACTGGGTGATCATGGAGATTCAATTAAGGAAACAACTTGAATCGGATGTCTGTTTGAAATATAACCTAGGTAGGTTGTAGATTCCTGCAAGTGGATTGAAAGATCACTTAAATTAATTTGTCTACTAATGACCTGGTACCAATGCTTTTCTGAAAACTTTTTATTAGAATCATTTACTAATTATCTTGAAAAAATACTGTAATACTCTTTCAGATAATTCTTAGATATCTTTGCTACAAAGTCGAACTATTTTTTGTTAACCAATAAATCCGACATCGCCGCAGTAGGTAGAATACAAGACAACATTGCCGAGTTAATGGAACACATATCGAAGTCGGCCACACCTCAGAATCGAGAACAATAACTTACTACGCTATTAATATTTATTAGAAATTATCAGCAACACTAAAAATGTTTAATTATCGGGTTTCATCCTTTTTTCCTCCAGAATAGCAACGGACCAAAGGCCGTTTTAAATTACGGTAAGATGCGAAAAAGGGCACATAGGGATATTTGCAGATGCCGAGCTTACGCTTGGATCCACGCCCACGCGAGGTCGTAAATCTCCTGCAGCCAAGTTTCTGCATTTCTCGAATTTCGGGTGCTCGTCGTCGACACGTCTTCGAGTTTTAGCCCATAGTTACAATCGTAGCTTGTTTTTCTCAGAACATTTTAGTTATAGTTGCCTATTGCAAAATTCATAAAAGAGTAAGTTTATCTTGATATGTTTATATCCTTAAATCTTGTGTTGAGTCCACATCAATAGATTCCGGGTTTTACATGAAAATATTATTATTTTCTTGATCAATTTTGAATTATAGGTTCAAAGATGGCATACGAATGGAAACTCGAAGAGGAATTTTCATCAAAAGACAATACTTCCGAAAATGTCAAAAAGAACCAATAACTCAAGAAGCAGATCAATAATTTCACAGAATGTCCGAGAAATAGTATAATTTGAGAAGAGAAAACTCAAGATCTAAAAGTCCATGAAAAGTCCCACAAGGAAAGAGTTCTGGTACAGAAGAGATGACCCCCACGAAGAGAAGCCCATGCACAAAACAACACATAAGAATCCCGGTAGAGATGGATTATTCCAGAAGAAGAAAGAAAACAGAGGTTGTCTCAAAGGACGTAGAGATGACACCATACATATATTCCCATGTAGGTAGATCAAATTTTTTTTTAACTAAGAGAAGATGAACAAGATGGCAATTTCGAAGACGATATCAGCAAAGAACATGCAATACACAAGAGTGACAATAGTGAGAGGCAGAATCAAAGTTACATAGAAATTCTACAGGATCAATGGAAAATGACAAAATTACTAGAAAACGAAAAGAAATATATCTTCAAAGAGAAGACAAAAATAGAATCTTTTTTTTTCTTCTTCATAGTGCCGTATCAGGTCCCACCGACGTTGGCGATCACCGAGTGCTTGTCGGTCTTCTGCCAATCTGAACGATTCCTCGACGCTGCTGATTACGGTCCAATCTCGGATGTTCTTCAGCCATGATATTTGACGTCTGCCTGGTCCTCAACGCCCCTCCACTTTGCCCTTCATTAAAAGGTGTAGCATCGAATACTGCCGTCTCCTCAGAACGTGACCCAGATAGGAAATCTTTTTAAGTTTGATATTCTTCAACAGTTCCCTATCACTATTAGCTCTTCTTAGGACCTCAATTTTTTTGTTTGTTTGGGTGTTGATTTTGAGAGTCCATGTCTCCACTCCATATAACAAGACTGACCATATATGTAGTACTTCACCATTCTTTGGCGGACTTTCAGCTTCAGGTTGTCATAGCATAGGAGATATCTCATATTGTTGAAGCTGGAGCGGACTATATCAATGCGACATCTAATTTCATTGTCGCAAGATGTGTCTTCCGCTATATTTCAACCAAGATAGGAGTATTGATCAACACGCTCAATCGGTTGGTTGTCCAGTGTTAGTCTGATGTCTTGATTCTACCGAACAACATCATTTTGGTTCTTCTCAGGTTGATGCTGAGGCCAAACTCCCGGCAAATGGCGTTCAGGCGAGAGAGGAGGCTCTGTAAATCTTCACCCGACTCAGCAAGCAGCACAGTATCATCGGCATATCTGATCGTATTTATCGGTACTCCATTGATGCTCACTCCCATCATTATGTCCTCGAAAGATATTTTGAAGATACGATCAGAGAAAAGGTTGAATAGAAGAGGCGATAGTATGCAGCCCCGACGGACCCCTTTACTAATCTCCAAGTCACTCTTTCCGTCCCTGATATTTGCTCTCTGTCTCCAGTACAGATTTTTTATAATCTGTATATCTCTGCGGTCTACTCTCTTGTTTTGTATTATTTCAATATGGTGACTTTGTCAAAAGCTTTCCCAAAATCGACAAAGCAGACGAATAAGTCCTTTCTCTGATCTCTGCATTTCTGAAGCAGTACATTTAAGCAAAACAGCGCTTCCCGAGTTCCAAGACCTCTCCTGAAACCGAAGTGGGAGTCATCCATGTCCTCTTCACACTTTCTTCTAATTCTGGAATGAATGATCCGTAGAAAGGTTTTCAGCATATGGCTCATGATGCGTCTTCTTCTTCTTCTTCTCCAATGTGCCCTGTCAGATCCCCCTGACATTGGCAATCACGATGACGAGTTGATCTCTGCTTTCAGCTTCTCTAAACAATTGTTCGACGCAGCGTATGCCCGTCAATTCACGGATGTTCTTCAACCAGGAGATCTGTTTTCTTCCTACGCCTCTGCGGCTCTCTATTTTACCCTTCATTACGAGTCTGTAATCCCCACATTTTTCTGGTCTACTTTTCTTCGGTACTGGGATGAACTTGGACTTGAGCCAGTCGTCAGGAATAACACCAGTCCTGTATGTTGTTGAATAGTTCAACAATTATATCCACACTGTCCCCGTCGATGAGTTTCAGTATTTCCATAGGAATTTCATCAAGACCCACAGCGTTTCTTTCATTCCCGAGATATAATGTCCTTCATCTAGAGTTTCGTCCATAATAATGTCCTCTCTAGTGTCTTTAAAGAGCTCCTTGGCGTAATCTACCCATATCTCTTCTTGATTTTCCTGATGTAAGATGAGTTTGTCTGAGGAGTCTCTAAGTGAAGCATAGATATGCCCTTTTTTGAAAAGTAGCAGCTATTTCTTTTGCCTTCTTGTGCATTTCTAGAAAGTCATGCTTTACAGTCAGTTCTTCTATCTCAGCTCTACTGTCAGTCATCCATTTTTCTTTGGCCTTTTTATTTCTTTCCTGATCTTTTTTTGTATGTTCTTATACACTTCTGGTTTGTTCTTCGATAGTCTTCTTTGTTTGAAAAGTTCCAAGATATCCTCGTTCATCCACTTCTTCTTCTTTGGTCTTACCTCCGATCTCAGATCATTATGGCATATCTGCTCTACATGGTCTCTAATGGAATTCCATTGAGTATTCACGTCTAATCCGGGCAGTAGTTCAACATTATTTAGAGTTTCATTCAGTTCGGTCGAGGCCTTCTGTCTTGTATCCTCATGGCGCAGTTAGAAGTAGAATGCTGTACTCAAATATCTCCCCTAGTTGCCTACAACAGTACGATACAAGAGGACCTAGCAGTATAAGGAATTCAAGATGCTAATGTCATTAGAATGATAGTACAGCAGACAAATCAGCCACTACGTTTATTTTGGTCAAAATCCAAAATAAAAACATCTTAGAGGTGAAACGCAAATATGGAATAAACTGCATCGGAAAATAAGAGAATTGAACCTAGTCACTGTTTTGCATATGTCAATGATATGGTCAATTGAAAGGCAATGTACCATTCCACAGAACAAAGACGGCACGAGAAAATGAGTTGCACAATGCCACTTGTGATCTCTGCAGTGAGAAAGGACACCCAGCCCGCTACAAGGGATATAGTGAATAGAAAGTCATCACCCATAGAAAAAAGAACCAAATCCGTACAGAATACTTGAAGAAAAAACACTCAGAAAAAGGAGACACAGAGAAGACTCGTGTATTCCCACATACAAAAAAATCCCGTTCAAAAAATAGTGAATGGGAAAACAAAACAAAAAGCAACATATAAATATCAAACCGAAACCACTGAAGATCTGGATAATTTCAGAAAAAAAATAAAATTTCTAGAGTTATAAATGGAAAAGAAATTCAGCCAATTGATTGAGACTAATTACTGTAGTCATTCAAGAGACAAAACTATCTACCAATAGTTTTAATTTTATTTCATAACTATGAAATATACAGAACTTATGAAGCAAACAGCTAAGGAGGATAAGTGGCCCTACAAATCATTTCAAGTACATTTAGCATTTCTCAAGTATTCGCCCTCAACACCATAGAAGATGGCACACAAGTTACTAAGACGACCACAACTCAATAGAACTCAGTTTGGGACACAAACAGATAACAGAAGAATTTCATAAAAGAACTTCGCAAACTAGAACAATGAACCGTTTCAAGAGAAAATCTCGGAAAACCCACCGATTAGAACTCCTCAAGAATTAGAAGAGGAAATAAAATGAGAGAAGCCCTCGAAGAAATACCAGCAGCAGCAGAATTTGAATCTCTGAAGAATCCACATGGTAAAACCCCAAAAGCAATTGAACTCATCAAGAGAAATTGAAAATAATACAGAGCTTCAAATGGAGAAGAATACAAGAACTACATAAACACAGCCAAGTCCTGAAAGGTGCACTGAGAAAACTGGAGAAAGACGGTTGAAACCGAAGGGGTTAGATACTAGTAGAGTGGATAAAGCATTTGCTTACGTCGCGACGTGAGAATATACAGGGTGAGTCTTTGACTTGTACATATATTTTAACCAAAGATTCTTTAGGTCAAATGGAACACTTTTTTCATTTACCATTTTTTCGGATTCGGCCCTGTTAAAAAATTTTAAACTTTCATAATGAGCTAATTCACCCCTGGTAAACGGAACACTGAAGTTTTAGCAAATATAAGATATACAATTTGAACCTTGGAAATAAGCTACTAAATTGGAAAAACCATCATAAACTCACTTTTAACATTCCATTTGTTGAACAAAGTAGTATTTATAATACAATGAATGAGTTATCCCAATTTCATTGACGATAAAGATTAAATATTTTTCTCTTGATTTTCTATTTCATTTTCGATAATCATAACGAATTGAACTCGCTACCACCCATATTAGCTTAGCTCAGATATTCATAATTCATATCCAATCTTTTATTATATCGCATTTATAATATATCGTTATTTATTTCATTTCGTAAAAGAATTGTCATTTAACCTTACATTCTCAAATGAATAATATTCATCTGTGAAAATTCTAACATAGACTATTAGTCTGTGCTTTGTTTGAACCTCAAATTTCGAGTGTTGCAAATTTAAACACAGCAGTTCGAATAATCTATGTTCTAACCTAAAATATTCATTTACTGTTTACACTGTTATTGTTATATGATATTTGATATAATATTTGCATAAAATGAAAATAGAAATAGAAGATTTGAAGAAACCCAACAGAATATTGAAGTTTCATACATATTTCCAAGAAATTTAAAAACAATTTCCAAAATAATTGTGTGGATACAAAAAAAGTAAGTGTGCATTCTGATAGAAAGTAATTCCTTTATGAAATGAAGCATTTGATTTGTTCCAACTATCTCATAAAAATAATGATCTGCATCAATATTTTTGAAGCCATCAGTGTGAAAATATGGAAATGAAGTTTTATGGCTCTGTAATCAATGGAAAATGGACTCCACTTGTAATCAAATTTGTACTATAATATGTACCTACATTATAGCCTTGAAATATGAATATGTTACTTGAAAACGGCGCTTTGTACGAGAGTTGGGTTCTTCGAATTTCTGGTATTTTTATGTGATGTAATGTTCATAATGAAGAAACTGAAAGATGTGTAGGGAATCTTGTGTTCGGATAAGCTGTATCACATCAAGGAAAAGCTATATTCCAAAAATCATTTCCTTCAATAGAACCATTTACGAGATATAGCCGAAAATCATATTTTTTGATCGATTTTCAACAGCCTGTATCTTTGTAACCGGGCCGAATCGGAAAAAACTATAAAGGAAAAATGTGTTTCTTTTGACCTCAGGAATTTTCGGTTAAAATATATGTACAAGTCAAAGACTCACCCTGTATATAGATCACTTTATACGAAGCATTTGCTACGTATAGTAGGTACTGGAATATTCAAAGCTGAAAAAAGATGAAGCGCTATGAAAGCCTGAATGAACTACAGCGAATACGATGAATTTTCATCGTCTTCTCTGTAGACTTCATTGGAAGTCTAGAAGAGGAAGTAGAATATGTTGGAACCACCGGAAAATGAAAAACAGAAATCTTATACCCCGAGAAATTCGGATTCATAAGAGATCATTCAGCAAAACTTCAATTACTAAGGCTCATGAAATATGTTACTAAAGGAATTCAGAATAAGAGAGCCGCAGAACTAGATGTAGAGCACCAAAATTGGCACGAATGACTAAACTACAAGATGAAGATGACAGGCTACAAAATCGAACTGAAATATCTGTGATAATTTAATGCTGAAAATTGGCATTCGCAAAGCAGTTTATGTAAAGAACAACCAATGAATATTTTTATAATAGACTCGCTTCATCCGTTTTCCGCTTGTAAAATGTACATTAAATGAGATAAAGTTGCCCAAAACCATCGTCGCAATTCTTCAAACTAGTACCATTTATATGTAAATCGTGGCGATTAGATCTCAGTGGATAGCTACCTATAAAATAGGAGAAGAGGCAACAGATGGGCGGCAGCCAGCCGATGTGTACCATAGGTGGCCGGGATATTTATTGATCTCGGATATATTTTCGAATTAGCTCAAATGTCAACTAATTAGCTTTTAATCGAAAATATTCCTTTGCCTCATACCTCTCAGGTTTCTTTCAGTCGGTTTAATTTCTCAATTATAGACCGGCCCATTACGTCTGTTTCCACCGATGTTGAATGGAATTTTTATTGCGCACCTTGATCCGACATCTAGTACTATATCGAAATAGTATCTTGAAATAAATCAGTGAAACAAAATGTGAATAATTTATCCAAATTTGTTTTATGGGCTTCACTATAAGCCTCTTTCGAAATACTACATCAACGAATGAACTGAATAAACGAATAAAATCATGAGATCACGATTGAACAAATATTGAGAATTCGAATTGAAAAAGGTTTGCTCGAGGGTTTGCTCAAAGTGGTTTACTAAGATTTGGTGATGAGCATGAACCGAGGCATGAACCAAAAATCCACTACTTATCTATATTTCGTTAACTTCCTTCGTTCAGCGTAGACACGAAATATACAATAAAAGGTTATGAGAAAGTTTATTCAAATTTTACGAGATATGCTGACAAAATGACATCTACGATCGTTTTCGCGGTAGAATCAGATTGAAAAAAATTTGTCTTGAAACTGAATTTCTTGCCGAGAGATGCAGTTCTTTCGGAAGTACGTATTATAAGTATTCCTATATTACATCAGGAAGTGAATTTCGAAGTCGATTAGCCTGTTAACGGAATACGGTATTGTGAGTAAATTAAATGATAGATTACTCTCATACTCTGAACATTGAAGTTGTGTGTGTTTAGCGAATATCTGCGTTCATTTTAGCTGATCAATTTCCGTTATTCTCTTTATTTTATCATAAATTAATAGGTTACATGTTATACTTGGAAATTTTCATGGAAACATGTATTGGAAAAAAGAGACTCTACCACGTCGAATCCACCACCAAATTCAACACAAAACACTGGAAATGAAGTGTTCCGAAATTTATGGGTAGTAGTAGGTTGATTCGAGAAAGAAGAAGACGACATGATAACAATAAATAATTAAACTCTGTGGTCGATGCGGTTTTCATCCGGCAAACATTAAACGATGACGAAAGATCTGACATTAGAACACGTAGCGTCCAAATCTATGATCTACAGTTCATCGTCTAGCTTCCCTCAGAGGAAAACAATGAACGAAATTCAATAAACAAAAAGCGTAGAGCCTGAAACCATATATTCAACGCTTCAAATCGTCAGGAAAGACGGCCAGTAAAGGGAAATAAATATCCGTCCGAAACGCGATTCTTTCTTTCGCGAAGAAAAAGAGGAGATATATCGTCCTTAGTGGATCCGCCCCAGAAGACGAATAGTTTATTGTCAAAGTCCGCTTGATTTATTGAAAATCATTAAAATATCTCGGATTAATTATGCCCCGAGTCCAGTTCTGCCAACTGGAAAAATTAAAATAACGAAAATGGATTCTTCTGTGTTCCGTGGCGAGATGCATTATAGTCATTGTTGCTTGCATATCATTAATCATCGAGCGCCGCAGCCTCCTATATTCGAATGATCGAAATCGAAAACTCGAAACGAACATATTTAAATACAATGAATTTTTACTCCGTCGGGCACAATCATCAATTTCATTCGGAGAATTACCGGGAATATTTTCAAATTACGGACGGCAGTCATTAACGATAAAACGTCCTTGGAAATTATTCATCCGAATGCTGAATTTTTGGTCCTTCGACAATGGTAGACAGGACATAAAAAACTTCAATTGTTCTGTTCAATGTTCTGCATCATTTGTCGAAAAGTGAGGTTATGATGTTAATGGTTGTTCTGTGACACGAATCCAATTGTTAGCGAGCTGGTGTGACATATAGGCATGTGTCTGATGTCTATTCATACTGCCGGACTTTTCATATTTTTATGGATGTTGATTGAAAATCATCAGATATTGTTTGAGAAACGATTTCAAGAAACTACTCAAAACAAAGTCAATATTTTCAGCTGAAAAAAAAAGCAATTGTAAACAACAGTTAATCATTTCTTCCTATCTCGTTGACTATCTCGAATCTGAAATAGTTGGAATTTTCCCTATGGTCAATTATTTCCTTTTTTATAATTTTATATGAATACCTATCGGTATGAAAAGAATAAAACAGAAATAAAGCGGCGAGATTCGGTGTTGTTTTGAAATACAAATCATGCATTTTAAAATTTATTAATAAAAAATTGTTATCTAGACCCAGCGTTAACGAATATTGTATTTTGAATATATTTAAAACAAAGTACCTAGGTACACAAACTGTCTTTTCAGCGATTCTTCATCTTGTATAGTGACACCCAAGGTTTGTCACTTTAATTCCCGAGAACTTAATTCCAAGGAATTAGATTGACGTTAACTATACTGATGAGAGAAAATGATAATTGAACGTTGGAGATGATATTTTCAGCGAGAAACGAGAAACACCCAACCGTGAAAAAAATTAAGACGAGCTGTAGTTTCATAACGTTAATAATTGTAATTAAGGATAGTTGATGGCATCGAGACGAGGTTAAATGATGAAATTTATTGAATTCATTACGAACTGTGTCCACGGTAATGCCTAAACTTATATTTATCTTCGATATTTATTCAATGTTTTCTGAAAATGATATCAATTAGGTGACGTATGTAAATTATTTAACTGTTAATGAAGATGCTTCTAAGGGACGCAAATATAGTGAGGAAATGAAACATTACCTTTTTCAATTCCTAATACTTTTGTTACAATGATCATATTGGTGACGTACCTTTATCTGTTTCGGCCGAGGTTTCGGCTCAGTTGGAAGACGCCCTTCCAATGTTTGATGACTGGTTTGCATGTCATCACCCTATCCTCCCCTATGCCGCATCATTATTTTGTAAATTGTTTTATTAACGTGTGATCATAATTGACGGAACGAGTCTGTCTTCGGGAGCCTTCCGCACCATGACCATAAATTTCAAAATGGTTCAAATTGATTCCAGATCCCGAGACATACACATTTTAGAGCCCATGTCTTTTTTAGACAACAAAATATAGTGGTTGTTCAATGTTATTGCCGAATTTTTTTGCAGACACTCATTCGTTATCTTATGTTATCATGGTATAAAATGCAGGGGTTTTCTTTTCACGAAAATGTTGATAAAATTTTCCCCAGAAATGACAATATTTCATCGTTGTCACGATAATAATTATGAAAATTGTATTGTTACGATCAATTTCTAGAATTACTATCTGCCAAAGAATTTTATTGTTTGATATACATACTCGTGTTTCAAATAATAATAATGCAAAATTGAATAATTCTCATGGTTGTGCAGTCTATTAGCCAATGAATTTCGATGTTTTAATACATTAAATTGATGGAATTTGAACGTGACCGGTCGCTATACCAGCTGTTTCCGTGAACTGCTCGATTTTCGATAATTGTTATGACTCATCGATATATATATAATTTACCTACACGCATCTTTTGGAGCTACGAACTAACGAGAGTCGAGAAATAAAAGTGAATTAGCACTGGCCATTTGTCCCGCCACTTATCGAGTGACGTGTTATGTTTTCATATGTATTATAAATATTATAGCGCAAAATTGTGAATGATAGGTAGATATTAATAATAATGCACTTCGAAAACTAAGCTCTTTATCGAGCTCGCTTTTTATAACATAAAACTAATTTGAAAGCTGACCAGATTCGAGTTAATTGTGATTTTTACCCTGTTTTATGTAAACTTATCATGTCACTTAAAGATAATAAGATAAATATTTGATGATTTTTAAGATAAATGTTCTCTACTGAATATATCCACATTACTATTTAGAAAAATTGGATTCCATAAAAATAATTTTTCATCGCATTGTTTTCGGTTATTGCTGTGTAATAGAATTGAATTGTAATTGAAAACTAATTGAATCATATACACATAGGATATGTTGTTTCCATTTTTCATTGAATGGAACATGACAATTTATTCTCTTTCAGATTTGGTACAAGATTAGGGAGTTATGTACAGTTTTCAAATTTTAAATTCCATAAAAACTATCAGCCTAGATTCGGACTTCGAAGTTCGTTCATAGGCAAAATTCGACGAAGGGTTCCTTGAGCATGGCCGTTCGAAATATTGTTTTCCTAATAACATCACAACTTCTATTGAAAAAAAACTACTGCGTCATCAGAATAGGTCCTGACCCCACCAAGTCAGAGTTTTTCTTAAACTTTTTTCGTGAAAATAGGTATTATCAATGGCCCATATTAAATACTTGTTGGAAACCCTAAGGGCGATAACTTTCACTCCCATGAAACAGAGTCTAATCTTAATTCAACTGTCGGTTGCACTATATTTTCGAAGATAGCAAGTGGGTACAAATAGACAGAAAATGTATGAAATTTAGAGGCACTTTAGTTTTTATCGCTTTATTGTTTATTATATAGGCACACCTACTTATACATAGAATTTGCATAATATGTAAAATTCAACTTTGAGTATTAATGAATTTTCGATTTGTTTCATAAGTTTTCAGGCAATTATTGGGCATGATAATTGGTGACTTGATAGTTTAATTTTTTTATTCTGAGTTAGTTTTTCAAAATAATATCCAATGAATCATTGCTCCTGAGGGATACGTCACTGTTGAAGCTATTAAAAAAGTTCGTATTCACTTATTTCGCTTCAGCAAACAAAGAAATCCAATAGAAGTGATACCTACTTACTCGTGGCACGTAGCGTTGAAACAATGAGAACGGTTGATTTTTTCGATCTTTCTTAGGTTCAGTCCGATTTCCCCACAATCCTGTATCAACTAATGGTACCGAGATGATAAGTATCGACTAATGGTCCGACTAGTTTGAAATGTTATATTTTATTGAATGGAGAATTTACAATCTTCCCAGATATAAACTTTTATGGGTTTTGTGTAATAAATTTGCGCTGTGTCCAAGAAAAATGGATTTTATTGAAAATATGATTTAATGTTACTAGTTGTGTTTTATTATTCTACCTCTATTTTATTAGTTTATCTCGTTGAACGTATATACGATTCAATTCCCCGGATAAATTACGACTCTTGTCTTTCGGTTTTTTCTGAAGCAAAATGGAAACCTACATTGTAATCACATCACAACTACGGGCATGGTGGATTGATTAGGTACGTTATATGTTGAAAATCTAACGAGTATGTCACCCGGTTACTCAGTTTACCCGAGCGTTTACCTTTATTCAACGCTTCAACTTGAAAAAGTTACTAATTACCATATCCAGGCTATTGTATTTTTCTTATTTTTGAGTTTTTATCATTAAAATTTTTCATTTCAAAAGAAAAAACAGAATGTATAAAATTACCCATACAGTTTTTTTTTTTTCAGTATAAATATTTGAATTTCGGGTGATCTAGGTACATGAAACACAAGAGCAATTTTCAAAATTGTTCGACGAATTGACCATCTGAGAATTTCATACCTTTTTTATTTGGAAGGTAAAAAATCTATTTGAAAAATTTATATCTTGATTCAAGATAATAGATTAGCAATATAGGTATTATTGATTTAATTATTTACCCTGTTCACTTTTTATTCAGAAACAACCCTGAAATCAAATTTCACCATACAATAATATAGGTATTTAGATATAGATGTGATAAATAGTGTTATGTTATTTCCCTACGTATTCTTGGAAATGGCAGAAACAGGCTAATTTTTATTTTAAGGAGGGTATCTATTGATTGCAAATTCCAGAGTATTATTAATAAATAATTTCGAAGGTTTTGTAATTCTCGAGGTAATTCTATTTATCAATATGTTGAAAAAGGTTTGTTTGATATTCATTTATTCGAAGTTTCGTTATAATTGATGAATGAAGTGCAATTCTGAACGAATTTCAATTAATAAAATTTTGGAATTGATTACCTTTCTATACAGTAGGTAGGTAATATTCTTTGTTCAACATGGTCTTTATCGAAAATTCGATTCCATTTGATAAATTTGTAAAACATTGAAAAACTTGCTTAGGCTTCGTTCAGAAACTCTATCACTTAATGGCTCTTGACTTTATTCATCACTTCCAGCTGTGAATAGGTATCCAAACGCATGCCGAATAGATTTTAAGCAAATTCATAAATTGAATTGCAAAACCCTTAGAATTATATGTCGCTCGACTTGACCACAGAATCATTTAAGATTCTTGAGCGGGTTGCTAACCCTTTTAAGCTGAAGAGAATTATCGTATATTATGAATTTGCAATCACAAGATGTCCCCCTTCAAATGAGAATTTACCACTCGAGCTGTATTCTGGGGAAAACCGCATACGGTTCAATTATTTTTTTTTTAAATAATAGAGGAAGAATTTGTTTGAAAGAAGGAATGAATTATCTATCACTTTTTATCGAAGGTATTTTCATGTTAATAAATGCCGTGCTAAAAAATTGAGTATTGAGGATATTTTCATGTAACTAGAGGTAATAAAGATTAATTTTTTTTTTTTGTGAAAGCTAGGTGGGTACCTATATTTCTACTAAATCGACAACACTATCGGCGAGACTCTCGGCAATACTTGAGTTACCTACATTAGGTTTACAAAAAAAGATTTGTCGAAATTTCAACCTGCTGTATTCCTAGGTATGAAAAAACGGATCTATATTTATATGAACTATTGGATCGGAAAATATCATTTGTGAATTAATATCCCCATATGTTGATTATGGATTTATGCTCGGATTTATGTACATATTTTCATCAATTTTGCAATAAAATTTCCATTCGACATGCCAGTTGATTCAGAGTACTCGTAAGTTTTCACAGTAAGTAAATTTTTACCACTTGGTATTGGTATATTTATGAATGACTATTAAGTGGGAGAGGGGAGGCTGAAATGGTTTCAAGAAAGTCACATTCTATGAGATTTCCGAGGAGATTTCGTTAAACCAGCAGTGAACGAAACGTTGGAGAGGCCTACTCAGACCACTTTGGATTTTTAAACCTTTGGCGTCATTTAATGGAAACTTTTTTTCAAACTTCTGCAGCTAGTAATTCTATATCTATTGGAGTAGTAGTACCTATTTTCGAAATATTTATAATTTCCTCAATTTGTGAAAACTAGATGATGACGTGAAAATTGAACCTCAAATTGTAACATGCTGCAACTCATATTGAAATGTTATGACGATGCCCTAAATAGATACCTATATTATAACCGACTCCGAAGTGCAGGTGGGCTATGTACAATTTACATACTTTCATTTCAAAAAATCAATGCAATGCTGAAAGATCATGATGCGCTGTTCCAAAATGTCAGGTATGAGTGAGTTCTAAATGAGCAAATATTTAGCGATTAAGAGCGTCAAACTATACCTATAGGTATAAAATATATTATTATTGTTATTTGTCCAATTAAAATGGTATTATTACGATTTTCATGCGTAAATCACATGGAAAACAATCGTATTCTTGGATCGGGTCATAAATCTTATATATTAATTTTCCGAGTGATATAAATAGGTTTTTTGAAATCGAGCGTTGATTATCTTGGGTAAATCCTTGATTTCGAGCGATGATTGATAGGAAAGTGTTTTTTGAGAAAATTAGAGTTGATTGAATATTTCGAAATACAACAGATCGAAATTTGTAAGAATTCCGTGATCGCAACAACGTCTGCAGTGCATTTTGACAATTTTTTTTATAGGTATAACCTTAGTCGGTTTTGCGTCAGTCCACGTGGAATGGGCGGATATGATGAAAAAATTCTAAATCAACATCGATTGTGATCGGATCTTGGAAATTACCAATAATCAACTCGAATGAGTATTAATTGAAACGTGATTAATTATACGTCAATGGCAAATTTTCGAACCAGAAAACATTAATGGAAATAAAAAATTTCATTTTCATCATCTGTTTTCATTTCTAATAGAAAGGTATAGGTATAGCAACTTATTCTCGGTTTAAGTTAATTTTTCTACAACAGTTTTTTTTTGCATAATCGAACTGATAAATCGAGGCGAAATCGATCACTTCATCATTAAAGTCAGAGTGCCTCTAGTTATTCAGTGGTTTAGGTAATTTGGGAAGAAAATTATTCCGTTAAATGATAAGATTAGAAAATATTAGAGGGACGACGTCGAGTAGAAATTTGTAGAAAAAGAATTGAAGAGGTCGGAATCGAGTTTCATCGAGCTTCGAAGATTGAAAAATTAAGTGAGGAGTGGAGTTTTCGATCTCAAATTCATTTTTTGAGATTGATTATTATGAAGAAATAAAATTCGAGATTGTTGAAAGTCAAACAGAAAAACATTTAAATTTGAATACAATTGAATGGTGAGTACCTATCGAGAACGAGAAAAAAAAATGAAGAAGTTTCGAATTTGGAATAGGTCTATAGAATACTAACAGGACATGAAGTGAAAATAGTGAGGAGGTTGAATTGAAGTCTCAGTAGGTATTTGAGATAAGTTATTTTGAATTTTAGGCATGAATTTCGTTTGATAGTTCAGAATTAGATTAAGGTTATTGTTTGAAGAAGAAAATGAATTATTCTGAACCTAAATGAGACAAGAGTTTTTTCAATTGGAAATTTTATATTTGTTTGGATCTACTCATCTATTTTAGAAAATTCAATTTTGAGAAATCCAAAATAATATCTCTTCTAGTTTTAAGACCAAGCTTTCGAATAATACTTCATTCTTCTTCAGGGTTTACTATCTAAAATATAAAATAGAGTTACAAACATAGATCAAATTTTCAATATCTTATTTTAAAAAACATACACAATCGAGGTGGAGTAATAAACCTCAATTGTGCAAGTATTTTAAAATATTGAAAATTTCATGTATGTTTGTAACTCTATTTTTATTGTAGTAGACCATGAAGAAGAATAAAGTGTTATTCGAGAGCTTGTTCAAGAAATAAAAAGAGATACCTATGAATTTTCTCTAAAAGACCCAGTCTATATTTCTCTTAATAAACTTTACATATCGAAGAAAGTATAATTGTATATATATATATATATATATATATATATATATATATATATATATATATATATATATATATATATATATTGAGAACACGCTGAGACTGGGCTTAGATAGAGAGCTTGTAAGCACAGCGCAGAAAGAAGTAATCCTCGCAAACACGAGGCTTGTGAGAAAGTTCTCAACGTCCCTCTGAAGCGCTTTGGCAAAAAAAATGCCCGGCACTAGGAGTTACCTGCCCTATATGGTGATTTGAAAAAAAAAAAAAAGTTAGTTTCTAATAGTTAGGTACTAGGGTTTTCTTTATTTGGACATGTCTGATATAAAAGGCTGCCAGACAATGTGGAAACGCTTTTAAAACTACCTACGATCGAAAAAAATTATTTCATTTCTCTAACACGATTTGAACACTATTTGTTCGATATGAACTGGTATCGTAAGATATCAATAAAAGCGCGAAATAAGCACATACCGGCAATAAACTAGCGAAGGACCAAGGCGATTGACAAATAATATCCGAATTTAAAACAACAAATTCTTGTTTACCTTACACGCGCCAGAAATATCGAATTTTGCAACAGGCAAATGTATTTTGCAATTCTCAGAAATAAGCAGTTTTTTCGTAGAAAAAAGACTGCCGAAATCGAATAACCGTTTTGAACTTTGCACTGGAAAAATTTTCCGAGTAATCGACTGTAAAACGATGCGATTAATGAATTTAATTAGGTGTTGTATTACGCCAATGAACTCAAAGTGGAAATAACAATTTTTTTCCTCTTTTCTTTTGGCATTCGTCGTTACTTACTTACTTGTTGGAAAGAAAGAATTGTAAATTGATTTTTCATATCAACAGAGGGTCCTTACTATTTTTACGTGATTGAAATTTTTATGAGAAAAATACACCCATTATCGAGTTCTAACTTCATAATTATACCAAAAATGTCTCAAAGCAGGCAAAACTTCTTCAGTTTTTCGAAAACATCACGAAAAATACAAAGTAGAAATAATTTTCTTCTTCATAGGTACAGACAGAGGTAGGTAGGTAGGTACGTCAAAACATATTGGTGACAATTCATGAAGTGAATATTTTGTAGAAAATTGTTTGGGAAAGGAACTATATTGAGGTAACACAGAGAGTATTTTATATAAAACTAAGAACCAATCATCCGGAGAATCTTCAAACCCAAAATTCCATATGCTCATTATTTTTCTTTTAATTGAAAAATGATATAATCAAAGAAGAATTGGTATTATAGTTCAATTTTGGTTCACTTCGTGTTCCTACATAACTAAAACGTTTCGCCTACCTTCAAAGATTTGTTCTGATGAGATATAGCATCTCCAGGGACAATCGAAGAGTTACTCTTTATCCACACCGACGAATATCCTTGAGAACTCTCACTACAGAACCACCAAAGTTCTAGCGAAAAACCACCCCGATTGGCTGGTCACAAAAAATTCCAACAAACGACAGAGTATGCCGGAACACGTCACAAAGCACGTGAATATTCTGAACGCGAGTCCAGCAAAAACGGGTACTGAAGCGCCTCGTTAACGTGCAAGGGGATGAAAGTTACGTAACATCAACCACAGGTATAAGGAAACACATGAAGCCACTAAGCGCGACTGATCTCATGAAGGTTTAGCATCAACGACGATGCCTCCCCACCCTGTTGCGTGTTATCCCCTCTACTCTCATCTGGCATGATTTTCGAGCAGACCATCTGCTCTGGTTGGTCGAAGCTGCCAGTAGGGGGAGAGAAAGGGGCGATTTTTGACGTTTCATGCCTAAATCTTATTAGAGTTTGCGAAAATCAGTGTATTCTATCGTTCAATGGATGAATTCATTCATAGCATGGGAATACGTTCATTCCTTGGCAAGAGGTTGATCGTTTCCTCTTTGATGGATGACGAGGAGACGCTACAGTTTGGCATCAGACGAGAAGATTTAATCGGATACAAAGTGGGCGTGTAACTTACATGAAATGAAATTAGACTGATTGATTTGTTTTGTTGGATATCTAAGTAATTCCGAAAGATAGAACAGTTTGATGAATTTGCGATTATAGTTAAGAATTTCGATATAAGGAGGATAAAAATTTTGATTTCCATGAAATTTCAAGTTGTTCATGTAGAATTTTTATGGTTTCTTTGTATGTAATTATAGAGAAACCAGCATAATTCTACAATATAAAGAAGTTTAGGATCAGTTCGAAATAGTTTGAATTGTGGATTCTTAAAAAATCATTTTAATTAAATTAATTAAAATTGAGCCTGTAAAAAAACACAAACATTTAAAATTTACTTCACAAAATAAGTTGATCAAAATAAAATGTATCTTAGGTGAGATACACAAAAGAAACACTTTTTTCATTCACCATTTTTTCCGATTCGGCCCTGTTAAAAAGATATAGCCATTTTAAATTTTCATAATGAGCTAATTCACCCCTGGTACCGGAACACTGAAGTTTAGGCAAGTATAAGATATACAATTTGAACCTTGTAAATAAGCTACTATATTGGAAAACCACCATAAACTCACTTTTAACATTCCATTTGTTGAACAAAGTAGTATTTATAATACAATTATTCCAATTTCATTGACGATAAAGATTAAATATTTTTCTCATGATTGTCTATTTCATTTTCGATAATCATAACGAATTGAGCACGCTACCACCCATATTAGCTTAGCTCTGATAGTCATAATTCATATCCATTCATTTATTATATAGCATTTATAATAGGTATATCGTTGTTTATTTCATTTCGTATTCGTACAATTAACCTCACATTCTCAAATAATCTGTAAAAGTTTTTTAACACAGACTAGTTGTCTGTGGTTTTAAGTTTGAAACCTTAAATTTCGAGTGTTGCAAATTTAAACACAGCAGTTCGAATAATCTATGTTCTAACCTAAAATATTCATTTGCAGATTACACTGTTGTTGTTATTATGATATTTGTTATTATGTTAGCTTGCAATGAAAATCATCGAAGATTTGAAGAATCCCAACAGAATATTGAAGTTCCATACATATTTTCGAGAAATTTAAAAACAGTTTCCAAAATAATTGTGTGGATACAAAATGAATAAATGTGCCTTCTGATAGAAAGTAATTCCTTTATGAAATGAAGCATTTGATTTGTTCCAACTATCTCATAAAAATAATGATCTGCATCAATATTTTTGAAGCCATTAGTGTGAAAATATGGAAATGAAGTTTTATGGCTCTGTAATCAATGGAAAATGTTAGACTCCACTTGTAATCAAATTTGTTCTATAATATGTACCTACATTATAGCCAACTCTACTACTTGATTCATCTTGATTTTGCCATTGAAAATAAATGAGAAGTATTCAATATAAATATCCACAGTTGAATATCCTGTTTCTTTCAACTCACCTATTTGTTTTCATATTAAAACAATTATGGCACTCTTGGAAGTATGTCAATCATATGCTCTAGGATGAATTTATGGAAAAGCAAAAGAATGAAAGTATTTAATCTCAATCACATGAAAATTTGTCTAGTATGTTCTTAGTGGTATGTTTCGATGTGAGTTTGAATGACCCTCGAATAATACAGTATTGTTCGATAGCAGCAGTCTTTAGTGGGATATTGACTGTTGCCATTATAATGGAACTATTTTGTGAAAACTTTTTTAAACATGGGCTTTATGGGAAATCTGGACTTTTCAAAATAGAATGTTGATTTTAATAAAGTATCTTCTTATTATAAGAGCTGTGTCAAAGTTCAGTAATTTGTAATCAAATAGAAGAGTTGAGGTGAGCTTATTCAAATAACTTCATTTTCAAACTAAGTTGGCTAGTACTTCAATTCTAAAATCTGAGAACATGACATCATAGTAAATATTCATTTCTGTGGTTTTTTTTCCACAACAGAACAGAGTTGCATTTAGCTAAAGTACCCAATTTTTCGAATTTCACAGATAATTTTTTTTTTTTAAGATCAAGTTACTCGAAAACGGCGCTTTGTAGGAGAAAATATGAAAAATACTTTTATTTTTCAAATTAGCCAAATATTGTTCAATGAACGTTCAAATTATTTTTAAGAGTTGGGTTCTTCGAATTTCTGGTATTTTTATGTGATGTAATGTTCATAATGAAGAAACTGAAGGATGTGTAGGGGATCTTGTGTTCGGATAAGATGTATCACATCAAGGAAAAGCTATATTCCAAAAATCATTTCTTTCAATAGAACCATTTACGAGATATAGCTGAAAATCACATTTTTTTATCGATTTTCAACAGCCTGTATCTTTGTAACCGGGCCGAATCGGAAAAAACTGTAAAGGAAAAAAGTGTTTCTTTTGACCTTAGGAATCTTCGGTTGAAATATATGTACAAGTCAAAGACTCACCCTGTATATATATATATATATATATATATATATATATATATATATATATATATATATATATATATATATATATATATATATATACTACACGCATCCGTGAACAGGTTGTATATCTCAAGGAACGAAGGAGGTCGAGGCCTACTCAACCTGGAAATAACGCATCACAAAACAATATACTATATATTATACTAATAATACTGCACGACTCTGGGGCCAAACCATAGACTTCCACATGAGCACTCTAGAAATGTTAGAAATAGGATGCTGAAACAAATCACTGAGTCTCTCGGGGTCATAAAGAGCAAAAAGAGACATACAGGCTATAGATCGAGACGATCAGAGAACAAACCCGGATGAGAAACATAAGAGTACTGGAAAGATGCATTCCAGTCCGACCATAGCAAACCTTATGCAATATGATGCAGAAGTACCACTGAAGATTGAATGACTTAAATGAGCCTTACTGAATAAGTGAAGTAATAAAATCATCAGAAGAGTGAACTTACGTCGAGACCTCCAAAAATTCATCTGAAGATGAAAATTGAGACAACAAGAGAAAAACCCTATGACCCTTCATAGGTATTAGCTCAACGCTAAAGAGAGGTCCAAGAATTACATCGTCTTTTTACTATAGACTAATAAATAGAGCGTCGTACTTTCAAACAATGCAGGACGTTTTTTGATGAAATCGAAAAAACGTCTTTTGATGAATTTAATAAAGGTGATTTCGAATTACGAACTATGATTTCACATGAAATTGAAAAGATGCCTGAGAGGAACCACAGAGGCTCCTTTGGAGAAAATCCATATAAATTAGCCCAAGGAGGACGGTGAAAATTTATTTTGCCGGGGCGCTAAAATGACTGGCTGCGGCCATTCGTAACAGAAATATTAGTTTTTTCTTTTGAATGATATATGTTTCTAAGATGTGAACGGCCCGGAATTTGATTGAATTCTCATTTCATAGTATCAACTCCACATATTTTTCTTCTATATTCTTCTTGAGTTTTATTTGGTTCTGGTGGAGCGATGAGCATGAAATATTTAATTTTACCACAAATTCCTCGTCAGTCCATTTCCAGATCAGAATTCTAAATTATGCAGTTGGGAAACGACAGCGAAAAAAAAATAGAATAAGCGATATAATAAGAATAATAAAAAATGTCAGCGATTGTTTTCATTCTACACTGCCTCATATTTAAGACTCTAATTCTTAGCTTAATTCCTAAATCGAAGACTTTTATTTTCAATTGTAGCTAGACCAAGCATCGCTTGGTTATAGACTGTAGACGTTTCAACGTACCTTTACCAACTATTTTCGATAAATATCCTTTGTAGTAACTGGAAATGATCGGTTCAAAGAAGGAAATGACCTAGCAAATGGAATATAGCTGTTGTTTCATCATATTTTTCGATAAATATGCAAAGCGGCATTCACAAACTTCCTTCATTCCCTGTGCTCATGCCGCTCGATGAATAATAATAAAACGGGGAATATTTATAGTTTGTGGCGTGGCTATTGATGATTTCACATACTACATATCAGTTCAATACCAATTTATACTCTTTCTTCTTTCTTTGATTGGAATTAATTAGTAGGATGTTTGAAGTTCCAACTATAAACACAGGAACAGAAAACCGAATAAGATCTCAGATTTTGCTCCCGAACTATTTATATCTAACATATATCTAGGTATTCGATTTCATCATAAGTGGAGTGAAAGAAATGATAATAATTTAATGACCAGAAAAATGTACATTCAATCCATGAAGTAACTCAAGTGTGCTTGTTAATTTAATGTACATTCATGTACACGTCTGGACAGGGTCGCCACCAATCATTTTAGCGCCCCGGCGAAATAAAATTTCACCACACTGCGTTGGCTAATTTATATGAACTCTCTTTGAAGGAACCTCTGTTATTCTTCTCAGACATCTTTTGAATATCATATTAAATTGTATTTATGAATATAAAATCACCTTATCTGATTTTTGAAACGACGTTTTGTCGATTTCATCAAAAAACGTCCTTCATTGTTTAAAAGAACGACGCTCTATTTATAAGTCTATAGTAAACAGACGACTTAGGTCTTGAAAGTGCAAAAAGTCTTGTTTTATTAACTGAATTTGGCGCCCTGGCAAAATCTTCGGTATGCCGCTCCTGGCGGTGGCTCTGTGTCTGTTTTCACCTTATTCTAACTAACTAGATATTCGCGGATTATTCTACGCTATGTGGAGATCCTAGATCCTTAATGTTTGGGAGAGGACCGAAAATCCATTCTTACGCCTCTCGTCGCATTTTCTTCTATAGTTACCTACTGTCGGTGTAAACTTAACTATGATCTTATGTGTTTTCTACTGGTATTTGCACTTATGACTGCTCTTTTGTCAGTCTTTTTGACTGGGTCTTCCAATATTCTATGCTCTTTCATCAATTCTAAAAAAACTTATGGTTTTTCATTTACTATTTCTTTCATTTAATTTATTTAACAAAGTATAACAAACAGCAGGCAATATTTAAAAGTCAATTTATAAAAATAGTAGTAACAGTAATTTAAAAAAATTTGATGTATACAACAACACAATAAAAGAAACATATCATAATAGAGACAAAACAACACCATGATAACATTGAGTGTACTGGATCAATCCGTGACTTTCATCAAAGTAGGAATTCATCAGAACTGTAATAAACTCCTTGGATTCAATATTTTCGAAGACTTCTCTTGAAAAAAGTATCATCTGTCAAACTACCTGGCAAATGGTTATAGAACGCAACCCCTCAATAATTAAAACTTTTCCTGGAGATATTCAATCTCTGAAAGGGCGTTTCCAGAGAATTTCGATTTCTAGTGAAATAGTGATGGTGGTCTCCACTAGTGAGATATTTCGCATAATTATCATGCAGTCATGCACATACAAACAACACATATAAATATATTGAGAATAAAATGAAAGAATTCCGAATTTCCGAAAATGGTCCCGACATGAGGTTGTACTACTTATGGCGGCAATTATGCGTACTGATTTCTTCTGCTTCAGGAACACATCATGGCAGTGTGGACTATTCCCCCAAATCAAAAAGCCATAGGACATTCTACTGTGGAAAAGAGCATGATAAGCACTGAGCATGGTACATCCACGCTCCTAAGCTTCCTAAGCTCGGTCATGAGGAATAACACCGAAGATAATTTTTTCACTACGCTCTCCACCTGGGTATCGAATCTGAAATTTTCTTGGATAGTATAGAAATTTCACACTTCTCGTTCTTCCTCTTTCTAATCCAGTGTCAATAGATAAAATGTCAGTTTCCTCTCTATTCAGAAACAGTCTATTCGCCATTAGCCAGTCCTCTGCTTCATTAAAAGCCGCTTCTGTTCTTGGCGTCACATCATCCTCACTGCTATTCAAGAACTACGTATCGTCAGCATTGTTACGAATCAAGTCGCATACCACATTAGCAGGCAGATCATTCAAATAAATGAGGAACAATATTGGACCCAAATGGAATCTTGTGGAACTCCTTTGAGTACCCTTTGGAGTGATGATTGTTTTCTACCTGAATCCACGTATACTGAAATCTGTTACTCAGAAATGAAATAAACAACCTGAGCGGCAAACCTCTAATGCTATAAAATTCTAGTTTTTGTGTAACAATTGAGTAGACAACATTGTCAAACGCTTTAGATAAATCACACAATGTCAGTTGTATTTTTTTTTCGATCATTTAAAGCCTCCACCATCCGCTCAACGATATCCAAAGCTGAAATAGTTAATCTATTACTTCTGTACTCATGCTGTACCTTTGATATTAATTCATTCTAATTAATTCTAATTTTAATTAATTCGTTCCAAGAAAATAATCAGCTTCCTTTTTATGATAGTCTCTAGAATTTTTGACATCGATGGTAAAATTGATATTGGTCTGTAGTTTTCTGGTGACCGTTTATCCCCAGCTCTTTTGTATATCGGAATCACCTTGGCAATTTTTTGTGAGGACGGAAATACTCCTTCAGTGAGACACATGTTGATAACATATGATAGGGGCTCCGAAATCACATCGATTATTATTTTTATCATCCGCGTTGACATACCGTAGGAATCCACAGCTGTTGAGTTTTTCAGGGATCTCACGATTTCAATAATTTCCTGCGGTGTTGTAGGATTTAAAGAGAATGAACCCGAATTAGAAATCTTGACCTTATTTAGTTTATGCTTAAATTGCTTGTCTTTTTCAGTATTCACAACTTTTATACTTTTTTTCTCCGAAAAATTACTGTACATATATGGGTCCAACTGAGCCTCAATCCCCTTATAAGATCTTCTATAGTTAGGTGAGGTGGACTTGATATTTGAACCTTGTAACGCATTTTTTTATTTTTTTGGAGTTTTCCATATTATGCCATGCCATCTGATAGTAGTATAACTTTATTTTTATTTGTTCATTTTCTCCTCACTGGCCAGTAAAAGTCAGATATTCGTCCAGAATCACACCAAGAATTTGGCTTCCTTTCGATTTTGTATTATTATATTTCCATATTTCTCCTTCTTTCCTTCTTTGCTTTGTTTACACTGAAATTGGAGATTTCTGCTTCTTGGAGATAGAGAAAGGGAGAGAGAAAGCGTATAGTTGAAGAATGGACAATATGAGACCTGCGTTATTTAACTAGAGGTAACGTTTGGAAAGCCATCTAGATAGGTATATGAGGTATTAACTTAGTTCATAGAATATCAACATAACGCGCAATTATTGTATTTCATCAAAATGAGGAGAAGCGGTGACTGGCTGATCATTTTGAAATAAAAATAATATTTATTTCGCCTGTTCTTCTTAGCCCTTAGCGGGAAGTGAGAAGCCGACGGCGAGGAGATTTTCCTATCCTACGCGTATAGGCTAAAGTCGGAATATTTTTTCCGCGTCAAAATTTTACAGGGCACGTCAACAAAAATATTTAACGTTAACAATTTGAAACATCTACAGAAATATCGACAGAAATCTAAAATACACACATTAAATATACTCGACAACATGGCTGAAGAACCAACATAAAGATTTCAAAGAATTATTCGGTTGAATAACATATATTCTCGATTAATATGGACTTTACATTCTTCTGGAAGATCTTTCGATTCCATTTCTTCATTCACGTAGGTAGGACATTGTACATTTTCACTCCCAAGTAGTTGTAGTTGTTTTGTGTCTTGCTGATTCTATGTTTACGTGGAACGAGCTGATCCTTTTCACGTGTGGAGTACATATGTAAACTTGAGTATTGTACAAAATTATGCAGATTTGCATGCACATGAACCAAACATGCAGGTATAAAGCAGGAGGGAATAGTTAGTATTCTATAGCTCTTGAAAAATTTTCTGCGACTTTCTCTTGGAATCACTTCGGATATCGATCTTAATGCCTTCTTTTGTCTTCTGTTGTACTCGGTTTGCCTCCGAACAGGATCTCCACAAAAGAATCCCATACGTTGCTATGATATGGAAGTGAGCATGGTAGGTGAGCAAAGCTGGTTTCCTCATTAAACATATATTTTATTTTTCTAATGAAATATATCGCTGCCGATAATCTTCTGCACATAATATCGATGTGCGATCCTCAAATTGTTCAATGTTTGATTAAATGTCTTTATCTCACGATTTACATTATGACTAGGCCTTGAGTAAAGTAGTAGACCATGTAGATTTGGTCTCAAATCTTGGACGATTCGTAGAAGTTGTTAATCATTCATTAGTTATAATGATATCCGGACTTCATAAGTCTTGAAAACAACCGATAGCCTACTTCTTTACTAAAGATCAGGTAAAAAAAACTCATCTCAAATAATATTAATTGAAGAAGACACTGCAAGAAATGCTAATGACTCAATGAGCTTTGCTTCTGAAAAAACGCCATGTATAGGGACTTGCGTTTTCTTAAGTTATGTTTTCCCGAAAAGTGACTCAATGTCTTTTGCACCTACGATACTTATGAGGTGGGAATTAAGTGGGTGAGAGCCCCACACAAGTCCTAGCAGCGTTACATCACTAGCCCAGCTGCTAGGAAAGGCTGTTAGAAATTGTTCACTCCTCAGGGCAAAAAAAATTAAAAAAAAAGTGTGAAACAGACAGAGCTATAATTTCACTTCATATTGTTCTATTGATATCAACTTACATACTTTCAAGAAAGATCTATTCAGTGCAAAATCAATTTTTCATTTTGTTCCGAAATTCAAAAGGCTTGGAGTTTCGCCAAAGAATTGAAGATTCCAATTCTAAATCAACCCTTCGATTTCCTGGATTGTTGTTAGTAATTACAGAAATTATTATTTATTTTTTGTCATTCCTCGAAAAAAATATTTCCTTCTTCAATAGTAGAGTGATACAATATGATAAATCTAATATGATTCAATTAGTTCATTAATTTCTGTTCACAAATATCAATTTGTTCAATTATGTGCTATAAAAAATATTTCAATGTTGGTTGAGAATTATTACTGAATGCAAAGACTTACAAATTATTAATTTGGTTGAATAACTTCACTGAAATATTCAATTAACGCCTAACGGTAATTAATATTACAGTTTTTCACAATTTTCAGTGCAGGTTTTCATTCAAACTGTTATATTATTTAGAATTATGATTATGATTATGAGGAACACCACCACAAGACTGCTCAGTTCAAAACGAAAATAGAGATATTTCTTTTTACAAATCAAATTTTTATGGTGTTTGCACATAATTTACTTAAACTATAATCTGCATAAGAGAAAGTGAATATTTTTATTTCGAATGAAAAAATAATTGGTAAATTTTCGTTTTTCGCAAAAAATTGTATGATATGTACTTCGTACAAAGAACTGATTATTTGCTTTGAAAAAAAGAAAGAAGATGAAGTGAATGTACAACTTTGTACACCGTACAAAAAAAAAAAAGTTTGGTCCTCGTAGGAGCGCCAGAGGGGAAATTAATGGGTATAGTATATCCAAAGTCACTTGAACTAGTCCATAAAAACTCTTGGCCATAGATGTCCCTTTGAATTGGATACCGCGATCTGCTAAATACTGGGGTTCATTTGAAAGTATTGTTAGGCAATAAATTCAATGGCCCCTAAGGAATTTCTGGAAACTTGGACAACCCTTGTATAATCGAATTATTCAGCTTCCTCCAAGTGATTTTTGATATACTATACCAAAATTTGATTGATTCACGAAAAGCCACGTAGTGGTAGTGGTAATCCTTCGTAAGGTGACAAATGCGCCGAATCAAAGTCGTTTGTTCCAATGGATATCAATCGGGTCGTCAGCATCAACATTTCAAACGACTCTACGCAGTTAGTTAGTTAGTTAGTTAGTTAGTCTTCTTGTTTCTTTGTCTTTGATCCTGATATATAATGAATATACCTACTATGTATTTCCTTTTTTGCTGAAAAATAATAAAATACAGAATATTCTTGCATCAAAAAGGACTACTGTTACAATTCAAAATAAACAGTTTTCGGCTATATCGTCTAATGTAAACTGAATAACGAATATCTAAATTGTTTGTTCTATTATGTTCTTCATTTTAGTATCGATGTAGAATGTTGTGAATAATGCTATTGAACTTGAAGTTTGTCTCATTGCTTATCTTCCATACTATTGGGTACGTTCTCTACTTTTGAGAATGGGTAGATATTCCTTTGTCCAGATTTTCGAATTAACAACCATAACATTAATATTCGTATTTATCTGTGTTGGATCGAATTCAATTCTTTATTCAATTCAAAAATGTATGTTTTTTACCCATATGAGCTCCTGCCAAGTTCTTGTAATCTGGTGATTTGAAGAAATTCGCAATTGAACAATTGAGTTTAGGTATTATATTATCAAGAATGGTATTCATTCAATACTTTTGAAAGGTTCGAAAGAATTATTTTAAAAAAATGGAAAATTTGATTTATTGCAACTTCCTCAATTTTCAATTGCTACAATGGCTACACAGTGTATCATTGTCGTCAATGAAGAATACACAACAGTGTACCTATCGAATACAAGGCTGTAGGATGAATTTTTATTCAAATCAATATTACACAAGAACAAATTATTTAATGAACTACCTACTTAATAGAGCTCTACGTGCTGCTGGGTCGGTGGATATAGATTTGTTTCACGTTAAAATTTTTCAACTAAAACGTTTTTTTGAAGTGTTTCATTAGTTTGTAAGCTTTTTTGGTTTGAGTTTTATTTCTACTTGTTTATTTTCTCAAAGAAATTCTGTTAATTTTTATTCCATACTTCCTAATAATTGTAAAATGGCATGCCAGTTCATGGTTAAATGAATGAATATTCGATTTTTCTCGATTCTTTCTACTGAAGAAAAAAATCGAATTATCAAGTAAATTATGATATTTTTGAACTGAATTTAGGAACTCTGACAAAAATTTCTACTGGCAAAGCATCTACATCTCTGAAAATGATCCATTATATGTTTCAGGCGTTCAGAGAAAATGGAAAATAAGAACAAAGCTGTTAGTTATCAATGTATTCGTATTTTATATTAATATTCGTATTTGCCCTCAATAATAGCCCAAAAAAATCGGAATCAGTTTTCCAATCAATCAAACGACGACACGAGAGTCATTAGCGATAGTGATCGTGCACTCTTTGGGAACTCATGTACAAATTTCACGAATGCGGATTACGTAGGAATCGTGGGATCCCCTCGGGGTTCCCCTATACTGAAGGAGTTGTACCACAGCTGTCGTATCAGCCCTCCGACCAGAGATGGTTCTGGGACTAATTTGAATATTATTCGCTTTCGGAAAATTGCACTAAAGAGGCTTGAAAGGGATACAAGACCGAGAATTCGATGACTCTCATGACGGAATTTAAAAAATATGCTAAGAATGTATGATGTAGGTCGGAGCAGGAGAGGGGTTAACCTAAGCGGCCAGGTGTTCCAGGGACTGATTGATTCGTAGGTGTAAATAGATTTACCGATTCGGTTTGAAGATGTAACACATAATTCCTATTAATTCCTTGAACTGGCAATAATTGAAGTGAAATTTTATTTCCGAAGAACCGGTATCTTCTAGACTCTAGAGGGATTGTCCAAATTTTTTCTTCTAATCAAAGGAACTTCGACGGTAACAGGTCATTCATTTTTTATAATACAGGGTATACTAAGAGCTAGAATATATCGAGAACAATAAGACTAGGAGAAAAAGATTCAAGGAGCCCTGATTTCTTTTTTCGAAATAATAAGACATCAGAAATCATATATTAAATTTAAAAACTTTTTGTTATATCACATCGATAGACATGAATGAAACTTTTGAAGCCATTCATTTCCCTTAATAATTGAATTCGGACATATCTTCACAAAATGTTTTTATGTTATTTATGATCATTAATTAAAAATTCGAATTATATTTCATCAAAGTTGAAATTTTTGTAATCAATTTAGAATTAAGTTTCGATAGTAAACATCTGATTGAGTATGACGCATCAAAGAAGATTTGATTGATGAAAATTCCAAAATTTAAGTGACAGCAATTCCATAGACTACCATAGACATGACGCAGATGAAGATCATCGAGAGCTGAAAAAAAATTTACGATTGACGATTGCGGCGAGAATACATTCGAACTCGACATCAATAAGAAAAATCGAAAAAAGGCAGAAGTAGAAAGTTGCGGTGAATTGAAAGCATAAGAATTACGTGAATAAGAATTGCTTAAAAAACCGGATAGCAGAAGTTTGAAGGTTGTGAAAAATTAAAGGAAATTGAAGAAATTTAATGAAAAATAATAGGTGTAATAGAAATCTGGAAGCAGACGAATATAATTATTATTATTATTATTATTACAAGGTAAAGAGTTGAGGCCAAGCCTATAAACTCACAAAAATTGAAATATATGAAAAAATACACCGAAACTTAAAAAAAATGCATTACAAAAGAAAATATATATAATATATATAATGTGTTTGATTGAAGGCAAGAGAAAGAAAATAAAATTTTGGATAATCAATGAATCAATAGGTACAATCGACGTAATTCAAAAGGACATTGAATAACAAACAATTTAAGATGAGTTTGAATAACTAATTAGTTAGGTAAGTTAAATTATTGTTGTGTTTTGGTCAAAAAGTATATAAAAAAAATTTAGTAGTCTTTAATGTTCAAATATAATTAAATAATTCAAAATTCTCTGTTGAGTTCATAGATAATTATTGGGTTTCATACCATATATTCAAATTTAGAAATAGTAGGTGATAAGTTTGTTATAAAAGATAAATAGTTAAGTAAGAAAAAAAAAAATTCGAAATTGAGTGACAGTGCCATAGATATTACTGAGTTCATAGACGATCATCGAATTGAGAAATGAAATTGAAAATCCACGATAGCGAGAAAAAAAAATGAGGAGAGATGTCAAGCAGAAAAATGTGAGAAGTTCAGAAATTTTTTGAGAAAAGTTGAATTGGATTTAGATAGAATTTGGAGCAGAATTTTGAAAGGGGATCGAATTGGAATTGGAAAGAGAATGGAATTGGAATTCGAGTAGTATAGAATCGGAGTTCCAGTTTGGAAGAAGATTTTATAGCTGGTAAATGGAAGAGAATATTCTTTAGATGAGTTTTTTTCAAATTGTTAAATGTTAATTTTTATTTTTATGTTATGGTCTGAATTGTAATGGATCATTTTGTTTGAATGGGTTTCTTTTTTATGCCATTTTAACTTTACAACATCATCTTGTCTTTCTACTATTGTGTCTAGGAAAGGTACACATTGTTCCAAGTTTTCTACTTCCAAATGAATTTAAAGTTTTTGGAATAATAGTTAAAACACTCCAACGTAGTCTGTATATGTGTTTTTGGAACTATAATTATATTATTATATAATATAATTATAAGTCGTCTAAGAATTTCTTTAAAATAGGTATATTGAATGCTAACTTTTCCACACATGATTTTACTAAGTGATCCATGACATATTGGGCTAGCCTTGGATTTAGTTTGAAACCCATAGCACACCCAAATATTTGAAGGTAATATTTTTCTTCGAATATGCAATAGTTGTTATTCAATATAAACAATAGTATTTTCTAAAACAAGTTGCAGAATGGGCTCCTATTTCAACACGAATGCAAGTTTTTAAACGCATGAGTGTTGGAATTGCCTTCTGCAACGAGTATTAGACGATATTTTATCTATTTCAGTCAAGTTTTGTGAAATTTTGTCGAAATTCAATGAAAAATTCAGACTTTATAGTCCGGGAGCCAGGTGCAAATTTGGTTGATTATTTGTTCTCGAGGGATACTTGGTGAGATGCATCAGATAATAGTAATGAAAAGCCTCGTGAACGTCAGCTACGACTCGGCTGGGGGGGAAGAGCGGCGGCAGCCCCCCAAACACGAAGAAAAAAAAATACATTCAGTCATATCCTCCCAACTGAAAATTTGTCAAATTGTAGCTAACCCAATATCTAGACGAAAACATACAATCAGCTGGCTATTACATAGTGTATTATACGTCAGCTGGTGTCTCAAACATGAAAAAAAAATTATATTTTCAATGATATCCTCTCAAACTATTTTCTATGTAACACTGGCGTGTGATGCTTCGATCTTTAGAAATAATAAGAATAACTAAAGAAACGTCATTTTCTCCCACATGAATGTGAATTGAAAATTAAATTTTTTTTCATGTTTGAGGCACCAGCTGACACTATGCTATAGCCAGCTGATTGTATGTTTTCGTGTAGATATTGGGTTAGCTACAATTCGACAAATTTTCAGTTGGGAGGAAATGACTGAATGTATTTTTTTTTCTTCGTGTTTGGGGGGCTGCCGCCGCTCTCCCCCCCAGCCGAGTCGTAGCTGACGTTCACGAGGCTTTTTATTACTATTATCTGATGCATTCTACTAATTACCGTTGGAGAGGAACTTGGATCTGTTACTGGCTACTATTACATCTTAGTGACATTTGTATTGTGTCTTGGCAGTTGGTGTCACTGTTACGAAAATTGACAGTTTACGGATTTTGAATATGAATCGTACATTTCGAATTTTGAAATAATTTATAAATACGTGTGAAGAAAACCACATTTTATTAGTGTGCTTTCCTTTAGTTTTCTAGTTACCTGGAATGTCAATAACTGACATTTCAGAATTGTCAAAAAGATATTCTGTTTTATTTTATAATTGTGATAGAGGCTTTAAATGTAGTTTCCCTCATTTATTGCAGAGAAACACAATTAAGTCGATATCCAAATAACTAGGACTTATTATATACGCATTAAATTCGTGAATTATGTCTGATGAAATCGATTAAACACTAACAGAATTAAGAAAAATTGCGAATAATGTCGCAAATCATTTCACTAAATCCAAATTTTATTATCTTGACAATTGACGTGTATTAAATTTTGATAGGATTGGATGTATATAAGTGTTCTGTGGGATTGGATTTCTGTGTAGACAACCAAAAAACGAAAAATATAACTCAAAAACAATTCTGTAATGAGTTCATTACAGCACTGTTTTTAGAACTGTAATGAACTTATTACGATACTGAAATAGAGAAAATTATTTCTATAAACAGCTCCGTATTGATGTTTGTATGTTCTTTAATTATGTCCCACTTTTGTTTTAGGACTTCAATAATGTCATTTTTGTCTAGGTTACAAAAAAAATTTATGACGTCTAGGGAGATAAGTGTGTAGTTTTCTGGTAATTTGAAATTGTTGACTGTTGTTGCAAAGTGGAATGTATCTTTGACATAATATTGGTTTCTTTCGTCATAAGTGGATTTCAAAATGTCAGCAATGAATTTAGATAAGGAATTCATTGGACTATTTATGCTTGATATTATCGGCCTCTTGGGATAACCATCTTTATGAACTTTTGGATTCCCGCAAAATCTTGGCGCAACAGAGTTGTATGTTATCATCTGCTCCATTTGTTCTTTTGTTATGTAGGTATTTCAGTTTTTCTAGTTGTTCAATATATTTATTACATTTTGTTTGTGATGCCTGAGTGGGATCTCTGGGTAGTCTCTTGAAATTTTCGGATTCTAAAATAGATTGAATCTTTTCATAATTTTTTCATCCATTACAACTATCGCTGCACCCTTGTCACTGAATCATTGAATTCGTGTATTTTTCGATTCAATAGTTGGTAATTATACTCAAATAGTCCCATTATACTAATCACATTCGATGTTATATGATTTATTTTGAGGTTTTCACAGATGTATGATGGAATATTATAAGGATACATTTTGGGGTATATTATTCCATGTGAAATAATTGGTAACGTCTTTATTTCGACGTTGCTATATCTGGATATTTGTTAGTAAAATTGGAAGAAAACTTATATTTTTACGATGGTCCTGTTGACGAGTGAAAGAAAGAAGACATATTACGAAAGTGTTAAAAAACAAATAAAATATAATAATATATCTAGACAGTTGACACAAAAATCCCAAATTTTAAGTAGTATGTTTTGGTTGAAAAATGTTTTATTTTGATGACGTTTCAAATTGAAGAATTATGTTTCAATGTCGAAAAAATCAATGTAAATTGAACTAGAACAAATGTTTTGTAGTTGTGCGAGTTTCTTAGACATAACCTCGCATTGTGTGAGTAAATTATCATACTGAATTATTGTTGAATAGAATATGTGAAAGATTTGTATTGTATTTCAGAAGCCCTGAAGAAGAATTAAATAAATTTGAAAGGTTGGCAAGGAATAAAGAGTTTTCTTTTATTTTCCAAAAAATCGAGTATTTATATATTTTTTTTTCAAACATGACGTGGGGTTAATCCAGATTGTCCGGGTACCAAAGCGCCAAAGGCAATCTTTTCTTTTAGTGGGGATAAATTATCTGCCGTATATATACAGGGTGATTCAAGTTCGACGGCCTATTAGATGTTTCTGGAGAACGGGGCCGATTTGAAATCTGAAAATTCGGAATATGACATTGTTCATGATGCCCCATTCAGCTGAAATATTGTCGAAGTTCTGGCACTTCCGGTTATACAAGAATTGAAAAAAATGTTCTCAAAAAAAACTTTTTTTTTCATTTTATGTCTCAGATATTATCAAGATTTTCATTTTCAATTACTCTTTGCTAAAATTATAGCCTGAGTCCTCATAATTTTCAAATTATTAAAAAAAAACTCTAAAAAAGAGAGAATTTCCTTAGTCACAATTGCGTGAATTATTTTTACTGTGAATATCCTATGCATATACTCAATCACTTTTTCAAACTAGAATGATGTTGGAATATCGTGCATATCCTGAATTTGAAAAATATCATCACAGGGTGATTCAAATATTGTGCCAAAAATTGTGAACAAAATTTGATCATAACTTTCGATTTTCAAATCAGAACCCTATTTTTTTGTGACTTCGTTGGATTCTACGCTGAAGAATAAGGGTAGTGTCCAAACATGATAAAGCTCTCAAATTAAATTATTCAAGAATTATTCGAGATTCTAAGAATTTATGTTATACGTAGGGACAATTTCATTCGATCTGTTTCCAGACAGACTAGCAATAATACTCTATGACCATAGAAATTTAAATATCTAATTACTTTACATGTGTCAGGTGTTTTCATTATCAAAGCTACACTAATTTGATTTCATGAATTGAATTTCCGATATTCAAATAACAAAATTCTGAATATACTTTTCTCTATTTCTGTATCGTAATGAGTTCATTACAGTTCTAAAAAACAGTGCTGTAATGAACTCATTACAGCATCGTTTTCAGATATATTTTTCGTTTTGTGGTTGTCTATGCTGACTTCCAATCCTATCAAATTTCAACAAACGTCAATAATTGTCAATATTATATAATTTGGGGATATAGAGAAATGATTTGCTACATATTCGCAAATTCTCATAATTCTGATAGTGTTCAATCGATTTCGTCAGACATAATTCACGAATTTAATATGTAATTGTAAATTATGTCTAAATTCGAAACATACGATTCATATTCAAATTCCATAATCTGTCAATTTTCGTAACAGTCACACCAACTGCCAAGATACAATACAAAAGTCACTAGGATATATAATCTGAATTTTTCATTGAATTTCGACAATATTTCGCAAAACTTGACTGAAATAGAGAAAATATCGTCTAATACTCGTTGCAGAAGGCAATTCCAACACTCATGCGTTCCAAAACTCGCTCCTTCGTCGCTCGTTTTCGAATTTCGCATTCGTGTTGGAATAGGAGCCCATTCTGCAACTTGTTTTAGAATATACTATTCTCTAATTATGTGGCAAATCAGTTCATTCCGGTTCATCTTGTGAAACAAAATAGACTGGAACGGATTCATCTATTATCTGTCAAATTTGTGATACAGAAAATTGTTCTGCCAACCAACATTTTTCAATGCAAAAAGCACTCATAGATATTTATGGAAATTTCCCTTAATTTCAATAAAAAAACAGTGAATTCGGAAACTCGTACAGAAGGCTCATTCTACCACTCGTCCATTTTGACCTCCATGAAGAATATCAATAACTTCTGCACTTGTATTATAAATATCTAATTCCATATTCACGATGAATGCAACAGAATTGTTGGTAGAACTCATCGAATTTTAAATCAGAAATTTCCTCATTTTCTTGAAAGGATGTTTCATACTTCATGAATATCCATTATATTGGAGTACCTACCTAGAAGAAAAAACCTGTAGCTACCAAATGAGAGATTATCATGCAGGATTCCTGTGTGCCAATTCTATTCATATAAAAAAGTGGTAGAATACATTTTATGAATTCAGAAAAAAATCAGCGTGGTGATGAAAAGGGAGTAACAGAAAGTTTGAAACATACTTCCGAAATATCTTCTCGTCAATTGATGGTAAATGTGGATATTTCTGATTGAATGCTCGACAAGTTCTCGAAACAATTCTGTTGCATTCACCCGGGATATGGAATAGATCCAGAATTTCATTATTTGAATAACGGGGATTCATATCGTGAAATTATAATCTACTAGCTTCAATAATGAGGTTAAGATTTTCAGTGAAATATTGCTGAAGAATGATTTCAACGTTTACATTAAAAACATCCTCCGAAAATTTTAAAGGGGTGCTATGAGAAATATTTTTATTGGAAATTTTGGTACTGGATTATTTTGTTCATGAAGTTTAGCCCATCGTAGTGAAAAAAAAATGTACCGAGCTACTGCTGCACATTACACTAATAAATTGTCTATTTTATAGTGATTTCAAAGAGGTATCACACAAGTCATTTGTTATTCATAGAAAAAAGATATGGCTGTTTTTATCCAAATGGGTACGTTTCTGACAAAATCAAGTTTGTTAATTCTGTTAAGAAATCTTCCGATGTTGCATTACTTAGTGAACAATGGCAATTGTTTACGTGCGAAAATGTTACTCGCATAATTATTCACCTCAACGAAATTCAATTTTGCCGCAAATTTTGGAAAACATCATGCAGATCCAGATTTTTTTAGTAAGATCATTTGGAGCGACGAGTCTGCCTGTTTTTATATATATATATATATATATATATATAACTATAACTATATATATATAACTATAACTATATATATATATATATATATATATATATATATATATATATATATATATATATATATATATATATATATATATATATATATATACGGTATATTTCAGATCTTGGATATAACAGGTCTTATTGTATAAGAAATAATTTGGTTTAATCCTTTATTTTCTAAACGTTTCGGAGATATCTCTCCTTCTTCAGTAGTATACAATTCTCAGTTTCTCAACTTATGTCACGTCAATCGTCATTGTTGTCACCGTGTTTATCATAACAATGACGTGACATAAGTTGAGAAACTGAGAATTTTATACTACTGAAGAAGGAGAGATATCTCCGAAACGTTTAGAAAATAAAGGATTAAACCAAATTATTTCCTATACAATAAGACCTGTTATATCCAAGTTCTGAAATATACCGTTTATACTAAACAGGTAACAACTACACCTCGATTTATATATATAATTTGAAAATAGCTACCTGTGTTATTGGAGAAAACTTTTCACGTTAATATTTTTCACTTTCCAATATTTTTTGGAACAAGTGTTAAAACTTGATATTGATATTATATTTGTAATTTCACAGTATTGTGGACAACTAATGAGAAATAAATCAATAACCGTAATCTTCACTATAACACATTAATGTGGATTGAATATCCCAAAGCGCACAAAAGTGCACCCTATAACCCTTCATTACCATTGCATCTGTGTTTCGATGAAAAATAATCGTAAGAGGTATAAGAATCGAGTCAGGATCCCGGGATTTATTCCAAATTCGTCTTCTGGGCCATCACGGGGGTAACCCGAGAGGTATTAAGGACAAAAAACGGAAGGATCATGTTGCTAAGGGATGTTACATCTCGCGTTTACCTGAATCGCTTCACCCTTTTAGAGTCAGTTAAATTCCGGTAAGTTTTTTCTTCAAACGCTTCTTTTGGAGGAAAGCTTTTTTCGTAGATGCAGGTGATGGGAAGCGGAAAGGATTTTACGTTTTTACGTGCACTTCCTTGAGATTTACATTTAGGTCGTGAGATTATAATATTCAGTACGCTTCATTATGGGCTGTCAAAAATTGAATGTCATTTCGGCAATCAGTCGTCGTGGAAGATGGAGAAGACCTTTTTGAGACTATGCAAGTAGTTCTCAATTTTTCTCAATGATCATGTTGTAGCAATTATTCAAAATGCCTGAGCCCAGCCGGTTTAACTGAATGGTGACCCACAATTCCATAAAATGAAAAGTGGCAATTTCCAATCAAACATAAACTGTATAAACTGTCTTTTTCACCACTAGTTATAATTTAATATTATTTATTTATTAAGCGTTTGACTCTCCAGGCCCATAGGGTGTAAACCGTTCGTAGTAGAATACTATACGTACACCCTAGCAAAACTGACAGTCATAATCCTAGGATTTCCTGACCGCAAGATACATTTTTACATTTCTAATCTTAAAATTCTTATAATTTGCATTCATAAAATTATAGGAAATGCACTATCTATCTACTATCTGGCAGTCTGGCACCAAAGTTAGTTGAAACAAGTACTATCACACTACACAAAATCTTTATCAGTGGTGTGAATAGACCTCAAGCAAGATATATTTTGTTCTAGAATCTACAAAGTGAATCGAATATTCATATCGAAATGATCTTCATAAAAATAAACCCGAGTAGGTAGGTACTCATCGTTATTCCAGTTAAATCTCGCCTTGCAAGTTTAAGCCATTTGTCTCGTGTATTTTTATTTTGTGGAACGGAAGCAAATAACTTGTCTGTAGTTTTTATTGTTGTTTTATTACTTTGAGGGACCCAAAATACTTGTAACTTTTGGAATTCATATTTATCAACAAAAAATAACGAAATTATTCAATGAACGAAGTCTCCACGTACAGTTGTGTATTTGTTATACAGAATACAGAAAAAATAACATATTTATATTGAGGGGCTTCTTCTTCAGCCTAATAAATAGTGTCAAATTCGAAAATTTTTCTCCGGGGGGAATTTCAACATCCAGAGGGTTTAGTCAAAAATTCGTTTTGAATTTGAGAGATAGTTTTTTCTTGGGAGAGGTATCGATAATGCTCCGAGGGGTAATAACTTCAACTCCCTCCCAGATACCCCCTGAATTCACTACAAACAAATCATTTCCAATCTTTTTTCCACCAAAAGTTGACTGAAAACAAAAAAAGGACCAAAAAGGAGTACCTAATACATGTTATAGATTCCATTTTTAAACGACCCATTCTGAGTAGTTTTAAGTCAATTTGAAGTACACCAAATTATTCAAGGAAGGTTAAATCCTGCAACTTTCTCTGAAGAATCAATGGATAGACTTTTGTTGAAGACAATACAACAATTCCATTCCGAACGCCTCATTTATAACATAATGAAACAAAGTAATTTTCACAAATCTTCGATTAGTGTAAATTAGTGTTTATTAGTGTTTGATTATTTCAACAAGTTGTCAAGTTCCCAAATACTCACAAATCTTAAGTCTAAGCTCTATTGAAGCGACTGCGTAGGTGCATTAAAACGAAGATTGATTAAAAGTCATCCAACATTGAACCACTAAACGATATCTTCAACATAAGATATAGAGACATATATTTTGTCACAGAAGTTTAAATTAATTGCGTTAAAGACATTCCTTAAATGTTCAAGCATGTTGAAGCAGAATATTATTTCCATTGTGCACTGAAATAATATCATATTAATTTCAACAGTCGGAAACATTAACTCCAAAAATAGTAAAAGATCATACATAAATTTTAAAAAAAGAAAGAACTCTGCGAAAAAAGAATATATTGTTTGGGCTCATATTCGGATCATACTTACCTACCTGCGTTTCTCAAATGATGAAGCATATACCTAAAACCCCTTTCTTTATTAAAAAAATCCCGGAAATATTCCCAGGATTTTACATAATTTCACCTCTTTCTGTTCAGGTAAAAGATTTGTAGTGAGAAAGTATCAAAGATATCAGAATGCAGCTGCGAAAATACCAATTTTTTAAGGAAATAGCATTTACATGTTTTATTTTTTACCTGTCTAGGTGTCTGGTAGACCAAAGGGGTGAGAAATTTCAGGTAGAACAAGGAAGTGTGCGATATAGTTAGACTTTATTGGGGAAACCCGATATCGGTACCTTAATCTTTCGGAGATTGAGTCTGGGGTGAGAATTGGATATTGGGAAACACTGGATAATTGCTTTCATGCTGCTCTGATTGTGATGTACCTGGTGTAACATTTTTATTAGAATTGTCTAGATAGATTTCATCAGAGTGAATGATAAGTTATTGCAAAATTTTCGGTCGGTATTTTGAATATATTTCTGATATTTTCTAGAGTGAGTACATACTTATCTCATGTATTTTTAGACACTTTCATATTTCATGTTTCAGAAATAAAGAATAAAATGGGTATGTTTTTTGGTTTGTATTCGAGTTAATGTATTTGACAAATTCGATAGATCTTCAATTTCAATATTGTCAATTGTAATAATTTATTATTGAAAGGTGGTAATTTATGTTTCTTATTAATAACAGTCAGATAGGATGTATCACACATTTTTAACCATTTTTCCTGATTAAAGAACCTACTGAAACCGCTCGGAAAGCTGATATATTCTTTTCGAATTTTTTGGTTTTTCGCAGAGCAAATAACCTCTGCTAAAAACGATATAGAAGTGGAGTGTCAAATTCATGACAAGAAGAAAAAAAAATACTTAAAAAAAAATATCGGTTTTATTCGAAATACTCGAATTTTAATACAGAATGTAGTTCTGAATAGTATGTTGTCGTTTTAATGTAATGGTGTATATGTATTAAAAATGTATTCATAATTTTTATATGCTTTTTTTTCATCCATCAAATGATTTCAAATGAGTGATAAAAGTCATTGTGTTCAATATCACGTCATTCTATGTTTTGATGGCACCACATGAATTATTGACTCTTAAAGATTCGTCAGATGTATAAAATTAGAAACTTGTTTTTAAGAGCCTTTAGTATAACTATCAACAATTGATGAGGGTCAAACGACACTTGACACTTGAAGAATTAAAGAAAACTCTTCACTTGCCCACCTTCTTTTTGAATTTGAATTCTTCTTCAGGGCTTCTGAAATACATAACAAATCAATCACATATTCAGTTCAACAATAATTCAGTTCATTTTTATAATTCACTGATAACTACAAAACATTTGTTCCAGTTCAATTCACATTGATCCTTCGGACGTTAAAACGACAAAAACATTTTTTTTTAATCGAAAAATCAACTAAATGAAGGAGCCCTTTTCAACTAAAAAGACCTCTTAAGATCTCTCATTTATTCTTCTTGTATCTACCGTCTAGATATATTGATTTCTTGTATGTGACATTTTCGTTTTCTGTGTTCTGTAAAAGTTCACCTAACTTTTCTTTCGTACCTATTTTTAACAAGTATCCATATACAGCACAAAACTTTGTATCTGTCTCTTTGTTTCTAATATTTTCTTTTTTGTTTATCCCTATCATCTCCAGTATCAACCTTCTTTTGAATTTTTTTCTTTTTCTTCTTCGAAATTTGATTTATGTTTTAAATTGCTAGTGTACATTTTTGAGGATAGTAATATCTGATTTATGTAATACTAATCTACTTTTCAGCCATTGAGAAGTATACAGGGAGTACAATTTTAAAACGGCTTAACTTCAAGGGGAGATTATACAAGTGAATTTGCAACAAAAAATGTCATATAACATATGGTTGAAATGTTGGCGGTTATTCTTTAATTTAAAATTTCTTGATTCCACGGAATTCATCACTTTTTTCCATAAAACCAATTATATCTTATTCATTTCTACGTCCTAATCGAATTTGTTCATATATTCCGAAAGTGCATTAAATTTGCCTCAATATGAGAAGTCATGAGGGACAAAAGATTTTTACTGACGAGTATGGTGAAGTGGTGAATACAAATATTCTGAAGAGAGCGAAATAAGTCGTATCTTTTCAATCGTTTCATGAATGAAAAACTATTGATGAGAATATGTTTTCTTTGCAGTAAAAACTTCTCCATTTAGCAGGCTTTCGAACGACATATCAAATTTTGTGCTAGCTACTTTCCTTCTGCTGTAATATCATGGCTAACGTGATGACAATGAAAAAGACGAAAGTACTCAAACTTTCCTTTGCCCTATTTCAGAGCTCATTTCGATTGGATAGTGAGATAATTCTCATGGCAATTATTAATTTCTACTTAACTTAATATTTCATACAATCGGGTAAAAAATAATGAAATTTTAAAGTTACAGCTCCGAAATACTCTGATTGGAAATCAATCCCAAATTCAAAAGACATCGGAAACGAATACTCAATTTTTTTTTCTTTATCCCTTTCCCCCCCCCAAGGCTCATGCCTGGGTACGCCACTGGTTCTACATAATTTAGAAAACTCAAGTAATGGTTTCACATAACAACTATCAACAAAGTTATTTACTCAAACAAAAAATAAAGAGGAAGCCTAGATATTTATGGAAATGCACTGACAGAACTATTCAAATGAGATGGTTATGATAATACAAATATCAACATGATACCTAAATAGTACGATGGAGCCAGAATTGTCAAATAACTCTGTTGAAAGTTGTTTTGTGAAACTATCAATTGAGTCTTTTAATTTATTAAGAAAAATAGGACGTTACTTATCAAACAGGATTAAGGTTTTTACAAAAAAAGTGATGGTTTCTCATAGGAACTGAACGAAGTGAAAAGTCATTTGACAATTCTGGCACCAGCCTACTATTCAAACGAAATATTTTTGTAGAGTGTAATTCATTGTTGAATTCGTAATTATTTTCTTTATCACCTCATAAGGGAACCAATATGGCGTCCAAAAGAAAAAAAAAGAAAAATGCATCTCTGAAACAATGAAAAACAGAAAAAATCTGACGACACGATTAGAATCTCTATATTGAATAATGGCTATAAATCGAATTTCGTGAAGTTATCTCTAGAAACAAATGAATGGCTCCATCAATTCACTCCGGAATCAGCTGATAGGACTGCACAGGATGAACTGAATCCAAAGCGAGGAAAAACATAACAGTCAGCTGGCAAGGTTATAGCTTCAGTATTCTGGGATGCGCAAGGTATAATATTCATTATTCACCTCCAAAAGGGCCAGACCATCAACGGCGATCATTATAAAGGGTTATTGGATCGTTTAAAGGATGAAATCGTTGAAAAACACCCCCATTTGAAGAAAAAAAGGTGCTGTTTTACCATCTCAATGTGCTGTGTCACAAATCAATGGAAACAATGGCAAAATTGCATGAATAGTGAATTAGTAATGACGTCACACACCGCCATTTTAGTTCTCCTGTCCAAACAAGCAAATTGTCATTCAAATTAGTACGTTGTCGTTGAAGAAATTGGTTTATTTTGATAAATTATTTAAGATTATTTAAGGAACGATTTTACTATTAATTGATAGACAGAAGGAACGAGATTAATGCCAGTGAGTTTGAACTAGAAGTTCAACTAATAAACATGGCTTTTTACAAAATCAGGGGAATAATACAGGATTCAAACTTACAGGTATTAACCTCGTTCCTTCTGTCTATCAATTAATACTGAAATCGTTCCTCAAATACTTATGAAAATAAGCCAGTTCCTTCAACGACACCGTACTAATTTGAATGACAATTTATTTGTTTGGATTCCGAACACTGACAGGAGAACCAAAAATGGCGGTGTGTGACGTCACACTAATAGAGCATATTATACAGAAAAAAAGAAAATCTTGATTTTCATTTTTTCGATATATATCGGGAACCATTGTACATATTTAAGATCTGTTCAACACCAACATACTTATCCCTAAATAATGCAATTTTTTTGTGATTTAAGCCACCCTGTATTCCTAACGGTTTTCGATATCCCTGTAGTGCCCCTCGAAATATTCTAACCCTGTAATTGGTATATATAATCAGGGCCCCCGCAAGGGAGATATACGCCCGCGTGCGGAACATATTTTGGCGCCCCTTAAAGGGGGGAGGTGGAGAAAAGCACTGCTGGATAATCGTATTTTTGTTTTTGTTTTGTTAAGAATTAAGTGTAGAATGGTTGAAAATCTATCAGCAACGTTCATTGCCTTGAGAACTTTATGGTGTTAGTTGTAACATAATACATTTTAAATGTGTTTCAAAAGTTAAGCTGTATTCTTCTATAAATTATTCATAATGGCATAAACATTTAATTAGGATCAATCCAGAAATTGAATGGATGTTTTTCTAGATTTGGCTGTTGCATTTTTTTTATATAATCAATCAATCAATTTTATCGAGTATCTCTTGATCTATATCTAAGATTGCCAATCCAGAAAATTTTTCTTATGACATGGTAGACTTCAAATAGTTTTCAATTATTTTCAATTTAGTGAATGATTACTCACCAGAAGCAACAGACACAGGTAATGTGAGAAGGATTCTTGAGGCAATACTAAGATTCGGTAGAGAAGAAGTAAGATTATTTTCAAAAATATATTATAGAATTTCAATAGGATTTTCACTTCAGATAATGAAAACAATCTTAGGGCTCCTATCTTGTTGAATAAATCATTTTCTTTCACGTCAGCCTCTTTTTTTCCTGATCAGTGAGCTTTTGTTGAAGAGCATGACAGCATTTTAATAGATAATAATAATATTCATCATTTAATTTAGGAATATCACAAATAAAACAAAAAACGTTATCGTAATCAGATATCATATCAAAACTACTATTTGAGAACCTTGGTGTTTGATCAGTTATTTTCAAAAAGAAATTTATTTCAAAAGCGATTTTTGGATCTTGAGGTGCCTCATCCGTTTGTTCATAATCGAACAATTTTGGTTTATACTTTCGTCTTACAGTATATAATAGAGAAAAACCTTGATATCTCAAGAGCAGCCGCTAGTTTTCCAGCTTCCGCAAGTTTTTCCTCGAGAACATTATCATCCCAATAATTTTTGAAATGATCAAGTAAATTCTTCAAATAGTTTTGGTACACTTTAATGTCAATCGCTACACTTTGCATCTTTTTGCTTACAATATTAATCTGGAAAGAAACATTATAAGAAATTATTATACTTCAAATAAATTTAAAAGAATGAATATTCAATAAAAGAGAACTTGCTTTATGTCTAGTTTCTATGATAAAAGTATCATTTTCTGCTATTTCTAAAAGGCTATCACATATTTGAATCAAATGAAACTTTAGCATCAATTCGACTTGACCATCTAGTATCACTTAGATGTAATTGAGGATCATGCTTTTTTATAACATTCCAATATTTTTGTGAATGAAGAGAAATATATATGAAGTTCTTGTACAATATCAAAAGAGTCCACTGTTTCATTTGAAACCTAAGCAGCATCATTTTCAGTTAAATTTAAGCTGTATGCAGCACATGGCGCAAAAAATGCCGTAGGATTAGCATCGAGTATGCGTTTTTGTAAACCAATATCTGGCTATTTGATACCGATTGCGACGCGACGCCGATGTTCGGAAACTTGTATAAATTGCAAGACAGAAGTTTGGAAAAAAAATTGTTAAAAAAATTTGAAAGAATTTTTTTCGAAAACCTTTGATCCATCGGTTCTTCATGCGGTCTGCGCGGTTGCGGGGGCCCTGTATATAATCTTAGTTGTCTAACAGTCTTTCTTCATAGTAAGGTTTTGTTTTTTGAGGGAAAATAGACTGCACAGGACAGAAAAAGAAAACTAGATTTCTTTTTTTGTCATTTTCCAAGCTCTCGAATAGTAATTCTATTCTTCCTTAAGAGTTTACTAAAATTGAACAACAAACAATAAATACAATCACTTCATACACAAGTTAACATTTTACATTTGTCAAATTTCTTAATAACTACTTACACAAAGTGAGATCTCTTCTTTAATCCACTCAAATTCATATAATTTTCATGAAATAAAATGAAATAATTTTTACAGTTTTCATCTAAGACGTCAAACATAACTTTGTTCGTTTTTATAACCTATAATTCACCACTATTGCCAGTCTTTTGTCATCTAATTTTTCTTTTTCTTCACTCCTGTCCCCTATTTCAGTCTCCTCTTACTCTAACCATCCACTTTATATCTCTCCTTGTTTTCTCCATTGTTCCGAGATCAAATATGTATAAATGTTGCTCATTGAACTTGTATCGGTCTTCTTATTCATGGGATCTGGTTCACTATTTATATGGAAATTATTCTTGGAAATGTACCATATAAATAGTGAAACCAGATCCCATGAATGAGAAGACCGATACAAGTTCAATGAGCAACATTGAAACTTGAAAAAATAACTTTTTAGATAGTTTTTGTGAAACGAGTTGGCATAGGTATAGAGAGGCATAATCATTCAAGTACATAGGTGGTAGTTTAGTTGACTACGCTTTTCGAAAACAAGGTTTCTTGTTAAATATAAGGAATAATTTCCCAACAGATATATTCATTGACTTGGTTGTAACAAATTTGCCAATTTTTGACAGGATAGTATTAATCGTAAATACTTCTGATATATTATTGAGTGAGTTACGAAAGTTAGATGGCTTAACTGAAAATTCGAAAATGAATAAAGATACTGAACAAATTTTTTCAAAAAAACCTATAGTATTCATAACTTCAGATGAAAAGAAACCATGTTCATTTTGTGATAGGAATAGTTTTTCAGGCAGATTTCATCTAAAGGCTTTATGTCGCTAAAAAAAAAGAAATAATAATTCCAGACAAGAGAACATATATGGAAACATAAGAACAGTGAACAATTTTGGGGTACAGGATACATTGAATGAGAGTATATTCAATCAAAAAAACTAGGTCTGCTGCCATTGATTAAATTCAAGGTGTTTCTAAATAATAATGAATTCTGTGGAATTTATGATTCAGGCCCGAATGTTACCCTTCAGAATTCGAAAGTCGCAGATAAGTTGAGATTACACATCCATGATGGGTTTTAAATTTCATCATTATCTCTTGTCAAGCTCTAAAATATTTTTTTCCAATTGATATCTCGATTTTTCCATGAAAATTGCATGAATCTTTTTTTGAGCTTGGAAGACAGATGCTATGTAACAACATAAATTGCAATATCAGTCTGAAATATGTGAGATGAGGACGGATGATCAAAAGCTGGTCGAACTATTAAATGGGTACTTCGGTAGCGCAGTGAATTAACAGTCGACTTGTGGTGTCGAAGGTACCGGGTTCGAACCCTAGTTATAGATGTTGTGTATGTCTGGGGGTTTATGAAATTGATAGAGTTATATAAATTTGAATAATGACTGAATAGTGATTCACTCAGGTCAAAAAAACTAAACTAAAAAAAACTCTTAAATAAACTTGTATCGCAGAAGAACCCGAAACAAACAACTCATGCGAATTCGTGTCTGATTTTATCAATTCTAATATGTCAAATATCTCAATCACTGCAATTGATATTAATTACTGTTTTCGGTTTGGAAATGAAGAAAACCGTTATAAACGAATGGTTAACTTCAGCTAGAATGAAAATCTACAAAAAAACTTTTGGAAAAGATAATTTTAAATCTACTTGGATAAGAAATGGACACATTTATGCTTTTATGTCTGGTCAGAAACGTAAAATAAACTCTGAAAATTACCTAAAAACGTGAAATCTTATGGACTTGGTTTGGGAGTTAACTTGTTGTATGAATTATTTATTTTCTTTCTCTACTTTTTTGGAATACCACAGCTTTTTCAGTTTTTTTTTAATTATTTGTATTCTGTTTTAGTTTTCAAATTTAATTTTTTTCTGTGTTTTTTTTTAATTTACCTCATAATAACTACAGAATACAGTTTCGTCTATACACGAGATACTTAAATACTCATTGCATTTTCCAATTCCACTTTCATTATAAGTGATTTAATTACTTATGATGTTTATAGGATTTTCCGTTGAAATGTAAAAGTATCCTGCAAATATCAACTTCCAGACTCAAATGTGCCCATCTCAATGTTAGATCCTTAGTTGCTCATCTAGATGATTTCAAAAACCTTTTATTAGCTAATGATTTTGAAATTGTGTGCGTCGGTGGAACTTGGTTGAGTTCCAATATAACAAATGATGATCTTGCTGTTGTTGGATATAGTTTTGTACGCCGGCTAGAGCGGGGCGTGGATGCGGAGTTGGTATTTTCGTGAAGAATCATTTGAATTTTACTGTTCTGCCAAGTGGTACAGATATAGAGCTGTTGTGGATTGAGTTTAAATTGGGACTAATAATATCGCTATTTGTTCAACTTATAGACTACATACCTCTAAGTACAATTTTTTTTTGGATGTATTCGAAACGGAATTATCGCTGGTTATACCGTTGGTGGCTGGTATTCTTTGTTTTGGCGATTTCAATATTGATTTGCTCGAGATGGACAATAATGATTCATTGTTCGTCATCAATTTTTTTGAGGGTCTTGGCCTGAAATAGTTAGTTGATGAGCCGACTAGAATAACAAATAAGTCTGCCACACTCTTAGAATATATACTTGTTGACTCTGTTGATATGGTTTCGTCCATAAGAGTAGAGTCAGTTGATTTTTCGGATCACGAGCTGATTTCTTGCAGTCTAAAGCAAAAGCTAAGCAAACCAAATCCAGAGTTGGTTACATCGCAGGATTTTAAAGGTTTGAATGTTTCTCAGTTTGACTGTGACCTGCGATCTATTCCATGGCGCAATATCTATGACATCAGTAATATAGATAGATGATAAACTCGACTCGTAGACTATACAGGTAATTTACCGGACCACTTCAATTAATTCTAATTTCGTCGATTGAATACCAAAGTTGAAAACAATCAAGGATCGAACATTTTATTATGAGAACAATCAATCTCGCAATCAATCGATTTGGGGAGGGAGATTTCAATTTTCATACCGTTTCAGAAATAGAAATTTTGAAAGTTATGACTAACATCAAAAGTAACGCAACATCCTTGGACGGTATAAATATATTAACCTTAAATCTCTGCCCTTGTTGCCTTACATAACTCATATGAATGATTGCTCGAACTCCGTATTTCCGGTGCAGTGGAAGAGAGCCCGTGTCATCCCACTTCCTGAAAATCCTTCAAGTTTTAGTGATTTCAGACCGATCTTACCAACTCTTTCAAAGGTGCTTACGGGTACGGCCATGGTGAGCCGCTTCTCGCGTCTCGCTTTATCGCGGCTGATTAGACTAGCGCTCGGCGACTGGTGAACCTGCTAGATTGTAGCAGGTGGTGGTCATAGTGTACCGCTCGTCAAAACGTCTCGTCGTGTTTGCCGCTGCAGCATAATTCATTTTTCATCATGAATTTATGCCGTGAGGATCTTTTGGCTATCTTAATAGCTAGTGATAATGTTTCTTTGAAACTAAAACATGGAAGGTCTACTGACGTTCATGAAATAAATAGATCACGCCAAAAAGTTGGTGAATATCATACGTTGTTTTCACAGCTGACGGCCTATCCAGAAAAATTTTTCGAATATTTCCGCATGCAAGAATTGACATTTAAGTATCATATATTTTGAATCTAATAGAAAATCGTTTAAAAAAACAGTGGTGCAACTTTCATCAACAAAGAATTCTGCCGTAAGAACGTCTTACGGTCACTCTGAGGTAAGTTAGGGTAAATGCACTGGTTCTCGACCAGTTAACAGAAACATCGATTTCGAGCACGATTTTTTCACACATAAACTTATCAAATTTTAATGGTATTGGTGTTCATCGATTCTTTGGCGAGTTTTAAATGATTTGTCATATAATTTTAAGCGTTCTTTCCGCATTCAACCTTTGAAATGTGAAAACATATAGAAAACCTCAATAACCTTCGGTTCTCGACCACGCCGCAGAGTTCTCGACCATTTTTGTGTTATTTTTCGACCACTAATAATAGTGGCCGCTCCACTTGAAAATTTTATAAAAAACTTTAGAGCGATATGAGTGATTAGTACTTACTTTCGTACCGTACCATCGACATCACTACCTATCACTCAGATTGGTAATGAGTAAAAAAAATATAAAACACCGACCACCAGTGGTCGAGAATTAAGTACAATCAAATTGGTTCTCGACCGCGAATGAATAAAGGGTAGAAATAAGTGTTTCAACGTTAATTCGGTGGTCGCAAACTAATATTCAGAAAGTAGATATATAAATGAATCAGGATATCGAAAAAAAAATGAAAATGATCCAACAGAAATATATCGGTTGCAATAAACAATTATTGAAGTAACATATTGGTTCTCGACCACTTTGGTCGAGAAATAAAAGGTACAAATTTTCCAATACCAGTTCGCGACCGCCGAATATTGAACAAAAAAATATACATTTATTTGCTTTTTGATTGAAATACACTCGAAAATATATCTTATAGTTGATATGGAACAAAATATACACACATAATTAATTTAAAATAAGAAATAATTACTATTTTCTGGTCATAAATCACAAAGCACTTTTCTAAGAGAGGACGAGAAAGAACCCTTTTCTATGAAAGACGATTATAAACTAATTTTTAGCGCGAAAACTTTGACCTATACCACTACTATGCAAAATATCTTGAAAGGGTAGAATGGTCGAGAACACGTACCGCGAAAATATTTTGCACTACATGATATATTTTAATTACTATTTTATCTCAAATCACGGAATGGTCGAGAACCAGTGCATTTACCCTAATTCTTTTCATATTTTTGTTCATTGGTTCAGTACCCTGAGTATATTTGTTTATTTCATTTGCCATATTTCGACTCATATAATTTCCACCGACTGAAAGATGAAGATGAATTTCTTGTAATTGAAAAGTAGAAAAAATAATATAAAATAACAATATCCCATATCACGCTATTAAAAAACACTTTAGAAATCAAAATTTCTTTATTAATGTCCATCCTATCGATATTTATTCACTACTACGTCCAAATTCCTTTATGAAATCAATCGAGCGGGCTTACCGGCAAGCGAGAAAAGAATTAGTAATTCATTCCGGTAAAAGCGAGAAGAAGCTGGCCGAGCACTCGGAAGCGGGCGAGCAGGCGCACTATGTCCATACCAGATCATTTCTTCGTATGTTTATTACCCGCTAGCAAGACGCGATAAAGCGAGACGCGAGAAGCGGCTCACCATGGCCGTACCCTAAGAGTGTACTTGAGGGCCAGCTTCGTGAGTAAGTAATAAGTAATAATATTTTACCAAGTTGTCAGTCGGGTTTCAGAAGGGGTTATGGATGTAGCTCAGCCATTCTTTCGATGACTGACGATATGTTGACGGCAACTGAAAAGGGAAAAAGAGCTAGTCAAATATAGAAAAATATACAGGGTGTTCCATTTGAAAAAATGAAGTTGCTATCAATATGTTGCCCACCCTGTATATATTTCTTTTTTTGAAATCATTTTAAAAAACACTAGTCGATTTCGTGAAACTTTTGTAAACACATTTTTTTGTACCTCTTTTAGTAACAAAATTAAAGGGGGGGTCAAATTATGGTGAAAAACCCGGTACCTAGTACTACTACACCGACAATACTCAGCTCTACCTATCATTTTTCTTGGAGGAGTGTACACAGGCTGTCTCTGTCTTGAATTATTATTTAGGCAACCTGACACAGTTCTCTATCGATCATGCACTTAACTACCTCAGAAAACTAATGTCATTCTCTTTGGAAGGCCGAAAGATAGAGATTTTTTCATGCAAAGATACAGTCAACTTTTGAAGATGGACAACTGCAATATAAATTTTCAGAGTGTAGTTAAAAGCCTTGGCCTCTTTATTGATAGCGACTTGTGATTCTCACTTCACGTGAGTCATATTCTGAAAAGATCGTACACTAGCCTGAAACTCATTTTTCACAATAGGCAACTTCTTGATGTGAGAACGAAGGCTCTGCTCTGCGATAGTTTGGTCCTTTCACATCCCAATTATTGTGACACAGTCTATGGGCCTAGCATCACAATATCGGATGCTGGTAGAATTAAAAAATTACAAACCTCATTTTTGAGATTGATATACGGCATCCGAAAATTCGATCGCATCAGTCATAAGTTGGAGGAGATATCTTGACTAAACATGGCACAGAGACGTCGTCTTCATTCTGCTAGCCAGATTTTTCTGTAGTCGCCCACAGATCACCACCATATTTGAACAATATGATAAGGTTTCGATGTCACGTGCACAATGTCAATGTTCGCATCAGGGGAAGGCTCACAATACCATCTCACTCAAAAGAGCTGTTTTAACGCTCATTCTCTTATAACGTCGCAAAATGTTTGATGGAATGTCAAAACAACTGTATTCTTTTTTCTATTCAATAAAAGTCCTATATTATTTTTATTATTATATTTTTGTGCTAAATATCATGCCAATAGCTATTATAATTTCAGAGAAAAGCTCTGGACGGCGAACTGAGTTTTTATTTCATTTTCTACACGTTCCGAATCTTAAACTCCGTCTATACTAAGATGGAGTAGTTAGGTAAGTATATTGACAACCTAAAGACTACCGAATTACTCTTACTTATATTATACTCTTCTCATTTTCAGTTCTGATCGATAATACTCCGGTAACCTACATAAAATACCGGAGTGTAAGGCAATTATTCTTTTCAAGCAAATTCTTGTCGGATTAAGGATGTGATCTTCATTTGTCTGCCGGTCACGTGCCTCAGCTGTCATAAATATACGCATACCTGTTGCTGCTGAGCGCACATTGTAAGATAGAACACTGTGTCACGTCGTGGCAACAAGAGTTTTTAGTAGCAGTGGCGTTCGAAAAAAGCTGTAATAAATGTTCAATGAAGAATCATTTACGGGCTATGGCATATTGTATTTATGGACCGATTTTATTTCTGTTTCTCACGGTTGAGCTAATTGTATATATTGAAGATACCTCACTCTACTCATATCTTCCTTTCTCGAGAAAAATTATGTGCTCGTTTGGAAAGAAAACTATTCTTTTTTGTTATGAAACTATTTTGTAGATGGAATCAGTTTTGGCTGTATCGATCATCATTATTATCAAAATAAATTGATCTACGTTCGACTCTATCAAATTTTCAGTTAACCCGGAGAGACTCCCCTTCTTAAGGATAAATGCCCAATTTGATAGTTCACAATATAAAAAATGATTAAAATTGAGCTAGTAGAAGAACACAAACATCTACCAATAGTGATCATTATAATTTAATTCACAAAATAGGCTAATTAAGATAAAATCATCAGTTTAACTATCTATCTGTAACTGCCTAGTGATTGTTTTCCGCATTCTACTGTGATAGTATAAAGCAGTGTCATCTGCAAACTGGGCTATCTTGCATCTATTCATTTTCGGTATGTCTGCCATGTATAAGTTGAACAGTAGCGGTCCTATCACCGATCCTTGGGGAACTCCAGCTTCTATTCCTCTGATCGTTGATCTGGTACTATCAATATTCAACATAAATTTCCGATTTGCCTGGTACCATTGTATCAATCTCGTAAGTTTGATTGGAAATTTCATCAACTTCATTTTGTATATCAGACCCTGATTCCACATTTTATCAAATGCCTTTTCTGTATCCGAGAAAATTGCACCGGTATCTGAAGAGGGGTTCATTTGTTCCTTAATATTTTCCGTTAGTCGTATTAGTTGATGAATCGTTGAATGCTCCTTAAGAAACCCAAACTGGTGATCTGGAATTATTTTGTTTTCTTATAAGTAATCTGTCAGTCTTCTGTAGATTAATTTCTCTACCATTTTACTAATTGCCGATAATAGGATTATGAGTCGATAATCGTTGGGTCTCTTCCGTCTTTTCCTTTCTTTCAAATTAATATTGTATCCGCCGTTTTCTATTTGTTGTGATAATGTCCTGTTATTAGTATGAATCTGGCTATTTCATCGATTTCATCTCTAGCTTCTCCTGGTAAGTTTTTAATTGCTTGATTGAGTATCCTTTTTATTCCGGGTGATTTTCTATTTATTAATGTTTTGATAACTTCTCCAATCTCTTCTTCATTCGCTTCTGTTGAATTTTCTTCAATTTCATTGTAATCTTCGTCTGTTATATTTCCGTGTGTGACTGATTAGTTGAATTGGTCGTAGTTGATTTTTGGATTCGGCTTAAATTGATGTTCCACAGATTCTGCAAACATTTCTGCCTTTCCTTCATTTGTGACAGCTTCTTGATTTCCCTTCTTCAGTGCAGGTTTCGCTTTCGTTTTTCTTCCAGTTAGTGCTGTCGTCATTTTCCATAGTGATTGGTCTTCCGTATATAGTTCTTCTAACTTCTTGTCCCAGTCTTCATTGAACACTTGTCTGACTCTCTTTTTCACATATTTTGTCAGTTTATTCAGTATAGTTTTGTCACCGGGGTTTAATGTGCGTCTATACTATTTTTTCGAGTTTTTCTTTTCCTCTAAAAAAATTCTCACGTCTAGAAGTAGTGGTTTCTTCTTCGGTATTTTTTTGATCTTGGTGGACTGTTCTTCAGTTTCGATTATTCTTTTTCCTATATCCTCGATTGCTTCGTCTTGCTCTATTTTGTTTTGTATCTTAACACATTTTGTTTAAATTATTTCTTTGAATTTTGCCTAGTTAATTGATTTTCGGTCCGTGGGTAGTCTGTCTGTTCCGATTTCTAATGTCTAGACCACTGGGCTATGATCCGATGAGAGATCCATCTTGGTTTCTATGTCATAATTCGCTGGAACATTTTTCATTATTGCTATGTCCAGTACGTCCATCGTACCTTAATTTCGTGGATATGAGTGGGATCTTCTGGCCCTAGTATCTACTAACTGGTTACATTTGTCTGCTATAGCTCTCATTTCAGTTCCTTGGGGATTTGTCTGTTATTCCAATCAAGATGCTCCGTATTCAAGTCTCCTGCAATTATCGTAGGTTTTTTATTTCGGAAGAAGTTTTTTATATCGGCTTCTTCTAATCCATTGTTTGGGGAACGGTTCACAGAGTAAATGTTTATTTCACCTGCTTTCGTTTGTACACTTACCCCTTTTTCTTCGATATTTGCACTTGGAACTTCTGGTAGGTCGTGATGTATAATTCCTCTTTTCACTAAGACGGTTGTATCTTCTCCTCTAGCTTGTTCTCTGTCTTTTCTATACTCTACATAATTTCTTATTTAACTTCTTTAGTTGGCTTCGAATCGGTTTCACCCAAGAGAAGTATATCAATTTATTTTCTTCCAAGAAAAGAGTTAATTCTTGTCTTTTTTGGAAGACTGAATTTGCGTTACAGAACGCAATTGTAAGTCATTTATTATCGGTGTGGTTCATTTCTTCTCAAAGAGCTCAATCACTTTTTCCTGCCCTTCTAAGAAGGCGATCTTTTGCTTCATTGTCGCATTGGTAGCGCAAAATTCTAGAGTCATTCTTCCTAGAACGGTTGCTAGATTGTCTTAGTTTTTAATATATTTTGTCCCTTTCTCGGGTTGCTTTTCCTCTCTGCTTGGATTTTTTCTCCATCCTTTTTAGCTTCTTACTTTTTGGCATCTATGCTTTTTCTATTTCCTATTATTTCAGTCCACGCATTTTCTTTAGGTAGTAAAGCATCTTTGTATTTGGATTTCTCTATACTAGGGTTGTTAGGTTTTTTGATACATTTGATAAATGTCGAAAGAAGGTCTCCTCCACAATTCGCACATTTTGGCTGTGTTGTGATCAGTTTTGGGCACTCTGCTATCACGTGTCCTTCTCCGCACTTCATGCATTAGTAGGCAGCATGGCAAAATCTCTGTGAATATCCATATAGTTGGCATCGGTAGCACTAGATTACTTCTGACTTTACCCTCAGACTCTCCACTCGGATTGAAATTCCGCAGCATTCTTTAAATTTTTAATATTCCCTTGAATGCATTGTCTGTTTCTACAAGCACTAGGGGATGGGATGTCCTTTCTTTCCTTTCATCCTCGTTAACTCGGACAACTTTTAATTTCTTCTCACTTTTCAATCCGAACGTGTGAAGTTCTTCATCTCCTTCTTTCAATATTTTATATAGTGCCCTGTAGTCATCTTCGCTTTTGGGTTCGATTTGAACTCCTTGCGCTACTTGTTTTTACACTTAACTTGTTGTTTCTTGATCTCCTTGTTGACTTCATTCCATATGCTTTTATTTCTTAGAATCAACTGTGAGATTTTTTCACTCTTCATAATTTCGATTGTTTTCCCATTTTCATTAATGTTTTTGAATGTTGCCTTTTTTTTGTGTTTCGTTTTCTTTATTAGCCTCCTTTTTTGTGTCAATCTTCGTTTCTTCCGTATTCCTTATCATCGTCACTTTCCATCTCATCTTTACTGAGTATTTCGAATGAGTTCGACGTTTCCACTGTACTTAGTAAGCTGGTTCGCCTACTACTTCCTCTAATTTGTTTTCATTTTCCCTGTCATTATTTCCTCTTTTCTCACATGTCTTTGCAATTGTCCACATATGTCCTCAATGTCCGATTTGTTCTTGTGCAAATAATTGCCCAAGGCTACAAAAACTTGAATGGTTTTATCTATTTCGGATAACCACTAACCTTATCTTTCACTTTCATGAATCGCTCTGAAACTTAATCACTCGTAATAGTAGATAATGGTATCCAGGACCGGCTTGCCCATGTGAATGGTTCTTAGGCCAGCCAGCTCTGGACACTTCATATCAAGCCGTTTCTACTTCCGATCCACAGAGCCTGCAAATCTCGTCTGCTGACTTACCCATACGTTACAAATGATGTTTGTACCGACAGTGCCCCGTCAGCAGTCCCACCATCACCCGAAGTACGGCTCGCGACAGCTTCAGGAGCTTTTTGGCGTAGGTAGGTGAAATCTTCACAAATTTCTTTGCCTGAGCAAGTCTAGGAGTGTAAGTCCAGTGGATTGTCCTACTGTTCAACTTCCATAGCTGGACCGCAGCTTTGTATTGGTCTTTTCCTATCCCACAGAAAGGCTCAGGTCCAGCAGGTCTTAACCTTGATGCACTTTTTGCGAGCTCATCTGCTCTCTCATTTCCTTCAACCCCACAGTGCCCTGGTACCCATAGTAGAGTCACCTTATTTCCTCTGGCCAGTTGCTTTATGGTGTTACGGCACTCCCAAGTCAGCATAACCCCTGACACCACGATTCCAGGGATCTCAGAGTGGTTTGGCTGTCCGTGGTGATGTAGATATGCGCCCCTTTGAGGTTCATTTTGAGACACTCCTGGGCGCATACATAAACAGCCATTATCTCGGTCTGTAGAATCGAGGGCTCACTTCCCAGGGCTTTAGAGATCCTCAGTCTAGGTCCATATATCCCAATGCCGGTGCCCTTCTCTGTTTTTGATCCATCTGTAAACCATATGGATGACTTTTTGTCCAGACGATTTATGAGACTTATTGCACTATGATGGTCATTTATAACCGTTTCAAAGGGAGTTTCAAAATCGTAGGTGGTTGGCATAATATCTGATGGTTTTGCGAGGAGGTTTGAATCTAGTTGATTCAGTATCCTCATATGTCCAACCCAGTTCCTAGGAAGGAGCTTTCCATTATGGCAAATTCTTATTGCTTCGAGCAGGCTACATTTTCTCACATGTAGGTGTAAGGGAGACAAGTCTAGTATGACCTCCAGCGCTGCCGTGGGAGCTGTGCGCATAGCTCCTGTTACACCAATACACGCCAGCCTTTGCAGTTTCTGCAACCTGATGCGTGTGGTGACCTCCTCGGTTTTTGTCCACCATGCTAGAGATGCATAGATTACAATAGGGCGTACCACCGCTGTGTATAACCACAGTACCATTTTCGGTTTCACTCCCCATGTCTTTCCAAAGAGTCTTTTGCATGCCCACATAGCCGCCATGGCTCTGGAAAGAGTCTTATCTATATGTTTCCCCCAGTTCAGTTTACTGTCCAGGATAACATCTAGATATTTACACTCACTAGAGAGGTGCAGAGTCTGGCCATTTAAGACCAGAGCTCTGAGGTCGAGATTCCTTCTTCTAGTGAACGGGATTATTGATGTTTTCGAGGGGTTGACAGTAAGCCCCTCTTCCCCGCACCAATTTTCAATAATTTTGGTAGCAAGTTGCATTCGGCTACTTATTGGGCCCCCATGCTTGCCTCTAACCGTCACCACTAAGTCGTCAGCGTAAGCATGGACGTTAAATCCGCCTGTTGTAAGCCTCTCCAAGAGGCCATCCATGACCAAGCTCCACAGCAGGTGTGATAGAACCCCTCCCTGAGGGCATCCCCTGCACGTCAGCACAGTCACTACCGTTTCTTCTAGATAGGCTGTAACGGTTCGTCCTTTCAACATAGCTGATATCCACTTAACAGTGGAGGGTTCTATCCCTTTCCTTTTGGCTGCATTGCATATGGAGGTATGTAGAGTATTGTTGAAGGCCCCTCCGATATCACCGAACATTGCAAGCAGAATCTCCTTTGCGTTGAGGGTGCCTTCCACCTCTCTAAGAAGATGATGAAGGGAGTCTACAGTAGATCTACCCGCCCTATAAGCAAACTATTTGCTGTGGAGTTTTAAACTTCCTCTTATATTATTGTCAATTATTTTCTTCATGGTCTTCAGGAGAAAGGAGGTGAGGCATATGGGTCGATAGGATTTAGGCTCCGGGAGCCTTTTCGACCCTCTTTGGGTATGAACACTACCCTCGCCTCCCTCCATGATTTCGGGATATAGCCCCTTGTAAAGCTGGCCTTAAATAGCTCAGTTATTGGGTCTATAAGCACTTCAACATCTTTCTGAAGCATGGCTGGAAAAAGACCATCCATGCATGCTGATTTGAAGGGCTGAAAGCTCTTTATCGCCCATTCAATTCTTTCTGGTGTGAATAGTCTACCAGCTTTCTGAGAATCCCACCTGGTGAGGTTGTATACTTCCCCAGCGGGGGCCCCATCTTCACTGGTAATCTGCCTGGAGCCAGGAAAGTGAGTCTCTAATGGAGCTTTTAGGCTCTCTTGAGGATCATTCGTAAATTCCCCACATGGCTTTATTTGGCCAATTGGGTTAAAGTGATCCTTAGATAGTACCTTTTGAAGTCTAGCTGCTGGGGCTGTTTTATCTATTCCCTCACAGAAGCTTCTCCAGGACTGCCGTTTGGCTTTCCTGACCTCTTTGTTGTAGTTGGTCAGGGCTAGTCTGTAGGCATTCCAGCTGCCTTCTCGCTTAGCCTTATTGAAAGCTTTTCTAGAAGTTTTCTTGAGGTTTTCAAGATGATTGTTCCACCAGGGGACGTCTCTGGAGATCGTCTTCTTCCTGAGTGGACAATTGTTTTCAAATGCCCTCTTCAGACATGATGTGAAGTGAGCAGAGGCGTTCTCCAGATCCTCATTGGAGCTGATGTTGTATTTCAGGCCCTTCAGATCAAAACTTATGTGGGCTATGTAAAGTTCCCAGTCTGTCTTCCTGGGTATCCTGCACTCAACATCAGCTGAAGCAGTTGCTTCAACGTTGAATTCTATTGCCATATGGTCTGACATGGATGGCTCTTCTGAGACCCCCCAGTTCTTGACCATCCCCGCAATAAAAGGTGTCGCCAGTGTAAGGTCAATTACTTCCCTTCTGATCGCATTCATGAAGGTTGGACTATTACCCACATTTACTATCTCTATGTTAGAAGAAAATAGAAAATCAAGCAAATCCTCACCTCTATGATTTATATCTGTGCTGCCCCATACTTTGTGGTGTGCGTTCGCATCGCAGCCCAGAATCAGTTGTTTCTTCTCCATGCGACACCGTTCGATGAGGCGTTGTACTTCCTCCGGTGGTGGGCTCATGGCGTCTCCTGGAAAATATCCTGAGGCGATAACAAGCTGCCTCTTGATGTTCTCAGTTCGCACCTCAACCAATGCCGCACCAAGATCCTCACAAGTATGTAATTCGTCAAGCACTCGAAATCGAAAAACGACTCAATTGCCTCAACCAACGAGATGATGGTCAAAGATTACCTAACACCTGGAAGCTCTCGGGGGATTAGTCGACCCCAGCCATGCCAAGGTCTGTGCTGGCATGGTTCACCGCAGCCTCCTCGGGGCGAGAGTTGGACAGTGATCGACTGACACTGACCAATGCGGTGCGACTTCCCATACCCTGCTGTAGTGTCGTGGCTTGGGGTATTGCACAGGGTTTACGATGCCAGGTATGCAAGGGATCAGCACCTTCATGTCTGATATACCGACATGTGGAATCTGATGTCTGTGGTCATGTCTCGCGAGCAGGGGACACATGCCGGGGGATTTGGCTTAACCGCCTGAACCGAGTGTATGAAAGACACAATAAAAACTTTCCCCAAGACAAGGTGGAACAGCGTATGCCGAAGTCTGCGTGGCTAGTGGGAGGATCTAGTCCTGAATATGCGAACTCCAGATACCAGGCGACCTCTGGTTTAATTGGCCATCCAGGGGCATGCGCGGCTCTGCCTCTGGTGACTGAAATTCCCTAGCTGCACGTGGGACTTCATATGGACCAGACAGTGGAAAAAGAAGAGCCTAGCACTAGCCCTAATGTGCTAATTGAGGAATAACAAAGCCTCACTCAGCCTGAGGAACAGGGCGCAAGTCTTGACCCCATGGCGGAGGAAATGCTGCTGAAGAGCAGCGATGAAGAGGTCGTAGCTGGCCTCGAAAAGCTGACGGTCAGGAGACCTGGACTCTCCGGCGCCGCCAGAAAGAGGATAAAGTTCCTCCTCAAGAAAGGGATGACTCCTGACGATGCCAGGAAAGAAGCCTCCAAACCAATTGGTCCACGGCAGACAACAGGTCGGAGGACAGCACGCCTAAAGGCAAGGAGCCTAAGAGTGCCAAATGTGAGGCTTCAAAAGTCGCACGGTCCTCAGGAGGTGCCGGGGCTCAGGCCTCGGGTGCCTCCAAAGTTCAATCCTCGGGAGCTTCTGGGGCTCAGCCCTTAGGAACTCCCAAGGTTCCTGCATCAGGTGGGCCCACCTACAGCCAGGTTACCGCTGGTCTGAAGGTGGGGATAATGCACAAAAAGTTTCCAGAGGTGATTTTGGAAATGGACCAACTAATGACCATCAAAAATCGCTAATGGAAGAGAATATTGCACTGGGGAACGAGGACGCCATAACGCCTACGTTCCAGCAACTGCATATGAGGCCAGGCTGGCTTGGGCTGACATGCTCTGACAAAGCCACTGTGGAGTGGCTGAAGAGCATACAGCCAAAACTCAAACCTTGGGAGGGAGCTGATCTGAGGATAGCCGAAGAGGCACAACTGCCTCACCCGGAGATCCTGGTCGGATATCTCCCCGACAGCCATGATCTCTCCAATGAGAAAATTCTCAAGGCGGTAGAGAATCAGAACGCAGGGCTCAAAACCTGCAGCTGGAGAGTCCTTCGAAGGGGACCATCAGGACCCATGCTCGAGATTGTCATCTCGGCTGATAGAACATCGGTCGAGAGAATTAGAGCGAAGAATTGGCGGATAAACAACTTTTTCGGACAAACAAATCTTCGCCTTAAGGGACCAAAGACAATGGCCGAGAGGAGAGGAGCACCTCAGGCCTCAACCTCTGGTCCGGCGTCGAAAAGGCCCAAAGGGGAGGTAAAGAAGAAGGTGGTGAAGCCTCCAGGAAATGAAGAGGCCATAAAACCGACCACTAGCTCTGGGGGGAGGGCTGATCCGCAAAGGCGTGATAATGGGGGGTCCGACGGAGAAAAACCTGCGGTCCCTTCCGAAAAGCCTAGCGGACATCCAGCCTCATAAGGAGCAGGTGTCTGACATGCCTTCATATAAACCTCCAGCACTCTGCTGGAGAACATCTAGAAGGCATGTTGATATAGGGCTGATACAAGAGCCCTGGATAAATGGAGGTCAAATAAGAGGCCTACCAACCAAAGTATATCAGACGATATACTGCGATAAGGCAGTAAGTCCAAGAGCCCTAATAATACTCAGAAGGGGACTAACCTGTCTTCCACTTACAGAGTTCCTGACAAGGGGTTTTCTCTGCAGAGATGGCCTTCCATCCCTCAAAATCAACGTTATGTCATGTTCCAGAGTAGTGTTTAAATAGGGCAGATGTTGGATCTCCTTGGCGTACTGCAAGTTGGTGCTCTTAGACTCTGTTAGTTAACGTCTGTTGGTTTGTCCTATGTATGTTCTAGGACTTGCGGAACATGGTATCTCCTATACACCTTGTGACTCGTTATCGATCGTATCCTTTGGTGTTCGGAGAAATTCGAAAATTTTGTAATCGGCTCTGAAAACTGTCTTTATATCCTGTTTTTTTGAAAGATGAGACTGATTTTGTGAGTATTTTTGGTCTGTTGTGTATGAGTCTGATGTCGGTTAATGGTTTTCTGAATTTGTTGTAGTCATTCTGTTGTAGGGTGGTTTGAAGGATGTTGATTTCTTGTGGAATTCGTAGGCTATCTGTCAGTTTTATAGATTAAATAGTTCAATATGGAGTTGATTTGAGACGGATGATGGTGTGAATTTGCATTCAGGTAGCGGTTTGTGTAGGTTGGTTTTCTGTAAATCATATGTGTGGAGGAACCGTCGGATTTAGCTATGAGGACATCTAGAAAAGGAAGTGAGTTATAAGTCTCAACTTCTATTATGAATTTGATATGGCTATTGATGTTATTTAGATGATCAAAGAAGTCTTGGAGAGTTTCGGGTCCACGTGACCATATGACGAAGACATCGTCAATATATCGAAGCCAGCAAGTAGGTTTTAGGTGAAACGTTTCGATCGCTTTGGTTTCAAAATCTTCCATGTACACATCAGCGATGGCTGGAGAAAGTGGTGATCCCATGGGTGCACCTTTTACTTGTTTGTGAAATGTAGATGAAATACGAACTCCACATGCAATGGTTAGTGAGGGTTAATCTATCCTGGGGTATGTGATGTTTGGTTGCCAGTATTTCAAGGTACTCTTTCAGTGGAATATTGGTGAAGAGAATACGAGGTCGAAACTGACGAGAATGTTTGACTCATGGATTTGATGCGTTTTTAAGGTTTCGATGAAGTGGAATTTACGAATATCACATTGAAAGTCATTAAATTAAGTATTGTAAATCAATTAGGATATCATACATTTTTTGTTATAGTCACTTGTAGTCATCACTACTGTTTTGTTTGATTTATTTGGTTTGAGAAAGGTTATTAGTGGGTTCTGAGGAAAGAACTAGTTAAGAATCTATGGGTGTCCAAAAGATGCTGAAAATCAGTATATATATATATATATATATATATATATATATATATATATATATATATATATATATATATACGTATTGCAGAATATTGAAGAAGTATGAAAAGAAAGAGCATAGTGGAAACGGAAATATACTTACTTATAAATTATTTACTGCAATTTTCAATTTGAAACTGAAACTTCTATATCGAATAATCAGAATATTCAAGAAGGGAGTATAAATTTCCTTAAAATGGGCAGCTAATTTCATCCCGAGATGATAATTATTGAAAATTCCAGGATCTCGGCATTCAACATTGAATCGAATCCCTGAGTCAAACAAATCAAAATTTATTCATTATTCACCCTTCAACCTAAATTCCATAACCAATTCCATTAATTCAATAACCCCCCATACCTTTAAAGAACTCGTAACTCTATATCTCACTATAAAGAATGCATGGTGACATACTAGCTCAAGGACCATCCGACTCCATCATTTACTTTCTGATGAGGACTTCTTGGGGAATTTATCGTACCTACTTGGATATTGGAATTTTCGTAATGTTTCGCACACGTATCTGGTTATACTTATTTGTTGGATTTTTCATGAAAATCTTCAGTTTAAAGGTAAATATAAGGTCACAACCTAGAATGCAATATGATATTTTCAGACTCATAAGGCGTTTTGAATATATTTTATTCAAAACCTTCTAGAGTTATGGAAGCCCTCTAAGACTAATTGAAGGAAATTTTTTATATTTGAGAGTTTATCGATTTTAGCTTGTATACCTACGCCCGAGAATTGCTTGCTCAGAAAAGACTTTATTCATTAAAATTTTCTTTACTCCATTTACTTTCCAATGATTGTAAAATAATATCATTTATACGAGGTCTTCCTAAATTGATGGTATAAAGGAAAATGAGAGATTCCTTGCATAATTTTAAGAAAAAAAAATCTCATAAATGCTTTGTTCTCGATACAGGGTGTTTCTTGTGTGATGATGATCAGTTTATCGAAGCTTCAATAATCTTTGCTACATATTGGATAAATGAGAAGTACCGGAACTTCAAATTAATTTATTGATCACAGCTTCCTAATCGGATCTTTCTAAAAATCGTTTTTTCTCGAAATCGGTAGTAGGTACGACAAAACTACAAGACACCAAAAAGTGTAGTACTGGACCAAAGTTTTTTTACATTTTTCTAAACTTACCAAGAAAGTTCTGGAGGAAGAAGTTGTCACTGTTCCCCTTGTAGATTTGCATTCATGATTAGCATATCAAATGATGAAAACTTGAACTTGAAATATCTATGCCAGATTAGTTCAGTTCTGAAGGAAAGGTGCTATAAGAAAAAAACTTGAAAAAAATAAAACTTTAACACCCTGTATCTCGAAAACATGTTTATAGGACATTTTTCTCAATTATAATAATAATAATTAATAATAATAATAATTTATTCGCACATGATAAAGTAATACCTCACTCCAATAGTTAAACAAGTCCGCAAAGAATGGGACGAAATGGAAGAATGGAACAAAATGGAAGAATGGAACAAGAAGTACTAAACCAAAATATACTAGGTAGTAATTGTATGATAAAGTAATATATACAGAGAAAACATGTACAAATAATTTGCCATCAAAATTTTCATGGCTTGTCAAGGGCTATTTAGTCATACACCTAGACCTAGATAAAAGTACAATATGTACATAAAATCACATAAATACTTTTTTAATGGATTCGGTCCTTACTTGGCGGAAATTCATTATAAATAAAATAAAACGAAGTAATTTCCACTATATTATTTAATTGTTAGCAACAATTGTTTCGCCACACTGTGGCTTCATCAGGCTACATTTCTGTCTGTAGCCTGATGAAGCCACAGTGTGGCGAAACAATTGTTGCTAACAATTAAATAATATAGTGGAAATTACTTCGTTTTATTTTATTTATATACATAAATACTCATATACAAACACTCAAATACCGATAACAATTATTATACAGGGTGGCCATTTGAAAACGAAACAGACGGGATTACAGACGAAATAAAGTTTTTCGATAGAAATGCTCGGACAGGTCGATTTCTGTTTCGAGGGGGACAACTTAAGATGTAGGTTACGGACGCATAGCGCTTCAACCCTTGCTGCTACAACCCCCACCCTTAATTTTTGAATAGGGAAGATGGGGTGAGTGATACCTCAATTTAAATGTATTTTTATACTGATTTCAGCACAGTAATTGTTTTTTCATTTTATGAATTAGTTCTCGAAATATTCATGCGTTAGTTAGTTAGGAAGGAAGCCACAGTCATGGTTGTTTTGAAGCTCAAAATGTCGATTTTTCACAAAACACTACAAGTGCCATGAAAACACAACTTCATTTTCAAATACTTAGTTAAGAATATTTCGAGAACTAATGCATAAAATGAAAAAAAAAATTACTGTGCTGAAATCAGTATAAAAATACCTTTCAAATGAGGTATCACTCACCCCATGTTCCCTATTCAAAATTTGGGGGTGAGGGTTGTAGTAGCAAGGGTTGAAGCGCTATGCGTCCGTAACCTACATCTTAAGTTGTCCCCCTCGAAACAGAAATCGACCTGTCCGAGCATTTCTATCGAAAAACTTTATTTCGTCTGTTTCGTTTTCAAATGGCCACCGTGTATATATGGGACATAAACAATATTGAGTAAAACAAAGGGTACTTAAAAAAACGAATATCATTCGTCTAAAAACTCGCTCAACCTATTAATCGTTTTTTCTAGGAGGTGACATTTCACTCTCCCACTGAAAGCAGCTGCACTCAGTTTTTTATATTCTTCTGGTAGTTTGTTTTACAGTTTCAGACAGTGAGATTGGGGCCTTGTTGGATTTTTCTAAATTCTTGATGGAATGGATTAGTGATTTTTGTCACGTGTGTTGTATTCATGATAAGAGGCGTTCTTATGGATTTTTTTCTGATTTTGATGAATGTAATTAACACATGCTAGTATGAAACCTCCTGTTATAGTCAAAATCCTTTCATTTTTTGAAACCCCTCTACAGCTGTCTGTACGCCTCATTCCGAAAATGGACCTCACCGCTTTCTTCTGCTGAAGAAGAACTCGGTCGGCATCGACACTCTGTCCCACCAGATTGACACCATATACAGCCAAGTTATGGAAAGACGAATAATATGCTAGCTTTGCAATCTTTTGTTAGAAATTATTCTCATTCTCCTGATAATGAAGTGGACAACCTTCTGCACAAACTTGATACATGATTCTTCCAGTTCAAACCCGAATCGAATCCCAGATACCGAATCCCAGATACCGAATCCAAGATACCTAATCGACGAGCATTCCTCCCTTTTATTGGTGAAAATAATTTTTTGAGTTTTGGATGCATTCACTTGTAGTCCATTTGCCAAAAACCAATTAGTAGCACTCGCTTCATTCATTTCAGTCTTCTCTTGCAAGTTGGATCTAGAGGAAGATTTGTTGAGGAGGAAGTGTCGTCTACATATGTGCATACCTTATTCGATGGAATATTATGAAAGAGGATTTATGAAGAGGCACACCTGTCTCTATCGTTTGACAGCCAGAAATTTCTTCCTTCCATTCTACAGCTTGTTGTCTACTGTGCAGATACGATCTGAATATTGCCAGTGCACTTCCTCTCATACCATAGTATTGTAATTTTTCCAAGAGCAGCCCATGATCAACACTATCAAACGCCTTCTTCAAGTAAATACATGTCATCTCTACGTCTTCACAGCTGTTGTGTGCCTCCAAGATACACTCAAGGACGTCTATCAATGCAGTTATAGTAGACTTAAATTTCCGAAAACCATGTTGACCACAGTGTAGTAAAAAATTCTTCTTCAAGAATTCCACTAAGCGGTTTTTAAGTATTCACTCGAAGATCTTTGAGAAACTAGGTAAAATGGATACTGGTCTATAGTTAGAACTCCTTTTTTATAGATAGGTGTTATTATTGCTGTTTTAAGTTTAGCGGGAAATATGTCTTGATTTATGCAATCATTGAACATCACAAATGTTCATTTATATAAGAGATGACTCGTTTCAGTAAGGATGTTGTCATACCGTAGAAATCTTTCGAGGTTTTATTTTTCAAATTGTTCGTGATTTTTATTATTTCACCTTCAATTAAAGGAAATAGAAAAAGGAAATCTGAATTGTTTGACTTACTGTGTTGAAGCAGTCCAATTGAAGCCTCCAGGTCCGGGTCTGCTCGAGGAATCCATTCAGGTCTCCTGCTGTAATACTGTTACTTCTTTCATTTCCTATCTTGTTGGACTTTTTTTTCCATTTGTTGATCAATCTCCACATCTTTTGTTTTGTATTGTCAAAATTGTTGAACTTGATTTCATTCCTTGTTTTTATTGAGTCAGTAATTTCTTTTTCAATGAGATTTTTAAGGCATCGTAGATTTTCTTATTTGCTTGGTCTTTCTTGACTTGCATGACGGTTTTTGCTGCATCTAGTTTGTTTTTTAGGTCCTTTATTTTTTCTTTTACGTTGTAGTTTTTGCGTTCCTTGATTTTGTTTTTTACTTCAGGAAATAATGCATTGAATATTTCATTGAATCTATTGTGGAAAAGATTGTATTGCTTTTCTGCTTCTTGTGAATACAGATCTGTCCAATTTTCCTCCTTAATATTTTCAATGAAATGGATTATGTTATTTTGTAACATATGGGGTTTTTATTATTCTATAGTAAAGAACAAGAATGTTCTACTCGATGTTTTATGTTAATTGGATCAGGTCATGCGTAATGGGATGACACATAACCAGCATGTAGTTCAGTTAGAACGACATTTTGTATAGTGTAAAGAGTCCAGAACTAAAGAAGTACAAAACACTCCAAAGTTTTATTGAAGAATATTATAATTTATAACATATTATAAGGTGAATATCCTTACAATTTTCCCTAATTCCTCTCGTTATTTTGAAGTTATCTCCTCTAGGTCTGGAGTAGTTAGAAGAGATCTTCAACACTAGAGCGTGATGGTCAGGAAAGATGCAGATCGAGTGTTATTAAACTGCAGCTGTCTTCATTAACATTACCAAAAATGTTGTCGATACTGATTGAGCACGTTGTGCTTATTCTAGATGGTGCATGAAAGAGATAATTCATGTTGTAGGCTTGGAAAAGCTCCTCTAACTGCTCTCTTTCCTTTGAGTCTAGGAGGAAATTTACATTATAGTCCCCAGCGAATAAAACACGCTCATTGTCAAATTTTCCTAAACATACATCAAGTGCCAGACCAACAACAGATAAAAATGAGGAAAAGTTTTCCCTTGGGGGACGATACAACGTTACCACAATTAGATTTTCTTTTCGAATTCTGATAGCAGTGATCTCAATCTCTCTTTCAATTGACAGGTTATTGATCTCATGTCCTTCCCTGAATTTAATATTTTTTTTTATGACTGCTGCAACGCCACCATGTCGCGATGATTTCCGCGAGTATGAACTTGCCACCACATATTCACCCAAATTAATTCTCTCAAGAATGTCGTCATTCAACAAGTGTTCAATGACACATCCCACTTCCCACTTCTATCTGATGTTCAGTCAAATAATCGACGAATTGGTCAATTTTATTCCCAAGTGATTGTATATTTATATTCGATATTGTGAAACAAGTATATTCTTCAGATTTGGTAGGAAACATTCTTTCTACAAAAAAAATTTGAAACGACGAACCGTCACCCCACTTGGCCAATTTTCGCTCTTATAAAGATCTTCCATGAGGTCGAGATCTCCCCCTATCTTAAAGGACATACTATTCGTTCCTGTAGTACTTTAGATGCTACTCAGGGATTTTATCAGATTAAATTAGACCAAGAAAGTTCGGATCTTTGTACTTTTGGTACTCCTTTTGGTAGGTTTAAATTTTTGAGGTTACCTTATGGACTGAAACCTGCACCAGAAGTTTTTCAGCAGATATTTCAAAATTTATTCAAATCAACAGGTTCTAAAATTTATATTGATGATATTATTGTATGGGGAAAAACTAAAAGTGGACATGATCAGAGATTGAGAAATGTGTTGGAGATAGCTAGAAAAAATAATATTACATTTAATTTAGAAAAGTGTAGATTCGGACAAGAACAAATAAAGTTTATGGGCCAGGAAATAAGCCACGAGGGAATAAAACCTACAGATGAAAGAATAAAAGCAATATTAGAAATGCCAGAACCCAAAGATAAGAAAGGAATTCAAAGGATATTAGGTATCTTAACTTATGTAAGTAAATATATAAAAAATTTCTCACATAACACATGGTCACTGCGTCAACTTTTGAAAAAAGATGTAGAATTTTTGTGGATGGATGAACAGAAAAAAGCTTTCAATAATTTGCAAGAAATATTAGTGTCAGGTCCGGTACTGCAGTTTTATGATAGAAATAAACCTATAGTGTTGTCAGTAGATAGTTGAATACTTCTTATTCTTCTTCCTTCTCTGGTTTAGGCTTGAAGCCTGTTCATCCCTCAGTCATCACCCCTCAGGCCATCACTCCACCTTTTCCTGGGTCGCCCCAAACTTCTGCGTCCCCTTGGAGATCTATCTCGAGCTATCTTTACCACTCTTCCCTCATCCATTCTGCTAATATGTTCATCCCATTCTTTTCGCCGTTTTAGTACCCAGTAATTCACATTATCCACCCCGCATGCATCTCTTATGCTTTCGCTCGTGTTTCTGTTCATGAGTGTTTTGCCCGCAATTCTTCTCAACACTCTCATCTCTGTTGTCTCCATTAAGCGTTTGGTCTTCGCTGTTTCTGGCCTTGTTTCGGCGGTGTATGTCAGGATTGGTCTTATAACCGCCTTGTATATTCTGGATTTGACCTCAGTTTTCATATTTTTGTTGCACCATATTGTTCGACTAAGACATCCAGCTATCTTTGCTGCTTTCGCTACCTGTTCTCCCACCTCCTTCTCAACGCCATCACCACTCGACAGCTCCACTTCCAGATATTTGAACTGCATTACCTGTTCAATAACACTTCCGTCTACTTCGAGTTTACACCTTATAGGTATTTTTTAGGTGGTCATACATTTTGTTTTGGTGTCCGCTATAATCATGTTGAACGATTTAGGTGTCCGGTTAAACTGATGAAGGAGTCGTTGCAAGTCGTCTTTGCTCTCAGCAACCAGTGCTGAGTCATCCGCATAACATATGATGTTAATTTCTTTGTCTCCCATCCTATAGCTTCTCATTGTGTGTACTCTTCTTATTAGCTCGTCCATGATGACGTTAAAAAGAAGTGGGCTTAGCGAGTCTCCTTGACGAATGCCATTCCCAGCTGGGATCAAAGTGGTGAGCTCTCCATTTTTTTTTAGCTTGGACTTGATTTTTACTATATATGTCCTCTATGGTTTTGATCAGGTTGTGTGGAATATGTCTGTTGTATAGGAAATGTATAACATCTTTCAATTGTACGCGATCGAAAGCTTTTGTCAAGTCCACGAAGCATATGAAAGCAGGTCTGTTGTACTCTAATGATTTCTCTTTAAACTGTCTTAGTACGAACACCGAGTCCGTGCACGATCTACCTGATCTGAAGCCTTGCTGTTCGTCTTCAAGGTATACAAGAGTATTAATCTTATTTGTTATGATTTTTGTAGTAAGTTTCAGTGTTGTACTCAGCGAGTTTATGCCCCTATAATTTGAGGGTATCTTCTTATTTCCCCTTTAAACATTAGAATGGAAGTACTGGTTCTCCATTCATCAGGTATTTTTTTTTGATCCAATATTTTTTGAATCAGTTCTGTCAACTGCTGCACCAGAGTTTGTCCGCCGTATTTCAGTAGCTCGTTTGTAATTGTATCTTGTCCAGGACTTTTTCTGTTCTTGAGCTTCTGAAGGGCCTGTTCGATATCCTGCGTTTCAACCTTCACATTCTCATTAGTTGTTATTTCAGGTGTGTTTTCTATTTCTTCTATGTCTTCTCCTTTATATAACTGGGTAAGATAGTTGGTCCAATCTTCCTTAGATATTTGGTTCGTTTCTGTTAGTTCATTGACCTCCTTTCTTTGTAATCTTATCATTCTCCATATTTGTTTCTGAAGGCCATAGCAGTCGTTCTCCATTCTCTTTGAGAAATTCACCCAATGTTCATTTTTTATCTGCCTTACTAGACTTGTTGTTTCGTTCCTCATCCTCTTGTATTCGATGTAAGATTTAGGCGTTCTCAATGTTAGATATTGAAGGTAGACTTGCTTTTTCTCCTTACATTTTTGTTTGATTTCTGGGCGGAACCACGGTGTCCTGTTCGTGCTCTTGTTGCTACTTCTGACTTTTCTTGTGCCAAGTGCTTCGAATGCTGATGCGTTCAGTATGTCCTCCTTGATCTTCATCCAGCCACTTTCAACTCCGTCTGCCCCCTCTATAGGCCGTAGCTCAATCTTTTCTTTCAATCTTCTCTCATAAAGCTCTTTTATCGTTGGGTCCCACAGTGATTCTATATTGATCTTTTCTGTTGTGTTCTCTGATCTAGGGGTTTTTTTGTGTTATGATTTTCAATCTGATTTTTCCCAGCACCATGCTGTGGTCACTGCCGACATTCACTGAGTTAAGTGTTCTTATATCCAGTACTTGTCCGGGATGTATGCATCTGTTTGTTAATATGTAGTCTATTGTCGAACTTTGGTTTCTGGTGTTCGAAAAAGTGATCTTGTACTGGGGTTTATGGTCGTAAAAGGTGTTATTAATGCGTAATTCATTGAAGGAACACAAACCCATCATTAATTCTCCGTTGTTGTTCACGGCAGCTTCGTTGAATCTTTGTTTTACTCCTGGTATTACTTCATTGCCAACGCGGGCGTTAAAATCTCCAAGGATGATCATCGGCTGTCTAGGTGGTAGTTTGTAGATAGTATCTTGCAACTCATCATAGAATAATTCTCTTTCTGCCTTTGGTCTGTTGTCTTCTGGTGCGTAGATGGATAATATGTTCAATTTTTGTTTTTCAGTATTCATCCTGATGACTACAATTCGAGAGGATATATACCAGCATTCTTCTATGCAGCCAATATACTTCTTTTTAATGGCTATAGCGACTCCCTCTCTCGCCCTATCATTCTTTGGTACACCACTGTATACTGACAGATATTCAGGGTAAAGTTTTTGACCATTGCCTTTCTTCTTAGTTTCCTGAATGGCACAGATATCGATTTTGTTATCACTCAACTCATTCATTGTTTCTTGGTCTCTGTTATTTAGTGACTTTATGTTCCAAGTGGCAGCTCTCATTATGTTTTCGGATTTCCAACTCAAATACCTTTTTCTAGCTTGTGTCGTCATCGTTTTAGCAGTCCTGGTCCGAGGCGTGTTTCTGGTTCTATGAGCATTTTCTTGTTTTTACGTTGGGTAGGGTGCTAACCTGGCCCGACAACCTTCCTCTTTTATCCGGGCTTAGGTCCGGCGACCTGACCGCTGAGCTACTCAATCCACCCAACGGCCAAACAGGCAGAGTTGAATACCTCGGTGCGGTATTAATTCAAAATAATTGACCATGTGCATATTCATCAAAGGCCTTAACAGAAACGCAGATGCATTATGCTCGAATTGAAAAGGAATTATTAGCAATTTGTTTTGGTATGACAAAGTTTTATGAATATATCTACGGAAAGAAAATTATCGTTGAAACCGATCATCAGCCATTACTACAAATTTTCAAAAAACCTCTCAATAGTTGTCCTGCTCGATTGCAAAGAATGTTACTACAATTATAATACAAAAATTTGATTTTGATTTTAGCTGATGCACTATCAAGGGCATATTTACCAGACACATATAATATTTTAGAATCGGAAATCGAAGCTCAAGTTTGTTTGATAAAAAATAGTATAAATGCGACACCTGAAAAAATTAGTTTATTACAGTCAGAAACGGAAAAGGACGAAAAACTTCAGGAATTGAAGCAAATTATTGAAAGCGGTTGGCCGAATGATATAGTAAAAATTTAAATCATAATTTGAAATTGTACTTATAGAAGTGAATTGAATATTGTTGATGGATTGATTTTCAAAGGAAATGCTATTGTAATCCCTGAAACTTTAAGGAAAGAAATGATGGATAGGATACACTATAGTCATTTCGGCATTAAAAAATCACTTGGTTTAGCAAAAGATTCAATATTTTGGCAAGGAATACATAATACAATAGGGTAAAAAATTAGTCAATGTCATTTATGTTTGAAGTATGTATTCGAATTCTCAAAGTTCTGAACCTTTAATATCTCATAACATACCTGACTTGAGGTGGAACAAAATAGGTTGTGATATATTAATAACAATTTATTTATTCACACTATAAATACAAATACTGTGAACAACTTCGACCAATCAAAATTACATGGGGTGTCAGAAATACAAAATTTGTCAAATATAAAACAAACAATGAAATCTACAGAATTACAAATATATTCAACATTTCCTGAGATGAACTACCAAAACTGATCACTTCAGTATTCCTCCATCGAGTAGTAGACCTTTTGAGCAAGTATCTTTTTGATCTCGTTTTTCATTTTCCTTTTGTCCATGATTTTTAATCGTTCTGAGATCTTATTGTATACTTGGATAGCCTCATGGTTGATACTCAGTTGAGCATCATTATTTATTCTGTGGTACGGTGCTGTGAACCATTCCTGCATTTCTTGTTTCATACTTGTGATATTCACAGTTTTTAGATAAATTATCCTTGCTTTCATGGATATACAGGATACAAGCAAGTATGTACAGGGTGGGCAAATTTCGATGTTTTAGCACTACAACTAATAAACCAAAGGAGATCTGATACCCCATTCTCGGTCTCTTTTTCTGAGAAACTAACAAGGGTAGTATTCATTTTTGACCACCTTCTTTTGTTTTCGAGTGATAAGCGAATATTGGAAAAATGGCCATATCGAAAAACATTTATATCTCCGCTAATACTGATGATAAAGCTCTGAAATCAAAACATTATACAGGCACTTTTTCACGTAGAATCCAGTGGCGTGCTCGTCTTTTTAAAAGGGTTTTTAGTTACGAAGCTATGATCCAAAGTTATGTTTTTTCAAATGGGAACACTAGATTTCTGTGACATTTTTCGAAAGCTTAATTTTTCCTGATTTCAAAAATATATGACATCGTATGGTTTGTATCAAAATAAAAAACAGAAATTGGTCAAAAACCTTTTTTTAACTAAAAGCCCAATATTTCTATGGTTTCAACTGTTGATGAGCACAAAAAATTGAGCTTTCTATAACAAGAGCAGTGTCCTTCCGTCAATCTCATTATTTCTATGCTTTTTACTAATTTCTACAAAATTCGAATCTAGATATATTTTGAAAAATATAATGTCGAAAATATAAATGAACTCGGAGAAAATTTCCTAGGTTGCTTGAACACAGTTTCAAATATTCATCTATTGAATTCGGTTCGAAATATCGAGAAGATTTGTCGACTGTGCATTGTGCAATTGTTGTCATTACTATATAGGTTAAATATTATTTCTTGTTTGTTCTCTTCGTAATTACGAAGAGAACAAACGGGTACCTAGAACGCGCGTAGAGTTTTGTGGTTGGGCGAAGTTTCGTGATGTGCACGGAACGAGGAGCCGGCCTTGCGTTCGTATGGTTGGGCGAAGTTTCGTGGTGTTTACGAGATGAGGAGCCGGCCGCCTATGTCGGCGTTTGTGGTTGTGCGAAGTTTCGTGTTTGGCACGGAACGAGGAGCCGGCTGCAGGTTTTAAAGATTCTCGCCCGAAATCGATCAGTCGTTACCGTTGTCTACGGACTTCGATAGGACGATCTATTCCTCAACAATTTAATTAAATTGTTGAGTTCAAAATCATATATGCGTTGTTTCATATGCTATTTAAAATGGATTGGTACTTGCGTGCGTATTCTTTCTGGAGACCGATGAAAATAATCTTCTGATACATCCAACTCATTACAACTCTTTCGATTGAAACATTCGATCTTGTTGATCTTTTCCTTATTTCCAAATCAATTTTTAGATAAAAATTTATAAAATATATCTAGATTCCTTTGCAGAAATAAGTGAAAAGCATAGAAATAATCAGATTGACGGAAGGATACTGCTCTTGTCAATTTTTCTGTGTTCATCAACAGTTGAAACCATAGAAATATTGGGACTCTTAGGTAAAAAAAGGTTTCTCAGAAAAAGAGACCGAGGATGGGATATCAGACTTTGTCTATCTACTCTGGTTTAAAAGTTGTAGTGCTAAAACATCGAAATTTGCCCACCCTGTACAGAGAAGTTAGCGTCAGAATACCTTCTAGCTGGAAATAACCTCTGCAACTTTCAGTACTATTCAGACCACAGATGACACGTATAGGATTCTTTTGTTTTATAAAGATCCTCTTGCTATCATTTCCTCTACCCCAAAATAACAGTCCATAGCTGATGAGACTGTGGAAGTATCCGAAATATGCGTGGCGAGATGCCTGCTTCCCTGCAATCTGCTTCGTCCTCCTTATCATGTACGTGACCATTGACAGTCTTTTGACGAGATCTTCTGTATGTACCGTGAATTTTAAATTTGGTTGTAGAAACACGCCTAGGAACTTGAGGAAAGCGCTTGTTTTCAGGTTAGTATAAAAATTTAGATGATGAGATTTTTCTTTATTCAGTTTTAACCTATTTGCATGAAAGCACATCTGCTTCAGTATAGATTCTGTTTTTTCTTCAAGTTGTTTCTCGTATTCATCAATTATGAGGAAGGAAGTATCATCTACAAAAAGAACGGTGCCAACTGAACATACACTTGATGGTAGATCATTATAATAATAATAATAATAAACTTTATTTAGCACTCGGCTATTGAAAAGAATACAAATATAATCCACTAACTTAATTAAATTCTTCATAAATATAACTCATTAAACATTTTTTGAATTCTCTATAATTATTACAATATTTGATGTTTTCAGGTAGATTATTGAAGATAACTAATCCCCTGCTAAATGTGGATTTATTCATTAATGTAGTATTAACTTTTTCTATGTAAAAATCATCTCAACGTCGTGTATTATAATTATGTATTTCATTAGCATTTTAGGTTTTCATTCAAATATTCAGGTAACATTTTATTCCTTGCTTTGAATATTAAATCTAATGTTCTATAAATAATCCTTTGATTGACACTCATCAATTTCAAACAATTTAACATATTTCTTATGGGAGTTCTTTTATTACATTTCAAAATAATTCTCATACCTCTATTGTGCACTTTTTGTAACCTATCTATGCTACCTTTATTTAAATTAAACATAACTGACGAGCAATAATCCACATGAGGAAGTACCAATGATCTAAACAACATCAGTGACGTATTCATATCAATTTTACCCCTTATTCTAGATATGAAACCAACCTTTTTGGACATTTTATTTGCGATATAATCCACGTGAAACTGAAACTTTAAATTCTCGTCTAAAATCAATCCTATATATTTCATTTTAGTAACCCTCTCTATTTCATCTTTATCAATATTAATTCTGAAATTACTTATGTCGGTACTACGTGTCCTATATTCACTACCTATTAACATATACTTCGATTTTTTTATATTGACTTTCAAGTTATTGTCACAAAGCCAAATGAACAAACTATCCAAATCCTCGTTAACTAATTTGAACAAAATTTCAACATCATATCCAGAAACATATATCATTGTATCATCCGCAAACAAAGTTATCTTACAATTACATACATATTTCACTACATCATTTATATACAATAGAAATAAAATTGTTCCCAAATTTGTACCCTGAGGTACCCCAAATTCATTTTTCCCAATTGATGACACATTAATGTACAAAAGAAACAGCACCGGTCCCAATACAGACCCCTGAGGAACCCCACACTCAACCAGTCTCCATCCAGAACATTTTCCTTGAACTAATACTTTCTGTTCTCTATTTTGCAGGTAGCTCATTATAAGCTTCAATGCAACGCCTCTGATGCCATAGAACTCTAACTTTTGTTTCAAGACTTCGTGATTTATGGAGTCGAATGCCTTGCTTAAATCGCATGCTATTAGTTTACTCTTCTTTTTTTTGTCGAATGCATGAGCAGCCCCTATCAGTATAGAAGATATTGCTGTATTGCTGGATTTATTTTTCTGGAAACCATGTTGCTCCTTGCAGATTATATTGAACTTTTGAAGAAAGTTGGTTAATTTATTTTTTATCGCCATCTCCATTATCTTAGAGAGAATAGGAAGAATCGCAATCGGTCTATAATTTGAAGCCGTGTTTCTTTCCCCTCCTTTAAATACAGGTATTATTGTCGCTTTCTTCATTTCTTCTGGGAAATATCCATCGTTGCAGCATTTTGTGATGATATATGCTAGCGGCTCCGCGATGCTCGGTAGAACCTGCTTCATTAAGCTTGGTGATATGTCATATATGTTTCTGCAATCCTTCGCTTTGAGTTTTTTTATTTGAGATGCAAGGCAAAAAATTTTTGTTAGTAGTTGATTATCACTAAAAATTTGTGGAAGTCTCGATTCTTAACGACAATAGGATAATAGGACGACAATAGGAATATTATAAATGTGTTAAAATCAATATTTCGTACACACGGGATTCCACTTACTTTGATATCGGATGGAGGGCCACAGTTTAGTTCTGTCCAGTTCAAGCAATTTGCCAAACAATGGGAATTTGTTCACATATTGTCTTCATCTACATACGCTTAGAGTAATGGTATGGCAGAAAGACATATCCAAACAGTGAAAAAGGTTATTAAGAAAGCTATGGAAGACAAAAGTGACATCTACTTGGCTTTGTTACATTATAAAAATTCCGGTACAGAGTTGGGATTGACACCTGCACAGATTCTAATGTCCAGGAATTTGAGATCTAATATAATTTTCAAAGAAAGTCATTATCAGCCTAAAATAATAAAGAATGTAGATAAAAAAATAAAAAACACTCAGCTTGCACAACAGAAATATTATAATCGTGGTGTCAAAGAACTGTCAGATATTGCAATAAATTCAAAAGTTTATATTCAAGTCAACCCAAAATCAAATTGGACACCTGGAATTATATAAGACAGATTAAGAGACAGAATTTATAAAATCAAATTGGAGAATGGTATAGAACTTCGTCGGAATCGAAAGTTTATAAAGGTGATTCATGAACAAGAAAGAGAAAACAAAGTTGAACATTATTCTCCAGGTGATTTAAAGAAAGAAGAAAATGTTCAATATTTTATAAGCAGTGAGGACGGTGATAATGTTATCATAGAAGAAACAAGTGTTGGTGAAACGAGTGTACCGTTAATTGCTAATGTAGATTCAGATTTAAGATTGAATGCAGGATGTAAAAATGAAGATGTAGTTGTAAATAACCTGCCTGCAAATGAGACAACTTCTTCAGGCAGAGTGGCGAAACCACCAAAAAGGTTAAATTTATAAGTTTATTGTTTGATCGTTAAGTTTATTTAGATTTAAGTTATTTAGCTAAGAAAGGGAGATGTTAGGTATGGAACGTAGCCCTAAATGTCAATAGTAGTCTATGATCAATGGAGAACACAGATACACGGTACGTGGCATAACCTGACATACGAAATGTGGTATGACACTGGTAAGAGATAACTGTACATAAATAAATACATATCAAGTAAAGTTCTAAGTGAACCAGAGCTTATTATAAATTAGAACCATACACTTTACATACATTATTTATCTCGACTTTCGTATCATATGATCGGTCATTCCTCTCACCTATGGTATTAATCGTCGTCATTTTATCTGACACAATATGTTCATTATCTTTTCTAGAATTATCTAGTCTATTCTCGACGTTATCATCTCTATTGATACACGACTGACTGGTTCATATCTATCTCTTTCTAACACATTTATTTCGAATAATAAAAGTTTATTCTTATCTTCCATTTCGGAGAAAAGTCTTTCGAAAAGTTGATTTTCATTAAAAAGTCTATCATTTTCTAGGGTTAGTTCTGCTATTATCCCCTCACCTGATTCGTTCAGCATAATTGCATCAATCACTGTTTCCGTAGAGCTGTCAAGATCGTCCATCACTTTGTTTTCTAGGTTAGAATTCTCGCGAACTTCATAGCACCTAATATGCGTTTCATCAATTTTCACTTTATCATTAAATACTTCAAGCTTCAAGCAACCCGTATGCATAAGGGTTCCACAATTCACACATTGCAGGGTATTCGGTCGCGTCCTCGTGTCAGCCATGTTCTTTATCTTAAAATAAAACGACGAATCTGTCATTTTCATTTGTACCCCTTATTATACCACTGAATACCGGGTGATTTTTCAAATCCGGTCAGTCGAAAATCTCGAAAAGGAAACATCTCACGGAAAAATGTTCCCAATAAAAGGCTGAGGGTTTTGAGGGGGAAGCCACTTATGCCATCCCTTATTCCATTCAATTCCGCCTTGTGGGGGGGTACGGGGGTCAACTTTAGAATTTTGAATGGAAATACCTGTTTTTCATTGCAGACTCGTATTAAATCGTAGGGCAGCGAAGAGCTCGAGTCGAGGTATTGTTAATGTTTTCAATAGTTCGACGCAAGTTTTGGAGCAATACAAATTACAATGAAGGGCTCTGAATTCATCTAGACCTTTCAAGTAGATATAACACCATAGGCTGACTCTGATGCATCTGAAAATCTGTGAATTTCTAGCTACTCATAGACTTTAGTTTTGGCATATTACGTGGCTTCAATTTTAACTAGCGTTTCTAGGACATGCTTTAATGTCAACCACATTGTTCTGATGTTATATGGTTATATGATAAGTGTTCAATACCAGGAAACCAGCAAACTCTGAGATTTTCGTAAGAGTTTGTACAATTTTTGGTTGAATAGTCACATTAGATACTAATCCTAAGGGATCAAAGACTTAAGAGGTGTGACTGAAGAAATTGCGTTTAGTGATTGCTTCTCTGCGATTTTAATAAAATTTAACGTAATATCCTAATGCGTTTAAATTTGTGTTCTAATAGAGCCCCAACATTTTTAAGTGCTCGCTATTTTCAAGCTTTATCTGATCGTCGTGGACAGACTTTGATTCATGGCTTATTTGATGCACCTAAAGTTTGCGGTATTTAGTTCATATGCCGAAAGAACTTGAGTGGGATCAGAACACCATAGAATTTTCTGGTATTAATTTTAAGGTGTTCCTAACAGAATGCTGGTATCAGCACCCCATGAAAAACCAGTTAATTTTTTAAGAAAAACCATATAAAATACGCATTAAATAAAGCGAACTCAGCAATGAGCAGAATTTATCCACTTATAGGAAGAAAGAGTCAAATGTACCAATAATAAACTGAGTCAATTGGTAGATCTCAATTAACATATATTACTTCAATAGATTCCTGAAACCTTTAAACAGCAGGGTAGGTATAGTGGGTATATATATATTCTTTTGAGAAAGAGCAAATACAAAATATTAATTTCAAACAATCAAGCATATGTGTCGATGAATCTCAGTATTAGCAGAGGAAATGTAACGGGGCATCATACATTTCAACGTATGATACAAGAGAACAGATAAAAACCTCAGCAAAAACTCTGTCTCCCCGTATCGGTGTAGTGACTGGTTTGTGTAAACGTTTACAGAATAAGCTGACATAATTTATATTGAAGGACTTCCTCTTCAACCAAAACAAAATTTCCTTTATCCTCTCTTTTCGGTTGACGACTCTATAATTTCCAATTGGATCCTAAAACAAAAAGAAAAGAAGCAGAAAGGAGAACTAAATATTAGTTTTCATTATATCGATTTGAAGTTAACTACCCATTCTAAAAAAGAATCTGAAACTGAATGGATAGCTTGGAAACCATCATGAAATTTATAAATCGGACAATCATTCACCAAGTGGTCAATGGTCTCTTCTACACCACACTCACATAGTGGGCTATCAATAGAACACCATTTGAAGAGGGTACTATTACAACGACCATGACCAGTTCTAAGTCTATTCAAAATAGACGGTATAGTGGGTAGCAAGGCCGTAGCCTGGAGGAGATCCATTGAGAGGATTTTCTGTTCTGTGAAATAAATCAAAACTTATTTAAATAATTCCAGAAGCCTTGAATGATTAAAAGGTTTGGCTTTAATATCAATCCAGAGTAGAATTGATTTTTGACTTTTCCTTATGGACTATGACTATATAAATGACATTTCTTGTAAATCGTGAATAACTGTTGTTTTCTTTTGAAAGAGGGATTAGTATCTCTTCTCTGCTGTTGTAAAAGACCTTTTTTAGAGCCTTCTTGACTCTTACGTCGAGGTCATTCTCCATTCCAAGTAGTTTAATTGCGTCGGCTGATAAGCGCTAGAGATTAGAACTATATCCGAATCAGCAATTGACTTTTTTGATCAAGATGGCTATTCCATCTTATCTTTCGTCAATCCGATCTCTATGAAGGTTTGGTATATCCAAAAGCATCGATAATTTATGGAGCTATTTGCGACCCAATTTGAATAACATTACCAAGTTTAATTGAAATTGAACCAATTGGAATGCGATATAGTGAGGACTAGGTGATTTCTGAAACTGAGATTCTCTACAAATTTTATTGAAATCAAATAATAACTGAAGACTTCGTGGTCTTAATTTGCAAATACACAGACCAGATAAGGATCCACCACAATTCAGGTGTTGAATTCATTTCCTCTAACTTCGTTCCTCAATACTCACTGCTTATTAATGCCGTATTCGGTAAACCGCAGGGAAACATCGATTGGTATTATGGTATGGATAAGTCAACAATTTTCTTACATTTAGGGTATAACTTAATGATCATAACATTGTTTATAGTTTCAATTAGAATACATCCGTGCTACATGTTTAGTGGTATTTATTGCATCTGGCATTCGTGTTAACAGCAGCAATATTATGCATCACCAGCTATATCCTCGGCAAGTTCATCCACCAGACTGGCCGCAAAAACAAGAGGGAAATTACCGTCGGAAAATGAACGATTGCCCTCAACACCCTCGGCAGGAATCACTGGAATCAACGAAACATAATTGCACAAAAACAGGCGTACCAATCGCAATAAACTACACAACTAACAACGTTCCCAACTTCGCCATTTCTGATATTGTCGTATTACTCGCAGAAATTACAACGCTGTTCGTGTCACGTCTGCCTGATGTTCCGCTGATGCGAAGTGGTAAAAAGTACCGGAAAATTCAAATTTAGTCACTCATCGATCTGTCATTGTCAGAAACACAGGGTTGGAAACACGGAGGTGTCCTCCTAAAACGTGTCATACGGCCAATTAACATAGGAATCTGCATAATAGGGAATTTAGAAACGGCCAAGTTTCAGATTTCGCAACTTGATGTCGTGTTTTTTGGCGCTGGCTTGGAGGGATTTAAGTTTCGCGTAAGTTCGGGACGACGTGTTTTGGATTCATTAATAAGAGATGATTACGGAGCTGTCTCTGTCGTCGAGATGATGGCTTCTTGGTTGAACTGTTTCTTGCGAAGGGTCGATTAATCACAGGTTTGTCTGGCGATGCGACTTTGAATTTGTAATCACTAATAATGGAAATTTTCTTTTGTAACCGATTAAGTTGTATTAGAAAGGTCAATTGGGAAATGTTTTTACTGAATACGATTTTCTTAGCAATGGAGAAAAGGATATTCAAGTCTTTGCTAATTCAATTGATAACACTATTAATCTGTCATTTATTTCAACATTTTCAATGCTTGTTCGACAATTCGATCTGTTCGGTACGAGAATCAGTTTCGAACTGGACGAAGTGTGAGTGTATCGAAATTGATTAAATAGAGTTAAAAACAGTTATAATGCACATAAGCTATAATTCTTGGACCCCCTCGTGAATTGTAAAACGAATATTTAAATAAATAATGTTCTTTATTTCAAATCATCATGCTACATGATATTGTAAACAATTAGAAGTGAAATTGTGTCAAAGTAATGTTCTCATCCAGGAGAGTTATGCATAAAGAATTCCTCGATGCTATATGGTTCCATTTCTAGTAGCAATTTGTATACCTTTCTTTTGTATACATTGATGTTAGTTTCTGTTTGGATTTCTATTGGGCAGTGGTTGAAATATTTAGTTGATTGATACTGTGGCCCCTTTTCCGTTATTGTGAGCCTGTGTGCCGGGTACAATATCTGTGATGTTCTTGTATTGTATTGCTGAGTTCTGTTTACTGTATAATATTTCTTGTTCTCAACTCTCCACCATATCTTTAAAACGGTAATTGATTTCTATTATCTATTGTGAGTATCATATAAACCATGAAAAATTTTTGTAATATCTCGAACTGAAATTAAGATATCTATCTATGATCTGCTTTCTGATTTATTAACAAAAAAGAGATTGGGCGTTCTTGAAGATTTGTTCTCTAAGGGCCGGTTTTTTCACATGTGAATAAATAACTGTATTCCTTTAGCGCAGGTTTCATCTACGTATAAAACCTACGCTAGAGGAATAAATTTATTTATTCGCATGTGAAAAAACCGAGTATTTGATAGTTCTCGTTACGTAAATTACTATTTTCGGCAACCGTCCGGGAAGTGAGCACTTCCCGGACGCTTTTTCTCTGAGAAAGTAGCATTTCCCGGTCTAGTCCGGAAAGTACGTTCTTCCCGGACTATGCCAGAAAAGAATCATAGAATCCATAGCAACCGAGATAACGGCTGACAGTTCATATGAAATTAGTTGTCAAAAATGTGCATGCTTTTTTATCGCAATCGCAATAAAATATGGAAAGCAGCAGCGATAGTGTTATTTTACATTGGTTGCCGAAAAAATATTGTACGCAACACGCCCGAAAATGTTTTTTTTGGACTCACAGACTTCCTATTCTATTCGTCCAAAAAAACCCTATTTACCGGACTTGTTACGTAAATTAAAAAAAAACATTTTCCGGCGTGTTGCGTACAATATTTTTTCGGCAACCAATGTAAAATAACACTATCGCCGCTGCTTTCCATATTTTATTGCGATTGCGATAAAAAAGCATGCAAATTTTTGACAACTAATTTCATATGAACTGTCAGCCGTTATCTCGGTTGCTATGGATCCTATGATTCTTTTCCAGACTAGTCCGGGAAATGCTACTTTCTCAGAGAAAAAGCGTTCGGGAAGTGAGCACTTATTGTTATTGTACGTTTGAAAAAAAACATGTTTATAAGCGGATAACAATATTTGGTAGTAGAACAACAGGTCGTAAGGAAATTCATCAAGTACAAATAGCTAGAAGTACACATCACAAACAACAGGAGTATAGACGACGAGAAAAAATACTGTAATAACCTAGGTAAAATAGCAATCAGACAGTTGAACAGTGTTCTATAAGACAAATCCATCTCCAAAGTCACCAAACGCAGGGTCTTTAATTCCATAGTTAAGAGCGTTGTAACCTATGACAGTGAAATATGGACAGTTTTAGTTGCTCGAGACCACAGAGATGGATTTCGGGCCATGAGCTGCCGGAAAATTGAGATTGGACAGAGTGAGAAATGAGAGAATCCAGAACTTAATGGGAGTAAATCATTGAATAACGGAAGACATCAGAGGGAAGCCGAAAGTGCTGGTGGTACGGATATGTCCAGAACATGAGGGACGATAGGCTCCGGGAACAGGTGCTTGAGTGGACGCCACATGAAAAAAGGAAAGGGTAAGACCCAGACTGAGATTGAGAGAAGAAATAACTAGCGATATGCGGTCAAAAGGCATAGAAGATAATCTTTGGGAAGCCCGATGATTAGGAGGCTGGTAATCAGAAGTTGTAGAAGAACGTTATGAACTGATTTCGTATATAGGTTGTCCCGGGAGTACCTAACTGTAGATACTCTTATCAGAGGTAGAGTAGGACTAGGGGACTACGGATTGACTATTAAAAATTGATTTCTGCTCTTCCCCAGAAAGCTACAGGGTGAGTTTTCATTTTCATGGAAATAATGAAACCACCATAAGAACCAAACTCATAGACGGAATTTATTAAAACTTGAGATATCATTGACACATGCTGAGGTCGTGTCAGAGACATATTAATTATTTCGATAATCCAGGACCGGACTCATTATTCCTTATTTAAAGTGTTCAGGTTAAAAATAGCACTTGGTATTTCGAATTCACAATCATCGTTACGATTTCCAAAAAGGGTATAAATTCAGCTTTAATACGCGGTGTCTCTCAAAGATGTCACATTTCACATTCTTATTTTATGAATATTTGAAATTGGACAAAGTTCGAAGAATTTGATTTATTCAGGATTGATGTATCTTCTGAAAGTCGTGAATGTATATAAAGAGTAAAATTCTTCTTCAAAACACAGTGAACGTCTAGTGGACGATAAGAATTCGCTAATATATGAAATAAATGAATAATGAAACAAGAATAAAAAGCAGAAAAAAAATATTCCCAAAGACATAAAATTAATTCCTCGAAACATATTTTGCAGTCATTTTCTCTGCTGAAAGCATGCTGACATCTGAAATTTGAGATAATAATTACTTATTGGCTGTGTTCCTTATTGTTATAAAATTTTGGAATTATCAAAAGGATCGATTCGACAAATAAACAATATACTGATAGTATGTTCGTGTATTTATTATTTGTGTATATATATTCTTTTGAGAAAGAGCAATACAAAATATTAATTTCAAACAATCAAGCATATGTGTCGATGAATCTCAGTATTAGCAGAGGAAATATAACGGGGCATCATACATTTCAACGTATGATACAAGAGAACAGATAAAAACCTCAGCAAAAACTCTGTCTCCCCGTATCGGTGTAGTGACTGGTTTGTGTAAACGTTTACAGAATAAGCTAACATAATTTATATTGAAGGACTTCCTCTTCAACCGAAACAAAATTTTCTTCATCCTCTCTTTTCGGTTGACGACTCTATAATTTCCAATTGGATCCTAAAACAAAAAAAAGAAGCAGAAAGGAGTACTGAATATTAGTTTTCATTATATCGATTTGAAGTTAACTACCCATTCTAAAAAAGAATCTGAAACTGAATGGATAGCTTGGAAACCATCATGAAATTTATAAATCGGACAATCATTCACCAAGTGGTCAATGGTCTCTTCTACACCACACTCACATAGTGGGCTATCAATAGAATGCCATTTGAAGAGGGTACTATTACAACGACCATGAGTGTTCTAAGTCGATTTAAAATACACCAAATTTTCCTAGGAAGATTGAAACCTAGAACTTTTTCTGAAGGATCAACGATAAGACTTTTGTTGAAGACGTTAGAAGAAGTCCATCCCGAACGCCAAATTTCCTTGTCGCTTTCATTCGATTGAAGGAAGGTATTAGTCCATAAAGGTTTGCGTGATTTCAATCTAGCAGTTCTGGAATCTGGGAAATAGGATACAATTGGAAATGAGTTCGGGTAGAAATGAAATTTATCCCAAGATTTCTTGACTGCAACCTGTCTACGAATATGAGGCGGAACTATATATGATAGCACCGGTAGCCAATCTAAAGGAGTAGATCAAACATTATGTGTAAAGGAAATAGACGGGGCTCAGTTCGAAAATAATTCTACTCTGACATATATAGCCCAAAATGATACTGACAGTAAATGCTATAAAATTAAAAATCTACTCTAAATAAAGCAAAATAACCTGATTATCAACTACAGAAACACAATAATTAATTGTCGAAATTGACAGGTCTTGGAATTATTTTACTAACTATTCAAGAATATTAATACTGATATTAGTGAATATCAAAAAAGAATACTCTATAAAACCTTTGATGGCATAAGAGAATCTGACGTAATAATTATGTTCAAACCTCATAAGTCAAAACATTTTATTATTCTAATAAATATTTCAAAACGTGTATCTGATATCAACTTGCCAAATTCGCTTCATAATTGGTAACAATATACCAAATTTTGTCAACTGATAATGGCGATGGACTTCTAAATATTCAGTTCATTAGATAAAAACTGATCCAGATATATTAATATTGGATACCCTCTATTCCTCTTACCACAGTTAACAACATATTTACCATGGTCAGGGAAAGAGAGGGGATTATTAACGTATCAATCGATAATAAGTTAGTAGGATCCCACTACTGGTATTGTATATTCAAAGTCACTTGAACTAGTCCATAAAAATGCTTGGCAAGATGTCCTTTTGAAGACGATACCACAATCGACTAAATACATACCGGGGTTTATTTTAAAGTATTGTTAGGCAATAAATTCACTGGTCCCAAAGGAATTTTTGGAAATTTGGACAACCCTTGTATAATCGAAATATTCTGGCATCCTCCAAGTGACTTTGGATATACTATACCTTATTCTTCATCTGGTATATAATTCTTATCTTCTCAGTACAACGTGGACAGTGATTTAAATATTCAATTGGAATATGAGTACAGTACTCAATGATGAGAATTAAAGATATTAATTATCTACTTTCGATAGAACTACTACTAAAGAACATCAGTATATTTTATCATTTTAACATTCATCATGTCGGCGAGTAGTAAAGACATCGATGCTGTTCTCTCTCTAAAGATTGTTCCCCAATGTGGAGTGTGTAAAAGATCAATAATAAAAAGTAGTTGTAAGTGTCAGATTTGCAAAAAATCTTTCCATCCTGGTTGTGGTGCAAAAATCAAAAAGTGCTGTGAAGTTGAATTAACTGATTCTTTTTCGGGTGAAAAATCGACTGGTGACAATTCCCCGCTGTTCGACATTGGCAGTAAAAATATAAATAGTGAGTCTACACATCAAGATCTCCTACTGAAGAGTATTGCAGAATTGGAAGCAAAAAATAATTTACTGATAGAAAATAATTCTCTTTTGAAATTTAAAATCAATTCCCTCGAAAATGAGGTGAAATCAAAAGAAACCGAAATAAACAAACTCAACAAAGTGTTGTTATCATATGATAATATGCAAGATAAGCAACTTCAAATCAGCTGCGTGGGTGGAAACCAAGGTACAAGGTTTCAAAGTTCGGAGTGTAACTAATGCTCCCCGATGTTCGACGGTTGCGGAGATTTCGGTGGTTGCGAGAACTTCAACTGCCAATCCTAAGAATCTGAGAACAAAGCAGTTGATTCGTGATGCTGACCAGGGTGATCTGGGGGCCTCCAAATTATCCTGTGATAATCTGGTGAATCTAGTTAGAAGGTGGTCAACTACAAAAGATCCTATCGTCGGACCCGAAAAACCCTGATCACTGGAACTTACTCTGAGAGTTCTGAAGTAGAAGGATTGGATCGGTTCAGGACTTTTCATGTGTCAAATCTAAAACCTGACACCACAATAGAAAATTTACGCAATATCCTTCAACGGAATTTTTCGAATTTCACTTGTGAAAAATTGGATTCAAGATACCTGGAGTATTACTCCTCTTTCAAGGTTCTTATTCCAGCCTCGGACTATGAAAAGGCTCTGGATAGCTCCAAGTGGCCTAACAAAGCAAATGTAAACCGTTTTTTCCGGCGGAGGAAATCGAAAGATCGACAGAATTGAGTTTCCTTTCAAGTAACCTGAATGTTGAAGAATTCAAGATTATCCAATTGAACATACAGTCCATTTCGAGTAAGTTGGATGGCTTGGGGGTGCTGGTGGAAGAAATCGACCTTGATATGATTAGTTTGGTGGAACACTGGTGCGACATGGATAGTGTCAGTGTTGTGTCAATCTCGGGCTATGTTCGAGTAGACTACTTTTGTCATGTTCAGAGACAACACGCTGGCTCAATGATATTTACCAAGGCAGGTTTACAGGTGAAAAAACTTTTTGTCTCGGATTTTTCCATTGAAATGATGTGTGGTATTGTGGCCTTCGTTGATAATGCTCGTCTGGGCATTATAAGTTTTTACAAGCCTTGTACTGGAAATCTTGGATTTTTTTTCGAAAAACTGCTTTGTGCCCTCAGACGTGTTTTGATCAAGTAGATTACGTCTTTCTGTGTGGAGTGAAGACTTAAATATAGATTACCTTAACTTTGATTCTTATCTTACATCTAATGAAGCGACTAGAGTTTTCACCTATGTCAATTATAAAATTTCTATTTCCAACCTTGACAACATAATTACAAATGCCCATTTAGAGAAGTATAAGTCTTTTGTTTTTGAGGCGCATTCGAGCGATCATCGAACAATGCTCCTCAAACTCAACTTTGATCCGGTTTATAGGCATAAATCGGGATTGCGTACAGTCCGTGATTCAAGTCAGGTCAGCCCAAAAAAATAGCAACTCGTTTATTTTAGAGCAATTTTGCAGAGATTTATTGGGTGACTAATGTTAATCAATGTTTCCAATTCCAATTCAATACTATCATACAATACTATTTAGATTTATGTTGCCCTTTGAAAAGGGCCAATTCTGTAGTCGAAAAGAAAAAATGGGTAACACCAGAAATATTACAGATTGAAAAAAGACTGAATGATCTTTACTGGCTTCACGTTTATATTGGTTTCAAGAACACCTACGGAAACTATAAAAAACAGAAATACCAGCACAACTTACTAATTAATTTCACCAAATACAATGCTCACTGTTCGACTATAGCCAATTCTGAAAATAAGAGTAAGGGGGTCTGGAATATTGTTAACAATACAATTGGAAAATCTGTAAGATGTCATAATCCCATTTTCATTGAAGTGGATGGTTCAACGTTCAATAACCCTCATGAAATTTCTGACTTGTTTGCGAATTATTTTTCCACTACAGTATAAAAAAGACTGCATACTTGCTACGGTATAACGATTCATCACTTGCTCGTACTGTTATACCATCCTTAGTAAGCAATTTTTTTTATCCCGTTTCTCATTTTGAGATTGAAGAAACCGTAAAAAATTTGAAAAATAATAAGGGTGTAGGATCTGATCGCATTTCAGTTAGAATCCTCAAGGAGATTGCCCCAGCAATCAGCAGTCACTTTGCAAGTTCAATCAACTTATCCGTCACATCGGATAAGTTTCCGAAGATTCTTAAAAAATCTATTGTTGTACCGGTGTTCAAGAGCGAAAATCTACATGATATAACTAACTACCGTCCAATATCAATTTTGAGAGTTCATCGAAAGTTTTAGAAAAAATCGTTTTTGCGAGAATGTTGGATTATCTTAACAAGTTCAAAATATTGAACTCAGCTCAGCATGGCTTCAGAAACGGTCGCTCTACTCAATCGGCTACACTTAGCTTCGTGGAATCCATTTACCAATTTATCAATGCTTGGATGGGGGGGGGGTGCAAGTGGCAGGGATTTTTTTTCTACCTCTCTTGTGCCTTCGACACTCTCAGCTTCAGTTTCACCGTTTGTCTGCATTTCGACCTGAACAGCCTTGCGTCTGATCCTATAAGATTGAGTTTTTTTAATAATGTTATAACTTCAGCTGATTGTGCAAAATTTCTTGGAATCCATATTGACAGGAATCTCAGTTGGTCAACCCATATTGACATTGTATGCAAAAAAGTAAACAGTTCATTCTTTGCGATTAGTAGATAGGCTTAAAAACACTCTGCCTCGTAGTTCTCTTCTTGACATTTATTATAGTCTTGTTTAGAGCCACCTTATATATAACATATTGCTCTGGGGCAACAGCACTACTGTTTCAAGAGTGTTCATTGCACAAAAAAGAATTATACGGTTAATTTTCAATTTGACGCCAGGTTCATCGTGGAAACCTATATTTGTATTGAATAAAATATTACCATTGCCATTTATTTACATTTTGAAATGTCTTGTTTATGCTAAAGAGAATGTATCAGAGTGGGAAACTGTGTCAAGTTATGAATATGAAACCAGAAATTCTCATATTCTCCTTGTGCCAAAACATAGAACACATAAATGTGAATGTTCTCCATTATATCAGAGTATCAAATTATATAATCATTTACCATCTGTGAAATCTCTGAATATAAATCAATTCAAAAAAGTAATCAAAAGTACCTATGCTGGCATCGAAATATTTTTATTCGGTGGGAGAGTATTTTTCAGATTCCTTAGCATTAGATACTTAGCATTAACTGCAATTGTAATTTAATTTTTCTTTTCTTTGACCTATCCTATACTTTTGTAGTGTCTTACAGGATCAATGAAGTATGTTATGTTATGTTATCCTGACTAAATCACTCGAAGGAGCATTCAAGGACTCGCTCTCTGCAGAATCTAAATTGCTGAAATTATTAATTTTGAAATGGTTTTCTTTGTATATACGAGGAAAACCATATCAAAATTTATAATTTCAGCAATTTAGATTCTGCAGAGAGCGAGTCCTTGAATGCTCCTTCGCGTGCAATGCAAATATTTGCATTTTTGTCTCCTCGCGTACGAGGTATGGTAGAACTCAAATCAAAGCTATCCTGTGTATCACTTGCGTATAATAATATACGTCCCTATAATCATACGTCAAAATCACATGCTTCACAACGAGATATACTAAAATGATAAAATGGCATTTTTAAATGGAATCACCTGCATCTTATAAGATGTATTGAAAGAAAATGAAATTTCCTTTCAGATAATATTAGATGTTTCCATACCAAAATTGTAAGGTTTTCTAGTTATAAGCAAGTTTTGATCGCAATGGCAATTTTGAGATACTTTTTTTTCATGTCAATGTGTTATGACATGATTTAACATAACAGGTTTAGGTTATTTCTTAGAAACATTTATTTTAGATATTCATGAAATGTCATAGAACTTGTGGATTATGATTATTAGGCTTTGATCGTCTATAACGAATATTTCATGGAAAAAAAATTCAAATGGAAAGCGAAATACACAAGTTTTGAGTAAATTGTTCGTTCTTCACATTAATCTGATTATTGATTTCCATTTGAATCGTCTATTAATTCCATATTCGTTAATACCTAAATTCAACAATACTTCACAATAAATGTTGATTGTCGATTTATCATTATCTGAAAATTCTATAACGTTTCATGGATATCTAAAACAAATTTGTCTTCATATTGCCATTGAGGTAAAAATAATTGATTAGGGAATTTTACAATTTATGTATAGGAACATGTTATATCTTCTGAAAGTCTGAAAGGATATTTCATTCCATTTAATTCTTTCAATACATCTTATCGTCGGCTAAGAGTGTGTAAATCTGCTATGTCCATAATGAACAATTTCACAGGACCGTACAGTGCATCCCATTTTGGGTGAGACTGCCAGGTTTCTCGCTTGTTATTTAAGATAGAGCCTTGCGGTTTTCACGTTCCTGTCCTACTTTTTTGTGAAACTCAAGTTGGTCTAATCAGATTTTGCATAACTGTTTCCGTTCAAGAGATACAGGGTGATTTTGAAAATTGATACTTTTCGGACCCCTCCTTTATCTCCGAAGTTATTAGAAATAATGCTGAGGTGAAAACTACGTCTGAATCAGAATTTTGCGTAGAATCGAGTGGCGTACTCAATTTTTTTTTTCGGGGTATGGTTTTGAAGATTCAACACAAACCTATATTTTTTTTAATGGAACACCCTATATATCATTACTTCGTTGAATTCGTTATTTTTTTCCCTTCAAAATGATGTATGATACTATATAGGTAGGATGGTCAGAAATGTTAAAAAAACACCAAAACATCAAATAATGATGATTTTTTTGTTAATTAGCAATGGATTTCCCATATGAAAAAAAGATTCAATTGCATAATTTTAATTTGTGATTTTTATATATAGTAGAGTAAGCAAACAAAGATAATACTCTCATCACTAACATGAAAAACAAAACGTAGGTACCTACCTAATAGCAACAAATAAATAATACAAAAATTCATAAACATTGCATGATATCTTACAGCTTAAACTGTTCAAATTACTGTCCATTTTCCTCTAATACATAATTGACAAAACTTTTCAATACGCCTGAGTGCATTTAATATTATAAAAGGGCGGTTTTGTAAATCCTGGAAAACTGCCTCTGTTGATGCACGAAGTTCTTCGAGACTGTTATGTCTTTTACTGTAGTATATTATATGTATTAGGACAAATGGACAGCAATTTGAACAGTTTAATCTGTAAGATATTATGCAATGTTTATGAATTTTTTTATTATTCATTTGTTGCTATGAGGTAGGTACCTACGTTTTGTTTTTCATATTAGTGATGAGTGTATTATATTTGTTTGCTAACTCTACTATAAATAAAAATCACAAATGATAATTATCCAATTAATCCTTTTTTTAATATGGAAAATCCATTGCTCATTAACAAAAAATCATCATTATTTGATGTTTTAATGTTTTTTCAACATTTCTGACCATCCTACCTATATAGTATCATATATCATGTTGAAGGGAAAAAAATAACGAATTCAACGAAGTAATGATATATAGGGTGTTCCATTAAAAAAAATATAGGTTTGTGTTGAATCTTCAAAACCATACCCCGAAAAAAAAAAATTGAGTACGCCACTGGATTCTACGCAAAATTATGATTCAGACGTAGTTTTCACCTCAGCATTATTTCTAATAACTTCGGAGATAAAGGAGGGGTCCGAAAAGTATCAATTTTCAAAATCACCCTGTATCTCTTGAACGGAAACAGTTATGCAAAATCTGATTAGACCAACTTGAGTTTGACGAAAAAGTAGGACAGGAACGTGAAAACCGCAAGGCTCTATCTTAAATAATAAGCGAGAAACCTGGCAGTCTCACCCAAAATGGGATGCAATGTACAGTACAGTGTTATAATAATATTGATAAGAGAGTTTATTCATGAAAATACATTCAATAAACTCTATTGAATGTATTTTCATGAATGAACTCTCTTATTATTATTATAATAACACTGTACTGTGCGGTTTTTTTGGTCTCCTGTGAAATTGTTCATTATAGACATAGCAGATTTACGCTCTTAGCCGACGATATGTTAAGCGGGTCATTTCATTTAAAAAAACGCACTTTTCATCATTTTTGTATGTCTCGTTGGAGCCTGTGATTTTGAACTACCCTGTATGATATTATATTATTACACGTGAATGATACACAGGATATTTGTAATCCATACCCGAAAATTCAGCTTTCTAGCAGTACCGAAGTGAAGTAAAAATTTTGCACGAAAGAAGAAGTAAATTAGACAATAAATTACACGAAAATTACTAGAGATAGGGACAAGAAAGTCAAAACATAAATAATCAAGAGGCTATGGCAAACTGAAAAAGTAATAATATATATTCTCTTTAAAATATCGAAGTTGTTAGTACCTTCAGCGTTAAAAACATTTTGTCCACGACTACTCTATAATCCGTACATTTCGAATGATCTTTCAGAAACATATTGATAGTCATTTTTCACCAGTGAATAATGACTAGTAAATAATGATTCATTAGTCACTACTAAGAATTTTGAATCTGTAAAGGACTCAAACCCGTGACTTTCGCGATGAAATCGCTGGACTGATAATCACCAAGCTGTCGGCGCTATAGGGAATGAGAGTAAAAATTTCCATTTAAGGTTTTCTTCTATGAAATCCCATTCAGTTTGACAGTTTGAAAAATAATTCAAATGTCTGTTTTCCACGAATTGTGCATAATGGAAATCGAAATTGAAGAATAAATGGTGTGTACTCCACCAGAAATAAGAGAAGTTACAAGAAATACTAGATTGAAGAGTAAATCAAGAAATCTCTACCTAATGGTGTTTAATAATTTCATGGACTGGAGAGCAGCGAACTCATTTTCGGAGTCAGTTTTACTGGCATATTTTTCGAAATTATCTGCTAACTATAAATCAACAACATTATGGAGCCATTATTCCATGCTTAAGAGTACTCTCAACATTAATGAAGGCATCGATATCGAAAATTATAAAAAACTGCGTTCATTTTTGAGAAGAAAATCAGAAGGCTCTCATCCGAAAAACGCTAAAGTATTTTCTTGCGAAGAAATCAAAAAATTTATCTCTGAAGCATGTGATGAAAAATATCTTGTAATGAAGGTAAAACACTAGCTATATTTAAGTGTCGTTCGGATTACATTCATGAAATATTCTTTTTCATCACATTGCAATGATAATGGGATATAATGAGTGCATGCCGAGCGAATGAATTGTACAACATGACAATACAGAACATAAATGACCTTGGATCAGTCCTCTTGGTGAATGTACCCAATACCAAAACAAAAATCAGTAGAATATTCACTATTAATGAAGATTTTCACCCGATTTGTAAAAAACACATCGACCTCCGTCCAGCACATGTAACTTCTGATGTATTCTTTCTGAATTATCAAAATGGCAAATGGGTAATTCTTTACTTTAACGCACTTCACAAAGAGTAGGTATAAACATATTTACGAAAATGGGAAGGCAAGTAACCGAGTTTCTGAAGCTGCCAAATTGCAATGAATATTCAGGACATAGCTTTCGTAGATCGTCTGCATCCATACTAGTCGATGCAGGTGGAGACATAACAACACTGAAGCGACACGGGGGTTGGAAATCCAAGACGGTTGCAGAAGGTTATATTGACGAATCAATTAAGAACAAATTAGATACATAAAATATCCGAGTCGATACAAAAAGCAACAGCATCTAAATTCCCAATTGAAAATATCAATCAAACAAGTGTATATCCAAAGTCACTTGGAGGAAGCCTGAATATTTCAATTATACAAGGGTTGTCCAAGTTTTCAGAAATTCCTTTGGAATTTATGAAAATATTGCTATCAATAATATCAAATAAACCCCGGTATTTAGCAAATCGTCTTGGAAACAAGAATGTCCCGATTTGATTGATCTAATTGGCTGAATATTCCCCCTCGTATTCCCCTTTCCACTTTGAGAGCGTTTTTGTTTACACTCATTGGCTGCATCTTTCACTTCTTAAATACTTTCTAATAATTCGCATAGACCAGTGTGGTCCATAAGGGTATTATTGAAATGCATTTTTACGTAGTTTTAGTTCGTTGTGTGACTGATGCTTTTAATGATTTCGACTATGATGTTTGGCATAATTCCATGGCTTATGTAAAAAAAGATGAATATTTCGCAATCAAATATATTCCTCCATTTACTTGCAAAGTCAGAATTGATATATGACGGGTTCTGAAGAAAATGAATTCGCATCCTAAATATCTTCATTCCACTGAAGAAAGAATTGTTTAAAATGAGATTAACCAACAAAATTCTCATTACATTTTCTGATTTTAGTAATGTTATTAGTGGTTTGAGAAATCATGTAGAATAGGCATATGATGTTGAGGCTCTTAGTACGTCAAATTAGCAGCTACGTAGCCAGATCGAAAAATCAATCAAGTATTTTATAGAAAATAGAAATATTTCATCATTTCCTGCTATCAGATAGGGACAGTTTCAATAATAGGTTACATATATCTCTGGATATTTATTCTGATTCTGAATATGAAAAATTTAAGAGTTACCGAGGAAAAACTCCAGTTGAGGAAATACTACAATTTCTAACTGAGTGGAGTACTCTATGACTCGGCCTTTGACTTCCGGAAAACATAGAAACTAAAATCGAAATTTGGATAACAAAATTTGACATTTCATGAAATGTTCATTAATTTTTTTTTGGTTTATGGGTTTTCAACCATCTTAACGAATAATTTATTAGAATTCATTAAATTTAGACTTTTCAGTTCCTTTTTATGTTTTCTGCAAGTCATAGACTACTCCATTCAAAGAGAAATTGCTGTTTTACTCGATAACTCTTCAAGTATAGGATTTGCTTGAGACCCCTCTCTTTTTATACCTACGCAAAATTGACTGAATGAACAAAAAATATAGGTTTTTTCCAAAAAAACTTTTCATAAGAGATCTATAGGAATCTCTTTAACTTATTAACCGTTGAGCTTATACTCAAGTATTGCCATATTGCTGAAATTATCATCAACCATCATCTGATAATGCAATAGAATACTGGGTGTGCTGTTTTAAATGAGAAAGTAGTACTCTGTTTCCGGTATAAAAGGAAATTGCATAAATTTTCAGCACAAAATTATTATTAGTTTTCCATAAACGTCTTATAGGCAATCGCGGTGAATCACCCTGTACATCATTATCATTTAGCCTTCTGCTTCCACTGAGGGACATAAATTTCGCCTTACAATAACGAAGAAATAAAATTCAATTCGGCAACGGCTGCTAATTTGACGTAGAAAATTGGATGTCATTCAAGGTTCTCAAGGTCATGCACCTATTCTACCCTAGTTTGTCTTATCTTCAGACCGAACATTTCCGAATTCATCTAAAAGATTTTCGTGCACTTATAATTTTATGTAACGATCAGTTCATCATCGTTGATAACGTTCCTTGATAGTATATTACAGGTCGAGAATAAAGAATAATCAAATTATAACACCGTAGAATGACATAGTATCATTTTTGATGTAACAGCAAAAGATACTCAAGTCACAAATTTTCTGAAAGAATCGACATCTCCCATACATACGCAAAAATATTATTTTCAATTCAATTGAAAAGTGTGCGCCTATGGTTTATGACTGTTTTGCAATTATCTCTGGCCAAGCGTTTTTATAGACTAGTTCAAGTGACTTTGGATACACTATACAAGGGAACAAAACATCGATTTGTCTACAAATTCAACGCCTTCATTTAATTTTAAAAACTGTTCCGTTACTATTAATATAAATAAACATACATATATTATGTATTTCATTTTTATGAGAGAGAAAGTATTGAATGAAATAAATGTCAAGTGAAACTTTTATCGTTTATCGTGAGCTTGCAGTTTTCAGTGCGAACACAGAAAATGTTGTGTCAACGCTTTTGATAACTATGTTTAGTGTTGAAAATGCAGATTAATTTGAATTTTACCAATGAAGTCGAGGACAAAGTATAGTATTTTATTCGCACACAATTCACTCGGGTGAATTGCGAAACTTCACCCTTGTGAATAATAGTAATCATTATGTGCTCATCGAATAATATACTATTATCTGATGGCATGTCATAATAACAACGTAATGTCATTCAATTTTGATGACATAAGGAAGCTCATAATGAATTCATTATGGTACTAAGTACCATAATGAAATTTTATATGAAAAACATGTGATGATCAAAAAAGTTCATTCGGAATACATAACTAATATAAAAAACTATTTATTATAAATGGTGAATGAGCAATTACTACAATTTGCAATATTACTTCCTATTAATTCTAGAGTTTTCACATCAGTGGTTGAGTCTTTTTGATAAACTTGTAATCCTGTTTGGTTTGTTGGCACCAAAAAATTGCTTCTGATATCTTTTTCTTTTGCTCTTTCGAATTTTCGATGTGACCTTCAGTAATAGTATTGCTTTTCCATCCACCGTGGCGTTTCACGCTACACAGATCAGTTCCAGAATCAGCCAAAAACAATGTCCGTTATATTCTTCAGGGTGAGCTAAATTCAAAAAAGTGGCAGTAACTTTTGGTAATTTGCCAAAGGTGTGAATTCCAACGGGTTGTTTCACGCATTTCTTATTTTTATAAGTGACAAAAAAACGTCGATGGGGTGTGTTGCAAGGCCGTATTTTCACATATCGTTTGACAAGTTCTACCACATTCTCCCATTACCTTTGTTTTTGTTTTCGGTAAAGTAATTCTAAAGACGGATCCTTCATCTATCACATTTTCAACAAGCATATTTGTCAGTTCCTCTCTTCTGCATGATCCACTTAGTCCAATTATCAAAGGTAATTCTTTACTTTAACGCTTTTATTTACTTTATTTTAAATAAATATGTGTCCTCTGACGCTTCCATTAAAAACTTTGTGACGTCTTGTTTAGTAAAAATTTTGGATTTTTTAGCTCTGTAACCTTCTGATTTACATTTTAGTAATGCAACCAGCTGTAGGTAGGTACTTAATAATATCGACGTTTTTTCTTATTTATAAAATACTTCTTATCATCGAATAATAAGACCATATTAGGGATGATGGTTTTCTTTCCTTGGATAAGTATTCAAAGTTACCCGACAATACTTTTTCATGAGTGATATTCTTGATTTTCTTATTTCTTCATACCGATTAAATGTTTCATATACACTCCGTGATTTTTCCGGCAAAAGGGAGTCCACGATATTTCGCGTCATTTCTTCCAAATCAGGAGGTAAACTACCAGTTTCAGAATCACTCATTATTATTTGAATTAATTCAATTCTATGTGACAATTGTGTTTGACAGCAGATAAATAAATATTGCCGTTTCAACCCGACGTTGTCGAAGAAATGGCAAAGCATAGCTCATTAACCTACTAATATTTGGAACTACACATAAACCTACTCCTTTAAAAAAAGGTGTCAATGTGACATGTCAAAATGCAGTTTTTAATTTTTCGAAATGTATTGATAAATACCATCAGACAAAATTTTGTATGTAATACGAATCATAAACGATCATTATGGCACACGTCGTGTTATCGGACTCGGCTACGCCTCGGCCGATAACATTCACGACTTGTACCATAATGATCGTCTTTATGATCTTTATTATCAATAGAGCAGTGGTTCCATGATTATGACAATATTAAGTGATATTGAATGATTTTCTTGAATAGATATTAATCAGAACCAAAATAAGATTAATGCACGAAATGAATCTAGAAGTAGGAATCTTTGGCATCGAATTTCATATAAATAAATTCAGCACATTCCTATTGCGGTTTGAATGAACATATCTACGATATGAACCCTTAACGAACCGTGAAATTATCTTATATCGGGTCAATCTCAAAGGCGCTGACTTAATTTCTCATTCGATTGTTACAAAGCTTTTCATCCCTGAATCATTTTGAGAGTTATTTTGTATTTCATTAGCTGAGAACTAAATTTTTTGCACGGGTATAATGGGGAGAAGGGGAGTTTTTTCGAAATGAATAATTACCGCTAAGTAGGATTCCTTTCTTTGTACTCCGTCACCACGGGGATTCCTGGTCAAGAAAGCCCTATTGTCATTGCATGAATGACTGGAACGGTATTACCTACTATAAGTGGATAGAGATGTCCCTTCGGGAAAGTGATACCCCGGTCAGATGATAGGAAAAGGACCCTCTCAAAACGACAATGTGGGATGTGGTCAAGGCTATTAACAACCTGTCACAATATTTAACTTCTGTTATTTATTTATTCATCGGAAGTAGCAGAGGGAATGAGGGATGTTTTAAAGCGATTTAGGGTATTTCTTTTTTAAGTCGATGATATTTTCGAATTCATAAAAAGATCATCAGTTCAAGTCAATAAAGGAGAAGGTCCTTCCAATTTTTTTTAGAATTGAAAAGATGTCTAGTTTTGTATTTAGAATATATGGGAATTCCCAATTTCACACTTCGTTCCCATAATATGAGTACTGAAGAAGTGGTGCAAAAAAATTGTATTTTTGTTGCACAATTCATGAGTTTTTGCATACTACTATCGCATCAATCTTGTTCAACACTTTTTCATATTTGAACAAGTTTGATACTTTCTATGTTTTACTACCAATGAAAATGAGGTATTAACAATACGAGGATTACATTGTGACCATTGTGTAACCTTGCAGTTACGAACATCTTTCAAGTTCATCTTCAGAAACTGTCAGACAGTATTTAATTTCGTATGTAGTAAAACATAGATAATAATAATAATATATATTCATCGTCAAAGTTTACATATACATAAACATACATATGAGGGACTAATGAATATTCAAAAAATGGAGAAAACCAAGTAAAATGGTTTTCTGTGAGATCTTTCATATGTTTTTAAAAAGTTAGTTTTTTCGACACTTTGATAAATAAAAATTGCTGTAGGTGCACTTCATTATGTCACCTCTAGAGTACCAGGCGCTAATTTGGGACGCTTCATTTTTGATTTTTCATATAGATCGTAATTCAATACTTCAATTAGCCTCGGGTTCCTGTGGTTGTTTAGTTTCTTCAGCGTTTTAATGTTCCTTAGTCGTACGTACCTGTTAATTCAATGATTTTGAGATCTTTTCTGATGGATTTCGTTCTCATGAACCAGTGAGCTTTAGTGATCTGTCTTAATATCTTGTTCTATTCAGTCCCCAGTAACCTCATGTAAGAGTTGGCAGTTTGACCCCATACTATGGATGCGTAGAGAAAAATCGGTAAGATTATTCCTTTGTACAGTCTTAATTTGTTGGAACGGTTTAATTTACTGCTTCTTGCTAGAAACGGATACAGTTCAATTTTTTTTTGTGAATTTTTGTCTTTATTGTGTCTATGTGCGGTTTGCATGTCATCCTTCTGTCAAAAATTATTCCTAAATATTTAATTTCATTTCTCCAGGGTATCTTGGTTTTTTCTATTACTATTTCTTCAGATGGTAGGGTGTTTTTCTTAGAAAAGACAACAGCCTGGGTTTTGTTAGGATAAATTTTTATCTTCCACTGTTTCATCCAAAATAGTATGGAGTCAACTGCTGATTTTAGGTACTTAGTTGCCAAATTGAGGTTTCTGGAGTGTGTGAGTATTGCCGTGTCATCGGTATATGTAAACACTTTAGTGTCCAATCCTTATTTGTTGGGGATGTCAGCTGTATAGATGTTATACAAATTGGGGAAAAGTACACCACCTTGTGCAAACCCCCAGACATTTTTGTTTTGGGTGATTTGGCATCCCCAACTTTCACTTGAAAGCTTCTGTTTTTTAAATAACTTGCTGTTATTCTCATCATTGGAATACTGATATTGAATTCATTCATTTTGAACAGAAGTCCTTTGTGCCATACTTTGTCGAATGCTTTGGGCACATCGAAAAATATGGCGGTGCTGACGTGATTCCAGTTTAAATAGTTTATAATGTTTTCTGTCGATCTTAAGTACGGTTGTTGTACGGTTGAATGATCTTCTCTAAACCCGAACTGCTCTGTGGGATTATGTCTTTTTCTTATAGTTCTTCTTTGAGTCTTCTTAATATTATTTTTTTCTGCGATTTGGGTGATCGAATTAAGAAGACTTATTGGTAGATGATTTTGCGGGAATATTGGGTTTTCACCTGATTTCGGGATGATAATCACGACTGCGTTCTTCCATGTTTTCGGGAAATAGTTGAATTTCAGTATTCCATTGATAATGTCTGTGAGGTAACATATATAACTTTCCGGGATGTTTTTCAAATGAAAGTTGGAGATGCCGTCTTCTCCTGGGGCACTTTTTCGTTTTAGGGTCTTGATTTCTTCTATCACTTCTTCATTAGTTGATGGTGTCAATTCGACAGATTCTTCGTTTCTGTTGTTTTTCAGGATTTCTTTTATTTTTTGTTCGACTTGCTTTTCGAAGTCTATATCATCGTCGGGTCCATAATTGGGGCTGAATTGTAGCTCCTTTCTTTCAGCAAATAAATTAGCTTTTGATTCATCTGAATATACTAATCTAGCAGGTCCATGTAGTGGAGACGACCTTTTTTGTTTTTTATTTTAAGCGTACTGTTCCATTTCCACAGCGATTTGTAGTTGTGACCTGCTTCCTCGCAATCTTCATTGTTTTCGTCCAGAAGTGTTTGCCATTTTGTATTTCTGTATTTTGAAATTCCTTTTTTCACTTGGTTGGTCAAACTGTTTGCTTCCATCTAGTCTGCTGGGTAAAACAGAATATATTAAACTTGTTTTAATATGATCAACTACCGACTACCGAATAGTAACGGTTGAAATAGTTCAACCTTTTTCAAATTGTTATGAAGTTTTATACTGGTATATATCCAAAGTAACTTGAAGGAAGCCAGAATACTTCAATTATACAAGGGTCGTCCAAGTTTTCAGAAATTCCTTTGGTGCCGGTGAAATTATTGCCTATATCCTCAAAACACCGGTAGTTAACAAATCGTGTCGGAAACAAGAATGTTTCGATTCGTTTTTTCCTATTGACTGAATGATTCACTAAGGGGGCGTTTTTGGTTACACTCATTGACTGCATCTATCACTTCTCAATTACTTTCTAATGATTCGCAAAGACACGTGGAATGGTCCGTAGGAATAATGAAATGTGCATTTTTGGTCAGTTTTAGTTCTTCGTGTGACTAATGTTTTTTTCGATTCGAGTAGTAGACGCTGTAAAGTGAAGGTTGCGCAGCGAGGTGCCCAAAACTAGAGTGAAACACGTAGTCACGTAGTGAAACACTTGTTAATAGAGACCATTCTAGGAAGAATGACTCTACAATTGAACGTTTGTATGCTTGATTTATATTCACTGATTTGTATGAATTCAGCTTCCGAAGGACCATGAACGATTCTTGTATGCTCGATTTTGGATGAAGGAAAAAAAGGAAAATACGTAATAATTTTTACTTGTTCAATAGAGAGGTCACAAACACTGAATATAACTGTAATTGTTATAATAGTAATAACTTGTGAATATCAAGTGAATAAATACTTGTTTAATACTTGAATGTGAAATGATTAAAACTGAATACTTTTTAACCATTGAGAAGTTTGTCCTATATATACTTTCTCGCATTCTTCACATTTGACTTCATAAACAACGTTATTTTTTAATGGTGTTGGGATTGGATCCTTCAACTTTGTATACAAGTTTGCCACTGTTTTCTGATTGTAAACGGCAATTTTTACATTTTCATCTTTGAATATAGTTTTTAACTTTCCTGTTAATCCATTTATATTTGGGTATGACGCATAATGGGCTTCGCTGGGTGTTTCTTCGATTCTTGGTGGTTCTTTATTTGTTGTATGACTAGAATATAATGATTTGTTCAACAAACCCTAGGGATAACTATTTTGTCTGAATATTTCCATTATATCTTTTATTCCTTCTTTTATACAGGGTGGCCACTTTTTCAATGGGATTGTATTGGTAACTTTTAACCCATAAGAGTTAGAAGGTCGGTCAAATGGAGAAAAAGTTGCATGCATAGAAGCATTATCAAGCAGTTCAAATAAACCGAGATTATCAGGGCCGGATTTCGAGATATCATAAGAAAAGTAAATTATGTCATTTTGATTTTTCTTTTTTTCCCACTTTATTTCAAATATTATCAAAAAATGTTACAGGAACTTTTTATTCGACAGTAAATTATCCTCAATTTGACGTAATCAGATTTCGTATCCAACGTTTCGTACTCTCTGGGCCATCCTCAACCTCATTTTTTTCAATACGGACCTGCATATTTTATGACATTTTTCGAAATAACTTTTAACGCTGAATTCAACGATATATCATACAATGTCATTCAAAGTTGATTTTCAGGTGATTTTGACCCTCATCCAAATTTAATGGTGTTTATGTAAGAAAAAACAAGTCTATTAACGATATCAATGTTCTGACCCAAATTCAATCGAACCCAGAAAAAAAAAATCGAGAACTGTGGCCAGTGAATGGAATTTTTCAAAAACTGCTGGTAATAAAATAGTCAATAGACGCGAATACAATGATTTTAAATTTTAATACCAAGCCTTGCAAAAATTATATCGTAATGATCTCAAAATAAAGTTCGAATTTGTAATTCGTTTCAACGATTCAAATGACAAATACAACAATAGTGATACCTCGCGAGAAAATTGAGAATGTTTTGGAAGGTATTCAAGGAGACCAAACAAGCAAAAGTATAAAAAGTATGGGTTCCAGAACCGTGAAGTGCATTTTACAAAATGGTGGACTTTTCGAGCACTTACTTCATTAATTTTCATTTACTTTCGAATAATCATTTGATTTTTCTTTCATTAAATGACACTTTCGTTTAATTATTATGAATTGAAATATTCAAATGATTATTATAAAAAAAGAACCAGGAAACCAGTATACTGGTTTCTTGCTTTGATTCTAATATGTTCCATTTAGTTCAAGATGGGTAAGTTGATTTTCTTATCGAAATTTATTGCATATCGCATATTGTTAATTGAACTAAATGAAGGTAATACAGATCCGACCCGAAAAAATCCTTCTCTTTTAATATTTGTGGAGCATTTTCCATTGAAATTGGTTAAATTGGGTAAAAAGAATTCGGTAAATTATTATGACACAAGGGAGGTGGGGAAGAGTGAGTCTAAATTGGACATTTTGCTCACTTTAAAATCACATGATATTTCTTATAAAGCTTTATACAATAAATATTGAAAAACAAAATTACGATAAACTCCTCACAGGTGCTAGGACCAATTTCTATAATATGATAATTCAATCATCGAACAATAAAAATAAAACAATGTGGTCGATTTGTAATGATATTAGAGGTACAGAAAGTAAAAATGAAAATAATTTTTTAGTGAAGGTGCTGATAGTATAGCTGAAAAATAAAATAAGTTCTTACTTGGTAAAATTCCCATTATACTGAGTGATTTGGGTGATGAAGTCTTTTCTTGTAATTTACCAAATAACCCCCTAATCAATTGATTTACATCCAACTAATCCTAATGAAAAAGTCGAAATAATTGATAAAATGAAGAATAAATACTCTAGTGGGGATAATGGTATACCTGTCAATATTATGAAATATTGTGCAGATGAGATGAAGGGTGTCATTTCATATATAGTCAACAATTGGAATTTTTTCCAAGAACTTGAAATTAGCGTTGATAATACCCATTTATAAAAAAGGGATGATACGCGTTTTGAAAGCTAAAGACCTATCAGTATACTGTCCAGTTTTTTGAAAACATTTGAGCATGTAATGTGTGAAAGATTGTTGATATTCATGAAGGAGTACAATCTGTTCAATGACTCTCAGTATGGCTACTTGGAGGGTCGATCTGTTCAGACTGCATTATATCAGTTTACAGAAAGGGTTATAGGAAGAGGATAAACTTGGGTTGGGTTTGTTTGTAGATCTGGCGAGAGCTTATGACTGTTTGTTCAGACTTTTTCTCTTAATAATACTCGAAAAACTGGGTATTAGAGGAAGTGCGGAAGACTGGATAGCTTCATATCTTTTCGAGCGTTCGCAGAGAGTGTCTATTGTTAAAAATGGCAAAAATTTAAATCAGACATAATTGAATCAAATTATGGGGTACCTCAAGGCAGTGTTATAGGACCCATCCTATTCATAATTTTTATAATAGATATATGTGATGTAATTGAAGAAATCCTACAATTGTTAACTTCTCTTGTTGATGACACTAATTTGATGATTGGTGGAAATGATTTTGATGATATCAAGGCAAAAACACTCTCAATATACAGGGTCTCTACAAATCTGTTTAAGTCTCCGAAAACTCAACTGATGTGGATGTCTTCTTTCGGGATATTCGACAGCATTTGATCTAGTGGCTTGTACACGAGACATTACCATATGTCATTATACTAACTAAAGTTACATTTTTATTGGGCGAAGCATTGTATCTAATTTTCTTATTATCTGCAAGGATTCCAACTTGACATGGGTTGATCTAAGTGGTGTATCCAAGGTTTCTTCAAGGGTAGGGGACGCACAGTACCGAATTCATATCAAAATTATACATAAGGAGAGTTGAAAAATGTTCTTTACATTTTTCAATATGAATTGCATCCGACGAAGACCAAGCATCATCGCTCAGGGGAGTGAAAAAATTCTATATATAGAAAATAAAAACCCAATATCGAATAATAACTTTTATATCGACTTCATTTCTCAAGTTGACGATGCATCTGAACATGCAATGAATACTCTATGATGAGTTCGGAGTTTCTACATTCTTCAATTTTGGTAATAAATATGCCAACAAACATTTTCACATATTTTGGACATCCATTAATTATAGGCTTTTAGACTTTTAGGTGAGGTACTTGCATAGATAACAGAATCATCTTCACTATCAGACATTTATAGATAGTATAGTGATTCTCAAGTTATAAAATAATGACATCTAATTCAATCGAGTTGTAACCTTTAGGAATTGTAGGAAATATTGAGCATGCCTACCTATCTGTTCTCATTAGGTATGCACATTAGTGAAGTGGAGAAAAAATAAGTCGAAGTTTTTGAAAGAAAAACTGAAAATTTTTTGAAGGAAAAACTGAAATACATCATGATAAGCATTTGGAAAGGTTGTTGGTATAAAAATGAGAACTGAGATTCTCGATGAAATAATATCCCATTATGTATCTTCGTAATGTTCTTGCAACCATTAAAGACAGATAATCGAAGACTGCCGACGAGTAACAAAATTCCTGAAAAATAAGAAGTAGCCCAGCGAATTCCCAGATAGGCATAAAGAGCCAATTCTTAGGTAGGCGAGTAGCAGCAATTCCGAAATACAATGGTCCGAGAGCGCGATACATTCAGACACTAGGAAAAAAGCTAATTAACTTGAATTTCTCAAAGCTGCCATCGTAAGTCAGCCCCGTCCAGACCAGGCCGCCATAACACAGTTTTGAAAACGTATCGTTCGCCAAATTAAAATTAATAAACCCATATAAATGCGCGCTAGAGCGCCCTAAAACATTTCCACAGAGAGCGAACTCATTTAAAAATGTAATTAAAAGCCTGGCGAAATTTTAAGACGGCCGCTCGATTTTTTGTTCATTTTTCAAATTCCGACGGCTTTATGATTTATTTTGTCTGCGATTTTAAGTTGTTTTTTGAATTTTTAAAACTCGTCAGCAATAAAAATGCTACACCATAAAATTCCCAGTCGGTAATAAATATGTGGGATGGAAAGAGACAGAGGAGCATCCAGCTTTCGGCTGTGCTGAATTCTTCTTTTTCACCTAGTCGTTTGCGATGACGGTATAAGGTCTTTCATAGTTTCGTATGGATGGTCCCGTTCGGAAATTTTACGTTTCCGGATGCTTATTGAAAACATCTTCGTGCCGGATGAAACCTATGACATGAGAGAAAAATCTGAGATATATTCCTTCGAAGAAATTATTCTTAATGATAACCATTAGATATTTGAATGATTCTGTATTTATAACATGGAGATTAACTAAGTTGCAACTTGATCGAAATGTAGTAACGTAAAACGCTAATTGTTTTCGAAGTTCACGAAATAATATTATTTATAGTATATTATTTCATAAGAAGGAGAAGTGTCACTTTTTATGGCGAGCTTGTGTAATTTAAGTGAGCGATGAAAAGTCACTTCAACTCCGAATGAAATATGCTATTTTTTTTTCAAACGTGTTGAAATTCATAAAAGTCTGATGATTTCTTTGTAATTTCTTGGTTAGAAATCCGTGAAGGAGTTGTAAATTCAGTTAACATATTCTGATATCATTTTTGTTCATTTTCTCAAAGCACCTCCCGTGGGATTAGAACGAAGAAAACCTTTCTTGGGATTGATAGATATCAAGAACTACTTCCTTGAGATACAGAATTTGGAATAGTACGTATGTTAGACCACTTTAGTTCCTGAATCTGAGAGAATACCTGCGTAATACCTGGCATTATTACATCAACTTCGTTGAATGGGGATTGGAGTACTATAGCTTCCTGATAAGAATTGGTGTTCAGAAGGCTGAAGATAATTTACAGAAGAGGTTCCATCCTAGCAGCAGAGTAACTCATTTAAAATCGTTTTAAGTTAAGTTTCTATTTTATTATTTGTTTGGAGTGAAAAGGATCGATCATTGTATATTTTAATTTTATTAAATTTGTAAAAACCTGGGTAGGAGTTTTGTTGCCAAATAAGCCAAACCACCCCTAGAAATTAGTCCTTAGAGTCTCATGGGCAATTGTAACGTTACACATTTTGGCGCCCAAGGTGGGTCCCGAAAATTTTGGCAACTACTCCTATCATTTCGACCTTTTCAGTTCTAAAATAATAATCTATCTTTGTTTAATTTTTTTCTCTCTCTTTCTTTTCTCTCGTCTTTGATATTTTTCGTTGGTATCAGATTGACGACACGTGTCGTGATATTTTTTTTTTGGTAGCTATATATTTATATATATTTTTTTTTCTTTATTGTTTGTTTTCTTTGATAAAATGATTAATCCAGATTTCTTGAAGGCACATGAACTTGCGTATGAGGTTGCGATACGTATTGGTAGGGAAGACGTTGCTAAAACTGTAGAACAAAATCGTAAACTTTTAAGGGGACTTTTAGCTCAGGAAAAGGGTGATCGTAGCTTTACAGAAATTCAGGATGTCTATACTGTAAGTGAAAATGTGAAAGAATTATTGCTTTCAATTTTGGATCTGACTGATAAAATATCTAAATTAACTCCTGGTTCAAATGTATCTGATTTTAAGAGAATTGAGAAAGTATTTGAGCCCTTCTGGATAGCGTCAGTAATGTCTCAATTCTCGGTTCTCCATCATTGTTTCTTTTAAAAAGATTGAATTTACCTATAAATTATGACGTTTCCTTCCATCTCACTACTGCTGATGGTACATTACAAAGCACTTTAGGTTATGTTGATCTGCCAATAGGGTTGGATAATTTGTCTAAGAACTTTAGGGTATTGGTAGTTCCTTCGATTTCACAACCAATGATTTTGGGAATGGATGTTATGCAAGCATTCAATATTAAGCTTGATTTTACGAATTTTCTTTTAATACCTCCACTTTGTCGACAGCTGCAGTACATGCGATAAAACCAGCTGAAGACTTGACTCCCTTGCAGCAAGATGGATTGAATGAGGTGGTGAAATTATTCCGATCAATAGGACCTGAGAATAAAATTGGCAGGACACACTTACTAACGCATACTATTAAAACTGAAGGTTCGCCCAAAGACAATACCCTCTCTCACCTGCTATGCAATCAGTTCTCAATAAGGAGATTGATGAGATGTTAAAACTTGATATAATCAAGCCAGTAACAACCACTTCAGCCTGGTTGTCTCCCCTTTGGTTGGTCGGTAAGAAAGATGGTTCATTTAGAGTATATTTCGATGGAAGAAAGCTAAATTCAGTTACCATACCTGATTCATATCCTATGCCTTTAATAGATTCAATAATTAGTAAAGTTCGTAATGCCTCATTTGTTTCTTCCATTGATTTAAAGTCAGCATTTTTCCAAATTCCTCTTGACGATGATTCTAAGTTGAAAACTACATTTGCAGTTCAAGGTCGCGGTTTGTTTTGCTTTAATGTACTTCCTTTTGGCTTGAACAATGCTGCTCAGGCTATGTGTCGGTTGATGGATATGGTGATAGGTCCATCATTGGAGCCATACGTTTTTTACTATCTCGACGATATAATTGTCGTAACTCCCGATTTTGAATCCCATCTCAAGGTATTAACTCAACTTTTCAAACGGCTTCAAGAAGCCAATTTAACGGTTAATTTCGGAAAATGTCAGTTTTGTCGTTCCTCTCTTAAATTTTTGGGTTTTTTAGTTGACGAGCAAGGCCTTAGGACGGATCCCGACAAAATCAAATCAATCTTAGAGTATCCAGTGCCTACGAATACGACACAAATTAGGAGATTGATTGGTCTTGTGGGATATTATAGGAGATTTTTGAAGGATTTTTCAACAGTTTGCTCCCCAATTTCAGATTTGCTTAAAGGTCGCAAGAAAGGACAACCAATTGTATGGACTGAGGAAGCTGATGCAGCATTCAAAAGAGTAAAGCAGGTTTCAACTTCAACTCCTGTTTTGGCTAGCCCTGATTTTTCGAAGCGGTTTTTTCTAGCTTGTGATGCCTCTGATGTCGGAGTAGGTAGTGTTCTCTTTCAGGAAAGTGACGGTATCGAACATCCCATAGCCTATTTTAGCAAATCCTCGAACAAAAGTCAACGGAATTATACCACGACGGAGAAGGAACTTCTCTCCATTGTTCTATCCATTGAGAGATTTCGTCCTTATATCGAAGGAACAGAGTTTACAGTGATCACCGATCATTCTTCACTGCAATGGTTGAATTCCATGAAAAATCCATCCCCTAGAATAGCTAGATGGATAATCAAACTATCTTGCCATAAATTCAAAATTGTCTATCGTAGTGGTTCGTTAAACACAGTTGCTGATTCCTTGTCACGAATAACAGAGACAGCTGTTCTAGATCTGAATATCTTAAAGCCTGATCTTTGGTATCGAAATATGTGTGATAGAGTTGAAAAAAATCCCGAATCTTTTCCTGATTTCAGAGTTTCCGGAAATATCTTATACAAACACGTCATGAGTAGATCGAAGTTGTCAGATAATTCTTCTGAATGGAAAATAGTGGTTCCCACTGGAAATAGACTGGAACTACTAAATAAGTTTCATGATGACGCCTTAGCTGGACATTTCGGTATTTTCAAAACCTTGTCTAGACTTTCTCAATTATATTATTGGCCAAAAATGCGAAATTCAGTAAAATCATATGTAAGAAAATGTGAAATCTGCGCTTCTTGTAAGCCAGACAACCTTCCACAGGCTGGCTTAACAGGAAATTATCATAATATTAACTTTCCTTTTCAATTGATTTCTGCAGACTTGTTAGGACCATATCCAAGATCGAAAAATGGAAATCAGTACGTTCTAGTTATTACTGATTGGTTCACGAAATTTGTTTTGTTACATCCTATGGCTAAAGCTACCGCAAAAGGCATCGTCAAGTTTATTGAAAATAATGTGTTTCTAATTTTCGGAGTTCCACAAATAATGGTGATTGATAATGGAGTCCAGTTCATTTCAAAGGATTTTAAAAACTTAATGAAAGATTATAATGTACAGAAAATTTGGTACAATGCTAGATATTTCCCTCAGATCAACCCTACGGAACGTGTGAATAAGACCATAGTAACAGCAATAAGATCTTTCATTCATGAAAATCACAATACTTGGGATCAAAATATAAATCAGATAGCACAAGCTATTAGATTAGCTAGACATGAGGTAACAGGATTTTCTCCATCCTATTTATGCTTTCTTAGGAACGTTCCTACTGATGGAGCATTTTTTGGTTCAATTTCAGATAATGCTCACAATAATATTGAAATAGGAAATAAAGTTATAGATCCTTCCTTTCAAGCTGACAATCTCCCAGAACTCTATAAAACAGTTCAAAGTAAGCTATTTAAAGCATATCAGAAAAATGCCCATCGTTATAACTTGAGGAAGCGCGATCTTCGTTTCAAGGTAGGAGATAGAGTTTGGAAAAAGAATTTCGTTCTGTCAGACGCTTCAAATAAATTTTCGGCCAAGTTAGCACCGAAATACATCCCCTGTATAGTGAACAAAGTTATTTCTCCGTTGGTTTATAATTTGAGAGGCTTGAACGGGACTGACCTTGGCAATTTCCATGTCAAACACATAAAACTAGATCTGACCCATGATGATGTTTCTACCGACTTTGACAAAACTGATGACAATGATGAATAATTCCTTTTTGCCTTTAACCTTTACTTCCTAAATTTGCTCCAGATACACAGATTATATGTTTTTCTTTATTTTTGACAATTATTATCGTTTATCTTTGTAGCATAGCTACTATTATCGTATCTTTGTAGCATAGCTACTATTATCGTATCTTTGTAGCATAGCTACTATTATCGTATCTTTGTAGCGTGGCTACTATTATCGTATCTTTGTAGCATAGCTACTATTATCGTTTATCGTTGTACCACTATTAGTTTATGGTGGCTACTATTTATCTTATCGTTGTAGTATGGATACTACTTATATTTACCTTTAAAGTTGTTGTTAATCTGACTGAAGTGTCTTTTAGATATGCAGAGCAAATTAATTTTGGCGTAACTGAGAGCATACTTTGGAGTAATTTATTATTTTGGGTCTGTAAAGATTCAGTTTTTTCTTATTTTCTGTGTACTGTTGCAATTTCCCGTTTCCTTATTTTTTCTTCAATTTCCATTTATCTTATCGTTATCGTTGCAAGTTATATACTTGCTGGCGCCCAACTTAACGTTGCTGTGAACTTTCAGTTATATCACTTCAATGGAGAGGGAGGTAGGGAAGTGAATCCTTGAGCTCAGTTGATTCATATACACGTCAGTACAGAACATCTTTGTACACATTATTTGACTATTTTGAGCCATTTATGGCTGATTTTTCACAGACGGCGTTAATTATCTTTTACCTACTTTGTCGAATGTTATCGCATTTTTTCGTGGTCGATAAATATCGATTTTACCTTACCTTTTCATTACCGGATTTGACGTTATATTTGCTAATTTTGGATTTACCTCAATTTAGTTTCATTATCGGATTTGACATCGTTCTATGCAAGAAACATAGAATGATGGAGTCATTTTTGAAAATTTTGGACTCAAACTAAAAATCTTCCATGCCCCCTCTTTCTGGTCCACCTTCGTCTCGGGTGCCAGGAAGATTTTTCTTGTTTAAGTGCGACGGTACCTTTTAAATTCATTCACTTTTGTTTGGTTGAGACGGTTTTTTTAGTTTTCATTTTTATAACCGCAGCACTGTTTACTTTTTAGTAGCAGTGGCTGAAATTTATATTGAGATTTTTGATGATAGGTCGTTTGGGCATGACTTTCCAGAATCGGTAGGATGATGGTATTTCACATCAGTGTGAAGTATCCTCATCCCTCTTTCGTTTTTTAGAGAGACGCCCTCAGCAACCGACTTCTGTTTCACCTTTTCACTCAACTCTGAGTAATTTAAATATTTAGGGTGTAAAGAAGTTCTCATTGAGCTCCTTTACACTCATCTTTCTTTCGTTTTTTAGAGAGAAGCCTTAGGCAACTGAAGTCTGTTTCACTTTTTCCCTATTTTCCTTTTTCCTTAGTGCTCAGGTCGTTTCTAAATTTGGTTGACTATTTGTTCTATATATATATTTTTTTTAATTGCCTTCAGCAATTGATCATAATATTTGGCATTTCATATTTCAAATTAGTTGCATTCGATAGGTTTTGGGTAAGACATGGTACGTTCACGGAATTTTCCCTTGTAATAAATCACACTAAGTACAACTATTTATCATTTGCTTCAGTTGACAAGTCGGAGTATGTTTTCTTTTGACGTGCTGTGCTTGATCTGATGCCATCGAGTATTTTTGTTTTTGAGATATTCATACATAAAGAAAAAAAAAAATTTTTTTTTTCTTTTTCCTGGTGAGAGGTGTGTGCAACGATTTTGCACGCTTCATTCCATGTTACGCTACTGAAATTTTTGAAGACGCGGTAATTTGTCAATTAATCGTATCATATCGTGTACTATCGGTCGGAACGCAGATGCGCGTTTCTGGAGAGAATCTTCTGAAAGATTTTCAATGATTATTGAGACTTCAGCAAGAATACGTACCTAAGATTTAGATTTCAGTCATTAATATATAATTAATGAATATTTGTATTCAACAAGTAATAATCTCACCAGAATGAATCAATTTAATTTGAAACAGTAGTTTTTTTTAGAGTCAACCATCTTGTCGAAACGTATTTCAGGTTTGGTAGAATTCTTTTTGTGTCAAATAATGTCAGCAAAACTCCTTCTCAGGTTTATTTGATAATAAATGTAATGATTTCTTTGTAATTGCATGGTTAGAAATCCGAGAAGGAGTTGTAAATTCAGTTAACATATTCTGATATCATTTTTGTTCATTTTCTCAAAGCACCTCCCGTGGGATTAGGACGAAGAAACCTCCCGTGGGATTAGAACGAAGAAAACCTTTCTTGGGATTGATAGATATCAAGAACTACTTCCTTGAGATACAGAATTTGGAATAGTACGTATGTTAGACCACTTTAGTTCCTGAATCTGAGAGAATACCTGCGAAATACCTGGCATTATCACATCAACTTCGTTGAATGGGGATTGGAGTACTATAGCTTCCTGATAAGAATTGGTGTTCAGAAGGCTTAAGATAATTTACAGAAGAGGTTCCATCCTAGCAGCAGAGTAACTCATTTAAAATCGTTTTGAGTTAAGTTTCTATTTTATTATTTGTTTGGAGTGAAAAGGATCGATCATTGTATATTTTAATTTTATTAAATTTGTAAAAACCTGGGTAGGAGTTTTGTTGCCAAATAAGCCAAACCACCCCTAGAAATTAGTCCTTAGAGTCTCATGGGCAATTGTAACGTTACAGAAGTTTCAATTAATTCAACAATTTCTGGAAATTAGAGTGTTTATATTAATTTTCAGCAAATCAATTTGACTTCCTTATATATGAATATTTTGAAACGCCTGTATAGCAAGACACACACGAGGAGAATTTCTAAGCGATCTTATGCGCACTCAACACAAGAGTTAAGCGAATATAACCTCAACATAAACAACGTCAACAAATCAAAACAAACAACTGTGCCACAAGAAAATACTATACTACATAGCAATTCTACAACAGACGAAGAAGAAGCTTTTGTAGAAGTAAAACGAAAAAGAAAAGGACGGGCCAGATTTCCTGGAAAAAATATAGGAACTAATTTCTCGGGTCAGGAAAGAAAAGCTTGGATTTATATCTATCGAGTAAAAAGAAACACGACAAGTGATATGATAAAAGAATACTTGTCTTCTAAGGAAGAACTTAAAGATATAGAATTAATGGTGAAAGAAATTCCATCAGGCGAAAAAGGGCTAAAAAGATTTGTACTGTCTGCCCCACTTGAAAAAAAAGAAGTACTTCACAATTCGGATTTCTGGCCACCAGGCGTAGGAATAAAAAGATTTGATTTCACAAGACATAGAGAATTACTGAAACAAGGCGCCGATTTTTTATAAATAAGATAACCCCACAGGTAGAACCACAAAGTCAAACAAGAAACGGAACCATACCAAATATCGGAGTTCTTTGAGAAATGCAAGACTCAGAAATAATCGTAGGTAATTGCACAAGTGCATCAAAATTACCGATAATTTTGCATGACAGCGTGTTGTCATAAAAACTGCATGAGTTCATTTTCATTTTTGGAGAAAGAGCCCGACACCGAAGGTGGAGGGCTCTTTCTCCAAAAATGAAAATGACCGAATGCAGTTTTTCAAAGAAAACACGCTGGAATGCGAAATTATCCGGTAATTTTGATGCACGAGTGTAATTCGGGGTAATATTTCCCGAATAAACTGTTACATTACCTGTCAAACTGATTTAGAATGGAATTGCCATAGATTCGAACTGTGTTAGATGCATAGAAACTAAGCATCTATGAACAGAACAATTATCGCAGTGCAGTTTCGCTTCCTACAATGCAATTATCGCTGTAATTTTCGATAATTGTTCTCCAGATACATAGAATTTTTGACAGGAGGGAAATATTCACACAAATTGACTTTCAACTAACACTAATAGAATTGTATTTAAGTTTTCTTTTTAAATTGACGTCGATCTTCTGCAATATACCTATACTGTAAAGTATTTGCTTTGGGAAATAAAGTTATTATTATTATTATTATTATCGGCAATCCAGATATGTAATTTCGCTACCGCCGATCATAAATATATTTCATTCCTCATCAACGTACATATCTCGACCTTTAAAATAGCAGCATATCTGATATGTGTCGCCCTCCGCAGACGTTTCCTTTTGCAAGGCACATACGAGAAGAATTTCTTAGTAATCTAAACCGCAGTCCAGATATGTCTTGTTTCACTATATGTTATTAATTTCACGCAGGGCATAACATACCTAATCCCGAAAGGTGGTGATTCTGACGAGCCTAATAATTATCGTCCGATCACATGCCTGCCTGCAGTGTATAAGATCTTCACCGCCATTCTAGCCCGATATATAAACAAACATCTAAAGAAACACGATCTGATGGCCCAAGAGCAGAATGGATGTCGCATACAAACCAAGGGTAGCAAGGAGATTCTCATATCTGATAACATCGTAACCAAGCAGGCCCGAAAGAAACTCCGAAATATCTCTGTCGCTTGGATTGATTACAGAAAGGCCTTCGATTCCGTCACTCATTCTTGGTTATTGAGGGTGCTAAGAATGCATGGAATATCTGAGGGAATAATTAGTACCCTTGAACATCTCATGAAATCATGGAGAACTACATTGTTTGTGCGGACGAGGAATGGCATGGAGGACTCGGAGCGAATTAACATCTGTCGTGGTATATTCCAGGGTGATACCCCTAGCCCCATATGGTTTTGTCTCGCACTCAACCCGCTCAGCATGCTTCTCAATAATACCAACTACGGATACGTCATAGACCATCAAAGAAAAATAAAGATCACTCATAATTTATATATGGACGACCTGAAATTGTATGCTGCTAACCAGGAACAGCTGAGAGGGCAGTTAGAGATAGTGGCAACTTTTAGTGACTCTATTGGAATGCGAATGGGATAAGATAAATGCGCAGTTCTCGAAGTTAAGAGGGAAAAAATCAAAGATTCGGAACATCCTACTACCCTCATGAATAATATCACCTTACCAACTTTAAAGAACAACGAATCGTACAAGTATCTGGGCATTAGGCAGGCGCTAGAGGTGGAGACCTATGAAATGAAGAACACGTTCAGAGAGAAACTGTTCTCCAGAGTGAGCCTCTTACTGAAATCAAAATTGAGCTCGAAGTCTTTGTTTACGGCAATTAATATATGGGCAATGCCGTGTATGATTTATTCATTTGGGGTGCTTGCCTGGTCGGCGACCGATCTTCGGGAGCTGGATAGGTCCATAAGGAATATGTTGACAAAACAACACCACCCGCACTCCTCAAAATTCAGACTCTATCTCTCACGACATCAGGGTGGAAGAGGGTTGTTCAACCTCGAGGAGACCCATAATAAGAATGTTGAGAGCCTAAGAAGCTACTTTTTAAAGAAAAACTCACCTCTCCTCCGGGCCATCTGCGAGGCTGATGACAATATCTCACCGCTCAAGTTATCTCTGCGGGAATATCGGAACTCCAGTCGGACATATGGGGAGCTGAATGAAGAATGGAAAACTATGGCTTTCCATGGCAGATACCCCAGTCACCTAGAAAGTAAAGATGTTAACAAATTCGAAACACTGAGCTACTCACGTGCAGGTTATCTCTTTCCCGAGACTGAGGGTTGACTGATTGCCATCCAGGACCAGGTGATGCCGACCAGGATGTACCTGAAACATATAGCGAAGAAGGATATACCGTCCGATCGCTGTAGGAAGTGCTCTGGTGCTCCAGAGTCGATCCAGCATATGACATCCTCATGTTCCATTATGGCTCCTAGGGATTATCTTGGTAGGCACAACGCAATGGCTAGCGTATATCACCAGCAGATGGCGCTGAAAATGAGACTAATTAAATATGAAGTACAACAGCATACTTACCAACCTCGAGCTCTACTGGAGAACCACCGATATAAACTTTACTGGGATGTCACTATGGTAACCGATAGATCTGTGGCGCACAACCGACCAGATATAGCACTTTTCGATAGAGAAAAGGGTACATGCCTGCTGATTGATTTCACCATACCAGCAGATGAGAACCTTGCCAGAGCTTTCACTGAAGAAGTCAGCAAGTACGGTGATCTGGCATTCCAACTGAAGGAGCTCCACAACCTTAACAGCGTGAATGTTATTCCTATGATAATTTCAGTGAATGGACTGGTTGAGAAACACCTGGTTGAAAATACCGAACGACTAGCTCTGGACGTAAGAATTATATCACACGCGCAGAAGCAGGTTATTCTTCATACAACACGTATCGTCAGAAAGTTTCTGCAGGATCTATAGTGAGGACTACTGCCTTGACGACTTGTCGTCCGGCAGCTGTTTGAATGCCCGTTCAAAGGTGATAGTATAAAAAAAAATATATATATATATATATATATATTTTTTTTTTATACTATCACCTTTGAACGGGCATTCAAACAGCTGCCGGACGACAAGTCGTCAAGGCAGTAGTCCTCCTCCTTTGTTTTTTGTTTGGTTGGCTTTCTTTTTGTTTGTCTCCATTTGTTGTCGGGGGTTGGAGCATATTTTGTATGTGGCGTTCATTATGGATCCCTATATCAGAGATTACGATGTACCCATCTACAACACTAACATGATCGATACTTTGTCGGACTTACGACATTTTGATGTGAGAGATTGGCTGAAAATCCTCCATATGAATATAAGAAGCATAGAAAAAAATTTCAACGAGCTTGAGATATTGTTAAACAGTGGTGACGGAGGGGTCCATATAATAGTACTTTCGGAGACATTTCAAATTCCTGATCCAGGGTTGTACAATATACGTGGATACAGCTGTATTTATAATTACGGAAAATTCAACAGAAACGATGGTGTTATGATATATATAAGGGAGGATATAACACATGAATACTCAATCATACCATTTGGCGATGTCGATATACTTGAGGTAGATTGTGAAATTTCTAATATGAGCATTAAAGTAACAGGTGTGTATAGGTCGCCAAGTTCAAGTGTGCATTGCTTCAATGAAAACTTAGAATTATATTTGGAAAAAAATCGCAATTTGATAGGCTATCATGTTATTATTGGTGATGTTAACATAAATATAATGGAAAATGACCCAGCATACATAGAAGATTACAAAAATGTTTTAAGTTCTTACGGTTTTAAATCGACAATAAACAAGGTAACAAGACCTCTTAGCAATAGCTGCCTGGATCATTCTTACGTGAGATTCAAAAATATAAGTGAGAATCAATGTGCCTTTATATTGAGGCAGTGTATTACAGACCATAACCCAATTCTACAATGCTTAAATATCACTATACCAAAGCTTAAAAATACGTTTAGAATGAAAAAATATGTTGACTACGAGAAACTGAGAAAGCTCCTAAGAGAAGAACTATGGGATGGAATACTTTGCGATGGGGAAGTAAACGTAAAAACTGATAAATTCATGACAGTGTTTACTGAATGTCTTCATAACTCCACAAAGGAAGTGAAGTACTCCAGAAAGAAGTATGGAAACAAGAATTGGGTAACATCTGGGATTCTCAAATCAATAAATAAAAAGAATGAAATGTACAAAAAATTATTAAGAGATCCACTGAATACAAATCTGAGAGAAATATACAATAGATATAGGAACAAACTACTCAAAATCATTTCAAATCAAAAGCGATCATTTTCACGTAGAGCTCTTTCTGGTACTACTTCGGGGACGAAGACACTGTGGCAGACTGTAAACAACATATGTGGTCAAAACTTTTCTGAGAAGAAAATATCAAAAATTAAAACAAGAGATGGAGTATTTACTGAAAATGAGGATGAAATTGCGGAGGAGCTGAATCTATATTTCAGCGAAGTGGGAAAAAAATATTCGGAAAAAATAACAGAACCGAGGTATTTTGAGGAGGAAGATGATTTCCTTGGTGAAACTATGTTTCTATACCCGACAGACGAGACTGAAGTGCAGAGAACAATTGAACAACTTAAAAACGGAACATCAGCTGGATATGATGGTTTTAGAACAGAACTGCTAAAAGAGGCAAAAATCGAGATTTCTAAACCATTGGCCTATTTGATCAATAACAGCTTTGAAACTGGCACCTTTCCAGACCCTCTGAAGATCGGTATTCTCAAGCCCATATTCAAATCAGGAGATAGAAGCGAGGCAGCCAACTATAGACCGATATCACTAATATCAAATATAAGTAAGGTTATGGAAAAAATATTGAAGACGAGAATGGTTAAATTCTTGAATAAGAACAATGTGCTGTCAAACAGACAATATGGCTTTCGTGAAAAAAGCTCCACGGAAGATGCGATTACTCGATTCACAAACCTCGTTTACAGAAGCTTAGATGAAAAACGTCCAACACTTGCCATCTTTGTTGACTTAGCCAAGGCGTTTGACACTGTGGACCATCCAAAGTTATTGAATAAACTGTACAGATATGGATTCCGTGGTAAAGCGTTTGAGTTATTGCAGTCATATCTGAAAAACCGAAAACAACTTACAAATGTTGGTGAACGCAATAGTTCAATGCGGGAAATAAGATACGGCATACCACAGGGAACTGTTTTGGGGCCTATTCTTTTCAACATTTATATGAACAGTCTCCTGAAAATAACAACATCTGGTGATATAACGTGCTTTGCGGATGATACGGCAGTAATTTATCAAGCTGAAACGTGGAATGAACTGAAATACAAGGTGGAAACAGATTTTACACGAGTCAAATTATGGTTTCAATATCAAAAACTAACGATCAACCTTAGTAAGACACAGTACTTGCCGTTTACTTCGTATGAGTCCAGTCTTCCCCATATCAATTTTCTTGATATTGGTGAGGACATGCGTATTCCTGAGAAGAATGCAATCAAGTACCTGGGCATAACTATAGATAAACATTTCAGATGGAATGTACATGTGGATAATGTGGTGAGGAAACTCCGCGGACTACTTTACAAATTTCGACAACTAAAGAAATACCTTACCACAAGTGAACTGATGACAATATATTATTCTCTGGTAGAGTCGCAGATTTCGTATGGAATTTTGGGGTGGGGAGGAGTATATAGTGTGTATATGCGGAAAATAGAAATCTTACAGAAGTGGATCTTGAAGATAATTTATAATAAATCAATCACTTTTCCTAGTGATGAACTATACAGGATAGCAGGAGTACTAGATCCATACCAAATCTTCTTTGCAACGATCCTTGGGTCCATCAGAAAGGGAAAAATCATCTTAAAAAATACAGAACAGCCGTATCGAATAAGAACTATGAGATATGAAACACAAGTAGCAAAGAAAAGAATAGGACAGCGAACATCTGAATACTGGGCACCTAGGATCTATACTATACTACCAGAGAATTTAAGGAATATAAAGAACTACAAACAATTCAAGAGAAATGTGAAAGTCTGGTTTTTGGAGAATGGGAGAAAGATGATACACGAGTTAATAAACGCGACAAATCAATGAGAGGAACACTGAGTTGAAAACCTGCCTATGTGCACATATTACAGAAGAGAGTAACCAGTTGATTATCGATTGTGAAAGTGATATATATCACTTTTTATAATAATCATAAAGTTTTTGTTTGAGTCCAGCTATTTCGTTTTCAAGGGTTCCTTCATTTCACAAATCTTTGGCTGTGCAATGGGGAGTAAAATCAGTCCCATTTTAGCTAATATAGTCATGTCAGTGCTTTTGAAATATTGCATTCCTCTACTGCCCTTCCAGGTGCCGATTACCTATCAATATGTTGATGACCTTCTCCTTGCTATTCCCGAAGACAGGACTGCTACGACTTTGGCAGTTTTCAATAACTACGACCCACACATTAAGTTTACTGCAGAAGAAGAAACTGAAAATGGTGTCCCATTCCTTGACACCAAAGCTATCAGGTGTGCAGGTAACATTGTAAAATTGGATTGGTACCAAAAACCGACCTCTTCAGGTCGCTATATACATTATAGTTCCAACCATTCTTGGGCTATGAAAACTAACCTAATTAAAGGTATGTTTCGTAGAATTAAGAAAATCTGCCATCCAGACTTTCTTCATAACAGTGAAGAAAAGTTGCTTAAGATCTTTGAGAACAATGGTTACCCTAGGATGTTTTTGAACAGATGTCGGCATTCTCTAACTTCTGACCAAGTCGACGAGGTCCCACAAATAAGAACATCGACATTAGTCGAACCTGCCACACATGACAAATATGTAAGCCTGCCCCTCATTCCACCATTAACAGGTAAATTGACCAAAATTCTAAAAGAAATTGAGAACATAAAAATTGCGAAGTACAATCCTTTAGTAGTAGGCGTTCTTTTCAGCCAAACTAAAGATAGGATCCACACCATGTCTAGATCTGACGTGGTTTATCGCATTCCATGTGAGAACTGTGAGTCTGTGTATGTTGGACAGACATCACAATGTTTGAAAAGACGTATCTCAATACATAAGAGTGACGCCAGATTACGACCTGATAGATGTGCATTAGCTAGCCATTCGTCCTCTCTAGACCACCATTTTAAGTTTGATGAAGTTGAAATATTATGTACCAATTCTAACTACAATAAAAGAAGTTTCCTTGAAATGTGTTTTATAAATGAAAATGAAAATAATATAAATAAGAAGACTGACTTGAAGAATTTAAGTGTTGTATATAGTTATTTGTTATCCTTAGATCGTAGGCCATCTAGACAAACATGACTTTATGTCACTTTGTGAATTGTTGTTTTCTCTGTGTTCCCCTGTTCTGTGAGTTTTAACCTTTAAAATTGACATATGCATTACGGCAACGTTTCTGATATTTCTACGATTATTGTATTTTTATTGAATTTTATGAGTAGAAGACCAATTATAGCTGCACTTATCATCTTAAATAACACTGTCCAGTCAGATGTAAGCATAGATTGCTGTTTTTACAACTTTGTAATTTGTGTAATTTTTTTAGCATCCTGAAGAAGAAACGCATATTGTTTCGAAATATAGATGAATAGACTATAGACTGTTGATCTTTTCTAAATTGCCTAGATACCCAACCACACCTCCCTATATATATATATATATATATATCAGTTCCGAGCGAACAACAGACGCGATCACATCTGTGCCGTTCCGATAAGAGTTATTTAGCGATTACTTCGAATTAGAATATTGATTTAAAATTATCGAATCAATTTACTTAGAAGTTGAAACTTCTACAAGATAGTAATGTCTCAAAATAGTGGCGCTTCTTCAACTATAGCATCAGATGAAGAGGAAAACGGAAATAAACAAATATCAAATAAAAAACGCAAAAAAAGAACCACTGGACGAACTACGAAGAAAAAAAATGAGAATCAATCACCAGACATCGTTTTCAAACAACCACTATTGATAGAAAATAACAACGAAAATATTCAAACCCAAATGGAAATCGTTGTCAACAATGAACCATCAACATCTGCTATACACACCCAAAATAATCGTCAACAAACAATAATACCACAACCCACAAATTCAACAACAAATGCTTTCATCAAAAATTATTCCGCTAGAATGAATAAAATCAAATATATGGATTACGCTAATTTATATTACATAAATACAGAAAATATTGAAATGGACAGAATGGAAATGGCAGCAATATGGAGTGAGAAATTTCCCAATTCAAAAGATGTCATTTTGAAAACCAAATTAGGTTTCATCCTGAAATCCAATAATAATAAGACAGCACTCATTGAAGCTCTGGAGGAACTCAAGAAGGAGAAAAAAATTATAATATACAAAGAAACATCAAATCAAAGAAGAACAAGAGAAATTAAAGAGCCCCAACAAACCTATTCAGTAGTAATTTCTGCTGTAGAAGTTAATATAAAAGAAGAAGACATAAGCCAATACCTCAATTCTATAAATATAAAGCACAGATATTGCAAGAGAATAATTTCAAGGAAAAACAATGTCGCAACTAAATTCATCAGAATTATCACTGGAGAAATCAAATCCTTTGAAAATCTCTTGAATAATGGTCTATTTTATTTGAACCGCCACTACTTAGTATATCCAAGCCACCCACCAGATCCAACTCCGATACCCTGTGGAAAATGCTTGCAATTTGACCACACTACAGAAAATTGCAAAAGCCCTCCAAAATGTTCGAAATGTCAAGGTCCACACAAGATGTCACAATGTAGAACCAATAACACACCCAAGTGTCTAGCCTGCGGTGCAGAAGACCATTTAGCATGGTCTCTGAAGTGTCCTAAACATCCTAAGAAACCAATTGAAGGCATCCCCAATACCATTATTAAGATAATGAACAGAAAAACTAGGGATATAGAGGATTTATCCAAAAAAACGAAGAGGATTCACGCTCCCATCTCGATGCACGACGATATCATTAACACATACCTCCGTAAAATAAACAAACCTAAGAATGTCAACAGAAACGAACTTTTACTGAAATTAAAAAAAAGATTCATCAACCAATATAATGTGGATACTACAGCCGTCTTTTGGGGTAACAAAGTGTATGTGTTGATGTTCGACTTGGATGACCCAGAAGAGCCTTCCCCCATAGAGTCAATGTATAATAACTTGAACATTCATGTCGAAAATTAAAATATTATATAATAACATCAATAGCTACATCCCAAAGAAACACCTGACCAACCACTTTATAGAACAAAACAACATAAAGTGTGCTATGTATGTAGAAGCCAAGATCAAAGACTCTCACAATGTTAATTACAGGGACTGGACGATAATCAAGAAAATTGGGCACAAAGAGCAGAATACAAGAGGTGGAAGTTTAGTCCAATGTCATCCATCCTTAAAAATCAGCAAAGAAAACCCACCAGTGGTAAACAATCCTATGAATGAAGTTACTCACTTTAGTGTACCATTTAAAAATGACAAGTTACACATATTTTTGGTGTACTTTCATCCAAACAGCCTGATAGAGGAAACACTGTTCACCAAAGCTTCAATATATCAGTATGCCATTATAGTGGGGGATTTCAATGCCGGCACAAGAAGAAAGATGAAACCTATTGAACAATTCCTTAAGAACAGAAACTTCGCAAGAGCTGAAACACCCCCGACATTCCTTATGGAGGGAAATGAAGATACCACACCTGACTTAATTCTATATTCAAGGAACATCAAGCAGAATATATCAAAAATACAAATATCACCTGATTTGGGTTCTGATCATCTTGCATTTGTGATAGAATTTGACATGGACATAGAACCAGAATATACTGAGCAGAGGATTGCATACAACTATAAGATGAGCAAATAACGAAGATTGATAAGGAGATGGAAAAATTTATTGAGGAAAATGGTAACACACCACTAAGCGAACCATACATCGAATCCTTCAATAAGAAACTTTCAGAGTCCATCAAGAAGCATACTCCCAAAATAAAGAAACACCCATTCTTACATGAGCTGCCGCCTTATATAATCAAATTAATAAAAAATAAAAGAAGAATGTATAGGGAATATTGTGATAACAGAAGTCCGGAACTTAAAAAAGACTTGAATAGATATAACAAAAACATCCACAGAATGATTCAACAATACAGAGAGAATAACTGGATTACTGCTTGCAATAATATAAATCAGTCCAAAGGAAAAAAATTTCACAATGAGGTAAATAAATTATCCAAATATAAGCAATATTTCACTTTACCTATAATGATCAAGAATGGCAGAGAATATAAATCAGATCAAGAGAAGGCACAATTATTTGCAGAACACTACAAAAAAGATATAAATTTACCGACGACAACCTCTTTGATAGCAGCAATAGAGCTCAAATAGATGAATGGTATGATAGTTATTTCAGAAGACAAGATGACAGTGTGGAACCAATATCAATAGAAGAAGAAGACTACTACCAACTACTACATAGTTCAAAAAACAGCTCTCCAGGCGATGATAATATTCCATGGATTGTTCTGAAGAAACTAGATGATACGGTGCATAAACATCTTATAAAAATTTACGAATTCTGCTTGAATGAGTGCATATTCCCTGCTATATGGAAAACAGGACACATCATTAATATTCCCAAGGCCAATATGGACAGACAGAGATTTGAGAATTACAGACCCATTACCTTATTACCTGTACTTGGAAAACTTTATGAAAAAATAATCAGGTCAATTCTTTCAACTGATATCGAACAACATATACCGCAGTGCCAATTTGGATTCAGGAACAAAAGATCTACATACCACCCTCTCACCATTCTCACATCCAATATACAGAACTCAACATTAAAGAAAATGAAGTCTGCAGTATTGAGTCTTGATATACAAAAAGCCTTCGACTGTATATGGCATAGAGGACTACTCTACAAGTTGCATAAAATCAACCTCCCACCCCATCTCATTAAACTGTGTAAGCACTTCCTGGAGGGCAGGACATTGGCTGTCAAAGTTGGATTATTTACGTCCTTTTACTTTCTACCTGAGCAAGGCACTCCTCAAGGTTCTCCTCTTTCGACACTACTCTTCAATTTCTTTTGCCATGATATCATCCGAGAAAATATGAACTCCCTTTACATTTTGCAATTTGCAGACGACACAACTCTGGTATCCCATGCAAAAACATTAAAAACTTGCACACAGAAGCTTCAAGAACTCCTTGATGAACTCTCCAACTGGTTCCGGAAATGGAGAATGAAGATTAATCCAGACAAGTCGCAGTTTATAATTTTCGACCACAAAATCTCTCCTGCATCACCAACTTTGAAGATTAATGGAAAAAGCATAAAACCTGTACCTGCAATCAAATACCTTGGAATGAACATTGATTGTAAATTGAACTTCAACCTTCACACCAAGTTGATGAAGAGAAAAACAATATCAAGAGCCAAATATTTTTCCAAATTAGTTTACAGAAAGCAAGGCATTAACATCAAAAGTGCATCAATAATATATAAAACAATCTGTAGACCTTTATTAGAATACGCACACCCAGTGTTTGCCAACTGCAAGCCTCCAGCAATTAAAAATCTCACAGTAGCAGAAACCACCGCATTGAGAACCATAACCCGAATGAGACATCCTAGAAATCCACTTCATAATCCTCCAAACAGTCTACTTTATCTGAATACCAGAATAGAACCTATTGAGATAAGAATGAGCAGACTGAATAAGGCATTCTACAGGGTGAGTCTTTGACTTGTACATATATTTTAACCCAAGATTCCTGAGGTCAAAAGAAACACTTTTTTCCTTTACCATTTTTTCCGATTCGGCCCGGTTAAAAAGATACAGGCTGTTGAAAATCGTTAAAAAAATGTGATTTTCGGCTATATCTCGTAAATGGTTGTATCGAAGGAAATGATTTTTGAAATATAGCTTTTTTTTGATGTGATACATCTTCTCCGAACACCAGATTCCATACACATTCTTCTGTTTCTTTGTTATGAACATAACATACCATAAAAATACCAGAAATTCGAAGAAACCAACTCTTAAGAGTAATTTGAACGTTCATTGAAGAATATTTGGCTAATTTGAAAAATAAAAGTATTCTTCATATTTTCTCGTACAAAGCGCCGTTTTCGAATAACTTGATCTTAAAAAAAAAAATTATCTGTGAAATTCAAAAAATTGGGTACTTTGGCTGAATGCAACTCTGTTCTATTGTGGAAAAAAAAACCACAGAAATGAATATTTACTATGAAGTCATGTCTCAGATTTAAGAATTGAAGTACTAGCCAACTTAGTTTGAAAATGAAGTTATTTGAATAAGCTCACCTCAACTCCTCGATTTGATTAAAAATCACTGAGCTTTGGCACAGCTCTGATAATAAGAAGATACTTCACTAAAATCAACATTCTTTTTGAAAAGTCCAGATTATTCATAAAACCCATGTTTAAAAAAGTTTTCACAAAATAGTCCCATTATAATGACAACAATCAATATCCCACTAAAGACTGCTGCTATCGAACAATACTGTATTCTTCTTCGGCTCATTCAAACTCACATCGAAACATATCACTAGGACTAGGTACATACTAGACAAATTTTCATGTGATTGAGATTGAATACTTTTATTCTTTTGCTATTCCATAAATTCATCCTAAGAGCTTATGATTGACATACTTCCAAGAGGGCCATAATTGTTTTAATGTGAAAACAAATTAGGTGAGTTGAAAGAAACCAAATATTCTATTGTGGATATTTACATTGAATACTTCTCATTTATTTTCAATGCCAAAATCAAGATGAATTAAGTAGTAAAGTTGGCTATAATGTAGGTACACATTAACAACAAATTTGATTACAAGTGGAGTCTAACATTTTCCATTGATTACAGAGCCAGAATATTTTACATATTTCCATATTTTCATACTGATGGTTTCAAAAATATTGATGCATTTCAATATTTTTATGAGATAGTTGGAACAAATCAAATGCTTCATTTCATAACAAATATCTTATAACAATAACAATGTAAACTGTAAATGAAAATTTTAGGTTAGAACTTAGAACATAGATTATTCGAACCGAACTGCTGTGTTTATATTTGGCATCACTCGAAATTTGAAATTCAAACTTAAAACCACAGATTACTATAGTCTGTGTTAGATCTTTCATAGATGAATATTATTTATTTGAGATTTTAAGGTTAATTCTTGCACGAAAAATAAACAACGATATCATATAAATGAAATATAATGAATGAATGGATATGAGTATCAGAGCTAATATGGGTGGTAGCGAGCTCAATTCGTTATAATTATCGAAAATGAAATAGAAATCAAGAGAAGAATATTTAATCTTTAGCGTCAATGAAATTGGAATAACTCATTTATTTGATTATAAACACTACTTTGTTCAACAAATGGAATGTTAAACGTGAGTTTATGATGGTTTTTCTAATTTAGTAGCTTATTTCCAAGGTTCAAGAGGTATATCTTATGCTTGAGAAAACTTCAGTGTTCCGGTTTTCAGGGGTGAATTAGCTCATTTTGAAAATTTAAAATGGCTATATCTTTTTAACAGGGCCGAATCGGAAAAAATAGTAAATGAAAAAAGTGTTTCTTTTGACCTCAAGAACCTTCGGTTAAAATATATGTACAAGTCAAAGACTCACCCTGTATAATAGGTTACTCCAGTTGGATGAAGTGATTTCTCAATACCAGGAAGACAGAAGGAATACATCTAAGAGAAAACATCCAGAACTCCCACTTATAGCAAAGATCAAAAGTTTGATATGAAAAAAATGAAATAATAATAACCTTTTACCTTAAACAAATTCAATGTACCAAAAATTGTTAAAATACAGGCTGAAGGACCCTTGGTCGATGGCCAGTTGCATATGCAATAAAGTACTGTTATTATTATTATTATTATATATATATACAGGGTGAGTCTTTGACTTGTACATATATTTTAACCCAAGATTCCTGAGGTCAAAAGAAACACTTTTTTCCTTTACCATTTTTTCTGATTCGGCCCGGTTAAAAAGATACAGGCTGTTGAAAATCGTTAAAAAAATGTGATTTTCAGCTATATCTCGTAAATGGTTCTATCGAAGGAAATGATTTTTGAAATATAGCTTTTTTTATGTGATACATCTTATCCGAACAAAAGATTCCATACACATTCTTCTGTTTCTTTATTATGAACATTACATCTCATAAAAATACCAGAAATTCGAAGAAACCAACTGTTAAGAGTAATTTGAACGTTCATTGAAGAATATTTGGCTAATTTGAAATATAAAAGTATTCTTCATGTTTTCTCGTACAAAGCGCCGTTTTCGAATAACTTGATCTTAAAAAAAAAAAATTATCTGTGAAATTCAAAAAATTGGGTACTTTGGCTGAATGCAACTCTGTTCTGTTGTGGAAAAAAAAACCACAGAAATGAATATTTACTATGATGTCATGTCTCAGATTTTAGAATTGAAGTACTAGCCAACTTAGTTTGAAAATGAAGTTATTTGAATAAGCTCACCTCAACTCCTCGATTTGATTACAAATTACTGAGCTTTGGCACAGCTCTGATAATAAGAAGATACTTCACTAAAATCAACATTCCTTTTTAAAAAGTCCAGATTATTCATAAAGCCCATGTTTAAAAAAGTTTTCACAAAATAGTCCCATTATAATGACAACAATCAATATCCCACTAAAGACTGCTGCTATCGAACAATACTGTATTCTTCTTTGGCTCATTCAAACTCACATCGAAACATACCACTAGGACTAGGTACATACTAGACAAATTTTCATGTGATTGAGATTGAATACTTTTATTCTTTTGCTATTCCATAAATTCATCCTAAGAGCATATGATTGACATACTTCCAAAAGGGCCATAATTGTTTTAATGTGAAAACAAATTAGGTGAGTTGAAAGAAACTGGATATTCTATTGTGGATATTTAAATTGAATACTTCTCATTTATTTTCAATACCAAAATCAAGATGAATTAAGTAGTAAAGTTGGCTATAATGTAGGTACACATTAAGAACAAATTTGATTACAAGTGGAGTCTACATTTTCTATTGATTACAGAGCCAGAATATTTTACATATTTCCATATTTTCATACTGATGGCTTCAAAAATATTGATGCATTTCAATATTTTTATGAGATAGTTGGAACAAATCAAATGCTTCATTTCATAACAAATATCTTATAACAAAAACAGTGTAAACTGTAAATGAAAATTTTAGGTTAGAACATAGATTATTCGAACCGAACTGCTGTGTTTATATTTGGCATCACTCGAAATTTGAAAGTCAAACTTAAAACCACAGATTACTATAGTATGTGTTAGAACTTTCACAGATCAATATTATTTATTTGAGATTTTAAGGTTAAATGGCAATTCTTGTAAACAAAACGATATCATATAAATGAAATATAATGAATGAATGGATATGAATTATGAGTATCAGAGCTAATATGGGTGGTAGCGAGCTCAATTCGTTATAATTATCGAAAATGAAATAGAAATCAAGAGAAGAATATTTAATCTTTAGCGTCAACGAATTTGGAATAACTCATTTATTTTATTATAAACACTACTTTGTTCAACAAATGGAATGTTAAACGTGAGTTTATGATGGTTTTTCTAATTTAGTAGCTTATTTCCAAGGTTCAAAAGGTATATCTTATGCTTGAGAAAACTTCAGTGTTCCGGTTTTCAGGGGTGAATTAGCTCATTTTGAAAATTTAAAATGGCTATATCTTTTTAACAGGGCCGAATCGGAAAAAATGGTAAATGAAGAAAGTGTTTCTTTTGACCTCAGGAACCTTCGTTTAAAATATATGTACAAGTCAAAGACTCACCCTGTATATATATATATATATATTTATATATATATATATATATACAGGGTGAGTCTTTGACTTGTTGAAATATATATACAAGTCAAAGACTCACCCTGTATATATATATATATATATATATATATATATATATATATATATATATATATATATATATATATATATATATATATATATATATATATATATATATATACAGGGTGAGTCTTTGACATGTACATATATTTTAACCGAAGGTTCTTGAGGTCAAAAGAAACACTTTTTTCATTTACCATTTTTTCCGATTCGGCCCTGTTAAAAAGATATAGCCATTTTAAATTTTCAAAATGAGCTAATTCACCCCTGAAAACCGGAACACTGAAGTTTTCTCAAGCATAAGATATACCTCTTGAACCTTGGAAATAAGCTACTAAATTAGAAAAACCATCATAAACTCACGTTTAACATTCCATTTGTTGAACAAAGTAGTGTTTATAATCAAATAAATGAGTTATTCCAATTTCGTTGACGCTAAAGATTAAATATTCTTCTCTTGATTTCTATTTCATTTTCGATAATTATAACGAATTGAGCTCGCTACCACCCATATTAGCTCTGATACTCATATCCATTCATTCATTATATTTCATTTATATGATATCGTTGTTTATTTTTCGTGCAAGAATTAACCTTAAAATCTCAAATAAATAATATTCATCTATGAAAGATTTAACACAGACTATAGTAATCTGTGGTTTTAAGTTTGAATTTCAAATTTCGAGTGATGCCAAATATAAACACAGCAGTTCGGTTCGAATAATCTATGTTCTAACCTAAAATTTAATTTACAGTTTACACTATTATTGTTATAAGATATTTGTTATGAAATGAAGCATTTGATTTGTTCCAACTATCTCATAAAAATATTCAAATGCATCAATATTTTTGAAACCATCAGTATGAAAATATGGAAATATGTAAAATATTCTGGCTCTGTAATCAATGGAAAATGTTAGACTCCACTTGTAATCAAATTTGTTGTTGATGTGTACCTACATTATAGCCAACTTTACTACTTAATTCATCTTGATTTTGGCATTAAAATAAATGAGAAGTATTCAATGTAAATATCCACAATAGAATATCTGGTTTCTTTCAACTCACCTAATTTGTTTTCACATTAAAACAATTATGGCCCTCTTGGAAGTATGTCAATCATAAGCTCTTAGGATGAATTTATGGAATAGCAAAAGAATAAAAGTATTCAATCTCAATCACATGAAAATTTGTCTAGTATGTAGTATGTACCTAGTGGTATGTTTCAATGTGAGTTTGAATGGCCCGAAGAAGAATACAGTATTGTTCGATAGCAGCAGTCTTTAGTGGGATATTGATTGTTGTCATTATAATGGGACTATTTTGTGAAAACTTTTTTAAACATGGGTTTTATGAATAATCTGGACTTTTCAAAAAGAATGTTGATTTTAGTGAAGTATCTTCTTATTATCAGAGCTGTGCCAAAGCTCAGTGATTTTTAATCAAATCGAGGAGTTGAGGTGAGCTTATTCAAATAACTTCATTTTCAAACTAAGTTGGCTAGTACTTCAATTCTTAAATCTGAGACATGACTTCATAGTAAATATTCATTTCTGTGGTTTTTTTTTCCACAATAGAACAGAGTTGCATTCAGCCAAAGTACCCAATTTTTTGAATTTCACAGATAATTTTTTTTTTTTAAGATCAAGTTATTCGAAAACGGCGCTTTGTACGAGAAAATATGAAGAATACTTTTATTTTTCAAATTAGCCAAATATTCTTCCATGAACGTTCAAATTACTATTAAGAGTTGGTTTCTTCGAATTTCTGGTATTTTTATGGTATGTTATGTTCATAACAAAGAAACAGAAGAATGTGTATGGAATCTGGTGTTCGGAGAAGATGTATCACATCAAAAAAAAGCTATATTTCAAAAATCATTTCCTTCGATACAACCATTTACGAGATATAGCCGAAAATCACATTTTTTTAACGATTTTCAACAGCCTGTATCTTTTTAACCGGGCCGAATCGGAAAAAATGGTAAAGGAAAAAAGTGTTTCTTTTGACCTCAGGAATCTTGGGTTAAAATATATGTACAAGTCAAAGACTCACCCTGTATATATATATACAGGGTGAGTCTTTGACTTGTACATATATTTTAACCGAAGATTCTTGAGGTCAAAAGAAACACTATTTTCATTTACCATTTTTTCCGATTCGGCCCTGTTAAAAAGATATAGCCATTTTAAATTTTCATAATGAGCTAATTCACCCCTGGTAACCGGAACACCGAAGTTTTCGCAATTATAAGATCTACAATTTGAAACTTGGAAATAAGCTACTAAATTGGAAAAACCATCATAAACTCACTTTTAACATTCCATTTGTTGAGAAAGTAGTATTTATAATACAATAAATGAGTTATTCCAATTTCACTGACGATAAAGATTAAATATTTTTCTCTTGATTTTCTATTTCATTTTCGATAATCATAACGAATTGAGCTCGCTACCACCCATATTAGCTTAGCTCTGATATTCATAATTCATATCCATTCATTTATTATATCGCATTTATAATATATCGTTGTTTATTTCAATTTCGTAGATTTGCAATTTAACCTTACATTCTCAAATAAATAATATTCATCTGTGACAGTTCTAACACAGACTAGTAGTCTGTGGTTTTAAGTTTGAACCTCAAATTTCGAGTGTTGCAAATTTAAACACAGCAGTTCGAATTATCTATGTTCTAACTTCTAACCTAAAATGTAAAATATTCATTTACAGTTTACACTGTTATTGTCTTATGATATTTGCATAAAATGAAAATCATCGAAGATTTGAAGAAACCCAACAGAATATTGAAGTTCCATACATATTTTCAAAAAATTTAAAAACAATTTCCAAAATAATTGTGTGGATACAAAATAAATAAGTGTGCATTCTGATAGAAAGTAATTCCTTTATGAAATGAAGCATTTGATTTGTTCCAACTATCTCATAAAAATAAAAATAATGATCTGCTTCAATATTTTTGGAGCCATCAGTGTGAAAATATGGAAATGAAGTTTCATGGCTCTGTAATCAATGGAAAATGTTAGACTCCACTTGTAATCAAATTTGTTCTATAATATGTACCTACATTATAGCCAACTCTACTACTTGATTCTTCTTGATTTTGCCATTGAAAATAAATGAGAAGTATTCAATATAAATATCCACAGTTGAATATCCTGTTTCTTTCAACTCACCTATTTGTTTTCATATTAAAACAATTATGGCACTCTTGGAAGTATGTCAATCATATGCTCTAGGATGAATTTATGGAATAGCAAAAGAATAAAAGTATTTAATCTCAATCACATGAAAATTTGTCTAGTATGTACTTAGTGGTATGTTTCGATGTGAGTTTGAATGACCCTCGAAGAATACAGTATTGTTCGATAGCAGCAGTCTTTAGTGGGATATTGACTGTTGTCATTATAATGGGACTATTTTGTGAAAACTTTTTTAAACATGGGCTTTATGGGAAATCTGGACTTTTCAAAATAGGATGTTGATTTTAATGAAGTATCTACTTATTATAAGAGCTGTGTCAAAGCTCAGTAATTTGTAATCAAATAGAAGAGTTGAGGTGAGCTTATTCAAATAACTTCATTTTCAAACCAAGTTGGCTAGTACCTCAATTCTAAAATCTGAGACATGACATCATAGTAAATATTCATTTCTGTGGTTTTTTTTCCACAACAGAACAGAGTTGCATTTAGCCAAAGTACCCAATTTTTCGAATTTCACAGATAATTTTTTTTTTTTAAGATCAAGTTACTCGAAAACGGCGCTTTGTAGGAGAAAATATGAAGAGTACTTTTATTTTCCAAATTGGCCAAATATTGTTCAATGAACGTTCAAATTACTTTTAAGAGTTGGGTTCTTCGAATTTCTGGTATTTTTATGTGATGTAATGTTCATAATGAAGAAACTAAAAGATGTGTAGGGAATCTTGTGTTCGGAGAAGATGTATCACATCAAGGAAAAGCTATATTTCAAAAATCATTTCCTTCTATAGAACCATTTACGAGATATAGCTGAAAATCACATTTTTTTATCGATTTTCAACAGCCTGTATCTTTGTAACCGGGCCGAATCGGAAAAAACTATAAAGGAAAAAAGTGTTTCTTTTGACCTCAGGAATCTTCGGTTGAAATATATGTACAAGTCAAAGACTCACCCTGTATATATATATATATATATATATATATATATATATATATATATATATATATATATATATATATATATATATATATACAGGGTGAGTCTTTGACTTGTATATATATTTCAACCGAAGATTCCTGAGGTCAATAGAAACCCTTTTTTCATTTACCATTTTTTCCGATTCGGCCCGGTTAAAAAGATACAGGCTGTTGAAAATCGATAAAAAAATGTCATTTTCCGTTATATCTCGGAAATGGTTGTATAGAAAAAAATGAATTTCGGTATATAGTTTTTCATGTATGTGATGAATCTTCTCCGTACACAAAATTTTATCCACATCTCCCCGTTTCTTCATAATGAACACTTCATCCCATAAAAATACCAGAAATTCAAAGAACCGAACTCTTAAAAGTAACTAGGACGTTCATTGAAGGATATTTAGCTAATTTGAAAAATAAAAGTATTCTTCATATTTTCTCGTATATTGAGCCGTTTTCGAGTAATATGTGTTTAAAAACATGCTGCTTCATGAAACCCCAAAGGAAAAAGTCGCATGGGTTCAAGTCTGGTGATCTTGGAGGCCATAGCACTGGGCCGTATCGCCCTATCCATCTTCCATTGAAATTTTCGTTGAGCCAATCTGTTACTGCTCGGGAACTATAAGGAGGAGCTCCATCTTGCTGTATCCACAAATTTTGCAGAACAAGAAGTGGTACGTCCTCTAATGAGTCGTCCAAATCATTCTGTAAAAAATGTAGATAATCAGCTGAGGTCAATCTCCTGGATAATTCCCGTGGTCCAATCAGTTGGTTGTTCACGATGCCTGCCCACATATTCACTCCGAAACGGTGTTGGTTGTTGACTTCTCTGGTTGCATGGGGGTTTTCGACAGCCCAGAAATGGGTGTTATGGCTGTTAAAAATGCCTTCTCTTGTGAATCCTGCTTCATCTGTGAACAGAATATACCGCAAGAAATCATTATTATCAAAATGGTTTCTTAAAACCCATTGAGAAAATTCAATTCTTTTTGGTAAATCCGTCGGCAATAAAGCTTGTACCCTTTGAATATGGTATGGGTACAATCCTTGATCTCTCAAGCTGCGATCCACCGTAGATTGCGATATGTTATATCGCAATGCGAGACGTCTCGTACTTGTTTCGGGGTGCTGTTGCACGACATCTAGAACATCATCCATTGTCTGATCCCTTGCTCTCGATCGCATTCGGCCATTATCAACCATGTTGTTAGCGAGGGTTCCATGATCACGCAATCTTTGGACAATCCTTACGAAAGTTCTCTCATTTGGCTGTCTCCTATTTGGAAACAGCCTTCCATAAGCTTCTTTAGCTCTTCTCGCTATTTTTCCATTTGTGAAATAGCATTCCAACATATCTACCATCTCCTGGTTGGAATACATTCTGCTAATTTCCACTTAACACACTTAAAGAACTTCACAAACAAACACTTTACACTAAACAAACACCTTACACCAAACAAACTAAACACACTTAACAAGTTAAACGCACTTAGGTAACACTTAACAAACTAAATACACTTTATACTTATCACTTACATTAAACAAAGCAACAGAAATCATGATACCATAAATTCGAATTTCAATTGTTTTCGGATCATTCTATGCGCATGACCGATCAACATAGAAGAATCTCGAATAATTTTTTAAACAAACCATCAAATTTATGAATTAATAAATTTATTTTATTATGAATTTCATTAAATGTAATAATTAGTATCATCCGAAATGTTAAATCGAATTTTGTATAATAAAATAAGTCATAATATGCTAGATTACCGTATGTTATGAACGATTTGAACTATTGCGCATGGCCTCAGAGTTTATTACTCTATGCGCATGGCCAAACTGAGAATTTGAGAAATTTCGAAGAATTGTGGTTATGTTTGGCAAACAACAAATGGAATAATTCGATATTTGATTCGAAAATATTTTATGTTTCAATAAGAAACAACACAGTTCGGCGTAAGTAAGTTACTAAGTTATATGATATAAATAATATATTGAATGATTATTGTATTTTTTCAGATCTCCTAATAATTCATCGAATCATTCAGAAAAACACCATAATGAATTTAATTGGACGACGATTTTCCTTCGTGATTTATTTCGTGAAGATGATTGCCCACTAGATACAGAGAAGTTTCAGATGACCTGTATTTAAAGAGAATCTTGAACCCCTTCAAATTAAATCCAACCGGAAAAAGTTTGCTGTGAGGTGTTCATGATTTCATAAGGATAATTTTTCCATATAATGAATGGAAAAGTAAATTGATTAATTGAAATAACCAAAAATCTACAATACAATGATTCTGTTGATAAATTCAACTACTTGAATAAGTGAAGCACTAGTTCTGTGAAGAATACTTATTCAAACTTCATACTCATTGATGTACTGAAAAATAATTCAAAAGTCACTGATTTCACCATTAACCCAGATCCTATCCTATTATCTAGTACATGTACTGATCCAATCCATATGTTTCAGAATCAATAGCTATTGATATTTTGAGGCATATACATAGTTTGTAGTTACTGTCCTTGGTTTATAGATATTATAATAATATAATGAATACATCTGAGATCAGGAATCATTGAGAATTAACTCGAATAATGGCAGGCCTAATTAAATAATTATTGGCTGAATATTGAATGTTTTTTATTTCGCACAATACATCTGCTAAATGAATCTACGTGAGAAGTTTAAGAGTAAAAAATGTTAAACCTGGTTATTTATAAATTAAATGAAAATAAAGACAATTTATTATTATGGTAGTTTGTACTTCACTTCTTGTTTTTTGATATGCATTTTTTTGTTTCAGTAATGAAAAATGTTTATTTCAAATTGCTCTGAATGTTGTATACCTACTGTGGGGCACTGGATTTATAGTAAAAGAGTGGATTTGGCAATAATACATGATTTCAAGTCACTGTTAATCTTTCGATAAGTTTATCAAAAGCTTCAGTTTATTGAGTACTTTTGAAAAAAAGGTATACCTTACAAGAATTCAAAATTTATTTTACATGTAGTTGATATGTGAAAACAAAAAAAAAGATTACATAATTGTTGGGAAGTTTCATAATATTTTCAGTTTATCTGTTCGATAACAAACAAGTAAATTTACTTGTACGTTGTACTTCCTTTTTTCTAGCCGAATACCATTTTACCATCTTCAGGAAAATAAAATTTTCGAAGATGTTGATTATAACATTGATAATATTAAGGAAAGACTAATTGCTTCTTTATTATCGAAAGTACTCGAGAGCATTTTTTGGAGTTACCTATTGGGTATCAAATTTTCAGACAGAATATTGGCATTAGTGAACACTAAGAAGAAAAGGATTTCAAATATTTTCATGATAACAAATTACTGAGCTTTGGCACAGCCCTATAATATGAAGATATTTCATTAAAGTTAATATTCTATTTTGAATAATTCTGATCGAAACTCATTTTCAAGTGAATTTTCACAAACTAGGCTCCTTATAAAATAACACCAATCAAGATATGAAATCCCATTAAAAACTGCTGCTGCCAAACATTACTATAATCTTCTTCCAGTCTTCTGAGCTTTCATCGATACATAACAATACATCCTAAAATTTCATTTTTACGTGATTGAATACTTCTATCCATTTGCTATTCGATAATTTCATCCTAGAACATTTGATTGACATACTTTTAAGAGGGCCAAAATTGTTTTAACGTGAAAATAAATAAAAAACTTCAGTGAGTTGAAAGAAGCAGAATATTCAATAGTGGATATTCATATTGAATACCACCATTTCATTTTAATACAAAAATCAAGATCAATAATTAATCAATAATGGAATATTGAAGATTCATGAAACTTATAAGCTTCTAGGATGAAAAAGGAAAAAAATTCATTTCCTTCTGGAAATTACTTATTCCTTCTCATACTACTGTTATTTTTAACAAGATAAAATCGGAATTTTTCCATCACAAAATTACCTCTGTGTGATACAGAGGTGATTCCATCTTCCACATAAATCCATTCATGAAACTGCCTTTTCATTTTCGAGCTAAGTTATTGTGTAGGTACTTAGATAAAGTATTCTGGGTTCATTCAATCTAAAATGCAAGAGTTCTTACACTTCTTGCTACCCTAAAAAGTCAAAACTTTTCTCACTGATTCCATGATAATAAGAATTCAAATTGAACACTGGTTTGAATACCACTTTTTTGCTGACCTCTAGATAACAAAATATACTCAATTAGCCCAAATTTCTAGTAATGTACAAAACTTCAACCGTTTGTTGGGTTTCTTGAATTTTATTGACAAAACATAACATAACCTTTAAACATAACATTACAGATGCGAGATGATTAGTATATATAGGTACATAGATTTAGCTTATTATTCTGTAGGTTTTTTGTCATTATACAGTTTTGTGGCTGTAAACTTGGCAACGTGGAAAGTCCACAGATGATTATCATTTATGTTTATTTACCTTTATGAAAATTAAAGGTTATATGAATTGTTAACTCTTGTACCTACGAAAAGAGGTGAAAAAGCGAAAATAAATGATTGGATATGAATATCAGATTTAATATGGGTGGTTGCAAGCTGAATTTTTTATAATTATCGAATATAAAATAGAAATCAAGAGAAAAATAATCAACATATTTATCTCCCACGAAATTGCTATAACTCATTTATTATACTGAAAATAATACTTCGGTCACCAAAGGGAATGGAAAAAGTGAGTTTATGCTTGTTTTGCTAATATAGTAACCCATTTCCAAAGTTCAAATGGTATAAATTTATGCTTGGAAAAACTTCAGTGGGCTGATTTCCAGGTTCGGCATAGCTCATTATGAAAACTTAAAATGGCCATATCTTTTCAACCGAGCCGAATCGGAAAAAATGGTAAATGAAAAAAGTGTTTCTTTTGACCTCAAGAATCTACGGTTGAAATATATGTACAAGTCAAAGACTCACCCTGTATATATGAATAAAGAGTAAAACCGAAATACTTCTTATCAGTCGAATTCCCTCCTTAATAGATTCACGATATATATATATATATATATATATATATATTTTTTTTTTTTTTTGCCAATCACCCTTCCGGGAATTACGAGATACCACCGAACTCTCAGAGCCAAAGTGGAATCAAGAGCTATGAAAGAAGCGCCTTACGATACGTGTAGTGCCCAGTATGACTTCCTTCTGGGCACTCGAAACAACATAGATGTCAAGTTCCAACATCTTTGTGTTATCAACAAGATGTTCCTCTACGAGTCCGTTGACCGACATCACCAGTGGGATAATAGATATTTTCTTGAGCTTATACATTTCCTTTAGTTCGAACGACAGATCGAAGTATTTTGTGATTTTTTCAGTGTAGGCCCTTGAAATATTGTCGTCTGAAGGAACCGTAATATCGATGATCTCACAGCTTTTTTCAGTTTTATTCAATAAGACGATATCCGGCCGATTATTTGCCACTGGCCTGTCCGTCACCATCGTGGTGTCCCAATATAGTTTAAATTCTTCGTTCTCGAGGACATTCTCAGGTGAGTATAGATGATTTTTTCTCTTAGTTTTGATTAGTTTCAATTTCAGTGCCATGGCCTGATGGTAAACTTTTGCCATTTGGTTGTGTCTATCCGTGTATTCTCTCGGAGCGAGGATGGAGCAACCAGACGTAACATGTTGGATGTGTTCACGTCCCAGCTTGCATTTTCTACATAGATCAGAGGTAAGTTGTTGCCCCGCTATGTTTTTGAGGTAAGACCTGGTAGGAATCACCTGATCCTGTATTGCAAGCAGCCTGCCCTCGGTTTCAGGAAACAGGTAGCCCGCTTTAAGGTAAGTTAAGGATTCTTTTTTATTCACATTGCTGTTGTCTAAATTATTAGGGTATCTACCATGTAATACCTTAGCTTTCCATTCCTCCTGCAGGTTTTGCTGAGTGCGAATCGGCAGCGCGAAGTCGGAATCCGATAGCCGTAATGAGGAGCATCCTACATCTACCGAACGAAGGGCTCTGACAAAGGGTAAGTTCTGATTCATGAAGTATTCCCTTAGTTTTAATACGGATTTGTTATGTGTTGTTTCTAGGTTAAGCATCCCTCTTCCCCCTAGATGTCTTTGGAGATAAAGTCTTGCCACGGATGAGTGAGGGTGATGTACTCCGTATTTCGTCAAAATGGTGCGGATCTTCGTGTCCAAAGCCTGCAATTCTGTAGTCGACCATGTAAGTACCCCGAAGGTGTACGTCATTATGGGCAATGCCCATGTGTTCAAGGCTAGAAACAATGATTTCGAATTCAGTTTGGACTTGAGCACTTGGTTCACCCGATGAAATAGTTTCTTACTAAAGGCTTCCTTCATTTCAGCGTTTTCAATTTCTAGAGCTTGCTGTATACCTAGATACTTATAGGTTTCATCCATGCCGAGGTTCTGAATGGCATTTGGATTCAAGATGTTGGAATCATTTTCAGATATTTTTCCCCTTTTGACCTTTAGCCTTGCGCACTTGTCTAGCCCCATCTCCATTCTTATGGTCTCACTAAATGTTGCCACGATCTCTAACATTTTTTCAAGTTGTTCTTCATTGGACGCATATAACTTGAGATCATCAATATATAGTTGATGGGTTATTTTGATCTTTCTGTTTTTGTCTAAGATGTATCCATATTTCTGTTCATTGATGAGCGTGCTGAGAGGATTTAATGCTAGGCAAAACCATAAGGGGCTAAGTGAGTCCCCTTGAAATAGACCCCGTCTGATTGCGATGTCAGCAGTTTTAATTATAGTAGCCCCAGTTTTCAGAATCAGCGAGGTTCGCCATTCGCTCATTAGGTGTTTTAGGAGATTTATTACTGAGCCACATACTCCGTACATACTCAGAACCTTGAGCAGCCAAGTGTGGGGTACCGAGTCAAACGCTTTTTTATAGTCCACCCACGCTACCGAGATGTTACGTAGCTTTTTTCTTGCGTGTTTCGTGATGATAACATCCGTTATCAACAGTTCTTTGGCACCCATTGCTTTGGATTTGCATCCGCTTTGTTCAGTTGCCAAGATGTTGTGGCTTCTCACGTGGTTGTTGATGTGCCGGGTGAGTACTCCTGTGAGGAGTTTGTAAATGGTCGGCATATATATATATATATATATATATATATATATATATATATATATATATATATATATATATATAATAACTATTGTTGTAAGAGCCAAAATAAATATATTGAATGAAATTTAAGGGTCTTTAGGCTCGGGTTTTGGGAGTAAATGATTGACTACTCTTTATTCTATGCCAAGCTTTCGCATTAATTTAATGCTCCTTCAGGGCTTCTGCAAAAGATCAATCAATAATAATACATAATAATATACAATTAATAAATAACAAATTTTAGAAAACAAACAAATTTACTCACTGAATGTGAGGTTTTACATGGATAACATCTGCCACAAACGTTGTAACCAATAAAAACAAAAAGTTATATTTTGATTTCATAGGAATTCTCCAAAAACACGTCAACTAAATCTATTTTACAATTTAAAAACTCTTCCGGTTGATAATCTTATTTATACACAATTTAGTAACTCTCATCTAAGATAACACAATAATGACATTTGATTTTTGATGGTTATGTTTCTGTTATTATAGAAAACTAGTCTCTCACTCCTCTATGTTCCCTGTCTTCTTTATTCATCTATTGGGCCGTCATAAAAAGATTCCATTTTTATCCTTTCTAACAAATAACTGTATATAGAGCTTAATTTGTTCGTATCTGTCTTCTTATTTATGGTTTCATCTTCTTTGTTTATGTTAATCATTTTCAAGTGAGGATCGGTACTAGTAAGTCAGCAAAAACTCCAATTAAAGCTGGAGGAGGAGGAGTACTCTCGCCGAAGTTGTACAACATTTTCTCGTCTGATATCCCAAGAATCTTTAAAGAAGATGTAAAAATTTTCACATATGCTGATGACACTGCTGTGCTTGCCCATTCAAGGAACATGAACCTTAGTGGAAGATACCTTCAGACAGCCACAGACGATATCCTGAAATGGATGGAAAAATGGAAGGTGAAAGTAAATCCAGCTAAATCACAAGCAATTGTCTTCAGCAGAAAATCAGGTCTACCAACTAACCTAATAGAAATAAATGCGGAAAAGATCCCATGGATCAACAAAATCAAATACCTCGGTGTGATCTTCGACAGCAAACTCACGTGGAAAGATCACATCGATGCAATCAGAAAGAAAGTCAGCCAGAAAAATGTACAACTTCATCGCCTACTAGCGAGAAATAGGCAGCTGAGCCTTGATAACAAATTAAGACTATACAAAGTTGTTATAATACCAAGTATTCTATACTGCTCCACAGCATGGGGTCAAGCTGAAAAGTGCCACAAAAAGAAATTAGAAATATTGCGAAACGAAATTTTAGGGAAAATAACAGATGCCCCTTGGTTCATCCGAAACACCGACATTAGACAAGACCTGAATATGGACACGATATCGAAGCAGATAAAACTCCGAAATAGGAAGCTGCTAGATAAACTAGAGTTCCACTCTAATAAGACTCTGGAAGATGCCCTTAGCTATGATCTGCAAGACCCCTCTAAAATAAAGCGCCCCAAGCTAGCGCTTCTAGAAAACGGAGAAGAGAGATAAACTCCGTCTCAATATGCGTGAGAGATTCCAAGATTCATCTTAAGTTTTCTTCTCCTAAAAGGAAACAACCAAGACTAAGGATAAAAGTGTTTCACACTATTCTGATAAAACCAACGTCCACAGTTTTTCAATATTAAGTACTTACTTCTTTTAACAATACGAGATGCATTGATTTTGCTTGATTCTACCTCACATTTTATGAAGCAGTTTCTTCTATACTATTGGATAAATTCGAGATTTGATAACACAGGTTCTACATATTTCTATTTAGCAAGTTCCAGAAATTTCGATGTTACTAGGTGTAGAGTAGATATTCTTAATTCTTATTGTTATTGTCATGACTTCTGAGCAGAAATTAAAATAACGATGAATTGACAGATAAAGCCGTGGCCGAAAGTTCAGAGTAACAACATATAATAATAAAATATAACCATGAAAACTGCGTTTCTGATATATTCTCGCACGATTTTGTTCTACAGGATGTGGAAGAATGAACTGAATAACCACAGAATAAGAGAAAAATTCTTTACGCTTTCATGAATACAATAAAAAACTGATCGACGAGAATAGGAAACATTATGATTTTACAATTGGAGACGTTGAAAATAAATCAAAATTGATTGAAAAAAAACTTGATGAAATGAGAATAGGACCTTTTCCAATAGTGAAAAATTTTCTTAGGAAGGAACTTTCTCTGAAGGATCAACGATGAGACCTTTGTTGTAAACACAAGAATTCCATTTCGAACGCCAAATTTCCATTTGAAGAGCAAACTATTGCAACGATCATGACCATGACCTAAGTCAATAATACATCAAGTTTTCCTCGGAAGATTAAAACCTTGAACTTTCTTTGAGGGATTAACGATTAGACTTTTATTGAAGATATTACAAGACAATGACCAATTTGATAGTTTACAATAAGAAAATTGATTTAAATTAAACCTGTGAAAGAACATAAACAATATGGATCTTCGAAATTCGAACCTGACACGTCCGAATAAAGGTAAATCCATAGTTTTTTGAAAACATTTCAGTTTGAGGTGAATGATACCTGATGTTTTAAAAAACTTTGGCATTTTCATTGGATTATGTATTATACAATTTTTGGATTCGACAAGTTTGCCGTGTAGACACCAAAATTTCTTCAACCAGAAGTTGTGGATTCCATCTGGGCCTGGGGATTTCCTATTGTGAGTGCTTCCCAATAATTCCTGTGTTATTCAGAAATGATTACATTATGAGGCATATTCTCTATCGTCTCACATGATTTCTCCTCCTTTTAATCCCATTCGCTTAGAGGAGTTGGAAGTTATAAGGGGTCAATATTGAAATTTCATCGGTTCAAAAACTCTGTATCTTCGGCGCTTGGCAAACTTCCCGATTTTGCTATAATTTGATTATCAGCATTCTCTTATATTTGTTCTAGGAGTTTTTAAGAATAATTTTTTCATGTTTTCGTTTATAGCTCACGTGGTATCTTCTCAGTTTTTTAGAGTACACACTCAATTTTTCTTGAGTGTGCCAAAAGTTTTTTGATTATTTCCATTGTTGGTACCATAGTCTTCTCGACGATGAAAAACCACGCTGAAGAATATACAACTTCACCCTCTGATGGCGAGAAAGAGCCTTGGAAAATGAGTTAAGTCTATACAAGATGGTAATTGTCCTGTCTATACTTCACTGCTCCACTGTTATTTTTTGGTGGAAGCAGAATATTGAAATATTTATATAGATTAATACATTTTTGTGTTTTATCCGCCCATTTCTGGTACTGTTTTGGCATTTTTTTTTATTCGATATTTTACTTGATTCTTGGCCTTCAAAATTCAGTAATAAAATTATTGGAATTGGTGGTCCAGTGTGGTATAAAAACTGACTTGTGCCACATATCATACTTACAGTTCAATAGTTTCTGAGGAGTGCTCCTGACGGCGAACGGATATTTTCTATCTAAATTTATATTTCACTATTTTTAAATGTAAAACACCTCAAAACCATTTTCACGTTAGATTTTCATCATTATTATTATCTATACTTTTTTCGAGCGAGAATCATTATATTGTTATTAAACTAATTCACATAAGTACATATAAAAAATAATTTGCAAAAGTTGATATCCTATTCTCTAAGCAGTGTACATTCCTTCAGATGCAATGCTCAATTACCAATTAATTGGTCATGCAGAAAACACTGTTGTCAACTATCTAGCATAGTGAATGTAGTTGACTTATCTCATAAATCAACATTATGTTTCAAGGAACCAATGAACTATCTATCTATGAACATTTAGGGGTCGAGAGGGGATTATCTATTGAGACCAAATGTGCGAGTACCTACCAAATAAGTCCAAGAGTCGGTCCAAACGAACTTCTCCCTGACTAGATCTTTTATTTATTTACCTCCTCCTTTTGTTACTGCATCCAGCATCGTCCTGATTGACCCTTTTGATTTTCGACAATATAGAAATGGTTTTATGAACGAGTCCGCAAGTTATTGAAATATGCTTTTGTGTTCGTTTTTGCTCTTTTTTTTTGCGTGACGCTTCTTTTGGTACTCTTTCAGTCGCGAAATGGTTAGGGCCACAGAGGCGGCTTTGTAGCTGTATTAAAAAAAACCGAAAAATATTGGTTTTTTTCAGTTCAAGCAATTTTTTGATGTATCCCAATGGTCGATGATATCAATGAAGTAGTAAAATTTAAATGCGCACCATCTATGTGCGCTGTCGTATTGACATAGATATATAATATAAGATACCTCTATAATACATATATGGATAAATATCATCAATTAGATATTAATAAAATATTAACTATTGAAGGCGCATATTAATGGAGTGAAGCCTTAAATTTAAACTTTACAAATGATAAAAAATCCATCATCAATTTAATTTTTGAATGAAACAGTAGGCACCTGTAAAATATGAATAGTCTTTGCTTGTGGTTTCGGATCATTCAGATAATTTCCCATTCAATATTTGTGCGCTTTTGTTCCAAATAAACAGCTGAATACAGAGCTGTGACGAGCACTGAAAAATAGTGTTTCGAGCACTGAGCAATCGAAAAAAGGGCTTCGAGTATCTGGCACTGAGAACCGATTTCCACAGAAGTCTCGTGAATCCTAAGCACTTTGTAAAAGTAATTCGATATTTCGATATTTCGATTTTTGAGTACTATAAATTTCAGTAGGAACTGTTGAAATTGAAGTTTTATAATCGGAATAAATATTGTTCCTATAAACATATGTAAGATTATGGAAGGGTGAGAGAAGAAGTACAGCAGAACTTCATGGGAGCGTACTGATTCAAAATAGTACATTTTTGCGAATGAAAAAAAAGAGGTTATCAATTTTCAAAGTTGACAATATAAAGAGAGTTGACAAAATGAAAAAAAATGGGCAAAATGAAAATGAAAGAGAACAAGTTTAAATCCTCCAAATATGGTTTTCGAACTTTTAACACTTTAATTTTTATTTTTTGAAAAATGTTTGACGATATTTAAATGAAATTTAAAATTCTAATGTCACAATAATGATGGATACTAGTTAACATACATATTGATTGAATATCAAATAGCAAATACCTTCATGGAAGGGACAAATGTGTTTAGTCATTATTCCATAATTGAAACCTTATGTCTGTAATTCACGAATTTTGAGCCAGAGATGGACAAAAACGATAAGGTTCTACTCACTTATGATGAATTTGTCCTCAAATTCGATTCTGTTCGTCCAGCCGTAAAAATGATAAATTCTCGAACGGAAAGAGATTGAAATTTTCAGGGAATCTCCGAATATCGAATGTCGCTGTTAACTTATTCGAAAATCGACAAAGAATTCTGTAAATATAGCTATTTGACTTTTTTTCTGACCATTTCGAAATTATCGATTCAATCTTAATAAAATTTTTCATTTAGATGATGACAATTTTAAGAGTCGTAATGAAAAAAAAATGAAAATACCGATTTCGGTGAAAATGTCAAATGGTGAGGAATACAAAATCAATAATAGAAAAGAAAGCCTCGGCATCAATCCTTGACCTCGCGAATCTAAACATAGGTACCTTCTTCAGGAGCCACCATGTGGAGATCAGCCGACAGGCGACAAGGAATAGAAAAAGGGGCAAAACAACAACCCACTCACAATAAAGAACTTTGAATTGAGATTCGAAACCGAAAGATGGTTTATTATATTCTTTCATCGATTTGATCGTCAAACAAAAAGGTAAAAAGCACCGGAATTTCATACAAAACATCTATTTCTTAATATAGTATTAATATAAATCTTTTCGATTCGCACAAAAGGGTCTCCTTCTCTAAATAAATTTAAAAAAGTATGAAAAGAATCTACCTGGGATACCCACACTCATCCAGAGTTTACCTTCAATAATTCAGCCTTGATTCAGCTTGAATCACCAGTTGACTGATTGTACCTGAGTTCTTGCTTCCAGTATATCACAAAAACTGTATTTCTGAAGAAATTTCAACACCTATCCAATCATCTTTGGGTTGTTTTCGCCTCAGAATGACTTGAAATCCTTTTTACCGCTTTCGTTGATGCAACATATATAATCGGTCTGCCATATGTCGTTCGTCATTTCTATACTGTTTCGTATTAGGCTTTTATCAGCAATAAACAATTTTCATGGAGGTTTTGTGTCATTGTGAAGGTGTTAATATATCATGGAGTGTTTAGATTAACAATGTCCTGTTTATTGTTAGATATACAATTAAGGAAAGTTGAGGAAGGCGTGGAAAATTATGAAATTATTTCGGGTTGATATTTCTTTGAATTCTTTTGTTGAGATAACAATATTATTTCCTGGATGCGAAAATTTTTATGTGCATGTTAAATGATTGCTGGGTGAATAAAAACTCATGAGGTCACTTCACAGTTATACAGGGTGAGTCTTTGACTTGTACATATATTTTAACCGAACATTCTTGAGGTCAAAAGAAACACTTTTATCATTTATCATTTTTTCCGATTCGGCCCTGTTAAAAAGATATAGCCATTTTATCACTGAATAACAAAATATAATGCAGTAGCCAGTATTCAAATAAATTCACAAATCAAGATCAAATTCTTTTAACATATTTCAATAAAAATATAAAAATCAACAAAAACTCAATAGCACAGTAATGATCACAGATAAGTGCCCATTCTATAAATACAATAATATATCATAAACTCAGGGGCGCACTCATTCGGTCATGTCCACCATCAGCTACTCGGTCATCAAATAACACTGCACCAAAAAGCTCATTCTCTATTTCAAGTTATATCTCCCGAAATTCAGCCGTTTCAAAACACAGATTTGCAAGCAACATTATAGGTTCTATTATTTCATCTTGAATATTTTTTATAAGTTCATTTCTGATACCGTCATTTCCCCATATATATATATATATATATATATATACCCCATATATATATATATATATATATATATATATATATATATATATATATATATATATATATATATATATATATATATATATATATATATTTACTGAAGAAGGAGAGTCTCTCCGAAACGTATAATCATATTTTTTTTTTATATTAAATAAATAACTTCATTAAAAACCTGACACTTCCAAATAAAGAAAATTCTATTGACTATTGAAAAGCAGGTAAATAACATAATCAAAATATATATATATATATATGTTCGGATAGGTTTCCGCGGTAGGAAATATTTGAACTTTGTGTGTTCCGGATTGGACCGCGTCTAATATTTTGTCGTGTTCGACGTTTCGGCTCCGATTTTGGAGCCATTCTCAAGAACAGCAGGAGCCGGCTAAATGAAATAAAGAAGAGTGAAATTATAACACTTATCAATTTTCCCACACCCCTTATCATACTTATAACTATTATATATATATATATATATATATATATATATATATATATATATATATATATATATATATATATATATATATATATATATATATATATATATATGTTTTTTTTTTCTAATCACCATATTGGGTTAGCTCCGTAGAAAAGAGCCGGGTCGACTCACGACCAAGGCTCTCCTAGGTTGTTGTCAAAACCATCCTGACAATCCTTGTTGTCCACAGTATTACCTCCTTTTGAGCTGTGCTGATCAACTCAAGGTCTAGATCAAGGAGTTTTATATTGTCTGGAAGGTGACTTTCCACCAATCCGTTGGTGGTAATGATCAGTGGGAGAATAAGAACTGTGTTTAATCTATACATTTCCTTCATTTCAAAAGCCAAATCATGGTATTTTGTATATATATATATATATATATATATATATATATATATATATATATATATATATATATATATATATATATATTCTTCTCAGAAAGAGCAATACAAATTATTAATTTCAAACAATCGAGCATATGTGTCGATGAATATCAGTATTAGCAGAGGAAATGTAACGGAGCATCATACATTTCAACGTATGATACAAGAGAACAGATAAAAACCTCAGCAAAAACTCTGTCTCCCCGTATCGGTGTAGTGACTGGTTTGTGTAAACGTTTACAGAATAAGCTGACATAATTTATATTGAAGGACTTCCTCTTCAACCAAAACAAAATTTTCTTCATCGGTTGACGACTCTATAATTTCCAATTAGATCCTAAAACAAAAAAAAAGAAGCACTAAATATTAGTTTTCATTATATCGATTTGAAGTTAACTTCCCATTCTGAAAAATAATCTGAAACTGAATGGATAGCTTGGAAACCACCATGAAATTTATAAATAGGACAATTATTCATCAAGTGGTCAATAGTTTCTTCAACACCACACTCACATAGTGGGCTATCAATAGAATGCCATTTGAAGAGGGTACTATTACAACGACCATGACCAGTTCTAAGTCGATTTAAAATACACCAAATTTTCCTAGGAAGATTGAAACCTAGAACTTTTTCTGAAGGATCAACGATAAGACTTTTGTTGAAGACGTTAGAAGAAGTCCATCCCGAACGCCAAATTTCCTTGTCGCTTTCATTCGATTGAAGGAAGGTATTAGTCCATAAAGGTTTGCGTGATTTCAATCTAGCAGTTCTAGAATCTGGGAAATAGGATACAATTGGAAATGAGGTCGGGTAGAAATGAAATTTATCCCAAGATTTCTTGACTGCAACCTGTCTACGAATATGAGGCGGAACTATATGTGATAGCACCGGTAACCAATCTGAAGGTGTAGATCTAATAGTCCCACTCATAATTCTCATAGAAACGTTAAGCTGTGCATCAATTTGATGAACATGAGCCCTATTGAACCAAACGGAACAACAATATTCAGCAGCAAAAAAAACCATGGCCAAGGTTGCTGTACGAAGAGTGCTGACATAAGCACCCTATGAAGATCCTGCTAATTTTTGGAGGATATTATTCCTCGACTTCAATTTCAAACGCAAATTTTCTAAGTGAACCTTGAAATTCAAAGAAGAATCAAGTTTAACTCCAAGATATTTGGGAGCAAAATTATGATCCAAGACGGAATTATTGAAAGTTACTTTCAATTTTCTGTATTTTTGTTGATTATTCAAATGGAAACAGGATACTTCTGGTTTATTTGGATTAGGGCATAAGCGCCACTCAAGAAAATAATTTTCCATAATTTTTAGATCTTCATTGAAAGTATTCTCAATAATTCCAAAATCAGAATGACGAAATAAATAAAAAATAAATAAATAAATAGAAAAGTAAATTAATCAAAGGAAAGCAATGAATAAATGCTATTTGAAAATAGCCATCCATTTGTACTAGAGATATTACTAATATTAGAGGCACAAACAGTATAAGTTTTAGTAGTAGATTTTAGTTAGTAAGCTGTGATGAATACATTTATTATTATATAAGTTTTGTTTTGATACTTATTTACCGCATCTGTAGCGAAGATGAATAAAGATTCGAATAAATGGTATAATCATCACGAAAAAATTAGATTACAAAACTTACGAGAAACACTCTGTATCTCGAAAACAATAAAACGTTAACGGGCCCATTTTAATAGGCCTTTATACCTCCAATTTCACCAATCAATTCCTATGATTTGCCAACAAAGCTAAATATTTATTATGATAAACAGAATAGGAAATATATTGCCAAGTACGCCTGCTACCATTATGTTTCAGATCCTTTTTTCCAAAGTACCAACAAAGAGCAAATATTTCTTATGTACGTGTTATGATTCCTTCTTAATAGTCTATTTTTATTGCCATTCGTTCCAAGATACTGAATCATAAACATCGTATTGAGTAGGTTACTCAAAACATCATAAGACCAGAATAACAGGAATAGATGATGTTGAGGGTAGGCGGAGGGCTCCGACGTAAAAAAAATATTCAACGTCTTATTATGTTTCATGGAATAAGTAAAAAAAAATCACTCAGGAATTGTTTTGTTCACGGAATTCTGAAAATTACAGGCTCCCAAAAATCATGACCCCGGGGAAAATCACTCTCGCCTCCCTCTCTCGACGGACTAAAAGGCTTGCGTAAGGCGAATAAACTAATTTTTTATTGCAGATTTGGATTCAATGCTAAAAGCCAAAGTTTGAGGTATGATTATAATAAAAAAAATTGGTTTGATTTCAGTTATTACTACAGCATCATGTCAAAAATTGTTGCAATGGTGGAATGCGTACTCAAATTATATTCATTTAACATTAGTTGAATACCAATGAAATATTTTGATATTTACCATTATACAAACAGAGGTTTATATATTTCGGGCGTCAGGTGAACAAAAATAAAAACAATAAAGACTAGTTGAGACTAAATTGGTCCTAGTACATACTAGTCAATACAACAATTCAATATTTTGGGGTAACAAAACGATTTCGCATTATACAAATTAACAAATAGAAAACAATTGCTTATTATGTTCGTCTACACTCTTTGTATTCATATAATGTATGTATCATAGACTTAATATCATTGGACTGGCCCTAACGAGACTTTCACGAAGAGTTCGCAGCAGGCTAAATATGAAAGAGAGAGATGCAGCTAGATGGGTCAACGTCAAAATCATATGACCAAAACATTGGACTTACGTTTGGAAAATCTTGAATTTTTCTTTTATTCTGAATGAAACTCATTGTTTTTTTGATGTATTGGAATTCTAGCAATATATACGAGGGTTAGAATTGCTTGAAATCTTTCTTATATTAATCTATTTTCGACTATCAAAAGTTTAATTTTTGTTTGAGAATTTATGGAAAAAGCTATAATAAATAATATTTTTATTATTTACATACCAAGAAAGGAAAGTATTTTTTCCTTATGTATGTATATAGTCTTTTCTACTACTTTTAAGGTCGTCATTCTTATCAGTCAGGGTGGAAAATGGTATTTTTACACCTGCCGGGAGAAAAACATTTTTCCTTCCTTCTTTAGGGGCGAAAATGAAGTTTTCTATCAAGATAGTAGAAAATAGTAATTTACGTAACAAGTCCGGAAAATAGGGTTTTTTTGGACGAATAGACAAAATTCCAGGACGAGCGTAAGCGAGTCCTGGAAGTCTGTGAGTCCAAAAAAAACCATTTTCGGGCGTGTTGCGTACAATATTTTTTCGGCAACCATGTAAAATAACACTATCGCTGCTGCTTTCCATATTTTATTGCGATTGCGATCAAAGAACATGCAAATTTTTGACAACTAATTTCATATGAACTGTCAGCCGTTATCTCGGTTGCTATGGATTCTATGGTTCTTTTCCGGCCTAGTCCGGGAAGTATGTACTTTCCGGACTAGGCCGGGAAATGCTACTTTCTCAGAGAAAAAGCGTCCGGGAAGTGAGCACTTCCCGGACGGTTGCCGAAAAAATATATTTTTTATTATATCGCAACTTAAAATGAGAATAATTTTCTTATATTTCTATCAAGTGAAAATCGTTATATTATGTTATTATTGAGTGAAGATGGTCATTCTTTCAAATGTTTGGTTGGAATATTCAATTCAATATAGACTAATTCTTAAATATAACCATTTAAAGATTCAAAATGAAAGTATACTGCTTAGTAATCACCTATTTGTGTTGTTCTATTTTATTACTTTGGCTCTCGTCAACCAAAATTCTTAGTACAAATATTATTGATGGTAGAATGAAAAATCATTTTTACAATTTTATCGTTTGAATAGAATCAGTTATGTCTATTATATTTCATTTTTCAATTTTGTATTACTTCCAACTAGTTTAGTTCAAGTCACTTATCAATTTGATAATAGTAAAATCTTTCAAAAAATTGTTTCCAGATAATACAGGCAATTAAAAAAAGAGAGTCTATGAAGAATCTTAATGAATACAAGATGTTCTTCCTCATGCGCTGATAGGCTAAAGTCGGATCATTTTTTAAAATCATTTATTGTAATAATGTATTTTGAACAGCAATAAAAACTTATTTTTATTGCTGTTCAAAATACATTATTACAATAAATGATTTTAAAAAATGATCCGACTTTAGCCTATGGTTGCCCCATCTCTTGCTGGTCCTGTTCAATTTCTTTTGCAATAATTGTTTATATGAATGAATAAAATAAGGGAGGGATAATGAATAGATATTTCACATCCATAAAAAATAAAATATCAACGTACCTTGAATATTAATAATAATAATAATAATAATAATAATAATAAGTTTATTCATCCATTAAGACACCATACAAAAGGTATATAATATAAGTCAACATGAAAAAAAAAAATTACATAGAAGCTTAAATCTAAGACAAAATATCAACACAATATTCCCCAACTGAATAATAACATTTTTTCAACAAAATTTCCTTTACTTCAAGTTTGAATTTACGTAAGTCCAGTGATTTCACAGAAGATGGTAAGTGATTGAATAACTTTATGCTCTGATAAAGTGGAGAGCATTCAAATTTGTGAGTTCGGTGCTTAGGCACTAAAAGAATCTGTGAATTCCTGGTCATGTATTCATGGTTGCTGGATAGTCTTGTCCAGTTTTTTTCATTTTCTTTTGCATACACAAGACATTTCAAAATATAAATGCAAGGTAAGGGCAATAACCTATTTGCATTAAATACTGGCCGACAACTTGTTCGAGAACTCAAATTAAATATTTTTCTTATTATTCTTTTCTGTGCGATAAAGATTCTTGAGATATCTACACAGCTGCCCCACAAAATAATATTGTATGTTAAATGGCAATAAACCAGGCTATAATAAATGTCTAATAGTGAACCAACAGGAAGTACATTTTTAACTCTTAGTATTGCAAAAAAAGTGGTGTTGAGTTTTTTGCAGAGATAATCAACATGGGTAGTCCAACTTAGATTTCGGTCTATATAGACACCCAGGAATTTGGTACATTCACTTGGAACAATGATGTCCTCCATATAACGAATTCTCAAATTACCCCTCTCGAAATTTTTCAGGCCGAAGTAAACACATACCGTCTTATCTACATTCAACATCAACCTATTCGAGTGACACCAATTCACAAATTGTGTTACAAGGGTCTCACAAGCTACTTGTAATTCCCCACAGCTCCGGGCCGAAATGACAACCGAAGTGTCATCCGCAAACAGTGTCAGCAAGTAAGTAATCATGTTGATGAAAACTGCATATTTTCGACGAGGAAAAAGGGTTGAAATCAATTCTTCCTCAGCTTTCATCCACTGCTCCCTAAATTTGTCATCCTTTGGAAAACTGTGAACTAATATTTCCTTAACGTATGAATGTGAGAGGGTATTATAAGATATAAATACTTACGAATGAAATTTCAACTTTTGGCTTTTTTCTAATCTCGCTGTACAATTGAAGGCTGCACGAGTGTGAGGGATTTTATTTGAAAATTAGTTCTTCTGGTGCTTTGACTTTCGCAATAGCAGATGGATTCTAGAAAAACATGAGCTTTCGATTGATTTTCAAGATGAAATCGGCCTTTCAATAAGTTTCATGAACTTATTGAAATCCGATAAAGATTTCACGGAATACCTACTTACCGCTAATTCCTTTTATTAGAATGTTCAACACTTTTACAAATCGGATCAATCAGATTAACCATGTTTTCAATTCAGAATGAGAGAAAAATTAGCGATTTTCTGAATGTGAGTTCAATGTTTTGATCATATGATTTTGACGTTGACCCATCTAGCTCCATCTCTCTCTTTCATATGCGGCATGCCAGAATTTCTCTCTAAGGGCCTGTCCATTTGATATTAGGTCTATGATATGTATTTATTTTCCTTCTTCTTGGGGTTCATAATTCTGATTGTTGAAATGAAAATAAAAACAATGGCTGAAATATCAGAGATAACGCCTGAAGATCTAGAACACGCATCAAATAAGTCACACTTCACACAAAAATAGATAGTTTATCAAAGAGATACCGACAAGATTTATGAAGCGCGAAAAAACTCTTGAAAATCAGGGTAAGCCGAAAATCACATGCCAACGCGCGACATTAATATTTATGACCCAATTGCGGCACCTTTGAACGTTATTGCGGCACGTTTGAACATACAAATTAGACGATATTCATATTATTTCTAACCTTATTGCATTTCCATTCCGTATACGTACTTCTAACATCTTTTTTTCAGAAATTGCGTCAAATTACATTTTTGCTGATTTTGTAATTATTTGAGCCTTAGTATGTCAAATTCTGGAGGGCCGGTAAAATTTAAGAGGTGCACGGGCCATTTGGAGGGGGAGGAACGTTCCCCCTGTTCACCCCCCCCTGGATCCGCGCCTGCATTGAAGGGTTAAGTTTATTTTGGCAAAAAGCTCTCGTGTAATGTAATTCTATTGATTATACAACTCATGTTCTGATGAACCAAAAGAATCCGTAAATTTCACGTAGTAGCGGCGTATTGATAAGTGAATATACTACTTGACGACGTGGTTTAATCGTTTTGGTGTTTCGCCTCCTGCCATATTGTGATCATTTCCATGGTAACATTCTTGGACGTTCGCCAAAAAATAAAAGTCAAGCTCAGTGAAATGTCATTGAATTATCAAAATGCAGTGCTTTGGTTATATTTATTGATATGATTCGTTATATAATCTTAACGAATACCACTCGAGCATAGACAATATATTTCGATTTTACGAACCTCTACACTCGAGCTCCGCTCTCGTGATGTTTCGCGAACTACGTCTCGTGAATCGGTGTATAATCGAATATTGTCTATGCTTTTGTGATATTATAACTGATTATTTTTTCACATGTCAAACAATGATAGTTTGGTGGTTTCAACTAATGGTAATGCATTATTCTAACCAATCATTCGGGATTACATATACTGAAAATCAGATTTTGACATTTTGTGGATGAGTTTGACAACTTCATTGCAAATAAATTTCAAAACGTCCGTTTGGAGAATGCTTATGTTCAAACTATAACAAAGTATTGATGTTCTAATCAGTGAAAAATTCCCAGAAATGGAACATACAGCCACAAATATAGTTGAGGAATATTTATGGAATTTTGCTGCGATTGAAATATGAATTATTCAATTCATATTCTCTTAGGTGATTAAAAGAATAAAAATATGCCTCATAATTTTATGACAAATTTCTCAAGCTCGTATCTTTGTAACAGCCCTCAATCTTCAGTTTGGGACAGTTATAGTATATCCAAAGTCTCTCGAATTAGAATATAAAAACGCTTGGCCAGATGTCCCTTTGAATTGGATACCACGATCCGCCAAATACCGGGGTTATTTTAAAGTATTTTTAGGCAATAAATTCACTGGTCCCAAAGGAGTTTTTGGAAATTTGGACACCCCTCTTATAATCGAAATATTCTGGCTTCCTCCAAGTGACTTTGGATATACTATACCAAGTATCGAGCTTTCCATTGTAATAAAATGATCTCGTCTATTCAATATCCTAGGGTTATTACAACTGATAATACTGCTTCCTCATCGATAATACTTTGTTTACAATGAAAAAAAATAATTTGAATTTGTCGTTATTGACCGCTTAGAGTTCTTCGACGTTTATTGAATAATGAACACAAACCGATTCAGTGAACATTCGAATTGTTGAGAAAATAATCTTTACAACTACAACTCGTTCTTCAAATTTTATCAAATAATTTTATATTTTCATCACTCAAACTTGTTTATTTGAGGAAAAAAGATTGAAATCAACCGAATAAAGTAAAAATCACTCGGCCTATAACGGACACGTGATTCCACCAATCAGTTAGTTCTCATATTATTGCCAAATAAACAAGTTTTCTTGGAAAAGAAAAAATTATCGATAATATTTGAAGCCCTCGTGATGATATGGAATATAATTTGTCTAGTATCATCAATTTTCATTATAAGAATCAACAGTAATTGTTTTCCACAAAATGTTTATCTTTTTGAAGAATCTCCATATATTTAATTTCGAGTCATTCAATCGCTTATACATTTGTCCAAAAAGAAAGATATTACAAATCCCAATAAAAAAGACAGATAAGAGGAAATACCTCTTTCAAAGAATCAAATAGAAGGAAAAAGTGACAGGCAGAATGGAGAAAGTCCCCCAATTAGACAACAGTAGAAAATAGAAGATATTGTAGTATAGAGGCGTAGGGAAATGAATTCCAGTCCTTGAAAAAAAGAGGACCTTTGTGGAATTGAAATCAGAGGAAAAATTTAAGGACGCATTTCTTAAGAAGAAGCTATTATTCTTGAGGGATGTTTCCTTGAACTTTTTCACAGATTTAAAGAATGTATTAGAAGGCTGTTCATCTATTGGATCGCTAGAACTATGTAAGTTCGTTAATTAATGATACTTTATTCTGAGTGAATACAGTCTAGTAAGATTTTATTCATACAGGGTCCTGCAATATTGTGTTAGGCTTCCATAGCTGTCAAACCAGACATTTTTTTAGAAATTTAGTTGAAAAGCATCCCCTTTGTACTTTCAATTCTGCATCTCTGGAAGTTCTTTTCTGATATACAAGGTGTTCCCAAATAAAATTATTCAACAAATGAGTGATTTTTTTAAATGAAACAAACCTTATATTTTTGCATATTTTCAATGCTCTTCGATACCTCTATCATGATGCAAAATATTAGGGATATTTTTTCAACAGTACGGATATTATTCAGAAAAAACTGCAAAATTTCGACGAAACAGTAGTTCGGTAGAAGCCCTTCACCGATTTCCAGAAGCGAATGGAATATGAATTTGATCAGAATTTCTTAAGAATTTGCCTTGTCATCGTTCGTAAATTATTAACCTTTTCCAAATATAAAGAATTTCAAATTGTTTTTTCTCGATTTTTTCAAATAAAGCACCCTGTAATTTTTCAATGATGATGTCCATAATTTAAAACCTTACATTTTTTCAGAAGTAACCAAAGGGCTATTTTCACTCCTGCGTTCAGCAGGCAAGAAAAATGAAATCAGAACAGAAAATTTTATTCAAATATTGGATATAAAAACAAACGGTTGATGAAAAATATCATCACTGTATTCCTTGGAAAATGTTGTATGTTTTTGAATTATCACTTTCGATTTCAAGAAATCAAATAAGGATGGGGAAAGGGAGAAATCTGACTTATTGAAATGTTTGTAACTTCAGTTTGGTTCAATTCTTTGATCTCGTTTGAGAGATAACATCTTGTTGATTAAGCAGAAGATATACTCATGAAGAAATTTTTTTTTGCTGTTCCTGATAGGGGCGCTGAGTCAGAAGTTTATAGTTTTGTTCATTTTTCTCCGAAATTTCAAATGTAATGATACCAGGACTCAAGAAAATCGAATACGAAATTCCAATTCATTGTCTCTGTCTCTGTGCAAAATGTCTTCCATCTTTTCGCACACAATGTTCCTACCACAGGAGGAATTATTTATGTTCTTTTTTATATATTTTTTTATTATATGGCCACTTCAGAGAAATGTGAATAATTATGTTATTGTTGTGTTGATTTTCTATTTTTTGTACTAGCCGGGTGCTAAATAAATTTTATCCCCGACTTTTGCCTATACGCGTAGGATTTCTCCTCGCCGTCGGCTTCTCACTCCTCGCTAAGAGGGACATTCACTCAATCTCAGATATTTAAAATAGCAGAAGGGCAGAGCTCGGTCGTGTCCGGTCCTTGTGGCCCCCCTGGTTCTCGTCGAACTTCTGGTCCTCTTACACGCGATGCTTGGACCTGTCCTTCGCTTCCTAGGAATTTTCTCACCGTCCTTGCAGTACCTAAAAGAACAGCTTTTCGTATTATATTACATATATACTCAGTAATTCCCAGTTGCTTGATATTCCTCTTGAGATTTTTGGGTACTATTCCTGTTGTTGAGATGATAATTGGAATAGTTCTCGTTGATATATCTGGTCTGTTGTGAGGGACTGTTTTATCAGTCAAAACTGTGCGATCCCAGTACAGTAAGCGTTCGTTTTCCAGGATGGTTTCCGGCCGTATTTGTAGTATGGCACTTTTTCAGAATGAATTAGTGTTAATTTAGTTGCCATTCCTTGGTGTAGTATCTTTCCTACTGCATCGTGTCTCTCTTTATATTCATTTCCTGCAAACATTTGACATCCTCCCGTGATGTGTTGGATTGTCTCATTCGTTGGACACCCATAACGGCATCGATCGTCAGTATTAGTTCGATCCTTTATGATATGCTTGCAGTAATTTCTTGTTGAGATCACTTGATCTTGGATGGCTTAAAGAAACCCTTTCGTTTCTGGATACATCGCACCTGATGTGAGCCAATAGTTCGAAGCCTCAATGTCGAGATGATCCTGGTTCACCTCGTTGAAATGTCGTCCATGTAGGGGCTTCTCTCTCCACCTTTGCAGTTTTTCTTGGATTGTCTGGTGGTTGCATGACAATTGCTCCTTGTGCAGTGGTAAAGGTGTTGATTCGTCTGCTTCACACAGTACTTTGTAGATCTCTGACGTGCCTGATTTGTCTTTGAAGTATGTTCGTAGGCATTCAATTTGCCCTTGGGCAAGTTCCATGATGTCTTGCAGACCTCTGCCTCCTTTATTCCTCGGCAGTATCGTCCTCTCAATGCTACTTTTCGGATGGTGCTTGTGTGCTTTCGTCATCAAGGTTCTCATTTTGCGTTGCAGGTTTTCAATATCTGTTTTGCTCCATGGAATGATACCGAAAGAGTAGGTAAGAATTGAACATGCATATGTGATGATGGCTCTCGTCATGTTCTTGCTGTTGAGGTTTGTTTTTAAAATTTTGTTGATTCTCCTAATGAACTCAGTTGTTAAGTCTTCCTTCATTCTTTGATGGTTTATTCGTCGTTTTGTTTCATTCCTAGGTATTTATAAAGATCGTCCGATTTCATTGCTTCTATCTCCTGTCCATTGGAGAGAGCTATCGGTTCATCTTTGATTTTTCCATGCACTACGCTGATAGTACGACACTTGTCCAATCCGAATTTCATCCCCACGTCTTTCGAAAAATTTTCTACCAGTTCGCCGTAGATAGTTCGATATTCGTTCTCCAGTTGCACATTGCATACTTCAGAAAGTTTATTGTAATTGGATCGATCTTGGATATTTCTAAAATTTTTGTCAGCCACCCATGTGGAATAGAGTCGAAGGCCTTCTTATAGTCAAAATATGTCATAAAAAGATTTCTGTGTTTTTTGAAGGTTCGGTTGCATATGATGGAATCTATTATTATCAGCAGTTCCTTCGATCCTAGTGCATACTTGGAACATCCTTCCTGCTGTGCTGTCATTATATTATTTGTCGCGCAATGTTTGTAGATACGAGATCCTCTACATGATGTGATGATTTTATATATTGTTGGTAGACATTTAATTGGTCTGTATTTTGATGGATCCGCGGTGTGTTGCATATCCTTCAGTAAGAGGTAAGTGGTCCCTGTTGTTAAAATTTGGGCATTTCCGTTGGATTACTTCCAACACCATTTATGGTTGCCGTGTATACATCAAAATTTTTTCAACCCAAAGTTGTGGATTCCATCTGGGCCGGGTGATTTCCAATTGTGTGTGTTCTTCAATATTTCATGGAATTCTTCTATAGAAACTGCGTTATGCGGCATTTGTTCTATTGTCTCACAGGATTTCTCTTCACTTCTTATCCAATCAGCCTGGAAGTTGTAGGGGGTTGGTGTAGCCAGTTGATCTGTCCAAAAATTCTGAATATCCTCGACGGTTGGATAACTTTCTGGTGTTGCTGACATATTATTGTTTAACATTCTATAGAATTTTCTTTCGGAGTTTTCAAAAATCATATTATCCTGTTTTCTTCCATAGCTCTCATTGTATCTTCTGAGTCTTTCGGAGTACACAATAAGTTTTTGTTTCAGTGTGTCTAAAATTTGTTGAGCATTTTCATTGTTTGGATCATACGTTGTATGTTGCCGGTGACGATCGATTATTATATTCACCATTTTTTGTAATTTTCTAGACGGCGAACCTTTTGCAAATTGGGTGAGCCTCCCAATATCTTGGCGGATGCTATGAACTTTGTCTTCTAGCCTTTTTTGCCAATGTGGTTTATTGTGTTGTTTTTCTCTGGCTGGTTGCTGACTTTTAGGTTTTGGCTTCACACCTAGTACTGTTGCTATTAAAAATGCTGCACAGTATATGAGGAGGTGTAATGATTCGAGATCATGGAAGTCAGAAAGATACTGGGGTATAATCTCTTTGTTGGTCATGAACAGAAGATGAGATAGTTTCTTGGATGTCCTCAATCTTGGCAGAATCGGTCGTCTCAATGGATCTGTGCCCTCAAAATCTATAACGCATCTATTCATTGTGGCAAATAATCGCTCCAGTAGTTCTCTTTGGTCTTCTTCTGGATTTTCGACGGGTGCAGCATATATATTCCGTCGTTGAGCATCACTTATTGCTATCACATCTGCGTTGTTTTGTTCCTCAGAGTTCATTTGTGCATTGATGATGTGTTGGTTTTCAGCACAATCGTAGTTTTCTTCAATTGTCGTTTCGTTGTTGGTGAGGTTCCTATTCTGTAGTCTCAGTTGGACTTCATTTTTTATGGTGTTAAGTCTCTCATCGGGTACAAGTTTATTTCTCAATATGACCCGGTATTGGTCGGCTACTCTTTGCTCAGAAACTTGAAGTTCGGGATAGTTTCTGTGGAATTCTGCAAATAATTTTTGACGGTAGCCTATTTTATCCTCTTCCATATTAGTCACTTCATAATATATGCGCATGATCGTTTCATTTATCGAACTTGTCCATTTCATGCGTCTTCTTGGTAGACCTGCTTGGGTGAGTGCTGGTTGGGGATCCTGCGCAGCACCTTCAGCGGTCGGAGAAACTCGTGTTATTCTTCTCCTAGAATGTTGAGATTGTGGAGGCGTAGCATTTTGTTCGACAGACGCCCGTCTCCTTAGCACTCTGTCACCGACGTCCCGCATACTGTCATGTCCAGCGCCGGCTCCAGACACGCCCTGACGAAACTCAGGCAGCGGCTCTATATTCCTATTCCTCAAATTCACCATCATTCATGGGTTCCTCCGTGTCGTGGGGGAGACGGCCTTTGATCGCTTTTTACGATCCGCAGAGCTACGGTGGGAGAATTCTTGAGCTGCTTTCCACACGGCTTCGTCCGTTACCCTGGACAGGGACCCTTCGACAGGTTTCAGCTTCCCGGGTCAGGGAGCTCCTGGAATCTGCGGTGGGCAGGAGTCGATTCAACTCTCTTGATAGGTGAATCGCTAGAGATTCACCTACCGCTACCCGCTTATTATTCACCTACCGCTACCCGCTTATTATTATGACTTTTACCTATACGCGTAGGATTTCTCCTCGCCGTCGGCTTCTCACTCCTCGCTAAGAGGAACATTCACTCAATCTCAGATATTTAAAATATCAGAAGGGCAGAGCTCGGTCGTGTCCGGTCCTTGTGGTCCCCCTGGTTCTCGTCGAACTTCTGGTCCTCTTACACGCGATCCTTGGACCTGTCCTTCGCTTCCTAGGAATTTTCTCACCGTCCTTGCAGTACCTAAAAGAACAGCTTTTTGCATTATATTGCATATATACTCACTAAGTCCTAGTTGCTTGATATTTCTCTTGAGATTTTTGGGTACTATTCCTGTTGTTGAGATGATAATTGGAATAGTTCTCGTTGATATCATTTCCCACTGGCGCTTTATCTGAAATTCGAGGTCCCTATATTTTGAAATTTTTTCGACCTCTTTTTGACGCATGTTGTTGTTATTGGGTATTGCTACGTCGATGAGTATTGCTGCCTTTTGATGTTTATCAACTAGCAATATATCTGGCCTGTTGTGAGGGACTGTTTTATCAGTCAAAACTGTACGATCCCAGTACAGTTTATAGCGTTCGTTTTCCAGGATGGTTTCCGGTCGGTATTTGTAGTATGGCACTTTTTCAGAATGGATTGGTGTTAATTTAGTTGCCATTTCTTGGTGTAGTATCTTTCCTACTGCATCGTTTCTCTCTTTATATTCATTTCCTGCAAACATTTGACATCCTCCCGTGATATGTTGGATTGTCTCATTCGTTGGACACCCATAACGGCATCGATCGTCAGTAATAGTTCGATCCTTTATGATATGCTTGCAGTAATTTCTTGTTGAGATCACTTGATCTTGGATGGCTAAAAGAAATCCTTCCGTTTCTGGATACATCGAACCTGATGTGAGCCAATAGTTCGACGCTTCAATGTCGACATGATCCTGGTTCACCTCGTTGAAATGTCGTCCATGTAGGGGCTTTTCTTTTCGTCTTTGCAGTTTTTCTTGGATTGTCTGGTGGTTGTTTGACAATTGCTCCTTGTGCAGTTGTAAAGGTGTTGATTCCTCGGCTTCACACAGTGCTTTGTAGATCTCTGTCGTGCCTGATTTGTCTTTGAAGTATGTTCGTAGGCATTCAATTTGACCATGGGCAAGTTCCATGATGTCTAGCAGACCTCTGCCTCCTTTATTCCTCGGCAGTGTCGTCCTCTCAATGCTACTTTTCGGATGGTGCTTGTGTGCTTTCGTCATCAAGGTTCTCATTTTGCGTTGCAGGTTTTCCATATCTGTTTTGCTCCATGGAATGATACCGAAAGAGTATGTAAGAATTGAACATGCGTATGTGTTGATGGCTCTCGTCATGTTCTTGCTGTTGAGGTTTGTTTTTAAAATTTTGTTGATTCTCCTAATGAACTCAGTTGTTAAGTCTTCCTTCATTCTTTGATGGTTTATTCGTCGGTTTTGTTTCATTCCTAGGTATTTATAAAGGTCGTCCGATTTCATTGCTTCTATCTCCTGTCCATTGGAGAGAGCTATCGGTTCATCTTGGATTTTTCCACGCACTACGCTAATCGTACGACACTTGTCCAATCCGAATTTCATCCCCACGTCTTTCGAAAAATTTTCCACCAGTTTGACCATAATTTGCAAGTGGTTTTTGTTGCCTGTTAGAAGTTTTAGGTCATCCATGTACAGCAAATGATTGAGTGCAATAGTATTTCTATTTCCTTTGACATTGAAACCTTTTTCAGTAGCATTCAGTTGTTTAGAAAGGGGGTTCAGCGCCAAGCAGAACCATAAGGGACTCAATGAATCTCCTTGGAAAATTCCCCTTTTTATTGGAATCTGTTTAGTAGTTATGTTCGCCGTAGAGAGTTCGATATTCGTTCTCCAGGTGCACATTGCATACTTCAGAAAGTTTATTGTAATTGGATCGATCTTGTATATTTCTAAAATTTTTGTCAGCCACCCATGTGGAATAGAGTCGAAGGCCTTCTTATAGTCAAAATATGTCATAAAAAGATTTCTGTGTTTTTTGAAGGCTTGGTTACATATGATGGAATCTATTATCAGCAGTTCCTTCGATCCTAGTGCATTCTTGGAACATCCTTTCTGCTGTGCTGTCATTATGTTATTTGTCTCGCAATGTTTGTAGATACGAGATGCTATATATGATGTGATGATTTTATACAGGGTGTTTCCTAAACATGCGGCAAAAATTCAGGGGGTTGTTCCTTGGACTATTCTAAGAATATTTTGTCCTTTGATGATTTTTGAAAAACCTATTTGTTTCGAAGATAAAGGGGAAACAAAATTTCAGATAATAACATTTTATTATGAAAAATTACATGAAAATTCAACTCAACCTACAAAAACTGTTGGAAATGACCACCTCTAGCCAGCATACAAGCATCCAATCTTCTCCTCATTGACTGCATAGCGATTCATAATAGTCAAAGATAAAATGTTAATTGCTAATACATCACAAAACGAATTCAAATGAAAACCGTGTTTAATCTGTATTCCTTTACCATCTGCACTTATCAATTTTTAGTCAAAAAACTGGCCGTTTTTAGTAATTGGAATGTTGTTAAACAAATTTAAAAATAAATTGTACCTACTTAGTAAACACAGTGCGGTACGCATTTTTATTTTAACTATTATTAATTTTAAAAATATGAAAAATGTTGTTCGCCCTGTATCTTCGAAACAAAGAGGTTTTTCAAAAATCATCCAAGGACAAAACATGCTTAAAATAATCCAAGGAACAACCCCCTGAATTTTTGCCGCATGTTTAGGAAACACCCTGTATATTGTTGGTAGACATGTAATTGGTCTGTATTTTGATGGATCCGCTGTATTTTGCAGATTCTTCGATAAGAGGTAAGTGGTCCCTGTTGTTAAAAATTTGGGCATTTCCATTGGATTCCTTATAACACCATTTATGGTTTCAACTAGCCTGTCGTGTATACACCAAAATTTCTTCAACCAAAAGTTGTGGATTTCATCTGGGCCGGGTGATTTCCAATTGTGTGTGTTTTTCAATATTTCATGGAATTCTTCTATAGAAACTGCGTTATGCGGCATGTGTTCTATTGTCTCACAGGATTTTTCTTCACTTCTTATCCAATCAGCCAGGGAGTTGTAGGGGGTTGGTGTAGCCAGTTGATCTGTCCAAAAATTCTCAATATCTTCGACTGTTGGATAACTTCCTGATGTTGCTGACATATTATTGTTTAACATTCTATAGAATTTTCTTTCGGAGTTTTCAAAAATCATGTTATCCTGTTTTCTTCTATAGCTCTCATTGTATCTTCTGAGTCTTTCGGAGTACACACTAAGTTTTAGTTTCAGTGTGTCTAAAATTTGTTGAGCATTTTCATTGTTTGGATCATATGTTGTATGTTGCTGGTAACGATCCATTATTATATTCACCATTTTTTGTAATTTTCTAGACGGCGAACCTTTTGCAAATTGGATGAGCCTCCCAATATCTTGGCGGATGCTATGAACTTTATTTTCTAGCCTTTTTTGCCAATGTGGTTTATTTTGTTGTTTTTCTCTGGCTGGTTGCTGACTTTTAGGTTTTGGCTTCACACCTAGCACTGTTGCTATTGAAAATGCTGCACAGTATATGATGAGGTGTAATGATTCGAGATCATGGTAGTCAGAAAGATACTTTGGTATAATCTCCTTGTTGGTCATGACCAGAAGATGAGATAGTTTCTTGGATGTCCTCAATCTTGGTAGAATCGGTCGTCTCAATGGATCTGTGCCCTCAAAATCTATAACGCATCTATTCATTGTGGAAGATAATCGCTCCAGTAGTTCTCTTTGGTCTTCTTCTGGATTTTTGACGGGTGCAGCATATATATTCCGTCGTTGAGCATCACTCATTGCTATCACATCTACGTTGTTTTGTTCCTCAGTGTTCATTTGTGCATCGATGTTGTGTTGGTTTTCAGCACAATTGTAGTTTTCTTCAATTGTCGTTTCGTTGTTAGTGAGGTCTCTATTCTGTAGCCTCAGTTGGACTTCATTTTTTATGGTGTTGAGTCTCTCATCGGGTACAAGTTTATTTCTCAATATGACCCGGTATTGGTCGGCTACTCTTTGCTCAGAAACTTGGAGTCCGGGATAGTTTCTGTGGAATTCTGCAAATAATTTTTGCCGGTAGCCTATTTTATCCTCTTCCATATTAGTCACTTCATAATATATGCGCATGATCGTTTCATTTATCGAACTTGTCCATTTCATGCGTCTTCTTGGTAGACCTGCTTGGGTGAGTGCTGGTTGGGGATCCTGCGCAGCACCTTCAGCGGTCGGAGAAACTCGTGTTATTCTTCTCTTAGAATATTGAGATTGTGGAGGCGTAGCATTTTGGTCGACAGACGCCCGTCTCCTTAGCACTCTGTCACCGACGTCCCGCATACTGTCATGTCCAGCGCCGGCTCCAGACACGCCCTGACGAACCTCAGGCAGCGGCTCTATATTCCTATTCCTCAAATTCACCATCATTCATGGGTTCCTCCGTGTCGTGGGGGAGACGGCCTTCGATCGCTTTTTACGATCCGCAGAGCTCAGTGGGAGAATTTATGAGCTGCTTTCCACACGGCTTCGTCCGTTACCCTGGACAGGGACCCTTCGACAGGTTTCAGCTTCCCGGGTCAGGGAGCTCCTGGAATCTGCGGTGGGCAGGAGTCGATTCAACTCTCCTGATAGGTGAATCGCTAGGGATTCACCTACCGCTACCCGGTATTATTATTATTATTATTATTGAACATGCGGTGCAAATCCAATCAATTCTTCCATATGTATATTGAAAAAAAAAATTGATATATATTTGAATGTTTATAATTGAATATAGAAAAAAGAGAAATTGATGTCATGGCAGTTAAGCGAATCTACCATTGGTATTGGCAGTGTTCACATCAGTATAATATAGAGCAGGATATAACTATTTCAAAAACGATCCTTGTTTCGCATGTCCTGCATTGTCGAAGTTTTAAAATCCATTTTAATTTGATTGAACGATAAAGGGAGTCTACTAATTAAAACATTTAATTCCTTGTCCCTTTCGACTATATTTCCAACATATGCATTGTTCCGATAACCATCTCCTCCGTGTGTGTACAGTGCTTCATTTCAAGCTATCTCTAAATGTTATCTCTAATTCAAAAGGTGTCCACCCCATATCGTTCTATTTACAGTGGAATAAATGAGTTTAGGGAGTGTTTTATCTCAGCACTATTCGAATTCAAAACCTTATTTTGAGCACATTTGTTGAAAGTGAAAATTCATTGTTCAACCCTAATCAAGTAATAAATAAACCTGACGTACAGATCGGGGTGCATGAGGTTAGTTGGAAGCATAGTATTATTGTTATTATTATTATCGGAATTTTTCTTCCTTAAGTCAAACTTTTGTGGGCCAACTAAACTACCTTTCGTAGTGATGGGGGAGTCAATAAACATAAGTTACATTATTGGTCTGCTGAAAGTCGACATTGGATGCGAGATGTGCAGCACCAAGGTTTTTTCAATCGATGTAAGCAACCACTTCATCGAAACTTTTTAGTGGCGCTGAAAAGGAAAGAAAGGGTATTTCCTTCTTGTAAATCGTGTTGCACTCTAAGTTAGTGGTAAGGTTATTAAGAAAAAAATCATCAACATATCTCCCGAAGAACGCTTTTTTTTGTTCTATTTACAAATACAACAAAAAACAAGTACAAGCGGGCCTAGTGGCCACTACTTCTCTCAGGTGTAAACTACTTCCTAGTAGCAAGTGCACTTTCTTACGTTTAGCCGGCTACTCACTATGAGGTACTTGACAGTATATCAAGTAATTTGGCAAGTCCTGCATAGTGAGTAACCTGCTTTTGACATATGACAAGTTTAGTGTGTGCTAGTATTCTCTTCCAGTAAGGCAGCCAACTGCTAGCGACACTTAAATGTTTTGAAATAATTAGGTATCTTCGATCAGTATTCCTCCAGCGAAAGTCAGGGTTAGATAGAATAGTGCATCCGGCCTGGATGCACTGGATCCGGCCCATTCTGCGAGAGAATATGTATTTTGTTTGCAGAATAAAAGCCTTTATTATTATTATTAATATAATAGCTCAGAACGACATCACTTTTTGTGCAAGGGGGCTAAATTTTACACGTGGTCCGCAATTATAAATTTTTAAATACATATTTGTTGTTGAAAAAACATTTGATCATTTTAAAAACAATTTTGTCAATGAGATCTTTCTGGCTGTAGTTTATTTCGAATGATTTTTCATCTTGATTAGCATTCAAGAGGGCATTGGAAGTGGTGAGAATTAATAATGCTTTTGAATGAGAATATGTATACTGAATCTAATTAGGTACCAATTTCTGTAGAAATTAAGAAGTAAAATATTTATCACATATAAGTTCTACATTGTGATATTTCATATTTTATAATTTTCTAAGTAAAAACTCATCTCAAATTTCATCAAGTGAATCTATTTTCTGTGGCCAATTACTTCTTAAATCAACCTTATTAATTTTCACAGCAATTGATGTCCACTGAAAATGTTTGGAAATTTTTTTCTTAAGATATAGTTGTAATCAGTGCTCCACTGTAGAATTTGAATAAGAGTTTTTCAAGAATAATCGTCATTTTGTAATTCACGAATAGCAAAAAAAAATGTGTCTAATATAATCACTATTTTTTTATTATTGCGGAAATGATATGAATTCCTTTCGCTGATATTTATGAAATTGAATCAAGATTGTCACATTTTACCCTTACTCCATAATACTTGCAGTTCAGCAGTTTTTTTTTTCAATAATAGAGATAGAGAGAAAAATTAAGTTCGGTTGTCAATTTTTCAGTAATTCAAGGTCCACAATCAGCACAATTCATAGTTTGTTAGAATCATATTATCCTTGAATGGAGTTAACTCATTTCAAATGAAAAAAAATTACGTAGCACAAATCATCCATCAGTTAAAAGAATTATCCTAACAAGGGAGAAATAAAAGAATAATATCTAATAATAAAATCAATTATTAGATACCACAGAAAATCTAATGATGTGAATAGCTTGAAATTGTTATTTTATTTTGTAGAAGAAAATTGTAATGTCCAATCCTCACATTTGACAGAAAAAATAACAATAAATGTATTGTCATTGTTATTTTATATCTAGGTACATTTCGAATCTCATTACTGACAGTTTTATGGGCACGTGAGTATTGACAAATACTCACCGAATAATTTGAAGTTTTTCCCGTTCGGATTATGCGATGAACAAATAATTTTTATGAAACTAGAAGTTTCAGCCGTTTCAGATTTAAATACGATATTTCATTCCAATCGAATTTGTATTTTTGAAATCATCAGGAAAACCGAATTTTAACCGAGCATATTTACGAAACTCAACAGCAACATTTCGCACCATGAAAATTTCAAGTTTCTAAGTCTTTTCTTTTGAGAGTAGTCGTACAGACAAATTCGAATTTTTGGAGGGAATCTTCAGCAATGAGTTCGGAGAACGTTCTTCTGAAAGCAGTTATCCTTCCATATATCATCAGGTATAATCCATTCAGGAATTGTTGACATCCCGGGTGGCTGTGGAAAATCGAAATTCAGTTGGTACTGGCTCATTCAGTAACATTTTGAAATGCAGATTTCGAGTAGGCATTGGAAATGTCATTGACAGGAGGTTAGGTTGTTCAGTTTGTTTGTGTTATTGGTTTTGATCCAAGAAATTTCAAACTAAAAAATTGTATCAATTTCAAACACACATTGATTAGTTTATTTGAGTATTTCTCACAGTACTGTTTGAAAAAGGAAGAAGGCAAGTCATTACAGCCTGGATTATCAGTGGAAGAAAATCTGTGCAATACGATTTCACCTACAAAGAATTATTGAATGATTTGATTGTCACCAAAAGCAACCAATATATCAGTCTGAATAAAATTTGACCAAAGAGCATCTGGATTTTAATCAATCAAAGACAACATTACATAAAATTAATTGGTTACAAGTTCAAACCAGTTGATAAAAGGAAAATTCTTATTGATAAACAAAAAAATATAATGAGTTGAGTACGATTTTATGGTGAATATAGAGAATATTTGCAACAAAATGTAAAATTCATTTATTTGGAGGAAACTTGGTTATTTTGAAAATGGCAGTCTTATTCAACAGTGAACTCTAGAAAGAAAACAAATTTTTTTTCAAGTATATTCGAGGGCGAAAGAAGAAGGAGCACTATTTTAAAACCTGCATTGTTGGATTTTTACCTAGATGTTTTCTTTTGACAGTAGTGATTATATAAATCTATGAAGGGAGAATTATTTTATAATTAGGTTGCTAAATTAATACCTTTTCTGCAGATAATTGGAATAATGTGTTCACAGCTAAAATGATGAATTGATGAATGAAAATTCATGGAGCATGACTGAAGTTATATTATATCAAGTTATATGAAAAAGATCTGTGAACAAAGTCTTGGCATTGCATCTATAGTTAATTTATATTCTATTTTGAAATTAAGTATTATTATATGTGTTTTTTGTTCTTCAATGAGTAATCCAAGAACCTTATGATTTCTGATTGCTCTATAGAATTATTACTGAGTGTTTAATCGAAAAATATATTAAGAAGAGTACATTTAAAAATTTCTTCACCTCTTAGCCACTTAAAAATAATAATAGCATGCAATAAAATTTTAAAATTCACAAATTTAAAATAATTTCATGCAAAAATGCTTTCAGTGAGTGAATCATAGCTGTTATGGGTTAAATACTTCATGTAATTTAAAAGTAAATATTAAAAAAGCATTTCAATAAAAAAAGAAAACTTGAGTGTACAAATAGTATCTATATTTTTCATACAATTTTAATCAATCATTCATGTCATGAACAGTTTCGATAAATAGTGACTTTAGAAAGTAATTTGGCTGATAAATTGGTTCCAATTTTGAAAGTTACAGTACAACTGTGATGTTAAAATTCTTCAAATACTAAATGAATTCTTTGAATTTTATTTCTGTCTTATTATGATATGGCTCTTCCATTCACTAAGCTACACTATTTTAATTTATCACCCAGTTTTTTATGTTTTCTTCACCAGTTTAGAAACCACAGTTAAAACGATCCATAAGAGTTATATGATTACAATTTTGCAAGCAGGTTGGTATCCAGTGCCCATCAAGAATGCAAAAATTATTGAAGTGCCTTTGCTGAAGAGGAATATGCATATTTAAATTATATTAAATGGGATCTTCCAGTGACGATTATTTAAGGAATTGATATCTCTTCATTGGATAATTGGATTTCCTTGAAATGTGATAGCATTCCACTATATTTTTACATTATATAACCTGAATTCCATTTTATGAAATCATGACTGTATGCGCCCCTTCGTAATTTAGAAAATTTGGGATCTTTGGAATACAAAAATTATGAAAATAATATAAACTGATGGATATGATGGATCACAGCAATTTTTAGTGATATTTTTGTAACCAGAAATAAAGCCGCGAGTAGACGTTCAAGGCCTACTTCGATGTTAATAATTCCTGAATGGACTATACCTATATTGTAAACATAATATGTATGTATTGGTATTATAAGATCTAAATCAAACTTCAATTTTGTATCTAGTTCCTGCTCTTGGAATTGGATAATGGAAAATAGAAATGGATAATGGCTACCGAAGACGAATATATATTGGTGAGTAAAGTCTGAGAATTATCGGAATTACTTAGGCACATCAGTCATTTGTCAGTTTTTTATCGGGACTTCGATCTGTGATGGAAACATGATGGAGGTAAAGTGGGCTGGTCGCCGACGAGTGTGATCGGAGGAGAGGAGAACTAGGTGGCACGAATATACTAATGACCTGTGTTATTCGATAGATTTCTGTTGAGGTGATTTCAGTATTCCAAACAATCGGTCATTGTGTTGGAAATGTGAATAATATTTTATATAAATATTTTCTGCATGTTTTTCTTCGTCAGTGTCAGACTTTCGGCACAATAAGCAAGAACGGAAAGGACACACATTAATTGTGTCTTCTTCAACCAGATTTGAAGATATAATTCAATTTACCATATTCTGTCCATAGTAAGCATTTATGCAATTCGATTTTTCGAAACGAAGAAAAATATAGAAATATGTTTGACTATTCTGAATTTGTTCACCGAGATAATCTGAACTAAAAAATCGCCCAACCACATCAACCGCTCTGTTAAATATCTATCGTTTAATGAAATAATTTTTTTGTTTACGCGAATACATTTTTTTATGGCGACTCACGGCGTGAGTACCAACCAGAAATGTGGATGCTTTCGCCGGCTCGCGTTCGCGTTTAGTGAAGTACTTAAGTGGAGTTTTCCGATCCGAGTCGGTATTGTAATCCGTTCAAAAGATTTTACGCATGATATTTGAATTTCTTGTACGAGTATTGAGAGGTTCATTTTGCCGCGAAATTTAGGGTCCACACAGAGTGAACTCGTCACGCGATTCGTGGGCGGGTGTAGAGCCGAAAGTAGAATGACATTTCTAACTCGGTATAAGGCTTTCTCGAAAGGCTTAATGGAAATGAAACTACGGGTATGATGCTGACAGTTTATTTTCTCGAGGCCAATATCTGGCTATTGAAGATAAGAAGATAATGAATTTCTTCTGTGATAAAAAAATTATTGACAGTGGATGCTTCTGATTATAAAAAGTTAAATTCATGATGAAAATTGCCCATTTAATATATATGCTTTGGTGGTACAAGCCTACTAATCATTGAACATTGAACTGAGAAGCAGGAAAAGATTTTTATTTTTTCAAGTGAAATTTGTATCAGAATATATACATATGATACATTTTTCAAATCAGTACAATTATCGATTGAGAAAAGTATTATCGACAATAAGAATTTCATATCAAATTTCAATCGACCATCATTACTCAGCATTTAAAGTTCACTGCTGAACATACGCGTCCTTTGAATAGCACTCTATTTGTTGTCTCTTGCATTCATAACAAAATATGTATTTCACCTACTTATGAGAAAATGCTTGTAGAAAAAACAACCGATTTTGAAAACGAGTTCAAATATGAGAACTATTCTGTTATATCGATGAAAACAGTTTTCTAAATTTCGATTATATCACAAAATCTAAAAGTGATAAGCCGATAAGGGAGCAATATAGATGCATGAAACAACGAGAGCTTAAAAGCTTCTGAGGCCTATCCAGTTCTTTTCTTGAATGGTAATCCTGAAACAAAGCCGATTGTTCACGATATCTCTGATGGATTGTGGAACACGGAATAAAACCTTAGCCAATTTTGTGAGATAAGCGTATACTCAGATAGACAGCAAGAAAAAAATTGAAAAAAAAATGCATTTGGTTGAACAGGTTACTGTTCTCTTGTTGCCTGCGGTAATTCTTTATGATATCATGAAATATACAGTTAGTTATTTTTCACAGTTTTATTATACATATGTCTAGATATAGAATTATAGTTATATGTATTATTATAATTATTCAATAATTTAATAACATTGACTGCTGAAAATTCCACAGATCGCAATTTTGCAAAGTCGTTCAAACAAGTGTTCCGTTATAGCTAAATTAAAAGTGATACAATACAATACTGCCATTGTTTGCCAACCGTCGTTTTATCATCCTCAACTGAACTTCTTACATTTAGACGAATCGTATCTTATAGATATCGTCCCATTTTTCTACACCAGGCTGTAAATTCTGCAATTTATTCGCGAAGATCAGCAAATCATTCATAGGATTACTTTGTTGTGCCCATTCCCCTCTTTGAATGGAGCTGATTATATTAGGGGAATCAATGTGACGACATTTCTGATTCATTTTAGAAGTTGAATTTCCCAACGACAGCAGGTACAACTTAAACCCACCGACTGTAGAGAGGGTACACGTGATCGTGAATTTTGGCTGGGTCAGAGATTTGACGGATGTCAATGGGCTTTATCGAGAACCGTGATGATTGACACCCCATGACGCCTATAAAATGCTGATCGAACTCTAGTTTATGAATATTGTATCAAATTTATTCTCGTTACAGTTTATTGTTTCCCTCAAGGCCCCCGCTAGGGTCATCAACGCCCGCGTGCAGAACATAATTTGGCGACCCTTGAAGGGGGGAGGTGGAGAAAAGTGGTACTGGATAATTGGCAACTTTTTTTTTAGGTTTTGTTAAGAATTTAGTGTAGAATGGTTGAAAATCTATCAGCGACCTTCATTGCCATAAGAACTTTATGTTGTCATTTGTTACATAATACATTTTTTAAATTTTATTTTAATTTTGTAATGTAATGAAACTAGAGATGTTTCAAAACTTAAGCTTTATTCTTCTATGAATTATTCATAAAGGCATGAACATTTAATTAGGGTCAATCCAGAAATTAAATGGATGTTTTTCTGGATTTGGCTGCTGCAAATTCTTTTATAATATTATCAACCAATAAATTTTATCGAGTATCTCTTGCTCTATAGCTAAGATAGCCAAAGCAGAAAATCTTCCTTGTGACATGGTTGACCTCAAATTGTTCTTGAATTATTTCTAATTTAGGGAATGATCTGTTACCAGAAGCAACAGACACAGGTAAAGTGAGAAGGATTTTTAAGGCAATACTAAGATTCGGTAGAGAAGAAGTAAGATTATTTTCAAAAATATATTGTATAATTTCAGCCTCTTCTTTTCCTAATCAGTTAGCTCTTGTTGAAGTACATTCCAGCATTTTAATAGATCTTCGTCATTTACTTTAAGAATATCACAAATAAAACAAAAAACGTTATCGCAATCAGATATTATATCGTACCTACTTTTTAAAGAACTTTGCATTTGATTTTCGAAAAGAAATTTATTTTAAAAGCGATTTTTGGATCTTAAGGTGCCTCATCCGTCTGTTCATAATCGAACAATTTTGGTTTATACTTTCGTCTTACAGTATATAATGGAGAAAAACCTTGCTCTTTCTCAAGAGCAGCCGCTAGTTTTCTAGCTTCAGCAAGTTTTTCCTCGAAAATATTATCATCTCTGTAATTTATGAAATGATCAACTAAATTCTTCAAATAGTGTTGGCATCCTTTAATGTCAATCGCTACACTTTGTATCATTTTGCTTACAATATTAATCAGGAATGAAACATCATACCAAATTATCATACTACAACTAAATTTAAAAGATTGAATATTTAATAAAAGAGAACTTGCTTTATGTCTAGTTTCTATGTTAAAAGTATCATTTTCTGCTATTTCTTGAAGGCTATCACATATTTGAATAAAATGAAACTTTAGCATCAATTCTACTTGACCATCAAGTATCACTTAGGGGTTTTAGATGGTTTCCGCGCATATTCGCCCCATTATCAGACCCTTAACATCTCATGATTTCAATAACTAAATTTAATTTCATTTTGTATCTGGTAGCCTAAATAATGGGTCATTCTCAAGGAATTTGTTTGTGAGTTTTGCACTCGACTTATGTGCTCTCTCATCACAGGATCAAAATACGAAATCATCTCAGACAGTTTCGAGAAAGTTTCCATTATCATATTCAAAAAGTATTTCAGAAGAACCTTGGAAAGGTACTTACTTACCATTTCATAAAATTTAATTTAATCACAACAAAAAACAGTTAAACAAAATACAATTACACAAAATACAAATCTTTTCAAGTTTTAATTATCTAAATATTTAAATTTAAGTTGCGAAAAAAAAATTCTATTATTTGGATTACGCCGCCTCTCGATGATAAAGCGCAGCAAGCAGATTTTGGTAGTTTCAGAAATTCTCCGCAACTTTTGTAGTATATTTCCAAAAGATGGTGTCGAAAGTGAGTTTCAGTAATTCGCCTGACTAAAGGCCGTCGTTTCGGTATTGATGATTGTTTATGTTTACCAATTTACCATATGTGTAAGTGATGATCGAAGAAAGGGTGCCTGCCGTCCGATGCAGGTTGCTGAGTGCCCTTAAGCCCGCCACTCACGAAGCGTTTTTTCGAGACTTTGAACGCCAAGCGTCCAAGGCCCAGTTTCACCAAATGCTTTAATCTTGACTTAGCTCTTAAGTGAGGCCTTAGATCACGATTAATGTAATGTAGCGTTTCACCACACTCCAAAGCGCCATTTAATCGACCAATCGCGATTTATCACTAATCGGCCATTTTTGGAGGATTATAACCTTTCAAGTTGAGATTAATAATTATTTATCAGTATGGAACTCTTGTCTATGTAATTATTTTTCCGGAAATTTCTAATTTTTAGGTCAATTTTATCAAAATATGACTATATGTATAGGCTCAATATTTCCCATTTAAAATACACGTAAACTTTGTTTTTGTGTTTTATGAAATTTATTGCAAAGAATAATTTATTGATATGTTTGATTGAAATATTATTTAAGAAGCAGTTGAACTTGTTAATAAAAATAAATAAGTTAATAAAATTACTTATATAGTTTTTTTTCCAGAATGTGTGGTTTTGTGAAATGGGATAATTTCTTTTTAACTTCTGCAAGTTTACTCGACATTCTCGGCAAAAATTAACTTTGTTTTTTGTTTACAAGATGACAAATGTTTTGAAATGTTATGAGTTATGAATGAATGACACCTGACACCTAGCGCCAATGGTGGTCATCACTGCTAATGCGATACAGAACACTATTATAACTCTTTGTTCACAACGTTGCCAAATGGTCTGACTATTTAATCGCGATTTGGTTAATCGCGATCATCTTCGGACGGGTTGATGCATGGTGAAACAGAAAACACTGTTAAGCCTGCTTTAGTAACAAGCGGAGTTTAATCAATCTGGGATTAAGTGCTGTTTGGTGAAACTGGGCCCAAGAGATTCTAGTCGGGCAGTCAAGTTCAATCTCTGATTTACAGTCGTGTGGTCGTGTCCGGAGCTGCCCGACTGTAAAATTATCCGAACGCTCGAACATGGCAGCCTCGTTAGTGGCCGCCTTTATAGAAATCTCGTGCCGACAAAGGCCATAATTATTATCTACGATTTATTTACTCATGAAAAATCGTATAATAGCAATCTGGCTATGTCATACCGATTGCGACGTTCGGAAACTTGTAAATTGCAAGAAAGTTTGAAAAAAACATTGTTGAAAATATTTTGAAGAATCTTGCGGTCTATAAGAGGTTTTGGCGCCCCTTTAGAGTTGCACCCGTGTGCGGTGCACGCGTTGCACGCGCAGTTGCGGTGGCCCTGGTTTCCCTTGATCAACTTATTGGGAACTAACATTTACGCTCGGCCTCGCTCGCGTGATAACGTAGCAATCGTTCATACAATCTTTTGCGTTTTCGAGTTTTTTTTTTAATGATGAAATATTCATTCTTTCTTATGACCCACTTCAGCATTCATTGAAAAATACAAAGTCTATCATTTTCATAGTTCGCTGTCCTTTCGAAATTATAATTGAAACGAATGATATATATTTTCAAATGAATTATCAGTTTTGTGAATGATCAACAACCTGCCATAATACTTCTTTTGGTTGTAAATCAGTTTTATTTTTTTTCGAGTTACCTATCAATTTCTACAAACAGTTATTCTCTTAACAAGTAAATACAATGTTTGCACGCCATATCTGGAAAAACGAAAATAAAAAATGGTGATTTATTCGATGACTTTCTATTTAATTCGAACCAAAGAATTATAAATAACAATGAAAAGTAATGAAAGGAACTGAAATTCTCTGTTAATAATATTTAGAACTCTAGAAGAACTGATCCGGTTAAATCAGATATGGAGAGTTTTTGGACCGATCAACTGTCAACACCGACACCTTTTAACTCCCAAGCGCGTTGGATAAGAAGAGAGGAGAAATCATGTGAGACCATAGAAAGTATGCCACATAGTTTAATAACGTCTGATGAATTACAGGAAATATTGAAGAACATTCACAATTGGAAATCTCCAGGCCCAGATGGAATTCACAACTTCTGGTTGGAGAAGTTTTGGTGTCTGCACGGCAGGCTAGTCGAATACATAAATAATATAATACATAATCCAACAGATATGCCCACATTTTTAACAACAGGTATCACTTACCTAATAGCGAAGGATTTTCGAAACACTATGGATCCATCAAAATACAGACCTATAGCATGCCTACCCACAAACATTTCGAGAAGAATTAAATAATTACAACACAGCAGAAAGGATGTTCCAAGAATTCACTAGGATCGAAGGAACAGCTGATAATAGATTTCATCACATGCAACCTAGGCTTCAAGAAACATAGAAACCTTTTCATGGCTTATTTTGATTAAAAGAAGGCTTTCGACTCACTTCCACATGGCTGGCTGAAGGAAATTTTGGAAATATACAAGATCGATCCAATTATAACCAATTTTCTAGAGCTTGCAATGGACAATTGGAAAGCGAACATCGAGCAAACATAAAAACCAAGCGGATTCCAATTAAGAAGGGAATTTTCCAATGAGATTCCTTGAGCCCTTTATGGTTCTGCTTGGCGCTCAACCCACTCTCTAAAGAGCTGAACGCTACTGAAAAAGGTTTCAACATTTAAGGAAATAATAATACTACCACCCTCAATCATTTGCTGTACGTGGATGATTCGAAACTGATAACAGGCAATAAGAACCACCTAGAAATTATGGTCAAACTAGTGGAACATTTTTCGAAAGATGTAGGTATGGAATTCGGATTGACAAATGTCTTACTCTCAGCGTAGTGAGAAGAAGAATTCAAGATGAACCGATCACTCTCTCAAATGGACAGCAAATAGAAGCAATGAAGTCGGATGATCTTTATAAATACCTTGGAATAAAACAGAACTGACTAATCAACCACCAGAGAATGAAGTAAGACTTAACGACTGAGTTCATTAGGAGAACCAAAAAAATCTTCAAAACAAACTTCAACAGCAGGAACATGACGAGAGCCATCAACACATATGCATGTTCAATTCTAACATACTCATTCGGTATAGTTCCGTGGAGCAAAACAGACATCGAAAACTTGCAACGTAAAATGAGAACGTTGATGACAAAAGCAAACAAGCACTATCCGAAATGCACCATTGAGAGGACTACACTGCCGATAAATAAAGAAGGTAGGGGTCTAACGGACATCATGGAACTTGCAAGTGGGTATATAGAAAGCCTACGGGAATACTTCAGAGATCAAGCAAGTACATCAGAGTTCTACAAAATACTGTGTGGAGCAGACCAATCAACACCTTCACAACTTCACAAGGAGCAATTTTCATACAACCACCAGACAAACCAAGAAAAACTGCAAAGATGGAGAGAAGCCCCTGCATGGAAGACATTTCAACGAGGTGAACCAGGATCATGTCGACATTGAAGCGTCGAACTATAGGCTCACATCAGGTGCAATGTACCCAGAAACGGAAGGTTTTCTTTTAGCCATCCAAGATCAAGTGATCTCAACTAGAAATTACTGCAGGCATATCATAAAGGATCGAACTATTACTGACGATCGATGCCGATATGGGTGTCCAACAAATGAGACAATCCAACATATCACGGGAGGATGTCAAATGGTTGCAGGAAATGAATATAAAGAGAGACACGAAGCAGTAGGAAAGATACAACACCAAGAATTGGCAAGCATATTGAAACTAATCCATTCTGAAAAAATGCCATATTACAAGTATCGACCGGAGACCATCCTGGAAAACGAACGCTATAAGCTGTACTGGGATCGTACAGTTTTGACTGATGAAACAGTCCCTCACAATAGACTAGATATATTACTAGTCGATAAACATCAAAAGACAGCATTACTCGTTGACGTAGCAATATATATATATATATATATATATATATATATATATATATTCGGTTCAATGTTATTTACCTGCTTTTTAATAGTTACTAAGGTTTCCTTCATTTGAATGTGTCAGGTTTTTAATGATGATATTTGTTTCATATAAGATATTTAATTAGACGTTTCGGAGAGTCTCTCCTTCTTCAGTAATAATAATAAAAATTAGATTGTTCACAATATACAAATTAATTAAAATTGAGCCTTCAATTTCTCGTCAAATTACAATGTTGGAATACTATTCCAACATTGTAATTTGACGAGAAATTGAAGGCTCAATATATATATATATATATATATATATATATATATATATATATATATATATATATATATATATATATATATATATATATATTCTTTTGAGATAGAGCAATACAAAATATTTATTTCAAACAATCAAGCATATTTGTCGATGAATCTCAGTATTAGCAGAGGAAATAACAACAACCTGCGTCAAAAGGAGGTCTAAAAAATTTCAAAATATAGGGACCTCGAATTTCAGATAAAACGTCAGTGGGGAATGATATCAACGGAAACTATTCCAATTATCATCTCAACAACTGGAAAAGTGCCCAAAAATCTCAAGAGGAATATCAAGCAACTGGGAATTACTGGGTATATATGTAATATAATGCAAAAAGCTGTTCTCTTAGGTACTGCAAGGACGGTGAGAAAATTCCTAGAAAGCGAAGGACATGTCCAAGGATCACGTGTAAGAAGACCATAAGTTCGACGAGAACCAGGGGAACCACAAGCACCGGACATGACCGAGCTCTACCCTTCTGATATTTTAAATATGTGAGATTGAGTGAATCTTCCTCTTAGCGGGGAGTGAGAAGCCGACGGCGAGGAGAAATCCTACGCGTATGGGCAAAAGTCGGGGATAATAAAAATATTTATTTAGCGCTTGGTTAGTATAAAAATGCAATCTTCTTGGTTGGTTGAACCAAATCAGAAGGTCTCATGTTCATATCAGATTATTGGGTGGTTCTACTTTTCCGCAAGCTCTCCGCATAAGTTATAGTTTGTTTAAGCACCATCCCCAAGAACTAAAAACTAAGAGTAGAACTAAAAATTGAACGTTAACAAATCAATGAGGACGTTTATGCATTTTACCTAAGAACTAATACTATGACTAGAAAGTTGACCAACTTCTAAGAACTATTAATATAAGAAAATAAATAAAACACTTGACTATACGTTTCACAATTTTTAATAAAATATATAAAATCAGTTCCGATCGAGCAACAGACGCGATCACATCTGTGCCGTTCCGATAAGAGAAATTTAGCGATTACTTCGAATAAGAATTGAATACTGATTTGAAATTATCGAATCAATTTACTTAGAAGTTGAAGTTTCTACAAGACAGTAATGTCTCAAAATAGTGGTGCTTCTTCAACTATAGCATCAGATGAAGAGGAATACGGAAATAAACAAATATCAAATAAAAAACGCAAAAAAAGAACCACTGGACGAACTACGAAGAAAAAAAATGAGAATCAATCGCCAGACATCGTTTTCAAACAACCACTATTGATAGAAAATAACAACGAAAATATTCCGACCCAAATGGAAATCGTTGTCAACAATGAACCATCAACATCTGCTATACACACACAAAATAATCGTCAATAAACAATAATACCACAACCCACAAATTCAACAACAAATAATGCTTTTATCAAAAATTCTTCCGCTAGAATGAATGAAATCAAATATATGGATTACGCTAATTTATATTACATAAATACAGAAAATATTGAAATGGACAGAATGGAAATGGTAGCAATATGGAGTGCGAAATTTCCCAATTCAAAAGATGTTATTTTGAAAACCAAATTAGGTTTCATCCTGAAATTCAATAATAATAAGACAGCACTCATTGAAGCCCTGGAGGAACTCAAGAAGGAGAAAAAAATTATAATATACAAAGAAACAACAAATCAAAGAAGAACAAGAGAAATTAAAGAGCCCCAACAAACCTATTCAGTAGTAATTTCTGCTGTAGAAGTTAGTATAAAAGAAGAAGACATAAGCCAATACCTCAATTCTATAAATATAAAACACAGATATTGCAAGGGAATAGTTTCAAGGAAAAACAATGTCGCAACTGAATTCATCAGAATTATCACTGGAGAAATCGAATCCTTTGAAAATCTCCTGAATAATGGTCTATTTTATTTGAACCGCCACTAGTTAGTATATCCAAGCCACCCACCAGATCCAACTCCGATACCCTGTGGAAAATGCTTGCAATTTGACCACACTACAGAAAATTGCAAAAGCCCTCCAAAATGTTCGAAATGTCAAGGTTCACACAAGATGTCACAATGTAGAACCAATAACACACCCAAGTGTCTAGCCTGCGGTGCTGAAGACCATTTAGCATGGTCTCTGAAGTGTCCTAAACATCCTAAGAAACCAATTGAAGGCATCCCCAATACCATTATTAAGATAATGAACAGAAAAACTAGGGATATAGAGGATTTATCCAAAAAAACGAAGAGGATTCACGCTCCCATCTCGATGCACGACGATATCATCAATACATACCTCCGTAAAATAAACAAACCTAAAAATATCAACAGAAACGAACTTTTACTGAAATTAAAAAAAAGATTCATCAACCAATATAATGTGGATACTACAGCCGTCTTTTGGGGTAACAAAGTGTATGTGTTGATGTTCGATTTGGATGACCCAGATGAGCCTTCCCCCACAGAGTCAATGTATAATAACTTGAAAATTCATGTCGAAAATTAAAATATTATATAATAACATCAATAGTTACATCCCAAAGAAACACCTGACCAACCACTTTATTGAACAAAACAACATAAAGTGTGCTATGTATGTAGAAGCCAAGATCAAAGACTCTCACAATGTTAATTACAGGGACTGGACGATAATCAAGAAAATTGGGCACAAAGAGCAGAATACAAGAGGTGGAAGTTTAATCCAATGTCATCCATCCTTAAAAATCAGCAAAGAAAACCCACCAGTGGTAAACAATCCTATGAATGAAGTTACTCACTTTAGTGTACCATTTAAAAATGACAAGTTACACATATTTTTGGTGTACTTTCATCCAAACAGCCTGATAGAGGAAACACTGTTGTCCAAAGCTTCAATATATCAGTATTCCATTATAGTGGGGGATTTCAATGCCGGCACAAGAAGAAAGATAATAATAATAATAATAACTACTTTATTTCCCAAATTATCACATTAACATGACAAAGTTACGAAAATGGTCAAAGATGAAACCTATTGAACAATTCCTTAAGAACAGTAACTTCGCAAGAGCTGAAACACCCCCGACATTCCTTATGGAAGGAAATGAAGATACCACACCTGACTTAATTCTATATTCAAGGAACATCAAACAGAATATATCAAAAATACAAATATCACCTGATTTGGGTTCTGATCATCTTGCATTTGTGATAGAATTTGACATGGACATAGAACCAGAATATACTGAGCAGAGGATTGCATACAACTATAAGATGAGCAAGATAACGAAGATTGATAAGGATATGGAAAAATTTATTGAGGAAAATGCTGACACACCACTAAGCGAACCATACATCGAATCCTTCAATAAGAAACTTTCAGAGTCCATCAAGAAGCATACTCCCAAAATAAAGAGACATCCATTCTTACATGAGCTGCCGCCTTACATAATTAAATTAATAAAAAATAAAAGAAGAATGTATAGGGAATATTGTGATAACAGAAGTCCAGAACTTAAAAAAGACTTGAATAGATATAACAAAAACATCCACAGAATGATTCAACAATTCAGAGAGAATAACTGGATTACTGCTTGCAATAATATAAATCAGTCCAAAGGAAAAAAATTTCACAATGAGGTAAATAAATTATCCAAATATAAGCAATATTTCACTTTACCTATAATGATCAAGAATGGCAGAGAATATAAATCAGATCAAGAGAAGGCACAATTATTTGCAGAACACTACAAAAAAAGATATAAATTTACCGACGACAACCTCTTTGATAGCAGCAATAGAGCTCAAATAGATTAATGGTATGATAGTTATTTCAGAAGACAAGATGACAGTGTGGAACCAATATCAATAGAAGAAGAAGACTACTACCAACTACTACATAGTTCAAAAAACAGCTCTCCAGGCGATGACAATATTCCATGGATTGTTCTGAAGAAACTAGATGATACGGTGCATAAACATCTTATAAAAATATACGACTTCTGCTTGAATGGGTGCATATTCCCTGCTATATGGAAAACAGGTCACATCATTAATATTCCCAGAAAATATGAACTCCCTCTACATTTTGCAATTCGCAGACGACACAACTCTGGTATCCCATGCAAAAACATTGAAAACTTGCACACAGAAGCTTCAAGAACTCCTTGATGAACTCTCCAACTGGTTCCGAAAATGGAGAATGAAGATTAATCCAGACAAGTCTCAGTTTATTATTTTCGACCACAAAATCTCTCCTGCATCACCAACTTTGAAGATTAATGGAAAAAGCATAAAACCTGTACCTGCAATCAAATACCTTGGAATGAACATTGATTGTAAATTGAACTTCAACCTACACACCAAGTTGATGAAGAGAAAAACAATATCAAGAGCCAAATATTTTTCCAAATTAGTTTACAGAAAGCAAGGCATTAACATCAAAAGTGCATCAATAATATACAAAACAATCTGTAGACCTTTATTAGAATACGCACACCCAGTGTTTGCCAACTGCAAGCCTCCAGCAATTAAAAATCTGACAGTAGCAGAAACCACCGCATTGAGAACCATAACTCGAATGAGACATCCTAGAAATCCACTTCATAATCCACCAAACAGTCTACTTTATCTGAATACCAGAATAGAACCTATTGAGATAAGAATGAGCAGACTGAATAAGAAATTCTATAATAGGTTACTTCAGTTGGATGAAGTGATTTCTCAATACCAGGAAGACAGAAGGAATACATCTAAGAGAAAACATCCAGAACTCCCACTTATAGCAAAGATCAAAAGTTTGATATAAAAAATGAAATAATAATAACCTTAACACCATAGAAGTTTCAGATAAGAGGGGATCCCTAAACAGAGAAGAATTAGTTATCGAGGGTAAGTGCAACTAAAGGGTGCTTTTTCTAGTGTTAGCTAAATTGGTTCATTTCCATACAGTCCACTTATTTATTATTAAAGTGCTAACAGTGCATAAACCAACAATTACTAGTGTTCAAATGGAGTGCGGGAAAGTATCGCTTTGCGCACGATACACTTACAACGGTATGCCGATGCTCATCTACTGGAGAGAGGAATGTGACGTCACGTTTAAATATTTGCTCGTGAAGATATTCAAACGGTACAATTGAATAGAATTGAATTTTGATATGTGGCGTACTGTGAAGGAAGTCTATTTGTTGTTCATTTGGTCAGTAGGTACTCGTCAAAAACTTGACAAGTCAGTTACCCATATTGTTCATTTAGATGTTAGAAAAGTTGAATGTCCGACAAAATATATGATTTTTCAGAAATATTCCATTATTTCTGTGACGAACATAGTTTGAAATAATATTAATATCATATGAATATCGAACTGCGTTTGAAAAAAATCAAGGAGAGTTATAACGATACCACTCTTTATTGATTTATTCCCAGCTTTCGGCTCGATTTTAATCGGCTCAAAATTGAGCCGAAAGCTAAGAATAAATCAATAAAGATTATAACAAGTTCATAGGATGAATTATTCGAATATTCGTGAGAAATTTTAACCATATAAAAGCTCGTTTTCACTCTATATTTTACCTCTCAAGATAATAGACTTGAATTTCTTTAAACCATTGAAGTAATTTTTATTTTTCTCAAATGATCGATTTATTACGATAACATCAATTTAATTCATCTTGATGTGTAAACGAGTTACTATGAGAGAAGAAATGATTTTGAAATTATTCTGGGTTTATTAATTGAAATCTACGATAGCGAAAATTGAAATTCCATGATGTTTATAGAATTATTAACAGAGACAAATGATATTTTCGGAAGGTTATCATTTCTTAAATCGAATACGTCCTATCTCATGCAAGAAACATAAAATATCAAAAAATCACGGTTCCCATCTCAATAGATATTTCAATGATTAGAAGAATAAAACAGATTGCAGACTTGAGGACGGCAAAGTTATCTTGATGGCATATGGAATTGCCGTGTGGGGCCAGTCCAGCGAGGCACAAAGGGTACCAATTCTCCAAAAAAGAGCTATTCGAATCTTGTTCGGACATCACCCTACAGAAAGCTGCAGAGACGTATTCAGGACGGAGGGTATTCTAACGGCACCTTCACTTTTCATTTTGACTTTGTAAAATACGTTCACGAGAATAAAAGTAAGTTTCCCACCAATTCACAGTTTCATTCCTATGACACTCGAGACAAGGAAAATTTTGCCATACCATATTTGAGGATAAAGAAGGCACAGCAGGGACCTAATCATACCAGCCTCAAGTTATATAACCAACTTCCCAACTCTGTGAAATTGCTAAAACCATCACCTGCGTTCATTGGAAAAGTGAGGGAACTACTACTTCAGAGGACACTGTACAGTGCATCCCATTTTGGGTGAGACAGCCAGGTTTCTCGCTTGTTATTTAAGATAGAGCCTTGCGGTTTTCACGTTCCTGTCCTACTTTTTCGTGAAACTGTTTCCGTTCAAATGATACAGGGTGATTTTGGAAATTGATACTTTTCGGACCCCTTCTTTATCTCCGAAATTATCAGAAATAATGCTGAGCTGAAAACTACGTCTGAATCAGAATTCTGCGTAGAATCCAGTGGCGTACTCAATATTTTTTTTCGGGGTATGGTTTTGAAGATTCAACACAAACCTATATTTTTTTTAATGGAACACCCTATATATCATTACTTCGTTGAATTCGTTATTTTTTTACCTTCAAAATGATATATGATACTATGTAGGTAGGATGTTCAGAAATGTTAAAAAAACACTAAAACGTCAAATAATGATGATTTTTTTGTAAATGGGCCATGAATTTTCTATGTTTCAATAAGAGGATTATTACTTTCGATTTTTAAAAGTAGTAGGTCATTGATGACACAAACATCCTTGTTGTTATTATGGCTACTATGCATTTGGGAGCATTGTTTTATCAAGTAGGCATTGGAGGGAAAAAACCAATCTGATCTAGCTGTCATCGCTATAAATTATTGTTATCATTATTGATTCTTCTTTTCTATGGGAAATCCATTGCCCATTAACAAAAAAATAATCATTATTTGATGTTTTAGTGTTTTTTTAACATTTCTGAACATCATACCTACATAGTGTCATATATCATAATTACGATGAGTTCGTCAACGAAACCAGACGTTATGGATAATCGATCGCGTATTGATCCGTCTAAGTGCGGCGGATGTAAAAATTCCGTTGTAAAATGTGGTGCAAAGTGCAAGATTTGTACCAAAATGTTTCACCGAAGTTGTGCCCAAAAGATGAAAAAATGTTGTGATGAAGAGATAACATTTGTTAATATTAGTATTAAATCCAGTGAAGATGACATACTTGAGAGTATTAACAATATAGAAATCACAGAAAACTCTTCTCATCAGGATCTTTTATTGAAAATAATTCATGAACTTGAGAGCAAAAATCGTCTCTTAGAAGAAAACACAGTATTATTAAAATACAAAATTTCTGTTTTGGAAAATGAAATTTCGATAAAAGATAAAATATGTATCCGATGTGATAAGGAAAATGATAACATTCATGTAAATCAAGATGTTGTGGCCGATAGCGATATTACTCATGCAGCGAATCCAATGATTAAAGATAACATTTCATCTGGAGATGCCTTGAAGACCTCGAATTCAACAAATACAGGGTGTCCCCAACGTCAGCGCGAGAAAATTACTCTCCATGAGATGAACATTGCTGTTGCTGATGCTGAAGGCAAGATTAAAAGTTCCATCAACAATACATCTAGTGGCTCGAAAATAAATGAATGGAGGACGGTGCCTCCTAGAAAATCCTCGAGGAGGAATCGTTCGGCATTGGTTGTTGGAAGATCTGCAGAATCTTCTACAGTTCTCGGAATCGAAAAAAAGAGGGCTCTACATGTTTCTAGGCTCAGACCTGATACTTCCACTGATGACCTTAAAGCATTCCTGAATAAGAACTTTCCAAGTGTTGAATGTGAAAAAATACAATCTAGATATCCCGAATCATATGCTTCCTTCAAAGTACTAATACCTATCTCTGAATTTGACAAAGTCAAAAATGCTGACAATTGGCCCAAAAATGCTAGTGTTAATTATTTTTTCCTGAACCGAAACAGGAAATACAAAGATATAATGAATCCGATTCATTCAGAGTGATGCATGTTAATGTTCAATCCATATGCAACAAAATAGTGAACTTGGAGTTGCTCCTTGCGAAAGAGCGTCCATCAATTGTTAGTATTGTCGAGCATTGGTGCAGCGCCGAAAAATTAAGTTCCTACTGCATATATGGTTATGTACAAGCAGCGTCATACTGCCGCCTCAATTATGGACATGGTGGTACTGTTCTTCTTGTTAGAGCTGACCTATTGGTGAGTGATATTGGCATCTCTAAAATGTCTGTTGAAAAGCAAATTGAATTCTGCGGTGTGAAAGTTAATAATTATGGTAGGAAATATTGTTTCATAAGTGCTTATAGAGTACCAGATAGTGACTTTGACCTTTTTCTTGAGAGACTATCCTTTGTTTTGCAGCACTGTTTAAAGTTAGCTGACATTATATTTTTGTGTGGTGATCTCAATATAAATTATTTAATGTCAACTTGTCCACGTAAGCAACTTCTTGACGATTTACTACAATGTTTTGATTTGAGGGTTACTTCCTCAGATCCTACTAGAGTATACATCAATGTTAACAATCTAAAATCTGTATCCAAAATTGACTATATTCTGACGAATGCACCGTCAGACTCCTGCAATTCTAGAACTTTTGAGGGTCATTTAGGTGATCACAAAGTCATTGCCTTGGATTATATTAATGAATCAACTGCAAACGCAAAAACAGTTCATGAGCGAGGATTTGTCAGAAATGTATCACCTCGTTCATTAAATAATCTTGCTTTGTTTATGGAAACTGTATCCTTTGATAATATTTTCTTGAGTCCTGATATTGATGTGTGCTTCAGAGCTTTTTTTGAAATTGTTAAATATTGTATAGACTTAAGTTGTCCCATGATTCACTCTAGATCCCCAAATGAAATAAATAAGAACTGGATAAATGATGAGATTAAGAAATTCAGTATAAATTTGAAAAATTTGAATTGGCTCAACAAAAATTTGAGATCGAGTGAATCATTTGGAATTTACAAGCAAGCTAAGACTAATTTTAGGAAATTGTTAACAAAAACAAAATGTGAATTTTATCAAAATGCCATTAATTCATCCACGAATAAAACTAAAACTGTTTGGAACTTGGTAAATAGGGAATTATGTAGGAGAGGTGCCTCAAATAATACTATAGGTCTGAGTATAGATGGAACATCCTATACTGAGCCTTCTGCTGTTGCTAATATATTTGCAAATTATTTCAGTTCCATTGCGCAGGTCAGTATATTGAATCACTTTGGTAATTCTGTGTCTCAGGTTTGCACCACATCTGCCCTTTCGATGAACACTTTTTTCTTTTATCCAGTCCTGAGAGAAGAGATAATTCAAATTGTGAAGACTTTAAAAAACAAGAAAAGTACAGGAATTGACCAGGTATCTGTTGGCATATTGAAGGCGATGGTTGATGTTGTTGCCAAACCTTTGGCTGATCTTATAAACTTATCTGTCAACACAGGCAAGTTTCCTTCTATATTAAAAATTGCTTCGGTTATACCTGTTTTGAAGAAAAACGATCCCAGCAATATAGCCAATTATCGACCCATTTCACTCTTAAGTGTGTTCTCTAAGGTATTTGAAAAAATCGTGTATGGTCGTATGATCTCATTTCTAAACCGTTTTGGGGTGATAAGCGACTGCCAGCATGGCTTTAGAGAGGGTAGATCCACAGAGACTGCAGCATTCTCCTTTACTGATTACGTGTACAAGAGCCTCGATAGAGGCCTTCATGTTGCAGGTCTCTTCTTTGATCTCTCGCGTGCTTTCGATGTTCTTCCTTGGAAATTCATCGAGAGCAAGCTATATAACATTGGTTTTCGCGGTGTTTTTCTCCAGTGGATTTTAAGCTACATAACCGATCGGTGGATGACTGTTAGAGTTGATAAATGTTGGTCAGAAAAATTTAGTGTCGATTTGGGAGTGCCTCAGGGCTCGGTCCTCGGTCCGTTGTTATTTCTTTTGTTCATTAATGACTTACCTGAACACATTATATCCGAATTAATGATTATATTTGCTGATGATAAGTCAGTGTTGATCTCGGCTCGGAGTCTTGAGGAACTGTCTAAGCTTTGCAATACATTGATTCTCAATTTTGTAAATTGGTGTCGTTCAAATGCGCTCATTCTCAATGCAAACAAAACCGAATGCATTTATTTCAGTATCAGAAATATTAATAATAATCGATTAGTTATTCGATGCCTCGACCAAGATGTTGTATCGAAAGAGACTATAAAGTTTCTAGGTATTCATCTGGACAGTTCTTTAAGGTGGAATTTCCATGTGGATGCTGTTTGCAAAAAATTGTGTAGTTCCTTCTATGCGATTAGTAGGATAAATAATTCATTACCATTCCAGTCGGTTATATCTGTCTACTATAGCTTGGTATATAGTCATATGAACTATAATATTCTGTTGTGGGGTAACTCTGTCGATGCTAAAAGGGTGTTTGTTATTCAAAAGAGAATTATGCGTCTGATTTTCCACCTACACCCACGTGATTCCTGTAGACCTTTCTTTCGTCAACATAAGATTTTAACGCTACCTTCTCTATATATTTATAGATGTTTAACCTATATCAAGGAACATGAACAATTAATGGTAACATTATCCAGTTTTCATGGTTACTCTACCAGAAATAATGCTACTTTGTACATTCCATCACATACAACAGCCAAATATGAAACTTCCCCAGTATATCAGGCCATAACATTGTTCAATCATCTGCCTAATACTGTTAAGTTGCTCAATAAAATAAAATTTACAGAAACTATCAAATGTATTTTACATAACAAATGTTATTATAGTGTTAAGGAGTATCTGGATGACAAGTGTGTTGTCACAGCTTAATTAAGTTTTTTGTTTGTAAAATTAGTTTCAGAAATTTCATTTTTCTTTTTTTCCAATTGACTTATCCTATGCATTTTGTATGTCTTAAGGGATCAATAAATATATTATATTATTATTATTATTATTATATTATCATTTTGAAGGGAAAAAAAATAACGAATTCAACGAAGTAATGATATATAGGGTGTTCCATTAAAAAAAATATAGGTTTGTGTTGAATCTTCAAAACCATACCCCGAAAAAAAATATTGAGTACGCCACTGGATTCTACGCAGAATTCTGATTCAGACGTAGTTTTCAGCTCAGCATTATTTCTGATAATTTCGGAGATAATGAAGGAGTCCGAAAAGTATCAATTTCCAAAATCACCCTGTATCTCTTGAACGGAAACAGTTATGCAAAATCTGATTAGACCAACTTGAGTTTCACGAAAAAGTAGGACAAAAGCGTGAAAACCGCAAGGCTCTATCTTAAATAACAAGCGAGAAACCTGGCTGTCTCACCCAAAATGGGATGCACTGTACGATTGGAGAGAATTTCAACCTGATTGCTCACATGGATTTTAAAATTTTGTCATTAATTGTTTTCTGTGTGAATGTTTTTATAATTACATAGATGTATTTTATTTTACTATGACATGCTATGAAACTATTTGATAGCAACTATTTGATCATGCTCATTGCGTTTATATGTAAATGCGTATTTACAAATAAATTTATTTGTTTGTTTGTTATTTATTTATTTTACCAAATTTAGTACAATAATAAATAAAATATTATTATTGAAATAATGATATAATTATTAATTATAATTATATTCATCAGGAAAATGCATTCGGTCAACGTCAGGAACTCCTTTTCTTTCACGGTTCCTCTGCATCGTACTGCTAAATTTCAGGGGTGTTTCGTGTTTCTCCTACAACGCGGTAAAATGTTTGAATAGTGTGGACTGTAGTGTTTTCAGCCTCAGCTATTCACAATTCAGACGTCAAATGAAGAGCTCCCTCTCAAGTGATTTAATACAGTAATTTTTTTTTCTCCTTCTGCATGTAATTTTGCTCTTGTATTCACTTTCTCTATTTATATTTTCTATTTATATTATACATATTTTATATTTATTTTCTCTATTTTGTCTATTGCTGTTTTTGTTTTTATAATCTCTATTTGTTCATTGTTGTTTATATATTATATTCTCTATTTATATCTTCAAGATATGGCAGCCATACGAGGTTGAGTGTAAGAATAGTCTTTGACTAAACTCCGCCTCGGCATGGTTAGTCCAACATCTAAACATATCATATGTCTTTGTACATATTTCATCAAATAAAGTCGATTTATTATATATGCCAACAGGCACTTTTTTTATTCATCCATCGCTCGTGAAATCAACCCCTAACAGTAACGGTCTTGTAAGACTATTATCTGACTAAAAGTTCTAATTTATGGTATGTACCTGAATAACCTGACTGGAATTTATTGAACTCGGACGAAGAAAACGCGTAATATCATTATCCTAAGAATTTCACTATTCTGAGTGTAGGGTGTTTCATTGGTAAATGTACATACGTTAACCTATAGTAGAGCTACCCTAGACGAGTCCAGAAAACCTATATATGATAGGTCTAATCTTCCTCATAGCCGAGATACAGGATGGTTTATGAATTAACCAATATTTTCAATTATTTATAACTTTTCAACCAGCCGGTATATTTGATTGGTATTGGGAACGTACAAATAACTTCATTAGGTCCATCGATTAATCTTCAAACTAATTAAAAATATCAGGTCCGTATTAAAAAAATATGGGACTTTTAACAAGCTGAGATTCAACATCCTGTATAGTGAAATATTGGAATTTGATGGCAATATTCCGAAAATTTCGGCCAAAAATTTAGTTCGTTAGTGGAATTTCACGAAATTCACAGAAAAATCATGGATTGAGATTAAATTGAAAAAAATTTTTTGTTCCATTGAAGGAATATTTGTATTTGCTGATATTCTGACGAATTTCCTTAAGTGTTTTCCAGAAACTCATGGCTTATGTTGTGACAAATTAGCAACAATGAATAAATTACTGTACACAAATAAATAGATAAAAACATTCCAAAAGAATAACAGATCTTGCTCAAATGAACAATCGTTTTGCTCGATACATATTTTCAAATCATGTCGAATAGTCCTTATTGCATGCAACTTCGATGCGTCGTAAGAGAATTTCCTTACTAAGGATTTCAAATATCCCCTAACGAAATAATCGACAGAATTGAAATCTGTTGATCTAGCGGGGCATGTATGGGTTCCACATCTGGCTATCCAAATATTTGGGAAGTTTTGGTCCAAAAAGTTCCTGATGTTAACTGTAAATTCAGGTGAAGTACCATCATGCTGATAATCCATCCCTGCAATTTCCATATCTTTGAGTAATATAGGTAGATGATTTTGAAGGAAATGTAAATAATGATCACCCGTAAGCCGCCTTGGTGGGATTTGTGCCCCAATCAATAGATTCTTATAAACTCCACACCATACGTATCTACTATGAAAATTTGTGTTGGCATTTGATGTACCTAATTTTATGAGGATTTTCTTCAACCCACTTATCCGAATTCCTCAGATTGAAGATGCCGTTCCTTGTGAAAATGACCATCAGTAAATGAAATTCTAATTATTATTCTTTCATTTCAATAATATATATTGAGTTATTGGGTACAGGTGACCAAATTTATTCCAGTGAAATACTCTTTATTTTTATTCAGCAATGACGACGTTTCGGCTATTGTTTGCAGCCATTCTCAAGTCTAAAAAAATTATCCTACTTCAGATTTTACAATGAATACTGACTTGAGAATAGCTACGAACAATAACCGAAACGTCGCGACGTTTCAGCAATAACGACGCATCGTCATTGCTGAATAAAAATAAAGAGTATTTCACTGGAATAAATTTGGTCACCTATACCCAATATATATTATTTCAACTAAGGTGCAGAACTTAGTCAAGATTCTTTCATTTCTTAAAACCCTGCATAATGTGTACCGTTTTTCAGAAAGGGAGCTCAAATTTCTATGAAATCACTGTTAATCCTGATTTAAATCAAATCTTATCACAACTATATAACAAATTCATTCAAAAACAGCAGAACGCGAAATATAAAATAACCGATAATTTCTCGTTTTCGCATGTTCAACCATTTTTTCCGTGGAGCTGAACCTATCGAGATACCTTCACGAAATTCCATCAAAATCGGATGAGAATTATTGGATCTATACTATTACAAGGGTTTGCGGGCAGAGGGATAGACACGAATCCAAAGATGACGAAAAATTTTTTTTTATCCAGAAGTGACCACAAAGCTTTCTATACTTTGGGTATAGTTAGATTGTTAGAAGCAAAAGAGGCTTCAAAAATTCAAAAACATCATACCTCAGATAGGAGCAGATAGCAGAAGTGCTGTTAACGTCATGAAGATTTTGATGAGGTTTGGGGGATCATTTCCATTTTGATCCGTCTCTCAACTGAATCAAGCTTTTTGATTTAGACACAATATTCCATCAGATCGTGGTTAGTAATTTCAAAGGAATTGAAGATATATTTTTTCGAGTTAATAATATTTTACTAATATTTACTAATATAAGTTTGAATTCCATATAAGAGCTACTTTTCGAGTTATTGCAAGTATTTTCATTTTCTTCACATAAATTTTACTGAAGTTTGGATTTATCTAAAATTTGCAAATACTGCGTAGAAGAAAAAAGTTGTGGGGAGAATCCAGTCAAAAAAACCGCTTCTAACAGAAGAATCTGAATTACCTATAGAAGCTTTCTCAAAAAATTTATCCCAGTCAGGAGTAGATAATCCAGAATCGACTGATATGTTATTTTTCCGTTGGTTAAAATATTGTTTTCCCCGTAGCGAATCGAATAACTTCTTAATTTCGGTTGGATAAGTTTTTCATATCAAAGACCAGAAAAACACTTCATCATATCTTGATTGATCGATCTGCACCCTTTGCATCCTCTTATAAATTTCAACAGTTTTATAGTTTTATGATAGTTTTTTACGAATATCCACATTCCCAGAAAATCCTACAGCTGATTTCACTTCGGAATCATCAATTACACAGGCTGACAGTGGCAGTCAGAAAAAAATCATTAAGGAATTCTCATGATATCTACAGTTACGAACCCTCGTGGAAAATGAAAGTTTGTGTTGTCAGAATAATTGATCAAATCGTAAAAACCATCGATCATCAGTCGTGTTCTAAAAAACGTAAAAAGTTGCCTTCCAACGTAGGGATAGTGTGCATAGTGCCCGTTCGGGGAGAGGTAGCTCAATTATTCGAAACCTGCATAAGGGACAGAATAGTTGTATATTGTGTGAAGTTAATTTACTTTATTCCATTAACAGATCGAATGTTAATGACTCAAGTCTTCGGTGTTTTCTTATTGATTATCAATATTAAAAGAGATAATTCTGTGCGAGATATTAAGTTTAAATATTCAATGCTAATGTTTCGAATACAGTTGTTATTATATATTTGATTGAAAATTGTTCTGCTACACAATAGGTTCTTTTGATTTTACATTTTGAATAATTATTACTTGAATGTGAAATCTGTAGGAGCTATTGCATGTAATGAAAGAGAGAAAAAGAGTGAACTTCTTTCATCTTTCATAAATAGATTTCCATCAAGTAAAGAAAAAGTCAATCAGTTATTAAGTAAAATGTTCATGTAAATGAAGATTCATTTTTGTTTCGTATTCGAAAAAACGAATAATTTTTCAGAAAAAATGTGAGCACTCTATATAACTTCTGATATACAGTAATAAGTTGTTCAGCCAAATTTCTTCATAATAGTCATCATAAAAATCTTCATTAATGATATACAGGGTGAGCCTTTGACTTGTACATTTATTTTAACCCAAGATTCCTGAGGTCAAAAGAAACACTTTCTTCCTTTACCATTTCTTCCGATTCGGCCCGGTTAAAGAAATACAGGCTGTTGAAAATCGTTAAAAAAATGTGATTTTCGGCTATATCTCGTGAATGGTTCTATCGAAGGAAATGATTTTTGAAATAAAGCTTTTTTTTATGTGATACATCTTCTCCGAACACAAGATTCTATACACATTCTTCTGTTTCTTCATTATGAACATTACATCCCATAAAAATACCAGAAATTCGAAGGAACCAACTCTTGAGAGTAATTTGAACGTTCATTGAAGAATATTTGGCTAATTTGAAAAATAAAAGTATTCTTCATATTTTCTCGTACAAAGCGCCGTTTTCGAATAACTTGATCTTAAAAAAATATTATCTGTGAAATTCAAAGAATTGGGTACTTTGGCTGAATGCAACTCTGTTCTGTTGTGGAAAAAAAAACCACAGAAATGAATATTTACTCAGATTTTAGAATTGAAGTACTAGCCAACTTAGTTTGAAAATGAAGTTATTTGAATAAGCTCACCTCAACTCCTCGATTTGATTACAAATTACTGAGCTTTGGCACAGCTCTGATAATGAGAAGATACTTCATTAAAATCAACATTCTTCTTGAAAAGTCCAGATTATTCATAAAACCCATGTTTAAAAAATTTTTCACAAAGAAGTCCCATTATAATGACAACAATCAATATCCCACTGAAGATTGCTGCTATCGAACAATACTGTATTCATCTTCGGGTCATTCAAACTCACATCCAAACATACCAATAGGTACATACTAGACAAATTTTCATGTGATTGAGATTGAATAATTTTATTCTTTTGCTATTCCATAAATTCAACCTAAGAGCATATGATTGACATACTTCCAAGAGGGCCATAATCGTTTTAATGTAAAAACAAATTAGGTGAGTTAAAAGAAACGGGATATTCTATTGAATAGTTCTCATTTATTTTCAATGCCAAAATCAAGATGAATTAAGTAGTAAAGTTGTCTATAATGTAGGTACACATTGAGAACAAATTTGATTACAAATGGAGTCTGACATTTTCCATTGATTACAGAGCCAGAACATTTTACATATTTCCATATTTTCAAAATATGGATGCATTTCAATATTTTTATGAGATACTTGGAACAAATCGAATGCTTCATTTCATAAAGGAATTGCTTTCTATCAGAATGCACAGTGATTCATTCTGTATTCAAACATTTATTTTGGAAGTTGTTTTCAAATTTCTTGAAAATATGTACGGAACTTCAATATTCTGTTAGGTTTCTTCAAATCTTCGATGATTTTCATTTCATGCTAACATAATAACAAATATCATATACACAGATAACAGAGTAGAAGTCATATAAAAATAACAGTGTAAACTGTAAATGAAAATTTTAGGTTAGAACATAGATTATTCGAACCGAACTGCTGTGTTTATATTTGGTAACACTCGAAATTTGAAATTCGAACTTAAAACCACAGATTACTATAGTCTGTGTTAGAACTTTCACAGATGAATATTATTTATTTGAGATTTTAAGGAATGGCAATTCTTGTACGAAATGAAATAAACAACCATATAACATAAATGAAATATAATTATTGAATGGATATGAAAATCAGAGCTAATATGGGTGATAGCGAGCTCAATTTTTTATAATTATCGAAAATGGAAAAGAAAATCAATCTTTAGCGTCAACGAAATTGGAATAACTCATTTATTTTATTATAAACACTACTTTGTTCAACAAATGGAATGTTAAACGTGAGTTTATGATGGTTTTTCTAATTTAATAACTTATTTCCAAGGTTCAAAAGGTATATCTTATGCTTGAGAAAACTTCAGTGTTCCGGTTTTCAGGGGTGAATTAGCTCATTTTGAAAATTTAAAATGGCTATATCTTTTTAACAGGGCCGAATCGGAAAAAATGGTAAATGAAAAAAGTGTTTCTTTTGACCTCAAGAATCTTCGGTTGAAATATATGTACAAGTCAAAGACTCACCCTGTATATCATTAATGAAGATTTTTATGATGACTATTATGAAGAAATTTGGCTGAACAACTTATTACTGTATATCAGAAGTTATATAGAGTGCTCACATTTTTTCTGAAAAATTATTCGTTTTTTCGAATACGAAATTTAACCTTTTTTCAATATAAGTGAGCATTGTCCATGTACAGGATGGGCCAAATTGAACACGTTTGAATGAGAAGTAGCATTTCTATACAACATGGAGGAAAACTGATAGCGGTGTATGGGGGCCAATTTTCATGAGAAATTCAATGGCGAAAATCGCAACTCCACTTTTCTCTTTTGTTTTCAGATTTAATAACAATATATGCGTTGTCAACTTCTGGTGAAGAGGAAGGATGAAAGGATTTTTTTTTAATGAAGAAGAAGCCCTTCAAAATGAATGTGTCAGCTTATTTTGTAAACCAACACATAAACCAATCACCACACCTATACGGGGAGACAGAGTTTTTGCTGGGGTTTTTATCTGTTCTCTTGTATCATACGTTGATATGTATGATCCCCGTTACATTTTCCTCTGCTAATACTGAGATTCATACACACATATGCTTCATTGTTTGAAATTAATAGTTTGTATTGCCCTTTCTCAGAGGAATATATATCTATATATATATATATATATATATATATATATATATATATATATATATATATATATATATATATATATATTCCTCTATATATATATATATATATATTTTTTTTTTTCAATCACCTTTCCGGGAATTACGAGATACCACCGAACTCTCAGAGCCAAAGTGGAATATATATATATATATATATATATATATATATATATATATATATATATACAGCAAACCTCTTCATGGTAGATATCCGGAAGCTCTGAAAGAAAAAAGAGTAAATAAAGATCTGTCACTCACTTACCTCAAATCTGGATATTTGTTCCCGGAAACGGAGGGACGTCTCATTGCTATCCAGGATCAAGTCATACCAACGAGGGCATATATGAAGCACATAGCAAAGAAAAACATTCCAACCGATAGATGCAGGAAGTGTTCTCAGGCCACGGAAACCATATAGCATATAACATCTTCTTGCTCGATCTTGGCACCTCGTGAGTATACACAACGGCATAATGCTATGGCAAAGGTGTTCCATTAGGCAATTGCTATCAGAACGGGACTTTTACTTACCACTCGGAGGGTGCACGAATATATACTCCACTGATATTAGCGTTATATAGTTACAGGGTGTTTTTCGAAAATGTTCATTTTCGATATGTTGCAGTAACTTTTCTTCTGTTTGAAATTTTTCAGTGGAATCTTTTTACGTAGAATTTAATGACGTTAATCGAATTTTCCGCAAACTCATAATAAGTGAGACACGCGTATATTTCTACATATTTCGATAGAGATGAAAATTCCCATCTTAACAAGTAGTCACATTAGGTCGCCTGACCTAACGTCTATTGACTTTCACCTTTGGGGAAGACAAAAATTTACATATTTTTGCATATATTTCAGGTCAGACGAGCTAGCCGGCCACCTGTTGGGACTTGGAACATGAAAAATATCAAATATGGTATATTTTAGGAATGGTAAGTTTCCTCTCTAAAATAAAAACAATAAACATGATTGAAATTCACATAAGAAGTGGCCACGATAATGTTTTCACAGAAATTTAAAATTTTCAACGAAAGTAAAGTTAGAGGTTACAGCAATATTTCGAAAATGAATATTCTGGAAAAACACCCTGTACTATTTAACGGTAATAGCTATGCGGTTTTTGCCAATGAGTTCCTTATGAAATTTGGCCCTCATCATCAGTTTTTCTTTATCTAGTATACTATTTCTCATTCAAAACTGCCCAATTTGGCCTTTCTCGAACAAACTTCTCATTTCTCGCAGACTCATACCTAGGTTTCAACCGTTTTCTTTTGCTCTCAGAGTTAAAGAGTTATGAACGTGAATCCTAATAAAATAATGAAAAAAAAATTATAGACCTATCGTTTCGGTGAAGCAGAACTGAAAAATTTGGAAAAACTTCTTATGGCCGCCCCTCATTGAAACTTAAATTCAATCACGTTTCTGATTTTACATTCTTCGAATTTCATACCAAAATATATAATATACCATAGCCTACTAAAGTTTAGAAGTCGGCTGTTGACAAAAATTATTTTCAAAATGAACTTTACGACCTATAGTAAAAACAAGAAGAGGAAGGACTTCCGTTTCAATGGAATTCATGGTTTGAAATCATTTACAGAATGAAGTCCCAAATCGAGGTATTTTAATGTGTTTGCTGCATAACTCGAACGTGCAGTATAACGAAAATTGAATTTGGTTAGTTTTCATCAAAATCACTGACCACTGAATAAAGGTTGAATAAACACTGAAAATAGTTTTAGTATATTTAAGTTATAGATCTAAATATATTGAATTGTGTAATCAGAACTTTGTGAAACATTTGGTGATATTGTCAATTATTTCAATTTATTTTGGTATAACAAGACGTAGGAAATGCTAATGCAGTCCAAAAGTCTAGCAGCTCACCTTTTAATGTCAGAGATTCCTTCAGATGCCTATTCATTCAGTCAACAATAGGTTCACACAATACTGTCTGACCCTACCTCACCCATTCTGTCTTCCCTAAACCAACGTCAACAATGATCGAACAGGTAGTTTCAGGTAAAAAAATCATTTTTACCCAAAACCCCAACGATTTCACGAGTTTGCTTCAGCTAGTCACCTAAGGGGTTAAAGAAGTAACCCTACACCGTATTTGTGTAGTTAATGATCATTTTTGATTGATTATCGGGAATGATCCATGGAGTTTCGAATTCGTATTGGATACGGCATAATTCCCTGTTTTTTGTCAAGTGGAAACTGTTGGATTCAGCAATAACTTGGGGAGTATATGGGAAACGCTTTGATTGGATTTGCGAAACCGTTGAAACGGTGATGTGAAAAAGTTAAGTTTCAGCGTTAAATCATACGACGAGAAATTAGATAGCGATGAAAATTTTCATTGAATAGATTTTATTCGATTCAAATATAAGATAAAAATGTTGAATGAAATGAAGAAAACAACTAGGTAACTCGATATCAAAATATTTTGAATAACTACAGTTCATTATGTCCAACCTTTTCTTAAGCGCTCGTGCGTTGAACGAATTTTGAGCCGAAAATGATCTGAAATGACTAGCTAATGACTAATCCGTCCTATAATATGAATATATCCGTTCGGCAGTATATATATATATATATATATATATATATATTATATATATATATATATATATATATATATATAATATATATATATATATATATATATATATATATATATATATATATATTATATATATATATATATATAATATATATATATATATATATATATATATATATATATATATATATATATATATATATATATATATATATATATATATATATATATATATATATATGCTATTGAATCAATCCAGCATGTCACGTCATCCTGTACTGTACTGGCGCCAACGGAGTACACACAGCGGCACAACGCAATGGCAAAGGTGTATCATCAGGCAATCGCCATTAAGTGTGACCTTATTAAAAAAATGTCGAAGCCATTTGAGTACCACCCGAGTAACATATTTGAAAACGAGACCCACAAACTCTATTGGGATACGTTCATCACGACGGACAGACCGGTCAAACATAACCGACAGGATATTTTGCTTTTAAATAAAAAAGAAAAATCGTTGAGTATACTGGACGTCACTATCCCGGCCGATGACAATATGACTAAAGCGTTCGTCGAAAAACTGACGAAATATCACGATCTGGCATTTGAGATGAAGACGATATATGGCCTGAAATCGACTGCTATACTCCCGCTGGTCATGTCAACAAATGGGTTGGTGGAAAAACATCTGCTTGAGAACACGCTGAGACTGGGCTTAGATAGAGAGCTTGTAAGCACAGCGCAGAAAGAAGTAATCCTCGCAAACACGAGGCTTGTGAGGAAGTTCTTAACGTCCCTCTGAAGCGCTTTGGCAAAAAAAACTGCCCGGCACTAGGAGTTACCCGCCCTATATGGTGATTGAAAAAAAAAAAAAAAAAAAAAAAAAAATATATATATATATATATATATATATATATATATATATATATATATATATTCTGTATATATATGTATATATATATATATATATATATATATATATATCTATATATATATATATATATATATATATATATATACAGCAGCCTAGGAAGTCCTTGGTTTATTTGGACCCGGTCTTTCTAGCGAAAACTCCCCTAATGGTGAAGAAAAGAAAAATATATATATATATATTTATATTATAAGTGAAGTTAAGAGTCTCAGGTATTTAAGATCAATGAGATAAGGGTTTATCGACTCAATGTTTGGAGGAATAAATAAAAAGATGATCTCTTTATTCTGTGCCAAGCTTTCGCATTTTTTTAATGCTTCTTCAGGGCTTCTAAAAGAAAGTACAATAATTTTCAATGAACAATTTAAAATATTTTTTCACACATTATTGTACTTTCTTTCAGAAGCCCTGAAGAAGCATTAAAAAAATGCGAAAGCTTGGCACAGAATAAAGAGTTCATCTTTTTATTTATTCCTCCAAACATTGAGTCGATAAACCCTTATCTCATTGATCTTAATAACCTCTTTATTTCAACTGATCGGCCATCGGTGGATGCATCAATCTTACATCTTGAAAAATCCAAAAAATGAAAATTTTCCATCCAAAAACCTCGAAGTTATTCTTGTTTCAGCGGAGCTCTATTTTCGAAAAAACTGAAACTGAAAAATGGTACATCAAAATAACTTGAAATTTTCTAAGGAATCTATTTCTGCAATAAAAAAATGGTGTTCTAATTTGAAAAACGGAAGTTGACATCATTTCCGGAAAAACCGGAGGTGCTCATGCCTTGAAAATATTTTAGATTTCATCAGCATCGTGAAATACTTATAAGTGCTGAATTTCATGAAAATACGTTCAGTACTTTCCCGTATAAATATGGGTGAGGTTCCTCGTGAAAGACCCTGTAAATATATATATATATATATATATATATAATAGATAACAATGTTAGGATGTTTCGATCTAGGAAATTCAGTGAATTTCCTAGATCGAAACATCCTAACATTGTTATCTATTAGATATATTGCGATCAATAATTTTCTTACGAATTATATATATATATATATATATATATATATATATATATATATATATATATATATATATATATATATATATATATATATATATATATATATATATATATATATATATATATATATATATATATATATATATATATATATATATATGACAACAACCTAGGAGAGCCTTGGTCGTGGGTCGACCCGGCTCTTTTCTACGGAGCTAACCCATTATGGTGATTGACAAAAAAAAAAAAAAATATATATATATATATATATATATGTGTGTAAAGGATAACGAGGGTTTTTGTTATTAAACAAAGCACAAAAGGATAAGGACAGTCTCTCACAGAGAATTGCTAACCGTAGACACGTGTTTCGGGCTTTCGGCCCTCATCAGTACGGTGAAAAAGTGTTAGGATGAGCAACACTTGAAACAAACAACAAACAAACAGAGTCAAAAACAGAAGCCAGCCGTCCATTTGTGGTTTCAGCAGGAAGACCCAATGGGTTTTCGGGAAACAACCAACATCACCACGTAGGAAGCTATAGCTACCTGCGTGACATCCGAGTCCAGGGATAATCACATGTGTAAAGGATAACGAGGGTTTTTGTTCATAAAACAAAGCACAAAAGGATAAGGACAGTCCTTCTCAGAGAAATACTAACCGTAGACACGTGTTTCGGGCTTTCGGCCCTCATCAGTACGGTGAACAAGTGTTAGGATGTGCAACACTTGAAAGAAACAACAAACAAACAGAGTCAACAACAGAAGCCAGCAGTCCATTTGTGGTTTAGCAGGAAGACCCAAAGTTTTTTGGGCAACAACCGACATCACCACGCGGAAAGCTATAGCTAACTGCGTGACATCCGAGTCCAGGAATAATACATGTGGGAAGGATAACCAGGGTAATTAAAACAAAGTATAAGGATAAGGACAGTCCCTCTCAGAGAAATACTAACCGTAGACACGTGTTTCGGGCTTTCGGCCCTCATCAGTACGGTGAACAAGTGTTAGGATGTGCAACACTTGAACAAAATAAACAATGAGTGTTGCATTAACATAACCGCCCACCTAAAATATACATATTTTAAAGAAAGAAAAAAAAATTGAAACTGAAATTTAGCAATGACTATTGCTGTGGCAATGGACACAACTTTACAATAGGTCGTTGCATCACACTTTGGCTTGTGCGAATGGTAGCTACACGAGCTATTCCATCTGAACCCAGATGTAATTTCTCGATTCTTGCCAATCGCCAGCGCAAAGGAGAAATAGGTCCATCATTGATGAGGACAAGCATTCCTGGTTTTAGGGTGGAATCTGAATGTTTATCCCACTTTTGACGTTGTTGTAACGTATGTAGATATTCGGTGTGCCAACGTTTCCAAAAATCAGCATGAAGCCGCGAGAGCAATTGCCATCGAGACAACCTATTGATTTGTAAATGGGACAAATCATCATCTGGTAGCGCAGTCAAGGGTGCAAAAGTCAAAAAATGACCCGGTGTCAAGGCGGATAGGTCATTTGGATCACTGCTCAATGGGCAGAGGGGTCGTGAATTTAGAACCGCTTCAATTTGTGTCAGAACCGTATACAGTTCTTCATAAGTCAATTTCTGCTCACCTATCACTCTCATTAAATGTGTTTTCACTGATTTTATACCAGCTTCCCAGAGACCGCCGAAGTGAGGTGCAGATGGAGGATTGAAACTGCAATCAATATTTTCAGCCTCGGTAGCATTGCGGAACAAAGTACGTAAAAGAGTGTAGGCACCACGGAAATTGGTACCACCGTCACTAAATATTCGATTACACCGACCTCTACGTGCTATAAAGCGTCGTAATGCTGCTAAGAACGCTTCTAAAGAAAGGTCAGAAACCAACTCTAAGTGTATTGCCTTAACCGCGAAACAAATGAAAAGGCAAACGTATGCTTTTGTGTATTTAGTACCTCTTGACCTTGTCATAGTGATGAGGAAAGGACCACCGAAATCAACACCAACACATTGAAATGGCTTTACCTGGTGTAAACGGCTAGAAGGCAAGTTTCCCATAAACGGCTGAACTGGCTTAGGATTCGAACGGAAACAAGTGTTACATTTGGAGAGCACGCGATGTATAGCTCGCCTAGATGAAAGTATCCAAAATTGCTGACAAATAAGATATTGCAATGCTTGGTGACCTGGATGTAGGTGTTTAAGGTGGAAATGACGAATTATGAGGTCCGTCAGAGGATGTTGGCAAGGAAGTAAGGCAGGGTGTTTGCTCTCAAAAGAGAGCCCTGAAAGAGAAATTCTACCGCCCAACCTGAGAACATCATCTGAGTCCAGAAAAGGATTCAGTTTTCTGAGGGGCTTAGATAAAAGTTTACCTTTTCGAAGCTGATCGATTTCCACGGCAAATATATCTGCTTGAACTTGTTTCACCAGAAAAAGTAAGGCCTGTGTTAGCTCCGGAAAAGTCAACTTGCCTTGGCAAGGCGATGAAGAATTTCGAGTATTGAAGCAGAACCTTAAGACATATGCTAAAATCCGTTGAATTTTCGGGAGAGATGAGAATTTTGTTATTAGGTCATCAGTCAAGGATGCCTGAACTAATGTTATCAGGACAATTTTCCGTTCTTCTTCCGAACAGAGAGGAGAATCTTCCGAATCAACAAATGAAGTGCTCAGAATTTGGTTCGATCTCAACCAAGCTGGTCCCGACCACCACTTACTGCAATTTATCAATTTTAGCGGAGTTAAACCGCGAGAGCCAAAGTCAGCAGGGTTATCCTCTGATTTAACATGAAACCAGTTTTCAGGGGGAACAAGATTTTGAATTTTTGTGGTTCGATTGCTCACAAAAGATTTCCACTTATGAGGGGACGATTTTATCCAAGATAGAGCAACGGTTGAATCTGACCAGGCGAATAGGTCAGAAAATATACCTGATGGATAGGTTGAGACTACGAAAGAAATAAGTTTCGCTAATAATAGAGCAGCACATAACTCCAGACGAGGAAGAGATATGCGCTTAATGGGAGCAACTTTGGATTTTGCACAAATAAGAAAAGTTTCAATTTGTCCTGATGAATAAAAGAAACGAAAGTAGACGACTGCTGCATAACCTTTTTCACTACTATCACCGAATCCATGTAATTCACATCTGGTATATGATTCTGGAAAAATGCAACGAGGAATACGTAGATTTTGTAGATGAGAAAGTTCAAACTTACATTGATTCCAACAGTTTACGACGTCAGAAGTAGGGGTCTGGTCCCACTGTAAACCTTGAGTCCAAAGAACTTGTATGAGATGCTTCATGAAAAAAGTAAAAGGAGTTAAGAAACCCAAGGGGTCGTAAATTCGAGCAAGTTGTGATAATATGCTACGTTTCGTGCAAATGGAATCTATTTTAGATGTAACAAATGAAAAAGTATCGATATTCGGATTCCAGCAAAGTCCAAGAATCTTCATGAATTCCTCATCAGTGAATGAAAATGACTGCATCAGCTGATGTTCTATTGGAATTCCTTCGAGGATTTCTGGCTCATTACTGGCCCATTTTCGCAATTCGAAGCCCCCCTTGTTCAAAAGAGAAATGAGCTCATTTCTGAGATCAATGGCATTCTGAACATTATCGGAACCTGACACGACATCATCAATGTATATATCCTCATCAAGGATCCTAGAAGCTAAAGGACAACTATCTTTTTCATCTATAGCCAACTGACGCAAGGTTCGAAGCGCTAGAAAAGGAGCCGAAGACAGCCCATGCGTGACAGTGTTTAACTCATAACACTTTATGGATTCTGAGGGTGAAAATCTCCAGAGAATGCGCTGATATTTACGATGATTCGTATGAATCAGAATTTGCCGATACATTTGTCGTATATCGGCCGTGAAGACAAACTTATGTGTACGAAATCGGAGAAGGATGGTGGCAATATCCTTTTGCAACTTTTGGCCTGTAAGAAGGCAATCGTTCAAAGATGAATGACCAGCCACCTTTGCTGAGGCATCAAAAACAACCCTTAGTTTGGTGGAAGTGCTATCGGGTTTGAGAACGCAATGATGTGGGATAAAATAGGAGAATTCATCAGAAGGCATTGAATCTACTAATGTCATATGGTCAGATTCCAAATAATCTTTCATGAAATCATTATATTGTTTCCGCAGAGAGGAATCTTTATTGAGTCGTTTCTCCAGCAACAAGAAACGACGCAATGCCAATGAATAGGTGTCACCGAATGAAACGGGAATTGATTGTTTGAAGGGTAATGATACACTAAAACGACCTGTTTTACAATCTCGAGAGATATCTTTCTTGAAAATCTCTTCACAGAGAATTTCATCGGTAGAATGTGATTCTGATGCCAAAATTGGAAGTTCTTCGAGTTCCCAGAATGCCTTCAAAGTTGCGTTCAGAGATGAATCTAGAGTCACATGCAATGAATTTACTACCTTAAAAGAAGAATGAGTTCTACCCATCAAGACCCAACCGAAAACAGTTTCGAGTGCTGAAGGTTCTCCTACTCCACCTTCTTGACGACCATCAAGAAGTAAAGAGGGAAATATTTCAGCTCCCAGAAGCATGTCGACACTACCAGGTTTATTGAAATTTGGATCCGCCAAATTCAGTGAATCGTGGAATGAAAATTTTGTTGTGAAGTTTGGCAAGTCTGAACATATTTTTGGGATGACAACAGCATCGAAGGTAAAGATTGGGTGAATCCCTTCTCGGGGGCGGATTGTGCAAGTGGCAGTGGAAGTTGATGGTGATGTTCTTTCTCCTATGCCTTTTATGCATAGAAATGATTCAGATAATGTTAATCCTAGTGAAGCAACACACTTTTTAGTAATTATATTAGTTTGGGAACCACTATCTAAAAGAACTCTGACAGTTTTATAATTCCCCCAGGCATCGAGAATTTCTACCTGAGCTGTAGCGAGAAGAACGTTGGAAGACGCAGTGGTAGTGGAACTCTGAGCTGAGTTACATGAATTGATATCAGAAGAAGAGGGAGAGGTTTGTTTTTCATTTTCATCGGAATCGATATGGAGCAGAGAATGGTGTTTCCTAGAACAAGTGCGACAACTTGATTTAGAAGCACATTTCGAAATGTCATGCGCTGAATGCAAACAATTAATACACCAATTGTTACTTTGGGCAATTTTCAATCTTTCAGTTGGAGTTTTGGACAGAAATGAATAGCATTTGTAAATAGTATCGGTGAATTGCAAAAATTACATTTTATTTTTGAAGAAATATTATTAGTTTGAGCCAGAAAAGTGGAGGTTGATTTACTCGAGGAAGGTTTTTGCTGTTTGGTTTGAGTTTGAGCAAGTGGACTGTATTTGGGTTTAATGGAGGTAGAGAGAGCTGCAGATTCCAAAGAGGTGCACTGATTCAGAAGGATAATGTGTAAATTTCGGAACGATGGAATATCTGACGAGCATTCTTGTAATTCAAAACGTTTAATTGTAGCGTTATCTAGTTTCTGAATAATCATATGAAAAAGTACAAAATCCCATTGATCAACTGGCAAACCTAAGTTTTTCAAAGATGACAAATTCTCAGAAAATGTATCGAGTAGGTTCCTCAAACCTTCAACCGACTCATTTGTCAACTTTGATATGTTCGTGATATCTTGCCAATATGAATTCGCCAAAAGACGTTTATTTTGATAACGTTTAGTCAAGGTGTCGAATGCAATATGGTAATTTTGTGCTGTTAATGGAAAACCTTTCAACAATGACAAAGCTTGAGATTTTAAGGAACTTAGAAGATATTGGAATTTTTCAATATCAGACAAATTAGCATTATTGTGAATCAGACTAGTGAATATGTCATGAAAGGTTGTCCAATCTTTATAATTTCCGCTGAATGATGGCAAAGAAATCTTCGGAAGTTTGACATTAGGTGTAACTTTCAAGGATTTGACCGAAACATCACCACTGATTGTGGGGAATAAATTATTATAAATGGTTTTTATGGTGAAATATGTATCATTGAATGCTGACTTTATCTGTTTTTCTGACACTAAATCAGGGTTTTCTAAAACTGAAATGGTTGAAATAATTGAATTGTGAGTGTTATGAAATTTCTCATGAATATCCTCCAACTCTTCATATCGAAGTCGGAATCTAACATGACGACTTGCATCATCGACCGCTGCTGTCGCTAAAGAAAGAATTTCCTCAACATCGTCAATTTGTAATTGTCGAATAGCATAATTTTGTTTCAATTTATTAGCACTCATAATGAACAAGCTGAATGTAAATAAATAACTAATAAGAAATCAAATTATACTGCAACACTCAATATGTGAATCGATTTATCGATAGTGAAAAAAATAAAGTGAAATATTGAACTGAAATAATTTCGAAACAATCGTCGAAGCAACGAAAATTAAAGAAAATTTGGCTCGAATAGGACCAATGTTACGAAAGCTCAGAAAATTTAGAAAAATAAGGAAAAAGAATTTGAGAAAAAGAATACACAAAAGATACGTTGGAAGCACTCGACCTACCTTTGTTGGAATGAACGCCAGAGTTGGAGATGGTACTTCCCAGTATCTATTGTCTTGAGAAAACTTGCAGAAAATAGCGAAAATGTCCAAAAATTTCGTGGTTCCGATTGAATCAATTCACGGTGTAGCGCACTTTTTGGAACGAGAATTCGAACTGATCTCTCGCCCATATGTCACCATATGCAGTCCGAGATTTCCCAACGTATTTTACCACAATTAAATGAAAATGAATAAATGAACGGAATAAATGTGAACATTAATTAAAGAAATCGACGCATTGATTCAACGATTGTTTCGAAACAAAATAAATAATTATATAACTGAATTTAGAATAAAATTAGAACAAAATAAACAATGAGTGTTGCATTAACATAACCGCCCACCTAAAATATACATATTTTAAAGAAAGAAAAAAAAATTGAAACTGAAATCAGGGGGTTTCCTAAACATGCGGCAAAAATTCAGGGGGTTGTTCCTTGGACTATTCTAAGAATATTTTGTCCTTTGATGATTTTTGAAAAACCTATTTGTTTCGAAGATATAGGGGAAACAAAATTTCAGATAATAACATTTTATTATGAAAAATTACATGAAAATTCAACTCAACCTACAAAAACTGTTGAAAATGACCACCTCTAGCCAGCATACAAGCATCCAATCTTCTCCTTATTGACTGCCGAACCCTTTCAAAAACACCAGGATCATTTCTCATTAAGTTACACCCAGCAAATGAAAACCGTGTTTAATCTGTATTCCTTTACCATCTGCACTTATCAATTTTTAGTCAAAAAACTGGCCGTTTTTAGTAATTGGAATGTTGTTAAACAAATTTAAAAATAAATTGTACCTACTTAGTAAACACAGTGCGGTACGCATTTTTATATAAACTATTATTAATTTTAAAAATATGAAAAATGTTGTTCGCCCTGTATCTTCGAAACAAAGAGGTTTTTCAAAAATCATCCAAGGACAAAACATGCTTAAAATAGTCCAAGGAACAACCCCCTGAATTTTTGCCGCATGTTTAGGAAACACCCTGTATATATATATATATATATATATATGTCTAGATGTCTAGAGGAGAGAACATAATCCTGTCTGATGGACGAGAGATGACTGGCCTGAGATATGAGGACCGATACAAATACCTGGGTGTCCAGCAGACCTTTGAGATTATGCATCGAGAAAATAAGGACAACGCTAAGAACGAACTGCTTAAAAGAGTAAAGAAAGTGCTGAGAACCCAACTATCGGCTAAAAATAAGATAATGGCAATTAACAGCTGGGCCATATCAACATTTACTTATACAGCAGGAATTCTCTTATGGTCAAAGTCGGAGCTAAAACAACTCGATAGAAGCATCCGGACTTCGTTGACACAGCATGGTGTACTGCATCCAAACTCGGCAGTGGAACGTTTATACTTACCCCGAAAAGAGGGTGGTCGAGGAATGACGAAGATAGGAAGAGCGGCCCTGAAAGAGACAGAGAAAATTAACGACTACTTCCGAAAAAGTAACTTACCTGTTCATCAGTGGGTAGCTTCATGTGGCCGCGCCTCTGTCTCCGAAACATCTAACGAGGAAGTACCTGAAAACGAAAACAACTTTGAAACACTCAGGCGAGCATGGGAAGCCAAATCTATACATGGAAGGTTTTATGCCAGTTTGCATCAATCGGAAGTAGATATGCATAGCACCAATACTCACCTGACCCAGGGCTACCTATTTCCTCAGACGGAGGGTACTTTATTCGCCATTCAGGACCAGATTGTTCCGACCAGGACATATGCCAAACACAGCTGTAGACAACACCAAATGTAGATTATGTAATGGCGCGGAGGAGACGGTGCAACATCTCTCGTCTGGATGTTCAGCGATTGTTGGCACCAAATATCTGGCAAGACATAATAACATGGGGAAAGTTGTACATCAGATGTTATGTCTCCAAAAGCAACTCTTACAGTGCTTCACGCCGCACCACGTATACAACCCGCAGACGCTTATGGTGAATGAAACAACAAAAATATATTGGGACCTGACCGTCATCACAGATAGAGGTGTCGAACATAACCGACCGGACGTGGTAGTGTGGGATAAGATAGCAAAAACCGCCCTCATAATAGACTTCGCTGTGCCTCAAGATTACAACCTCTCTAAAAGCTATACCGAAAAAATCTCGAATTATGAGGCACTAGCAAGAGAAATGAGGGATATGTGGCAGCTAAAGAAAGTGAATATAAAACCTATCATCATCAGCGCGAAGAGACTCGTCCATCGTCAAACAACCGAACATCTGAAGGAACTAAACTTACCACAAAATACTCTGATGTGGATGCAAAAGGCTGTGATATTGGGCACAGTCAAGATCGTGCGAAAGGTGCTTTATCCTCATTAACGGACTGAGTTGCTCTTGGCGTCCTCGCCCGGGTAGCTCTGGATTACTCCACAACTGTGTGAATTAAAAAAAAAAAAAAAAATATATATATATATATATATATATATATATATATATATATATATATATATATATATTTTTTTATTTCTGAGGGAATCAACCAAGGTTTACACCATAAAATTACCCTGATTTCTTTGCCGAGCTTTCGGATTTTATTCAATCCATCCTCAGGGCTTCTACAAAATATCAATAAAAATTATCAGTTACAATAAACAGAAAAAATAAACACAAAACTGTCACAATGGTACATACAGTCATCGATAAAACCTGATTAAAATGAAAAACAAAAACAATTGAAAACATACTCACTGAAATCGAGGTTAAGGTGTCATCAAATACAAACTAATCATTAAGTTATTTATAAATCAAATAAAAATATTTCAGGATTCTCAAAGTGACAACTGGGTATCTTATGTCGATTGAGGTCAATATTTCAATGCGGAATATAGAATAGAATAAGATGGTGGTATTTGCACATGCGTTTAAATCATTCAATTTAGACAGGAGATAAAATCAATGAGACAAGGTATCAAACAATGTGTACAGCAAAATTTTTTGGTGTAAACCTTGGTCGATTCCCTTAGAAATCATTCTCATCTTGTCTCATTGATTTTTATCTTCTGTCTAAATTGAATGATTTAAACGCATGTGCAAATTCCACCATCTTATTTCATTCTATATTTGGCATTAAAATATTGACCTTTATCGACCCAGTTGTCACTTTGAGAATCATGAAATATTTTTATTTGATTTATAAATAACTTAATGATTAGTTTATATTTGATGATTCCTTAACCTCGATTTCAGTGAGTATGTTGTATCTCGCATAATATTTGAAAAACCCTGTGATGATATTTTTCAAGTTCAAGATATTCACGATATTCCTTCATCATTCTAGTTCGAGAAAATGAATCGAGTATACGCATAGGATATTCAAATCAAATATAATTCACGTAATAGTGACTATGGAAATTCTCTCTGTTTTTCGGTTCTTCTTAATATTTTGAAAACTATAGAGACTAATTCAAATATTTCAACAAGGAGTGATTGAAATTGGAAATCTTGATAATATTTAAAACATAAAATGAAGAGAAAAGTTTTTTTTGAACAACATTTTTTTCATTTCTTGTATAACCGGAGGTGCCAGAGCTTCGAATATTTTGGCTGAATAGGGTATCATGAACAATGTCATATTCCGTATGTTCAGATTTCAAATAAGTCCTGTTATCTAGAAACGTCCAAATACACATACCAATTACCACAACTATTGACCTATACAGGGAGACAATGTTTTTGCTGAGATTTTTATCTGTAGGTACTCCTGTATCATAAGTACGTTGAAATGTATGATGGCTCGTTTATATTTCCTCTGCTTATACATAATGAGATTTTCTCAAGCCATGATTCATTGTTCGAAGTTAATATATTATTTTGTATTGCTCTTTATCAAAAGAGTATATATGTATATGTATACAGTGTGGAACAGCCAAATGGAATAAATTCGATAACGGATAAATAAGGGCGTGTTGGGAAAAACGCTTGGACACGTCGATTTGTATTTTTTACTGCGCATCTTTTTCAAAAAAAAAAAAAATTATATGGGGTGCGTCATGTGACAGTGGCCAATACCAACTTTCTTATTTTAAACGCAAGCCCCTGTATATTGTTAATGTTTTGGATTCTTCAGAAAATTCTAGACATAATTTATGTACAATGTCCTATACCTATCTTCAACTGTTTCGGAAATATTAAGCGTTTTCAGATTTATTACAAAAATTAACATTAACAATAGAAAATTATTTTATTTCACAAATTCGCTACATTACATTCAATACTTATTTCCCATTTAGCTCTTGATAATGAGAAAGTAAACAAAAACCATTCCTGCGTTTCTTTTTACTGATATGAAATGAAAAAAATACAAAAACAGTTTTCTTTATGTTCGTATAAAACTTGTAGCCTTAGCAACTTGTTGTATACCTGCATGACAGTAATGATTAGTGTCGTTTGAATTTCGTTAACTGTACGTAATAATATCAGAAAAATGGTTCATTTAACAGAAATGCACAAAATAACCATTCTACAAATGATTGCTTATGGAGATAAGACACGGGCACAGATGGAAGTGTCTCGCTTATTTCACGAAAAATTTCCAAATTTGCCGCCTGTATCCCCAGGAACAATTAGCAAAATAGAAAAGCAGTTTCGCGAGCTTGGTCATGTGAGACAGATAAAAAAAAGTAGCTGCCAATGCAGTAAGTGATGATACGAAATTGGATATTACGCTTGAGTTTCAAGAAAACCCACATACTTCTGGTCGAAAAGCAGCCCCACTATTCAACGTTAGCCACACAGCAATTTTTCGAACATTAAAGGAAAGTAAAATGCATCCTTATAAAATGAAACCAGATTAGCATGTTGCCAAGATGTTCGTGGCGAGCATTTTGAACATTCACTATATTGACATTAATGTTTTTTGTTTTTTTAAATTATTAAGAAATAATCAGTATTTCTCATTAGAATTTGTGAAATAAAATAATTTTCTATTTTTAATGTTAATTTTTGTAATAAATCTGAAAATACTTAATATTTCCGAAACAGTTGAAGATAGGTATAGGACATTGTACATGAATTATGTCTAGAATTTTCTGAAGAATCCAAAAAATTAATAATATACAGGGGCTTGCGTTTAAAATAAGAAAGTTGGTATTGGCCACTGTCAGATGACGCACCCTATATAATTTTTTTTTTGAAAAAGATGCGCAGTTAAAAATACAAATCGACGTGTCCAAGCGTTTTTCCCAATACGCCCTCATTTATCCGTTATCGAATTTATTCCATTTGGCTGTTCCACACTGTATATCTGGCGCGGATCCACGGGGGGGGGGAACTGGGGGAACGTGCTCCCCCCAAATGACCCAGGCACCTCTTAAATTTTGCCGTCCCTCCTAGAATTTGACATACTTAGGCTCAAATAATTACAATATCAGCAAAAATTTCACCTTCAATACATTTTGGGGAGATCCATATCTATGAACGGCATAAAAAATGACGTCCCAAAATGGCGAAAGTGTCTGGGGTCCACATTTTCAGTATTTTGAGTATCTAAAAGTTCCCCCCCCCCCAAAAGTGGGGACTGGATCCGCGCCTGCTGTATATGATACCGCTGTTAAACGACACATTAATGTTTTGGATCGGATAACTGTTAAAATTAATTTCAGGGTATATACTGAATAAGGAAATGGAGTTTATGGCTGATAACAAGTCGAAATTATTTTGAAATGATTAATAATCATTCTAATAGGCCATGGTGTTTGGAATTCGTGTAATAAGAATACGTCGAAAATAAGGTAAGTATTCTATCACAATGTTAATGCAGCTCCGAGAAAATTCTACGGTTTTGAAACGCCACAGACAAAAATTATGACATGTTTTTGGTCCATGGAATATACCTGTGGAAATTGAGTCATTGAAAATCGAATATGGTGAGCGATATTTGTCAGAATATTAATAAAATGGACAACTCGACCACGGTAACGTTTCATTGCAATCATTCATTACGAGTACCAAATTATAGATAGAACATTTCATGTTTTTATTATTCTTTAATTGACTCGGTCTTATCGAAATATGATATAATTGTTTATAAGAGTACCAGGTGCCCCCTATATCAATTTCACAGTCGACGTCATCTTCACGAGGCAACGTTCATTTAAAAATAATATATTCCTTCATTTAGTTACTATCTCAAATATGCGCTTTACTGGAAATATCACTCACAAAAATATTAAGTTTCAGTAGATAATAAACGATAACTCACTCGCCTGCGGTGGCGCATACAATAAAAGAGCGACGGTTTGGTAGAAGGTATAAGGATGCACTGAATTCTTGTTGTTCAGAGATTTTTACGATGACGGTCATAAATTTAATGCCTAGATATTTTGGTCTAATCGTGTGAATCTTGGATTTCATCTAGTCAATTAGAGTCTTTCATCTAGGTTTTATTATTTTTTCAATGACGCTTGAAAATTACCAAATACCAGGGGTTTTTAGTACTGGTTAAGGCAACAGTACCTACGTATACCACGAATATCAGTATATCTGTCATTTGTTCTTTTTTTTTGCGAGATGATAGAGAGAATTGATGAGTATCTAAATATCAGATGTTGACACATTAGGGCTATAGACAAATATCTTGCATTTATGCGAAAAGTTTTAAAAATCGAAAGTTCCAAAATGAAATTTGAAGTATTAGTAGTGACCTGTTCATTAATTAATTATGAAGTACCGCCTAACTGTAAGGTTCAAGCACTTTTAGGCAATATTGTTAACGTATAGCACAAAGATAAGTGTGAGACCAAGATACATCGAACAATTAACGTATAGCACAAAGATAAGTGTGAGACCAAGAAAAATAGAACAACTGAAAGATAATACGAGGCAATAAGAAGCCAGGCACAAATGGAGGAACAGAAGAAGAAGAAGAATACGAGGAAAACAAAACAAAAACAAGGTTGCCTAACAGATCATTGAAGAGCAAATTATTTTTGGAAAACAGTTAAAAGTCTAGTCGTAGATGTCAACAGTCACGGTTGCGTTCTGATAGTTGAAGACATTGAAAGTTCTATTTCATGATATACAATGATATTTCTTCACATTCGGAATTCACCTGAACCTGATCATTGTCTGTACAGGGTGGGCAAATTTCGATGTGTTAGTACTACAACTTAAACCAAAGGAGATAGACAAAATCTGATACCCCATTCTCGATCTCTTTTTCTGAGAAACTAACAAGGGTAGTATTCATTTTTGGCTACCTTCTTTTGTTTTCGAGTTATAAGCGAAAATTGGAAAAATGGCAATATCGAAAAACAATTATATCTCCGCTAATACTGATGATAGAGCTCTGAAATTAAAACATTATACAGGCATTTTTTTACGTTGAATCCAGTGACGTGCTTGTCTTTCCAAAAGGGTCTTCAATTACGAAGCTATGACCCAAAGTTATGTTGAGTTATTTTTTTTAATGGGAAAATTAGATTCCTGTGCCATTTTTTGAAAGCTTAATTCTTCCTGATTTCAAAAATATATAACATTGTATGGTTTGTATTAATACGAATAATAGAAAATGCTCAAAAACCTTTTTTTGTCCAAGAGTCCCAATATTTCTATGGTTTCAACTGTTGAGGAGCACAGAAAAAATTGAGCTTTCTATATCAAGAGCAGTGTCCTTCCGTCAATCTGATTATTTCTATGCTTTTCACTAATTTCTACAAAATTCTAATCTAGATATGTTTAATAAATTTTTATCTGAAAATTGAATTGGAAATAACGAAAAGATCCAAAAAATAGAATGTTTCAATCGAAAGAGTTGTAATGAGATGGATGTATCATAAGATTATTTTCATAGGTCTCCAGAATGAATACGCACAAGTACCAATCTATTTTGAATAGCATATAAAACAACGCATATATGATTGAACTCAACAATATAATTACGAAGGGAACAAACAAGAAAGAATATTTAACCTAATAATGACAAAAATTGCACAATGTACAGTCGACACATCTTCTTGATATTTAACACCGAATTCAATTGATAAATATTGGAAACTGGCAACCTGGGAAAATTTCTCCGAGTTCATTTATATTTTTCGTTGGAAAAATTTATTGAAGATGAGGACATCAGTGAACACTTGACAGAAATGAACCTGAAACACCGATTTTGCAAACGAATAATATCAAGAGAATTCAGTACACCTACAACACATATTAGGATAATTACAGGCGAAGCTTCAACTTCTGAAAAACTTCTGAATGATGGAATGTTTTTCAAAAATAGACACTACCTTGTATATGCAAGTCACCCACCTGATCCCACACCAAGTCCATGCAGCAAATGCCATCAATTCGACCATATCACCGAAAATTGTCAACAACAAATGAAGTGTAGCAAATGCCAAGGTACTCACAAGACTGCTAATTGCAGAACAAATCTTCCTCCAAAATGTAGTGCATGCGGAGCGGAAGATCACCTTCCATGGTCGGCCAAATGCCCAAAACACCCCAAGAAGCCCATTGAAGGTATACCGAATGTAACCATCAAACCGCTCAACCAGAAAACAAGAGAAATAGAAGATCTCCACAAAAAAAAACAGCAGAATACATGCTCCAATGAACGATATTATAAATACTTACATAAGAAAACTGAATAAACCCAAAAACATCAATAGGGAAGAACTTTTATACAAACTCAAGAAAAGATTAATCACAGAATATAAAATAGATACAACAGTTGTTTTTTCAGGCAATAGACTATATATTCTCATGTTCGATGTGGAAGATCCCAACGAACCGTCACCAACTGAACTTGTCGACAATAATGTTAATCGGCAAATTAAAATCTGAAATTAAAATTCTATACAATAACATCAATATATGCCCAAAAAGTACCTGGTCAATAATTTCATAGAAACGAATGATATAAAGTGTACGATGTTTGTGGAAGCAAAAATAAAAGAAGAACATAGCACAGGATACAGGGACTGGGATATCATTCATCGCATAGGCCACAAAATAAATAACACAAGAGGAGGTAGTCTAGTTCAGTGCCACCCCAGCTTGAAAATGGGTAAGAACAACTGTCCTGTTATAAACAACAACCTCAATGAAGCACTACACTTCACTATTCCTTTCAAAGAGGAAAATCTGCACATCTTCTTAGTTTATATACACCCAAGATCAAAAATTGAAGAGACCATTTTTACAAAAGCAGCACTGTATAAATACTCGATCATAGTGGGTGATTTCAATCCTAATGAAGCCAAAAATAAACAAATTAAAAAATTTCTACAAAACGATGCGTTCAAAAAATTCTCCACACCTCCCACATTCCTAATAGAAAATAATCCGGATAGCACACCAGACCTATTATTCTACTCAGCAAATCTGAGAAAAAGCATAAAAAATGTTGACCTTGTCGCAGACCTGTGGTCTGACCATCTATCGATGGTGATCACCTTAGATATGCAGTCTCAACCTGACAACATTAAGGGGAAGAAGAGTCTACAATTTGATAAATGTAAGATAGATAGGGTCAACCAAGATATGATACAGTTTATGGATTTACATAAAAACTCTAGAATAGATGAAAATTATATATCCTTATTCAACGAAGAACTGTCTGACTGCATCGTAAGGTACACACCTCTAAAAACACACCATCCTTTTCTGCACGAATTGCCTCCCTACATAATCAGAATGATAAAAAATAAGAGAAAAATGTACAGAGAATACCAACGACGTCGAGATCCAGCTCTCAAACCTCAAATTAATGAATACAATAAGTCAATACATCAAATGATACAACAGTATAAACAACACACCTGGACCAAAACATGTAATGAAATCTGCGAAACTGAAGGAAAGAAGTTTTACCAACAAATTAGGAAATTATCCAAATACAAAAAATTTCACAAAATTCCGACAATCGTAGACAATAACAAATTATGCAAGTCAGATACAGAAAAGACAGAAATATTTGCACATTATCTCAAGAAAACATATCAATACGATAAGGATCCTAAATTTGATAATAAAAGGGAAGAGGAAGTTGAGAGTTGGTACAGAGATTATTTCTCCGAAGAGGTGAATAAAACAACTTTTGAAATAGAAGAAAGTACATATTTTGAAATCCTGCACAAGTCTAAAAACAGCTCGCCAGGAGCAGATAACATTCCTTGGAAGATCCTGAAGAAATTAAATCAGCTCATTCATTCACACATCATCGAGATATACAAATGGTGCATACATAACAGTATATTCCCACAATTATGGAAGTCTGGAACTATCATTCTCATAGGAAAAACTAATCGAGATCATTCAAAAGTAGAAAACTATCGACCAAGAACCCTCTTACCAGTTCTAGGCAAATTACTTGAAAATATAGTAAAAACTAAATTAGAAGAACATACAAATCATTCAATACCTAAACATCAATTCGGCTTCCGTAAAAACAAATCTACTGTACACCCACTTATGATATTCTTCACTAATATACAAAACGCACAGCTGAATAACAAAAAAACAGCAGCAGTAAGCATCGACATAATAAAAGCATTTGATAGCGTCTGGATAAAAGGATTACTATACAAACTTTACAGATCGATAGTTCCTTCCCATCTTATCTATCTATTAAAGTCGTATCTAGAAAACAGAAAACTTAGGATTAAAATAAATGATGCACTGTCTGACTTCTTCATCCCCATGCAGGGTACACCACAGGGATCACCATTATCTCCACTCCTTTTCAATATTTACTGCAGCGATATTAACCCAACTCAGCAAGGCAACCAATACACTCTACAATACGCTGACGACACGATGGCTATTTCTCATGAGCGAACATTAAAATGTTGTATGGAAAAACTACAATCACATCTGGATGACATCATATCATGGCTATCCAAGTGGAGACTCAGAGTAAATCCGGAGAAATCCCAGTTGATTATATTCAACCACAACATCAATCAAGCATCCCCATCAATATCCATAAAAAAGTAAAACCTTCTCCATCAATACAATACTTGGGTATTCAAGTGGGCCATAGAGCTAATTTACGACTCCATGCCAACAATATGAAAAGGAAAGCTATCAGCAGAGCAAAACATTTTAGATGCTTAACTTACAAAGACCAGGGCATTGACATGAAAACTGCATCCACAATATATAAAACCATATGCCGGCCAATGATTGAATATGCACATCCCTTGTTTGCAAATTGTAAAGAATCAGTGTTGAAAATACTACAAGTAGCTGAAACATAATCTCTGAGAACAGTCACCAGGTTGAGACATCCCAGGAACCGACTACACAACCCTCCTAATGATCTCTTATATGAATTAACCAAAGTACAACCGATCAAACAACGTATGGAAAAACTAAATAAGAAATTCATGAAGAGACTACAAGACTTGAAAGATGTACTTGATATGGTGCAATGTGATCCACCCCCACATCCACAAAGAAAATTTCTCACATGCACACTATGGCAAGAACTGAACGCCTTGAATGTTACTTAAGTTTATATTATATAATCATTATATATTGTATATATTTTTTTTTTGTAATTTCATAATGTAATCAAACTTATTATTGGCTGAAGGACTCAGGTCGATGGCCACAAATACATTTATTATTTTATTATTATTATTTTCGAAACTATTTTTATGGAATATATCTAGATTCGAATTTTGTAGAAATGAGTGAAAAACATAGAAAAAATTTTATTGGCAGAAGAACACTGCTCTTGTTATAGAAAGCTCAATTTTTCTGTGCTCATTAACAGTTGAAACCATAGAAATATTGGGACCATAAAAAGGTTTTGACCATTTATGTTATTTATTTTAATACAAACCATACGATGTTATATAATAATATAGTTTATTTGGGATAATACATAATACATTAAGTTACAAATAATTTGACAGAAAATTATACAAATAAACTTAATAACCACAAAGTCCGTGTGGACTGTCTGTGGTGATCAGTGCCTCGCATCGCCAAATAAAACAAAGTACAAAAAAAAAAAACAATCTTCATACCAAAGCTCGTTTTGCTGTTCGAAAATTTTGCTGACTTCCCTACTCTTTCCACAATCTTTCCAATCTACTTTTAAGCTCTTGCAGTCATTTACCTTTTTTTTTTCCTGTTGGCCAATAACAGAACAGAAACGATGGCGTGTTGGTGTGTGTGAATTCAAGTATCTTATAATCTTTTATTTTTAACATCTATTATGTCAACAACAGTATTCCTATCAACAGAAAATACGAACTCTCTCAATTGTGGCTTGAACCTATTAATAGAGGATTCTTCCCTGATATTTGGTGGTAAAAAGTTATATACACGGGGTGCAAGAAAATAGTGGGATCTTTGACCTACAGTCCTCTGGGACGACGGAATTAAAAGGTTTTTTTTGACACGTCCACTTGTCTGGTAATCATGTGATATTTCCAATACATGTCGATTTTTGAACGAGTAAACTCCGAGCTTGAAAAAAAATATCTGTCGGATATCCATTACCTTCGATTCTCGATACACAAGATCGGAGGAGTACCGCCGGTCTCTACGAAGAATAATCTTCAAGATTAATTTCTGAACCACCTCCAACCTTCGCAAATAACTAACCGCCACGCCACCCCAACCCAGAATACCATACATAAGACGCGAATGAACAAGAGCTTGATATATCATTTTCATATGAGAGAAGTTCAAGAATCTGGCCAGGTGTTTGAATTCATAAATCATGGATCTTATGGTTTTTGTGATCCTGTTCACATGAAAATTCCAACGCAGGTGAGAGTCAATAGTAATTCCGAGGTATTCTACGCTGTTTGCCGGGCTGATAACCATTTTGTTATTTTGATTTCGGATTTCTATCGAAGCGAAGTCCGGAAGGAGATTTCTGTGATTTGTCAAAGGAAGGTATTTCGTTTTCTCTACATTAACTGTTAACAACCTATGACTGAACCAATCGACCACCATACCGAAGTCCGCTTCTACCATTTCTCTCAGACAAGACCATGTGTCCGAGGTGTAGAACACAGAAGTATCGTCCGCAAAGCTGATGACCTCACCACAAGTCTTCAATGAAAAGAGACTGTTCACATAATTAATAAAAAGAACAGGACCAAGAATGGTACCCTGAGGCACACCGCATTTAACGAACCTAGTTTCTCTTCTCTGGTCTCCGATCTGAACCAACTGCTGACGACTGCTAAGGTAACTCTCAAAGAGTCCAAGAACTTCGCCACGAAAGCCAAAATCCTCCAAGACCCCAACAGCTGCGAGTGATCTACAGTGTCGAAAGCCTTAGCAAGATCGACAAACATACACAGGGAAGGTTGTCCCTTATCTAAGGCATCATACATTTTCCGTGTTAGCGCAGAGATAGCGTCCTCCGAGGATAGTCCAGCTTGGAAACCGTATTGCCTCCCTGAGATAAGATTATATTTTCTGATGAATGACTCTATTCTCACTTTAATTATCTTCTCGAAAATTTCAGTAAAATTTGTTATGAGAGATATGGGTCGATAATTAGACACGATTTCCCTATCACCTCTTTTGAATACAGGCTTGATAATGGTGATCTTGAACTCCGGGGGGCATATACCTGTTTCCAGTATTTTGTTCATAAGAAATGAAAGAGGTGAAGCTATCTCAGTGGATATCTCCTTCAGTGTATCGGCGGTCATATTATCTACTCCAGGTGACTTATGGTTTTTTAAAGAACTAATTATATTTAATATTTCTTTCTCATTAGTGGGGCTGAGAAACAAGGAGTGTTCATTTATGACTCTCTTTGGAGGCGCAGATTCAGGTTTAACTATTTGAGCTCTGAGATTAGGACCTACATTCGTAAAAAATTCAACGAAAGTTTCAGCTATTTCAAAAGTACTTTCAGTTAGCCGACCTGTAGAGTTAAATACTTTTTTTATGGTAACCGCGTTTTTTTCCCTACTTACTGGACCAACTTCGTTTATGATTTCCCATAACTTTTCCGAATTACTTTTATTTTTTTCTATTTGTTCCCTATGGTAGGCATCTTTCGATTTCTTGATCAGACGGTTCAAAATATTTCTATATGATACGAAATTTTGCCTCAACATATTGTCGTTCGGTTGTTTTTTCAACAATTGATATAACCGGTCCCTGCGGGAAATCGAATTCATGATTCCAGGTGTAATCCATTTTTTTCTCTTAACGAGTTTTCTGTTCTGAACGATCTTGACCGTATTCGACGCAACTGCATCAGATATTGTTTTAATGAAATATTTGGTCATTTCAAGAACATCAGAATCCGTGTAAAAATTTGTCCAATCAAAGTTATTCAAAAAGTCTTTGAGTCCCGTCATGTTGATTCTATTAAATGCCCTTTTCTGTTTCAGATTATTTACTATCCTCTTATCAAAATTTAACGTTAGAACGATTGCACGATGGTCTGTGAGGTGTGTTTCCACAACATAGGTCTTGCAAATATCGCTTATGCTCATTTCAATAGTCTTTGAAAAAATGTGATCAATACAGGAGTTGCCCCTAGTACTTCTGTTTACGGTGGAAATAAAATTGAACTCCTAGAGAACGTCAAGATAATCATCCGTGATATTGTTGTCAGAAAATAAATTTATATTTATATCGCCGATAAACATGTGAGCGTCACATCTGTCCTCAAGTTGACTCAAATACGTATACAGTCCGGATATGAAATCAGACTCGCTGGTGGAAGGTGGTCGATATACGGCAGTTAACATTATAGTTTTACTATTTAAACTTATACGAATTTGGACTGCCCTGCATAAACCGATCATAACAACATCAGCTACAAAATCTAGTGAATCACTGAGATATACGACCACACCATCATTCTGATTGATATCTCCGTTGTTGTAAATAAGATTGAAATTGGGCATGTTGAAGAATTCAGTGTTGTGAATCCTCCATGTTTCAGTAAGCACAATACAGTCGAACTGATTCTGAAATTGGTTCAGTGCTACTTCCAACGTTTCAAAGTTCTTTGCTAGGCTACGTATATTCTGATGAAAAACCCCGAAACATATATCGGGATCTTCCAACCTACTTTCAGAAATATCATCATAAACGGTTGTAGGGAAATCAGCTACATTATAATCTCTAATTAACGGATCAATCTTAAAAACGAGATACAATTAGTTCAACTCACCAAACAAAGACAAATACAAACAAAAGTAAGGTCAAATCTATTTGAGTTTTTCAGTTTAGTGAGGTTCCGGGATCGGTACTATATGATGTCGAACGAGTTTTTATTCTCTCCTTCGCTACTGCAGGTTGAAATGATGGATTCTGTGGTCGAGCTGGTATCTGCCTCCTAGGTGTTACACCGTGATCGTTCTGTTTCCCACTTCTGCTAACCTTATTATTCTTTTCTTCGGTAGGTTGTCGTTGGATTTCATTCAATGATACTGCCTCATCTACCGTATTTTCACAGTCGGGTGCGGGTGTTGACGGTGCACTATTGGATCTTCTACTATTGTGAGTTCCCTGATCATCCCCAAATCTCTTCAGTTTTTCGAGTTCCACTGTATAAACTTCCTCGCCAACGTAGAGCTTTCTGGCTTTAATGTAGCTCTTTTCAGGTCTATTTTTTCTGACTTCATTAAGGTACTCTCTCAGAAGTTTGCCTTCAGCCCTCTGCATTTCAGTCTGGTCAGACGCAATCCTTATACCAGTTTCCTCCAATCTAGAGCAGTTTCGGAGAATCAGTTCTTTTTTACGATAAGATACAAATTCCACTTTGAGGGGGGCTGCTCGAGATTTTCCTAATGAGTAAATATCACCTATGTCACTTTCGCATAAATCTACGCCAACAAGGCTTTTAATTTCTCCACAAAAAAAAGGAATATATTTCAAACTTGGTTCTCTATTGACTCCAAATACTACAATATTGTTCGTTCTAGGTTTCCTGTCCAAGCTATCCAATCTCCTCTTCAATTGATTGTTCTCGTTCTCCAACTTAGTTATTTTTCCGAAGTTGTTTGTTAATATTTCACCTATATTTCTATTGTTGTGAGGTGGGGCACCATCTTGTTGAAAAAAAATATTTCCTCTTTCGATAAGAGGTAAATTGTCCAAATATCCATCAACAATGTGCTGATCAATTATTTCTTTATAGTGTTGATCATTTAAATTTCCATCGTAAATGCAATAGGTCAACACACGATTTTTTAAAATAGCACACCAAACATTAAATCCAAATCTACCCTGATGAGGAACATCTAAAGTAATGTGAGAATTAATGTGTGACCAGTAATGTTCATTGTGCCTGTTGAATATCCCAGCGCTACTTATGTGCACTTCATGCGACCATATAATTTTTTCAAAAAACGACGGGTCTTCTTCTAGTTTTTCTCAATACCAATGGCAATATTCCAATCGGCAGGCAGGATCCCTAGGCCGTAGGGAAGGTTGTTTCCGACAGGTATAGGGTCGAAATTTATATTTTTTTTAAATATCCAGAGCTCGCTTTCTAGCTATACCAGTTTCTTCTTCTATTTGACGACTCGAAATATTAGGGTTTGCGGATACAGCACCGAATACACTTAATACACTATTTTTTTCGTCATGTATATTATACTTCTTTGGTCTTTTTTTTGTGAAACTTCCATGTTCAATCAAATTGTTTTTGAGTCGTTCAAATATTGGCTTGTGCGGTTGACTTCTTTCTGGAAAACTATTCAAATAGTCTTGTGATGCTGCATCCTCATTATAATTGCACCTAATGTAACATTCGAGCATACTGAACTTTTCGTTATTTCCATAATTCATTTTGAAATAGAAAAATATATAAGTATTTCGAAACAATGATACTCGTAGCGCTGATTTGATTTCAAATGATATTAATTGATGATTTGACAGTCAAAGCTCTAATCTCTATGATAGCAGTCCTTTATTCTGTGAGAAATTGGGTAAAAAGCATAGAAATGAAGAAACTAATAGTAGGAGACTGTGGCAATGATACAATGCTAAATTTTTCTGTGCTCATCAACATTTGAAACCATAGAAATATTAAGACACTTAGGTGAGAAAAGTTTTTGACCATTTTCCATTATTTATATTGATACAAACTATACGATTTAATATATTTTTGAAATCAGGAAAAATTAAGCTTTCAAAAAATGGTACAGAAATATAGTGTTCCCATTTAAAAAAACATAACTTTGGGTCATAGCTTCGTAATTAAAAACCCTTTTGAAAAGACGAGTACGCCATTGGATTCAACGTAAAAAAGTGCCTGTATAATGTTTAAATTTCAGAGCTCTATCATCAATATCAACGGAGATATGAATGTTTTTCGATATCGCCATTTCTCCAATTTTCGCTTACTACTCGAAAACAAAAGAAGGTGGTCAAAAATAAATAATTCCCTTGTTAGTTTCTCAGAAAAAGAGATCGAAGTGGGTATCAGATTTTGTCTATCACCTCTGGTTTAAAAGTTGTAGTGCTAAAACATCGAAATTTGCCCACCCTGTACAATGGGGACTATATAAAATATTGAGAAATACTGTGGTAAAACAATTAAGAATAGAAGAAAAAAAATATTATCATCAAATAATAAGAGATAGTTCTAATAATGATATATGAAAAAACTTAAAAGACTTATTCGGGAATAAACGGACATCAAAAATGAATAATGTTAAATTCAATAATGAGTTGTTTTCTGATGCTCATGAAATAGCTAAGAAATTCAATACTTTTTTGTTAGGAGTATTGAGGATGTAATTGCAAATGTTACCATTAGACACGATGATGAATTTTACTTGTCGAAAATAGTTGAATGTCCTAAATTATCTAAATTTACAAAAATAAGTATGAGACATCTCAGAAATTATGTGAGAAAGTTGAAGAATACATGTGGTCGGGAAGATGGTATTACCACGGAGGTTTTAAGGGATATTTTTGATGTAATTGGTAATCGTTTATTTGACGTTAATAGTTCATTAGAATAGGGTAATTTCCCTGATATCTGGAAGGTTTCTGTGGTGGTACCGATTCCGAAGATTAGCGGTACGATATTATGTGAGGCATTCAGGGGCGTTCATACCTTGCCTATTTATGAAAAGGTACTGGAGATGATTGTGAGAGATCAATTGTTGAATTTTCTTAATGAAAATAAAGTTTTAATTGATTGTCAATCAGGATTTCGTGCTAAACATTCTTGTGAGAGCTCAGTTTTATATACAGGGTGAGTCTTTGACTTGTACATATATTTCAACCCAAGATTCCTGAGGTCAAAAGAAACACTTTTTTCCTTTACCATTTTTTCCGATTCGGCCCGGTTAAAAAGATACAGGCTGTTGAAAATCGTTAAAAAAATGTGATTTTCGGCTATATCTCGTAAATGGTTGTATCGAAGAAAATGATTTTTGAAATATAGCTTTTTTTTGATGTGATACATCTTATCCGAACACAAGATTCCATACACATTCTTCTGTTTCTTTATTATGAACATTACATCCCATAAAAATACCAGAAATTCGAAGAAACCAACTCTTAAGAGTAATTTGAACCTTCATTGAAGAATATTTGACTAATTTGAAAAATAAAAGTATACTTCATGTTTTCTCGTACAAAGCGCCGTTTTCGAATAACTTGATCTTAAAAAAAAAAAATTATCTGTGAAATTCAAAAAATTGGGTACTTTGGCTGAATGCAACTCTGTTCTGTTGTGGTGAAAAAACCACAGAAATGAATATTTACTATGATGTCATGTTCTCAGATTTTAGAATTGAAGTAATAGCCAACTTAGTTTGAAAATGAAGTTATTTGAATAAGCTCACCTCAACTCTTCTATTTGATTACAAATTACTGAGCTTTGGCACAGCTCTCATAATAAGAAGATACTTCACTAAAATCAACATTCTTTTTGAAAAGTCCAGATTACACGACTCTACAAAAAAATTTTCGTTCTTTGTCCTAAAGTTTATACTATTATTTTCCAGTTATTTATGCACAAAAACGAAAAGAAAATACCTTTTTTCGGTATAAAGTTTGCTTTTGTGATAGTTATAATAATAATACTCATTTTTCAATTTTTTTATAAATTTTAATTGATTTTAATATTTTTAAAAAGACCGCGCGGTGAGAGTGGGGTATTAACGTTTACACTGTGCCGCTAGATGGCACCCGAGTGATAAACAACCATCAGGTGTTATTTACAAGCCCAGAATAACTTGAAATGTCATCACGAAAGTGCAAATACGATGCTGATGCATTTTGTTTTATATGTGGTCAATTTATTAAAGTTCGAGACGTGAAATATGAACTAAAGACATCTCACGTTCTCTGTGAAGCCTATGAAGCATATTTTGACTGTCCTGTACGGAATCAAGATAAGCCATGGGCTCCACATGTTGCTTGTAGTTATTGTAAAAGGTGTTTGGAAGGTAAGCAATTTTTATTTAATTAAGCGATGAATCCAAAATAATAGACATATTAATTTTTATTTTTATATTTTCAGGTTGGTATCGAGGTGAGAAAAGGTCTATGAAATTTGCAATACCAAGGATTTGGCGAGAACCAAAAGACCATACTACTGACTGCTACTTTTGTATGGTGAATCCGAGTAAAAGACGTAGAGGTAAAAATGCAAAACCTATTGAATATCCTGACCTCGAATCTTCTTCTGCTCCAATTGCTCACGACCTGACACGACCAGTACCTGAGCCACCAAAAAAATTATCGCAGAAAAGTAGCTCATCTTTTAGTTCTTATAAAAGTAATTCCGATAAGGAGTTTTTGCCTACACCTGAACAACCAAAACACTATCTCATTACTTCAGAAGATTTTAACGATCTAATTAGAGATTTAAATTTGCCAAAAAATAAAGCAGAGCTTCTAGGCTCTCGGTTAAAACAGTGGAATTTGCTTGATGATGTTAAGATCACGGATCAGCGGACTAGGCATGAAATGTTTGCAACGTTTTTCACGAAGGAAGATGGACTTTGTTTTTGTAATGACATTGAAGGTATGTTTGAAGCAATTGGCATACCCTGTGTCCCTAGCGAATGGCGTTTATTCATTGACAGCTCTACAAAAAGTTTAAAAGCAGTTCTATTGCACAACGGAAATAAATTTCCGTCTCTTCCAATTGCTCACTCAGTACATCTTAAAGAAAATTATGAGTGTGTCAAAATTTTGCTTGAATCTGTAAAGTATCGTGAGTATAACTGGGAGCTGATTGGAGATTTTAAAATGGTGGGATTTTTAATGGGGCTACAGGGTGGATATACAAAGTATCCGTGTTATTTGTGCTTGTGGGATAGCAGAGCGGATTCTAAACACTATATTCAACGGTCATGGCCTGTAAGAACAGAATTGTGTGTCGGAAAACAGAACGTCAAATTTGAGCCGATTGTTGAAGCGGAAAAAGTGTTAATGCCGCCTTTGCATATTAAGTTAGGGTTGATGAAACAATTTGTTAAAAAACTGGATGAAACTTCAGAAGCTTTTGGATACTTAAAAAAATTTTTTCCAAAGTTATCGGAAGCAAAGGTTAAAGCTGGGGTTTTTGTTGGTCCGCAAATAAGACAGATTTTCGCCGATGAAAAATTTCCAACGTTGCTGAATCGTACTCAAAAAGCAAGTTGGAACAGTTTTAAAGCAGTAGTTTCTGGATTTTTAGGAAATAATAAAGCTGAAAACTACGAAAAGTTGGTTGAGGATATGCTTACAAATTTTAAGGCCATGGGCTGCAGGATGTCATTAAAAGTACATATGCTGCATGCTCATTTGGATAAATTTAAAAACAATATGGGAGCCTATTCCGAAGAGCAAGGAGAACGTTTCCATCAGGACATCATGAATTTTGAACAACGCTATCAAGGCCAATACAATGAAAACATGATGGGCGACTATATTTGGGGTTTATTGAGGGAAAGTAGCTATGAACATAAAAGAAAAAGTAAAAGTGTGCACTTTTAAGTTATTTTCCACTTTTCTGTAAGCTAATTTGATAGTAAAACTTAATAAAAATAATAAACATTTTTATTTCAATAGTTTTATTTTCAATCAAAAATTAAAATCCGAGATTTTCAAAAATTTCGTTCAATCAGTCTTCTAAGCACAAAAGCAAAGTTTTTCATGCCATATATTTTTTTTCCGTCTTATTACGACCTAAACTACCGAAATTTAATGCTTTGCAATCAAAGTCAAATTTCATGTTGACCCGTGTTATTCATAAAGCCCATGTTTAAAAAAGTTTTCACAAAATAGTCCCATTATAATGACAACAATCAATATCTCACTAAAGACTGCTGCTATCGAACAATACTGTATTCTTCTTCGGCTCATTCAAACTCACATTGAAACATACCACTAGGACTAGGTACATACTAGACAAATTTTCATGTGATTGAATACTTTTATTCTTTTGCTATTCCATAAATTCATCCTAAGAGCATATGATTGACATACTTCCAAGAGGGCCATAATTGTTTTAATGTGAAAACAAATTAGGTGAGTTGAAAGAAACTGGATATTCTATTGTGGATATTTAAATTGAATACTTCTCATTTATTTTCAATGCCAAAATCAAGATGAATTAAGTAGTAAAGTTGGCCATAATGTAGGTACACATTTAGAACAAATTTGATTAAAGTGGAGTCTAACTTTTTCCATTGATTACAGAACCAGAATATTTTACATATTTCCATATTTTCATACTGATGGCTTCAAAATTATTGATGCATTTCAATATTTTCATGAGATAGTTGGAACAAATCAAATGCTTCATTTCATAACAAATATCTTATCACAATAACAGTGTAAACTGTAAATGAAATTTTTAGGTTAGAACATAGATTATTCGAACCGAACTGCTGTGTTTATATTTGGCATCACTCGAAATTTGAAATTTAAACTTAAAACCACAGATTACTATAGTCTGTGTTAGAACTTTCATAAATTATTTATTTGAGATTTTAAGGTTAAATGCCAATTCTTGTAAACAACGATATCATATAAATGAAATATAATGAATGAATGGATATGATTATCAGAGCTAATATGGGTGGTAGCGAGCTCAATTCGTTATAATTATCGAAAATGAATTAGAAATCAAGAGAAGAATATTTGGTATACCGAATATTTAATCTTTAGCGTCAACGAAATTGGAATAACTTATTTATTTTATTATAAGCACTACTTTGTTCAACAAATGGAATGTTAAACGTAAGTTTATGATGGTTTTTCTAATTAAGTAGCTTATTTCCAAGGTTCAAAAGGTATATCTTATGCTTGAGAAAACTTCAGTGTTTCGGTTTTCAGGGGTGAATTAGCTCATTTTGAAAATTTAAAATGGCTATATCTTTTTAACAGGGCCGAATCGGAAAAAATGGTAAATGAAAAAAGTATTTCTTTTGACCTCAGGAGCCTTCGGTTAAAATATATGTACAAGTCAAAGACTCACCCTGTATGTGCAATGATTGGTTGAGAGAGATTGATAGAAATAAAATAATTTTAGCTGTATTCATTGATTTCAAGAGAGCCTTCGAGACGATAGATCGTAAATCACTGTTGAAAAAGTTGGAGAGGATAGGAATAAGAGATATTATTCTGGATTGGTTCAAATCATATTTGAGTAAGGACACAAAAAGTCAAATTTAACGGTGTAATATCTTCCGGTATTGAAAATGAATATGGTGTACCTCAGGGAACAACTTTGGGAAATTTGTTATTTCTCATAGTATATACAGGGTGTCCCGGGAAGAATGCGACAAACAGATACCATGCATGAAGGACATCATGAGGGATTCGTATCAAGAGGTTTCAGTCACCTGAGTGCCTTCGTTTGGGATATACAGGGTGATGTTCATCTCATGAGTGAAATTTCACAGTTCAATTACTCTTTAACTAATAGAAAGAATAATTTCATATTTTGAAGTTTTGTCACCCTCCACTATTGCTTTCCTTCAATATTTCTGAAATCGAATAAATCAGATCCGGACTAGGAAAATTTCAGACATTTTCTAATTTCCTAATTATTGGATCACCCTGTACGTGAACATTATGATTTTTTTCCGTTTTCGTAACCACAAAGAATTAGTTCATAACAAAAATTCTAAATCTCGGTTTGGCACGGTCATACAGGGTGATCAATAAACATTTCCTTAAGAGTGAAATTTTTTTAGTTCAATAACTTTTCAATTGATCCACCGAATAATTTCAATTTTTGAAGTTTTGTCACTCCTCATTATCGCCTTTCTTCAATATTTCTGAAATCGAATAAATCAGTTCCGGACTAGAAAAATTTCAGACTTTTTCTATTTTCGTGAATACTGGATCACCCTGTACGTTAATATCATAATTTTTTCCGTTTTCGTAACCACAAAGAATTAATTCATAATAAAAAGTTCTAAATATTCCCTTACCACCGTCATACAGGGTGATCAATACATATTCCCTTGAGATGGCATTTCATGATTCAAGGAATCTTGAATTCATTGGTAGAATTATTTCTGAAATTGCAGTTTTTCCACCCTTTTTGAATGACTCCACTAAATTTCTCTCAAATTATCCAGGAAAACTTTTAAACTCAGTCAAATTCTCGCGCACTTTTTTTGGTTAGTACGTATTAGCTCTACATGTTGTGAACACCATGTTTTCAACGGATGTTTTCTACCAAACAAAATTATGTTTCTGAAAATTTCCATAAATTTCTCCTGTCTACCTATTTTCCAAAATATTTGAGCAAATCAAACGATTATTGTACCTACATAACGCATCAAACATTTATGGAGATTCTGACTTGGGATTTTTTATCAATCACTGATTATGGATTATCCTGAGCCTATACGTGAAAATTACGGGGAAATGTTGATTCCATTCCTAGAATGGTGGACCGCAAAATTCGAAAGAATTTATCGGACAAGTTCAAGATTTATTGAACTATGAAATTCCTCTTATGAGGAAATGTTTATTGTTCACCCTGTATGACGGTGTCAAGCAGAAAATTTATAATGCATTGATTTTTTGTGATTACGAAAACGAAAAAAATCTTATTATTCAGGTACAGGCTGATCCAATATTTATGGAAATAGAAAAAGTCTGAAATTTTCCTAGTCCGGATCTGATTTATTCGATTTTAGAAATATTGAAGTAAGGCATTCGTAGAGAGTGAAAAAACTGCAATTCTCGAAATAATTCTATCGATAAATTTAAGATTTCTTGAACTATGAAATTTCTTTCATAAGGAAATGTTCATTGATCACACTGTATGATGATGCCAAGCAGAGATTTTGAGTTTTTATTATGAATTAATTCTTTGTGGTTATGACAACGAAAAAAATCACGCTATTAACATACAGGGTGATGCAATATTAACGAAAAAAGAAAATGTCTGAAATTTTCCTAGTCCGGATCTGATTTGTTCGATTTCAGAAATATTGAAGAAAGGCGATAATATGGAGTGACAAAACTTCAAAAATTGAAAGTATTCGGTGGATCAATTGAAGAGTTATTGAACTAAAAAAATTTCACTCTTAAGGAAATGTTTATTGAACAACAACAAAAATATTTATTTCAGAATTATCATCTACATGACAACAAAATGAAAATAAGTCAAACAGATTCGAATATTGATTTGAAAGTTAATGAGATCTTTGGCATGCTTCCTTGAATTCTTGTGAGTCATAAGGTTCTGAATCAGTAATAAGGGCATAAATTCTTTTACGAAACGTGTTATATTCTGTCAAATTCCTGATACTCTTAGGTAAAAAGTTATATAATGTAATGCACACTGTATAAGTCGTGCTCCTTTCAGTTAGCGTTAATTTATGACATGGGAAAAAGTACTCATTCATTCTTCTTGTGTTATTCTGATTTTTAAATCTTTGAAAATAGTTGATATTTTTTCGAAAAAAAAATAGGCTTCTGTAAATATATAGTCCTGGTACAGTGAGAATATTGTTTCTTGTAAAAGTTCCTCTGCAAGATGTTCGAAATTTCATATTGAACATGGTCCTGATTGCTAGCTTCTGTGTTATAAAAACTTGTTCAGCTTGTGAACTGGAGCCCCAAAAAATTATCCCATATGTGAGTAATGACTGGAAGTTGGCGTAATAAATGGTCTTGATAATATTATTGCTGACTTGGTTCCTTACAGCCCTCAATGTATAACATACAGAGTTTAATCTAGAAAGTAGTTGTCCACAATGAGATCTCCAGTTGAGATTCCTATCAATTGTGTTTCCTAAGAACTTTACATTTGAGCTTATTTCAACTTCCGTGTCACTGATGTTGATATTCATTGGAAAAATTGTGTTCGATCTTGTGCTGCAGAAATACATAACGTTGGTTTTTTTCGTATTTAATTTGAGATCGCTCATATCACACCAGACTGCAACATTTGACATTGTTTCTTTCAGATTATAGGTAACTAAATCAACATTTTTGGAAGTTATGAGGATATTGGTATCATCTGCGTACAAGTAGGTGTTAATACTAACTTCAGATTGGTCCTGAACCATCGGACATGCATTTCTCATTTCTTGAACGGAATGCGAAACTTCCTCTAACATTATTTCATATTTCTTTATCATGGTTGGTATTTCATTCTGGATATCATCCGGTAGGTCATCTATGTACACAATAAAAAGAATAGGACCCAAAATAGTACCCTGTGGGACTCCCCTAATAATTTCTTTTTCAGAAGATAAAATTCTTTCCCCATTTTCATATAAATTCACAACTTGTCTACGATTCTTCAGGTAACTTTCAAGTAGTTTAAGCGGTAATCCTCTAATTCCATTTAATTCCAGCTTTTTTATGAGTATATTGTGGTCCACAGTATCGAAAGCCTTTGAGAAATCAACAAAGAGACCTGCCGGTATCTCATCATTGTCGAGTGCCGAAACTATCATTTGCAAAAACTCAAACATAGCTGTCTCAGTATTTCAGAGGTTTCCGATACAAATTCGAATCAAAATTCGCCATCTATTTAGGAACAACCTGTAACTTTTTTCTCTTGCATATTAGGGTAGTAAAATCTAAAACATGGTTGAAGTAACAGTTCCTGAAAATTTCATCTTTTTGGCGTGAAGGGAAAAGAAATAGCTGAAAATTCAAGACGAAAAACAGTTTTTTGTGAATAACTCAGAAAATATCTACTTTAGGGCAGGGGTGTGATGCATACACTCACATTATTTTTTAACGTAAATTCAATATCTGCCATAAAAAAATGGGGTTCTAATTTGAAAAAATTGATTTTTCACGATTTTGTCATCCCTAACTTTGAAAGCGATATTTTCACCCCCTGTATCATGAATCGCGATTTCGATTTTTAAAGTGGATACATCAATCTTATATCTTGAAAAATCCCAAAAATGAAAAATTTCCATCCAAAAACCTCGAAGTTATTCTTGTTTCAGCGGAGCTCTATTTTCGATTTTTTTTTCGAATTTTCCCGCTCAGAGAGAATTTTCCAACCAAAACTGAAAAATGTTACATTAAAATAACTTGAAATTTTCTAAGGAATCTATTTCTGCAATAAAAAAATGGTGTTCTAGTTTGAAAAACGGAAGTTGACGTCATTTCCGGAAAAACCGGAGGTGCGCATGCCTTGAAAATATTTTAGATTTCATCAGCATCGTGAAATACTTGTAAGTGCTGAATTTCATGAAAATACGTTCAGTAGTTTCCCGTATAAATATGGGTGAGGTTCCTCGTGAAAGACCCTGTATATCTGACGTGCATGAGTTTAATACAAGAAATAGAAATAACTTTTATGTGGATTCTTTTCGTACTTGTGCAGCATCGGGGTCAACACTTGTAAAAGGATTAACTTTATATAATGAATTGCCGAATGAGATAAAAAATTGTGATAATTATAGGAATTTTAGAAAATTATTGATTTCTTACATTAGGGAGCATTATGATTGAATTTTTGTTAGAGTATTACTGTCATGTCATTGTTTGTAAATAGTATATTTTGCTAATAAAGGGTGTTATTATTTTCCCGACTTTTGCCTATACGCGTAGGATTTCTCCTCGCCGTCGGCTTCTCACTTCTAGCTAAGAGGAACATTCACTAAATCCCAGATATTTAAAATATCAGAAGGGTAGAGCTCGGTCGTGTCCGGTCCTTGTGGTCCCCCTGGTTCTCGTCTAACTTTTGGTTCCTACACGTGATCCTAGGACCTGTCCTTTGCTCCCTAGGAATTTTCTAACCGTCCTTGCAGTACCTGAAGAACAGCTTTTTGCATTATATTACATATATACTCACTGAGTCCCAGTTGCTTGATATTCCTCTTGAGATTTTTGGGCATTATTCCAGTTGTTGGGATGATATGATAATTGGAATATTTTTCGTTGATATCATTCAACACTGACGCTATGTAGGATTTCACATATGCCTACTTATGCGTTTCGTCCCTGGCACACACACCGGACTCATCAGTGTGACTTTGGTATAATTGTGTGTGCCGTGTCACAGACGCTTGGGGAATTTATTATTATCGGGAGCCGCCGGGATTCGAACCCGGCACCTTGTCGCATCTCGGTGAGTGAGTCAACAGCCTTAACCACTAGGGTATCGACTGCGGTGTTTATTGTTGCTATGTGGAGCTTTATGAAAAGCCGCCACATGACTCCCTCCCCAGTGACGGAGGAACGAAACTTATGCGTGTTACGAGGTCAACGGTGCAGCCGGGTGATTGCCGCCTAATCAGAGCTGCATTTTGCGGCATCGTGCGGACGGTGAATGCCGCCTATTCAGGTCCTCTATACCGCGGCAGACCAAGGAGCACGTATTGCACGTCATGGGAATGGGCGTGTCTAGAGTTTCTTTGGAAATTGCGGATATATGGGAGCTACGCATCAACCTTCTGCTTTCCAGAACACATCGTTAAGACGGCCATTCCCATCACGTCGGGCTTGCATGCTGTGACGACGGAAACACGAGGCTCGGCGTGCCATCGGCTCTAGTGTCCGATGGACACCCCAGTAGCCGTAACGTTGAGCGGGGCAGTGAGTCGCCTCTGCGCTCCAACGCCGCAGTTTTCCGCCATCACGTCGGGGTCACCAATGTAGGATTTCACATATGCCCACTTATGCGTTTCGTCCCTGGCACACACACCGGACTCATCAGTGTGACTTTGGTATAATTGTGTGTGCCGTGTCACAGACGCTTGGGGAATTTATTATTATCGGGAGCCGCCGGGATTCGAACCCGGCACCTTTTCGCATCTCGGTGAGTGAGTCAACAGTCTTAACCACTAGGCTATCGACTGCGGTGTTTATTGTTGCTATGTGGAGCTTTATGAGAAGCCGCCACAGCTATATCTGAAATTCGAGGTCCCTATATTTTGAAATGTTTTCGACGCAGGTTGTTGTTATTTGGTATTGCTACGTCAACGAGTAATACTGTCTTTTGATGTTTATCGACTGGTATTATAACTGGTCTATTGTGAGGGACTGTTTTATCAGTCAAAATCGTACGATCCCAGTACAGCTTATACTGTTCTTTTTCCAGGATGTTTGTAGATACGAGATGCTAAACATGATGTGATGATTTTGTATATTGTTGATACTTGATAGACATGTTATAGGTCTGTATTTTGATGGATCCATAGTGTTTTGAAAATACTTCGGTATTAGGTAAGTCATACCTGTTATTAAAAATGTTGGCATTTCTGTTGGATTATGTATTATATTATTTATGTATTCGACTAGCCTGCCGTGCAGACACCAAAATTTTTTCAACCAGAAGTTGTGAATTCCATCTGGGCCTGGAGATTTCCAATTGTGAGTGTTCTTCAATATTTCCTGTAGTTCTTCAGACGTTATTTCACTATGTGGCATACTTTCTATGGTCTCACATGATTTCTTCTCTCTTCTTATCCAACGCGCTGTGAAGTTGAAAGGAGTTGGTGTTGATAGTTGATCGCTCCAAAAACTCTCCATATCTTCGGCGCTTGGAGGATTCCCTAATTTTGTTGACGTTTTTTCACTGAGCATTCTATAAATTTCTTTTCGGAGTTTTCAAAAATCATATTGTCATGTTTTCGTTTATAGCTCTCATAGTATCTTCTCAGTCGTTCAGAGAATACACTTTTTGATTGAGAGTATCTAGAGTTTCTTGAGCACTTTCATTGTTGGCGTCGTAGTTTGCATGTCGCTTATGGCGATCCATAATTGCATACACTATTTTTTGTAGTTTTCTCGACGGAGGACCTTTTTCAAATTGTGTTAACCTTCCTATATCTTGTCGGAGGCTATGTACTTTCGCTTCTAGCCTTTTTTGCCAATGCGGTTTGTTATGCTGTTTTTCCTGTGCTGGTTGCTCACTTCTAGGTTTTGGCTTACGCCGAGCACTGCTGATATTGTAGAGGCTGCACAGTAGGTAATAAGATGCAATGACTCTTGGTTTTGGTCATTCGAAAAAAACGGTGGAATTATCTCTTTGTTCATTATGTGCAGAATATGTGAGAGTTTTTTCGATGTCTTCAGTCTAGGAAGAATTGGTCGTTTGAGAGGATCAGTACCCGCGAATTCTATGAAATATCTATTCATTGTAACAGATGATTGCTCTAATAGATCTCTTCGACCTTCTTCTCGGTTTTCCATAGTTGTAGTTCGTATATTCCACCATTGCTCATCTCTCACTAGTGCCAAATCTCCGCTATTTGTTCCTCAGTATTAATTTGTGCTTTGATGTTGTGTTGGTTTTCAGCACAATCGTAGTTTTGTTCAATTGTCACTTCGTTGTTAGTGAAGTTCCTATTCTGTAGTCTCAGGTGGACATTTTTTATGGTGTTAAGTCTCTCATCGGGTACAAGTTTATTTCTCAATATGACCCGGTATTGGTCGGCTACTCTTTGTTCAGAAATTTGAAGTTCGGGATAGTTTCTGTGGAATTCTGCAAAAAGCTTTTGCCGGTAGCCTATTTTATCCTCTTCCATATTAGTTACTTCATAGTATATGCGCATGATCGTTTCATTTATCGAACTTGTCCATTTCATGCGTCTTCTTGGTAGACCTGCTTGGGTGAGTGCTGGTTGGGGATCCAGCACAGCACCTTCAGCAGTCAGAGTTATTCTTCTCCTAGAATGTTGAGATTGTGGAGGCGTAGCATTTTGTTCGACAGACGCCCGTCTCCTTAGCACTCTGTCACCGACGTCCCGCATACTGTCATGTCCAGCGCCGGCTCCAGACACGCCCTGACGAACCTCAGGCAGCGGCTCTATATTTATATTCCTTAAATTCACCATCATTCATGGGTTCCTCCGTGTCGTGGGGGGGGACGGCCTTTGATCGCGTTTTACGAATCGCTGAGCTACGGTGGGAGAATTCTTAAGCTGCTTTCCACACGGCTTAGTCCGTTACCCTGGGCAGGGACCCTTCGACAGGTTACAGCATCCCGGGTCAGGGAGCTCCTGAAATCTGCGGTGGGCAGGAGTCGATTCAACTCTCCTGATAGGTGAATCGCTAGGGATTTCCTACCGCTACCCTATTATATTATTATTATTAAATTCTGGTGAGACCAAAATTTATCTGTCAAAAGGTTGTCATTTCCGTGAGTGCAGTTGTCATGTTGCGGTAAGTGTGGACATTCAGCTCCAAAATGCTCAAACAAAATTAAAAATGATGCTAATAATATTCTGAATGAAAAATATAACAATGAATCGAAACGAAGTGATTCATCTTATGAAAATTATTCAGAAGAATTTTTACAATATTATTTTGTGTGATTCTTATAAACCTATTTTGATTTATCTTTCAATTGATGAGACATGAATCGATTTTCGATTAGATACTTTTGCCGGAGCATCTGCAATTTCAGGAAAAACTTACAGTGAACAATTCTCACATATTAAATAAAATTCTACCAATAGAATCTTCAAAGTATATTCTGGACAAGAATTGCGTCAGCTTGGGTTTATTCAAGTATCAGTTATTAACCGGAATGTTAATAAATTAATGAAAATATTTTTTAAAAGAAATGGTGGCCCTTCATTTATAGGCATAGATTTCTCATATATTTTTAATTTGTCAATATGTGATAGTTTTAGTTTAGATTCTCATTTCATGGAAGAGCAGTTGGTATATGAATTTTCTGAACTATTTGGTGCAGGTTAAGGTTCTTTCAATGAATGTAAGGCCAAATTAGTTCTGATAAATTCTTCAGAAATAAAACCTAAATGTTTCAAGTCTACGACAGTTACATATTCTCTAAGAGAGGAAATTGAAATAAAATGGACAGGTTACTTCAATTAGGAGTATTATCTTCTGTAGAATTTTCAGAATGGGTAAGTAAGTTTATTCATGTTAGCATACAAAAAGTATATACATTCATCAAAGTTCTAATTTGATTCAATGGAAAAAAAGACACAACATAAATAAAGAGACAATACATAAATATTTGAATTAATAAAATGGGATACGTACGCCACTGCAACATATCGAATAGATTCCTCATGAACCTCGTACGCAGGCACACTTGAAACGCGCGTTGCACGCGCTACCAAGTTTTTTTACGATCTTCTCTATACAACACGAGCACTAAGTGCGGAATGTTCACACCTTTTACGCTACCTGTTCATGAAGTTACCTTCCGTTAGTCTTTTTTCCCTTTTCAAGACTACTAACTGTCTCGATGCTCACTCAACACCTGTTATAAGTACCATTCAGGGAGTTGATTGGTGTACAGCTCGAGCCAGCTTGAAAATACTCATTGGAGTTTAATGCTTTCGCGAAAAGGCCCAACTAATGAGCATTGAAGATGGTGAGTGATGATGGCGTGTTTGATAATTATACTCATGATACGCAAGTGAATTCCAGAAAACCACTTATGTCAGGTCAGAAGCTTTTGGGCGTCAACTTAATAGTTGACTACGTTTCATTGATTAAGTTGAAGATTACGAGAATCAACTGAAATATCAGGTTCCTAGATAAGTATAAATCAAATAATTTGACAACTATTGTGTCTAATCCTTCACAATAATATATCTATATGATATATTTAATTTATTTTTGTCTTGGAATATATTCCAATTCTAAAAATGACAAATTTAAAAATCAACCAAAAGGAAATTCAAAATTATAATACTAAAAATGTATCAATTAAGTAAACGGTTAACTAATTGAAAAACTACATCAACATAAAGACAGACGTACGTTTCGGAATGTTTGTATTCAATAATACAATTTTTCTTCATCAGTGCCTTATAGTTCAACGAAAATTATTAAATTTGCAAACTCACCACGTGTATATTACTCCATCAAAACTGCAAGCTAGAAACTACAGACTAACTAAACGTACCAGTTACTCTAGTGAAGATTCATAGAGAAAACCATTACTGAAGGTAGTCATAGATTTCTCTCTTCTTATTTTTTTGAAATATATATACAAATCGACATTTAACATTGAATAAAGAATTTCAGGAATTTTAAATTTATCAATTGGTTGGTAATGACTCTCTAATCAATAAATGATTACATCAAATTATAAAAATTTTAATGAGTCTACTTGTTGGAGGCTATTTAATATAAATCGAATAATTTGACAACTATTGTGTCTAATCCTTCACAATGATATATCTATATGATATATTTAGTTTATTTTTGTCTTGAAATATATTCCAATTCTAAAAATGACAAATTTAATAATCAACCAACAGAAAATTCAAAATTACTAAAAATGTATCAATTAAGTAAACGGTAAACTAATTGAACAACTACATCAACATACATCAACATAAAGACAGACGTAGGTTTCGGAATTTTTGTATTTAATAATACAATTTTTCTTCATCAGTGCCTTATAGTTCAACGAAAATTATTAAATTTGCAAACTCACCACGTGTATATTACTCAATCAGAACTACAAGCTAGAAACTACAGACTAACTAAACGTACCAGTTACTCTAGTGAGGATTCATAGAGAAAACCATTACTGAAGGTAGTCATAGATTTCTCTCTTGTTATTTTTTTGAAATATATATACAAATCGACATTTAACATTGAATAAACAATTTCAGGAATTTTAAATTTATCAATTGGTTGGTAATGACTCTCTAATCAATAAATGATTACATCAAATTATAAAAGTTTAATGAGTCTACTTGTTGAAGGCTATTTAATATAAACCAAATAATTTCACAACTATTGTGTTTAATCCTTCACAATAATATATCTATATGATATATTTAGTTTATTTTAGCCTTGGAATATATTCCAATTCTAAAATGACAAATTTAATAATCAACCAAAAGAAAATTTAAAATTACTAAAAATGTATCAATTGAGTAAACGGTTAACTAATTGAACCACTACATCAACATAAAGACAGACGTACGTTTCGGAATTTTTGTATTTAATAATACAATTTTTTTTCATCAGTGCCTTATAGTTCAACAAAAATTATTAAATTTGCAAACTCACCACGTGTATATTACTCCATCATATTGTGAAGGATTAGACACAATAGTTGTCGAATTATTTGATTTATATTAAATAGCCTTCAACAAGTAGACTCATTAAACTTTTATAATTTGATGTAATCATTTATTGATTAGAGAGTCATTACCAACCAATTGATAAATTTAAAATTCCCGAAATTTTTTATTCAATGTTAAATGTCGATTTGTATATATATTTCAAAAAAATAAGAAGAGAGAAATCTATGACTACCTTCAGTAATGGTTTTCTCTATGAATCCTCACTAGAGTAACTGGTACGTTTAGTTAGTCTGTAGTTTCTAGCTTGCAGTTTTGATGGAGTAATATACACGTGGTGAGTTTGCAAATTTAATAATTTTCGTTGAACTATAAGGCACTGATGAAGAAAAATTGTATTATTGAATACAAAAATTCCGAAACGTACGTCTGTCTTTATGTTGTGTAGTTGTTCAATTAGTTAACCGTTTACTTAATTGATACATTTTTAGTAATTTTGAATTTTCTTTTGGTTGATTATTAAATTTGTCATTTTTAGAATTGGAATATATTCCAAGACAAAAATAAAGTAAATATATCATATAGATATATTATTGTGAAGGATTAGGCACAATAGTTGTCAAATTATTTGATTTATATTAAAAAGCCTTCAACAAGTAGACTCATTAAACTTTTATAATTTGATGTAATCATTTATTGATTAGAGAGTGATTACCAACCAATTGATAAATTTAAAATTCATGAAATTGTTTATTCAATGTTAAATGTCGATTTGTATATATATATTTCAAAAAAATAACAAGAGAGAAATCTATGACTACCTTCAGTAATGGTTTTCTCTATGAATCCTCACTAGAGTAACTGGTACGTTTAGTTAGTCTGTAGTTTCTAGCTTGCAGTTCTGATTGAGTAATATACACGTGGTGAGTTTGCAAATTTAATAATTTTCGTTGAACTATAAGGCACTGATGAAGAAAAATTGTATTATTAAATACAAAAATTCCGAAACGTACGTCTGTCTTTATGTTGATGTAGTTGTTCAATCAGTTAACCGTTTACTTAATTGATATATTTTTAGTAATTTTGAATTTTTTTTTGGTTGATTATTAAATTTGTCATTTTTAGAATTCGAATATATTCCAAAACAAAAATAAACTAAATATATCATATAGATATATTATTGTGAAGGATTAGACACAATAGTTGTCAAATTATTTGATTTATATTAAATGGCCTTCAACAAGTAGACTCATTAAATTTTTATAATCCTAAATAAGTGGTTATTCTATCTTCCGACTGTGAATAATTTAGTTCATTACATGCATATTTAAGTATTAGACGTCCAACTAACATCTGATTCAACTATGTTCGTATGAATAACTTTATTTACAAATTTTTATATAACATCTTGAAATCTCATTCATTCAAGGAGGAATTGTATACAGGGTGTTTCCTAAACATGCGGCAAAAATTCAGGGGGTTGTTCCTTGGACTATTCTAAGAATATTTTGTCCTCTGATGATTTTTGAAAAACCTATTTGTTTCGAAGATATAGGGGAAACAAAATTTCAGATAATAACATTTTATTATGAAAAATCACATGAAAATTCAACTCAACCTACAAAAACTGTTGAAAATGACCACCTCTAGCCAGCATACAAGCATCCAATCTTCTCCTCATTGACTGCCGAACCCTTTCAAAAACACCAGGATCATTTCTTATTACGTTACACCCAGCAATGATCCGATTTCGCAAGTCTTTAATCTGTATTCCTTTACCATCTGCACTTATCAATTTTTAGTCAAAAAACTGGCCGTTTTTAGTAATTGGAATGTTGTTAAACAAATTTAAAAATAAATTGTACCTACTCAGTAAACACAGTGCGGTACGCATTTTTATTTAAACTATTATTAATTTTAAAAATATGAAAAATGTTGTTCGCCCTGTATCTTCGAAACAAAGAGGTTTTTCAAAAATCATCCAAGGACAAAACATGCTTAAAATAGTCCAAGGAACAACCCCCTGAATTTTTGCCGCATGTTTAGGAAACACCCTGTATATTATTTCAACACTTGTTTTTTGAATATGTTAGATCCACTCATTTATTTATTTATTTATTTATATCAGGGATTCACTACAAATTAACGTACATAAAATCAACAATATCGTGAAACATGGTAATATAAATATGAAATGCAGATCTATACTAGCACTTTATAAAAAAAAATTATTACCCTATTTCAACATCTTGACAAATACAGTATCTCCGCTTGAATTCGGACAAGGATGAATTAAACAAATCAATTTCGCTAACATGCCAATTGTAAAAACGAGTTATTCTCAAATAAATGGAGTTATAATTGTAGCGTTCAATTGCAGCACAAAATACATAACATATTGTTAGTCGTCCTATGAGTTGATCTCGTGAAATGTTTATCTGTTTTTTTTTTCTCCATATGTGCCGATACTGGAATTTCTTTTCGAGAAATACTCACTTTCGTACTTTGAAATTCGGAAAGTAGACAACAGGTTATGCAATTCTCGTGCCGCAAGGTGTTAAACTCGGGCTCAGGTTCATGGGTACTTTTCAAGTGTTTATGTTGAGTGAAAATTATGGAACTAATATAGAAACGTAGATAAGAAAATTCTTCATTTAGTGGGGACAATCAAAGCCATCAAAAGATTCAGATTCTGGCAATTTTTCACATACAAATGTGAAAATTGGTTGAAGAAAGGAAAACAAACATTTATTAATCCCATATGTGTGATAAGATCCAGGCACACATTGATACGATAACCAAGGAAGTAAATTCAAGAATAAATAAAGAGTACCATACGCTCACATACTAGATTGATGATGCCACAAAATAACGGAGAAGAAAATATTACATTAACAGATCTACTGCACGAAATAAAGAACTCAAAGGACGAAGTAAAAAATTGTATTGCGGCAACAGAAGTAAGACTGCGGTTGGAAATTCAAGAACTAAAGAATAAAAACGAGACTTTAGAAAAGGAGAAAGAAATTTCGAAAGAAAGACTTGAAAGAACCGAACAGTTTTGCAACAAAAATAATATTGTCATATTTGGCTTGAATAAAGGTGGTCCATTGAAAGCAGACTACCTTTGCAGTGAAATAAATCGAATATTGGATGTGCAGATCGAACCGGAGGAGATAAATGATTACTACACATTAGGAAAAGAAGACAATAGCCCAATTAAGATAGAATTTATCTCTTATCAAAGTAAGAAAATAATTTTTGAAAGGATTAAAAAACTTAAGGGTACAGGAGTGGCTATTGCGAATGATCTAACTCTGAGGCAACGACAGGACCAACAGAAGCTGAAGACCTTTTTACGAAAGGCTAGAACAAAATATGCAGATAGATCATTTTTAAAAGGAAATAAACTGATAATTGGGGAAGAAGCAAACACTTTGGAGGAATTAGAGAGATTCGGACTCGAACGAAACAAAACTAGGAGTGCTCCAAATACACCGAGTATAAATTCGGAAAGTGATTATGTGAGAGAGGAGATTCCGACAACTTCAACGTCGAAAGAAGTACCAAGAGAAATAACATCAAAAGAAGAAATAAATGAAGCTAGGAAATTCCACAATACCCCTCGATTACCCACACATAAAAAAGGATTTCTCTCCAAAAATAGTTCTCAACCAGAAAGGATTGTGGGGATGACTCCTAGACATAAGTCCACATCAGAGAGAAAAAACTAGCCAGACCAAAACAGTAAATAAATATTACGAAATAAAACAAGTAAAATAATTATAAAAAAAATCCAATAAAAAAAATTGAGCAAAAAAAAAAAATTTAATAACAAGAAACTGAAATGAAAAACATTGAAATAAGAAAAAAATGATAAAAAAATTGATACAATTGTTGTACTTCATTTTTTTTTTGGGACGACTAATTGAATTTTGAAATTCGGATGAATTTGTGATATCAAAATGGACCCTTTTATAAGACAATATCGAAATGACGACTATAATACTATCGTCGTCGAGAAAGTTGATGAAGTCAATAAATTGAACATAAATGAAATGTTTAATATACTACAGATGAATATAAGAAGTATTCAAATGAATTTTGAAGAGTTTCAAGTATACCTAGAAGGGATAAGTATATCATTCGATATCATCATACTGACGGAAACATTTGTGGTAGATGATATAAATTTATTTAAATTGAATGGATACCGGCATGTCTATAATGAAGGTAGATACAATAGAAATGATGGTACAATCGTTTATGTGAGGGAAAATATCAAATTTGAACATGAGAACATACAACTGGGGGAAATAACAGCTATAGATTTGAATATTCAGAACAACAAAGAAAGAATTAGATTAACTGCAATATAAGTAACCCAAATATGTATTCACTGATTTCAATGAAAAATTAGCGCTTTACTTAGAAGATAAAAAACATTGTAAAAAACACATAATCACAGGAGATATAAATATTGATTTATTGGAGAATGAACATAGAGTAGAAGAGTACAAAAATATATTGAACTTCTTTGACTTCACATCGTATATAAATGAATATACACGGCCTGAAAGTGAATCGTGTCTTGATCATTTTTCCGTGGAGGGTTTTCAACAGGGAGAATCGGACATCAAAGGTATTGTTCTTCATAATTTGATAACGGATCATTATCCAATATTGTTGAGTGTAGATCTGAAAATAAAAAGGAAAAATGTTATATTAAAGAACGAAAAAAAAACACAAATTACCTTAAATTGAAGAATGCACTAAGTCGGGAAGATTGGCAGAATTTATATGAAATTGAAGATGTCAATGATGAAACTGAATACTTCTTGAATATATTGAAAAACTTAATAGAGACGAATACAACCAAAATTCGTATAAAAAATAAAGAGAAGATTAAAAAAGAATGGATTACGCCGAAAATATTAAAAACAATAAATGAAAAACAAAATATGTATGCCAAACTCAAAAAGAATCCTAATAATGAAGAACTTAAAATAAAATATTCGGAAATGAAAAAACAATTACGTAAAACAATATTGAGAGCTTAGCAAGAATATTTCGAGAAATGTGTCGAGGATAACCAGAACGAAACTGTAGCCTTGTGGAGGTACGTGCAAAATTACACAAACACAAATTACATGCATAAGGACAAAAGAAAATAGGGTAGTTGAAGATGAACAAGAAATAAGCGATATATTTAATGACTATTTTAGCGGTATTGGAGAGAGATGCGCCAACGAAATAACGGAACCAGCAGAATTCAAAGAAGAAAAAATTCATTTACAAGAATTTTTTGTTCATTTCCCACAGATTCAGAAGAAATAGAAAAAGTTATCAGTAGCCTCAAATCCAGAAAATCTACTGGATATGATGGAATTCGCTCGGAAGTTTTGAAACAAGTGAAACATGAGATAGCAGAACCTATCGCCTATTTGGTTAACAATTGTTGTGAAAAAGCGTGTTTTCCTGACATTTTGAAAAAAGGGATAATAAAACCATTACACAAAGGCGGAGATAAAACACAAGTTAACAATTACAGACCAGTTACTCTTATATCCAATGTAGCTAAAATATTCAAAAAGTTAATTAAAGTTCGAATAGTTGCTTTTATGAATAAGTACAATTTACTTTCCAACGGTCAATTTGGGTTTCGCCAGGGCATTTCAACAGAAGATGGTATAAAATTAGTGACTGAAAAATTATATGAAAACATAGATAAAAATACTTCAAATCTAGCTGTTGTGATAGATCTGGCGAAGGCTATCGATACTGTTGACCATCAAAAATTATTAGAAAAACTCTCAAATCATGGCTTTAGAGGAAAAATAAACACCTTATTCCGCAGTTTTCTTTCAGGCAGAAAACAGATTACAAAAATAAATGGGAAATTTAGTAGAACAAAGATACCTTAATATGGAGTTCCGCAAGGAACAGTACTCGGGCCTCTCTTTTTCCTGATTTATCTAAATGATATATTTCAACAAAATCTGCTGGAGAAATTATAAGTTTTGCCGACGATATGATTGTAATGTACGAAGATACATCTTGGGAAAATCTGAAACAGAAAGCAATAAAAGATTTGAGGATGCTAAAGAAATGGTTCGAACAAAGTAAACTCACCTCAAACCAACAGAAGACCCAATATCTAACCTTTTCATCTAATAAAGTTGGACTTCCAAATTTGGGCACCTTTCGAGTCGACGATAGGTTGGAAATAGTAAATACTAATGCAACATTTGAAGTGGGATCAACATATGCATTATAATAATAAACCTTTATTTGATTTGAAAATATCACAAAAAATGATGTAGATCACGTCACAAAAATCATAACTTAAATATTAAAGTTCATTGAAATCTTTCTCAGCCATAAACTCTTTTACACTGTAATAACCTTTTTTATATAAAAATTTTTTTAAAGTTTTCTTTTGAATAATTTTTGGTCTTGTTTTGAATGTTTGTGGCATTTTATTCCAAATTTTTACTAAAGAATGAACAACATTTTTCTGTATGTAGGCATAATTTGGTTTTTCTGAACTAAGATGAGTTTTTCCTCTGGTATTAAAACAATGATCAAGCATTAACATTTCAAAGTTAGTGAAGTTATTAATTACATACATTATGCACTCATATATATACAGACAGTATAGAGTTAATACATTATAATTTTTAAAGATATCCCTACATGATTCATTATACTCTAGTTTAAAAACAGTTCTCAAACATTTTTTCTGTATTATAAAGATTCTTTCAACATCAACAGAATTCGCCCAGAAGATGATTCCATATCTGAGTCTGGTATGGACATATGCATGATATGCGGTTAGGGAAGCATCTGATCCAATTGTCCTTGTCAAGATCCTTAGGGCATAGCAGTACTTTGCAAGGCTTGTTGCCATATATTCAATGTGTGGCCGCCAATTCAAATCCCGATCTAAATGGATTCCCAGAAATGGTAGAGTATCTTGAGCTCTTATATTCTCACCATGATAAATTAAGTTGATGGCATGTTGATTCTTTTCTCTGAATATTATAAATTTGGTCTTGGTGATGTTCATTGTGAGATTATTCTTCCCGAACCATTTTTCGAGGTTTTCCAAATCTTTTTCAACTCCGGACTTGCATTCATCAGGAGTGGAACCAACGCAGATTACTGAAACGTCATCGGCATACATTACAGTATCATTCGATGTTACTTTAATCAAGTCATTCACGTATATTATATAAAGTAGGGGACCCAAGATAGATCCTTGGGGAACCCCCCTATCTACAAATAAGGCGTTTGATATTATTTTTTTCCCATTTTTTCCTTTTCCAATTGTTCTCTGTATTCTCCCTGTTAAGTATGATCGAAATAGTTTTGACGTTATACCTCTTATACCATATCTTTCCATTTTTTGCATTAAGATGTTGTGATTCACTGTATCGAACGCTTTGGTCAAGTCCAAGAAAAGCGTCGCTGTTAACTGATTTTTATTCAATGATTTGATTACAGAGTTTAGAACTCGATATAATGCATCTATGGTTGATTTTCCCTTTCTAAATCCACATTGTTGTTCCACCAATATTTTTTTCTTCTCAAAGAACTGCAATACTCTATCAAAAATTATTCTTTCGAAAATTTTATTAACATTTGAGAGTAGGGATATTGGTCGGTAGTTATCAAAATTGTTTTTTTCTCCTTTCTTGTGAATCGGTTTAACCCAAGCTTCTTTGAGGGCTTGTGGATATTTTCCGTATTGAAACATTTGATTTATAATATGTGTTAAGGGTAACGTCAATATCGGTGCACATTTTTTCAGTAGATCAACAGGTATCTCGTCACATCCTGTCGATTTTTTATTTTTAAGTTGAATTATGTAATGATACATTTCTTTCTCTATAACTGGATTCAGAAAAATGCTTGAATCGCAATAATTTATGTTTTCTGCAACATCAGTGTTCTTATTGTTGTTCAATACATTAGATTTCAGGAAGAATTTATTCATTTCATCTAATAGTTTTTTTTCATCCTTTCCAGGGAATGATTCAAACAAAGTACCATCAGTAGCATTTCTTTTTTTCGTCACGTTATTGATTAGAGTCCAAGTTGCTTTGGTCTTATTTTCCGAATTATCTATAAAGTCCTTGTCAGAGATTTTCTTAGATAATTCCACTACTCGTTTCAATATTGCTGAATATTTTTTATAGTATTCTTCAGTCACCATTCCTTCCAACATTTTTTCGTGAAGTTCCCGTTTGTGTTTACTCGATATTCTTATACCTATAGTTAACCATGTGCGACTTCTTTTCCTTCTCAGTTTCATTTTTTTCCGTGGAATGATCTGATTCATCTTCGTCAACATTGTGCTGTAGAACAGTTCATAGGCTACATCTGGATCTGTTTCTGATATCAAATTATCCCAGTTGAAGTCCCTCAAACAAACAAAAAAATCTTCTAGTTTGGTTTTTGTAAAAAATCTTTTTTCAATAATTTCTACATTTTTTGGTTCTAAAGGAAATATGCTTTCTACTGAAATGAACTGCGCCATATGATCGGATAGTGCAGATATTATGTTTTTATTATTACTTATTTTGGATGTATTTACGAATATATTATCTATGAGAGAACCTGCAGTCTTCGTCACTCTAGTGGGATTAAATATTGTGTGCGTATAATCGAAGGTGGTTAACAAATCCATGAATAAGCATTTGGAGGTATCTTCATTCATAAGATTTATATTGAAATCGCCACATATGATAACATCGTAATCAACAAAATGACCTTGAACTACACCGAGTACACTAGACTAGAAAGCTAAGAGGAATTGCATACAGATTCAGATCAATACGAAAAGATTTCCAATCCACAAGACATCTCCAAATACTTTATGACGCACTAGTACAATCACAACTCTCATATGGAATCATAGGATGGGGAGGTGTCTTCGATTGTCATAAAAGAAGCATAGATGTCTTGCAAAAACATATTTTAAAAATAACGTATGGAAAGAAGTTCACATTCCCTAGTAATCAGATATACGAATCATCAAAAGCATTGGATATAAGTCAAATCTATGCCAATAAAATTATAATAAATATCAAACAGAAGAAGATAAAATTAGTCATCAAAGAACACAACTACCTGACCAGAACAAGAAACGTCAACTATAAAAGACAGAGGGCAGAAAAAAGAATAGGACAGAGAAGTTGCACATACCTAGCTTCTAGATTGTACCCAAACGTGCCTACGGAAATAAGAGAACTAAGAAACATAAAGAAATTCAAGAAGGAAATAAAGAACTGCTTGACTTCAGAAGATAGATCCATGATACATAGAATAATAAATTCAACATAAAGAATAACTATAATAATGAAAAAAAAAATTATTAAATATGAATTAAAAAAAATGAAAATATCCCGATTGTGACAGATATTCCCGAACGTGACTGTGAACCCGATAAAGACGAAATATATACAACGGCGTGACGAGGAAAGAAAGCTGGGACAGAACAAGATTTTTATTTTAGTATTTTATAAATTTGTTTTAGTTAGAGTGAAATTTATTTTAAACAACTGTAAACAGCTATTATAAATAACTCACAGTTTTTCCTAGAGTTTAAACAATCAATGTAATATTTGAATAAACTCTATTCTATTCTATTCTATTTCAATTGTGGAAATCCAAAAAGTTAGAATATTTTCCTTATTTCTTTCAAATATATTGCGAGTTGTGATTGTGAAGGAGCAATATAATACCCGTATTTGGGGATGATTTAAGTACGTAGAAGTACGTACCTTCTAAGGCCATCCAACATCAAAGTGAGTTTTTAATCATGAGTTTCCTTGATTTTCATATTAGACGATTAATATCAGGAGCGTCAAGATGGTGATCCACTCCCAGAATTTTGGTATCGAATTGTTTTGGGTATTTTGTGCCCATTTTGTGCCAATTTTTGCCGTAGAAAAAAAATTTTGTGCCCATTCAGTTTTCGAGATATTTCGAGTTTTTCCCGTGTGTTACCAACTTGACGGTGTGACTCATACATGAAAATATTCAATTTTTTTTATTTGGGTACTTTGTGCCCATTTTGTGCCAATTTTTGCCGTATAAAAGAAATTTTGTGTCCATTCAGTTTTCGAGATATTTTGAGTTTTCCCTGTGAGTCACTTACTTGTCGGACGGAAATTTTCTTATTAAGATGAATTATGCTCATTTTGTGTCGTATGGTATGGATTTTGTTCCCCTACAGTTTTCGAAATATTTGTAGTTATTCCAGTGCGATGGATAAATGTAGCACACTTAATCGACGAGTATTGTATTATTAAATTATGCTTACGCTAATGCGTATAAATTTGTGTCTCAAATGAGATATTTTTGCCTTGCAGTGCATATTTACTAATTTTCTGTTTTATCTGCATATTTTCAAGATAAAATTTGTTTTCAAACAAATAGAAACATGTCAAATAGAAGCGTACCTCGAGAATATATTTGATAAATCCCAACCACCATTTATGAGCTATTGTCTGCTCAATCCCTAAGGAATGGAGTGTTTGGAGAAAATATTTATCCCGATAGCTAATATTACTAACATCTGGTCAACATTACAAGGGAACACATAATCCATGTTAACTTGGTCAACTTCAAAAACAAAATAGTCGAACAATAGCAGAGCAGATGGAACGAAACTGAAAGTAAATTAAGAGAATTCAAACGATGTGTCAAAACAGCGTACCTAGCCAGAATACACCGTCTAAGAATCGAACACACAGAACTAACACACCCAGGGCCGGAGTGACCGGGTGGAAAGAAAGTTGAGCTTCTCACGGGGCATAATCCAAGGGCGCTAACTAAATTGACCCTAGATCGTTCAAACATTATAGCAAAATTTCATGATGAAAATTGATTGTTTCTGAACCACTAGGTACTTGCATGAGAACATTATTGTGGGGGTGATTCAAAATTCAGTATCAAGATTTCAGGGGCGTATTTTTCAGGTCAAAATAAGAATTTTTTCCATGTGTCCGCGAACGCTTAGTTTCTGTGCCCAGGCTCCCGCAACCGCGCGTGCAACGCGGGCACCACTCTAAAAGGGCGCCAAAACCTCTTATAGACCGCATGAAGAACCGATGGACCCAAGGTTTTCGAAAAAGATTCTTTCAAATTTTTCAGATATTGGTTTACAAAAACGCATACTCGATGCTAATCCTAGGGCATTTTTTGCGCTATGTGCTGCACACAGCTTAAATTTAACTGAAAATGATGCTGCTAAGGTTTCAAATAAAAAGTGGACTCTTTTGATATTGTAATAGAACTTTATATATATTTCTCTTCATCCACAAAGAGATTGGAATGTTATACAGAAGCATGATCCTCAGTTACGTCTAAAACCCCCAAGTGATACTAGATGGTCAAGTAGAATTGATGCTAAAGTTTCATTTCATTCAAATATGTGATAGCCTTTTAGAAATAGCAGAAAATGATACTTTTAACATAAAAACTAGAAGTAAAGCAAGTTCTCTTTTATTAAATATCCATTCTTTTAAATTTATTCGAAGTATCATAATTTCTCATGATGTTTCATTCCAGATTTATATTGTAAGCAACATGATGCAAAGTGTAGCGATTGACATTAAAGTGTGCCAAAACCATTTGAAGAATTTAGTTGATCAGTTCGAAAATTATAGGGATGATAATGTTCTCGAGGAAAAACTTGCGGGAGCTGGAAAACTAGCTGCTGTTCTTGAGATAGATCAAGGTTTTTCTCCATTATATACTGTAAGACGAAAGTATAAACCAAAATTGTTCGATTATGAACAGACGGAAGATCCAAAAATCGCTTTTAAAATGAATTTCTTTTAGAAAATAATTGATCAAACACTGAGTTCCTTAAATAGTAGATAACGTTAACGTTTTTTGTTTTATTTGTGATATTCTTAAATTAAATGACAAATATCTATTGAAATGCTGTCATGCTCTTCAACAAAAGCTAACTGATGACAGGGAAAAAAGAGGCTGACGTGAAAGAAAATGATTTATTCAACGAGATAAGAGCCCTAAGATTGTTTTCATTATCTGAAGCGAAAATCCTCTTGAAATTCTACAATATATTTTTGAAAATAATCTAACTTCTTCTCTACCGAATCTTAGTATTGCCTCAAGAATCCTTCTCACTTTACCTGTGTCCTGTGTCTGTTGCTTCTGGTGAGAGATCATTCACTGAATTAAAAATTTTTAAAAACTATTTGAAGTCTACCATGTCTCAAGAAAACTTTTCTGGATTGGCAATCTTAGATATAGAGCAAGGGATACTCGATAAAATTGATTGATTGATAATATAGAAGAATCTGCAGCAGTCAAATCTAGAGAAACATCCATTCAATTTCTGGATTGATCCTAATTAAATGTTTATGCCTTTATGAATAATTTATAGAAGAATACAGCTTAAGTTTTGAAACACATTTGAAATATATTATGTTACAAATAACACCATAAAGTCCTTAAGGCAATGAAGGTTGCTCATAGATTTTCAACCATTCCATACTAAATTCTCAACAAAACTTCAGAAAAAAAAATTCCGATCATACAGTAGTACTTTTCTCCACCTCCCCCGTTTAAGGGGCGTCAAAATATGTTCCGCACGCGGGCGTTGATGTCCCTTGCGGGGGCCCTGCGAGGTACGGTTCTATTTGGCTTGTTTCTATTGGTTTGAAAACAAATTTCATCTTGAAAATATGCAGATAAAACAGAAAATTAGTAAATATGCACTGCACGGCAAAAATATCTCATTTAAAACACTAATTCATACTCATTAGCATATGAGGTTATAATACAATGCTCGTCGATGAAGTGTGCTACATTTATCAATCGCACTGGAATAACTACAAATATTTCGAAAAGTGTAGGGGAACAAAATCCATACCATACGCCACAAAATGAGCATAATTTAACTCAATTAGAAAATTTCCGTCAGACAAGTAAGTGACTCACAGGGAAAACTCAAAATATCTCGAAAACTGAATGGGCACAAAATTTATTTTATACGGCCAAAATTGGCACAAAATGGGCACAAAATACCCAAATAAAAAAAATTGACAATTTCCATGTATGAGTCACAGCATCAAGTTGGTGACTCACGGCAAAAACTCGAAATATCTCGAAAACTGAATGGGCACAAAATTTTTTTCATAGGGCAAAAATTGGCACAAAATGGGCACAAAATACCAAAATAAAAAAAATTTGAAAATTTCCAAATATGAGTCACAGCGTCAAGTTGGTGACTCACGGGAAAAACTCGAAATATCTCGAAAACTGAATGGGCACAAAATTTCTTTTCTACGGCAAAAATTGGCACAAAATGGGCACATAATACCCAAAACAATTTGATACCAAAATTCTGGGAGTGGATCACCAACTTGACGCACCTATTAATATCGTGCATTTTCCCATTGTTCTAGGGCCTTTTTTTTTCCTGTATGTTACCAACATTTCTTCTCGATCTTACGTTTAGAAAATAACGTGAAATACAAGATCGCTGACGATTGAGAATTTATTTCGACCCATCAACATCGAATCGATTGAATGCTGCAAAGTTTTGGTTTATGTGCAATTTTCTTCCCTTGGTTTGGACACAGGATTCGGAAGTGGTGAAAATTTTAATAATAGTTTCAACCCTGCTGATCATTGGGTATGTAAAGATCCGAGTTATAATTGGTGATAGAGATCAAGAAAACCTATACCGGGACAATAAAGTGAACTTTTCCATTGAAATTAACTTTGCAATTTTGAACTCTTTGAATTCATATCCGTTCATACATTTAATCATTGTTATCATTATATTTCAGAATCCTTATGTAGCTTTATCTATATATTTTTTTATTATTTTTCAACTTTAATAGCAGGTGATTTTTTTTGTTTGTTTCGAAACTCAAGTGATAACTTCAAAATTTTTTAAGATTTATAAAGTAGAATTTTCTTTCCATAAATAAGTGGATATCTAAAAATCTAGACAATCAACAAAGATTATATGAATTTGGCCCTTTATTATTATTAATTTCTGTACGTAACAATTTGAGAGCTGATCTTGATCAAGTGAGGTGATTATTCTTATATTTTTGTTTTCGACTCTTGTTGAAATATAATAAACGGCTACTTCTGAAAATTGAATACAAGGTTTGTAGTGGAAATTCCTCTGGGATAGTAACATAAGATTTTCATTAAATCATTTTATTCTCTAGGATTTATTTGAATATTTTCTTCTTTATCTCTTGTCACATAATATTTTTTTTTTGGAATATCATCGGTATTTACGTATTTAGCCGATAGTTTTTTTTGTTGTTGAAGAGTCACTTCAAAATACGTTGGCGCCCTTTGAAAACATCTTGAAATCACGCCGTCTTCACTGATAGCTGACCGGAAAAGTTATAGAGGGACTCTTCTTTGTGTTGGAAAGCGGTGAACAATTTTTTTTTTTTTTAAATAAATTGATTTTTTTTTAAACCAAGGGTTACTCGCCACAAATTTTTGGCGCTCAACGTGGGCCCTTAGGTCCTTATAGTATTTCGGTATTTTGGAGTTTTGATAATATATTCATCATTTTTTTTTCTTCGCTTTTGTTCTATATATTTTTTTTCTCATTTTCTATATATTCATCTGATAATTGTTTTCTGGTGAAAATGTCCGGGAAAATTGTTATAAACAGATTAAATCAAAGTCAACTGCAGCATTTGTTAGCTATAAGCCCCGGTGCACACATACGACTTTTGCAGTCACGACGCCGTTGCTGAGTCGTATTTGCGGCCTGTGGTACAAAGAATCAAATGGGGGCATGCACACTACCCGCCGTGCCGTTGCGACGTCGTAACTGCTATCATGCGGGCTGTGGTACAAAGAATCAAATGGGAGCATGCACATTAGCGTACGACACCGCAACGGTGTCGCAACTGCAAATGTCGGATGTGTGCACCGGGGCTAAGAGGTTTGCTCACTAGTTCGGTGGAAAAAATGCGATCAAGTTTGTCTAGAGCTATGAAACTTGAAAAGGAGGGGACGTCAATCTTGTATCCTCCCTATCCTTTTACTTTTGAGGAAGATAGAGATGCTATCAATGAGGTTATACTTAAGGTGGAGCAAAGTTTGTCTGAGAGGCAATCTTTAACCCCTAAAAGCAGGCGTTTTAATGTTAATCAGACTCGTTTGGGTTATGCAATTGCATCATATAAGTCCCACAAAACCAGAGGAGGAGGCTCATAAGATAGATACCTTCGCCAAGATCCTCGTTCTTTTGGATTCACTTGAGGAAACAACGGATGTTGGGAAGCCGTCATCGGTTCTTTTTCAGGGAAATACGTCAGAAAGCGGAGAGGATGAGGCTTTGTCAGGTCACGAGGCTGCATCTACTCCACCTAAGTTTACATCTGGTCAAGTCATTGCTGCGGGTCCAATCATTAAGTCTGTTCTTATATTTCGCTGGTGCTTAAAATTTTCAGGTTGTAGAAATGGTTTGTCAGTCCAGGCCTTTTTGCAGAGAGTGGAGGAACTTTGCGAGGCTAGGGGAGTTACCAAGTCAGAAGTGTGGCGATCAGCAGTTGATTTGTTTGAGGGTAAGGTACTTATCTGGTATAGGGCGGTAAAGAATTCATTTGTTGATTGGGATTCTTTTGTGGACGGTATTAGAGCTGAATTTGAGGCGTTCGACTATGATGAGAAGCTTTTGTAGGAAATTCGTCGCCGTACACAGGGAAAGGATGAGCCTATAGGTATATATTTGGTCACCGTGAAGTCGTTGTTCGAAAGATGTAGATCTCCACCTCCCGAGGATCGTCAGCTGAAGATCATAATGCGCAATATACAACCTTTTTTCAGGCTCAGTTAGCGTTGGTCGATGTAAAATCATCGTCCGTCCCTCATCAGTCCGTTGAGGCCTTCATGCCACCTGTAAGACGATCGCAGGTATGTTTTGAACCGGATTTAGCCTATGCTGGTATCGAAGAAAGCGTTGCGGAAATCCAGGTCTGGCATTGTGATATGAACGAACAGTCAGTATCGAATTTCAAAAAAATATCACCTAATTCTGGTGAAGTGGTCTGTTTCAATTGTAATATACCCGGTCATAGGTCTATAGGTTGTGCTGCACCTAAATAGAGAAGTTGCTTCAGGTGTAATAATCCAGGTTATACTGTTAAAACTTGTCCCAAATGTAGTCTTTCATGAAACGGATCGAGTCGCTGAGGTATGGACCGCCTCCAGCGATCGCCAATTCTATTGATGGTCCACATCTTGATTTATGTCCGGTTCTTGACTACATCCTCGACAGCATGAATGGGGATGAAAGGCCCTACTTACGTTTATCAATTTATGGGGTGGAATTTCTTGGTTTACTTGACTCTGGTGCTTCTCGAACTATAATAAATGGCAAGAGCTGGAATGTCCTTCAGGGCTTGGGAGTTCAGATTGATTCTTCAAGGGTTGTTACATGCACTGTTGCTAACGGTCAGGTATGTTCGAGCATAGGTAGTTGTACAGTACCGATTGAGGTTGAGGATCGTGTTGTTGTTATAAAAGTTCTTATTATTCCAGACTTACCAGCATCAATGCTCCTTGGAGCTGACTTCTGGAAGGTCCTAGGTATTGTTCCAGATTTGATGAATAATGTTTGGCAGTTTGCAGCGGGTTCAGTCGATGTTGCCTTTTTTGAGACAACTCTAAATCAAGATCAGAGAGAACAGTTGGAACAGGTAATCGAGAAAAATTTTGCAATTATGGGCAATGGAATGGGTAAGGTTAATTTGCTGGAACATGAGATAATTGTAGAGGGACCACCAATCAAGCAAAGGTATTATCCGGTGTCGCCAGTTCTTCAGAAGCATATCGACGATCAACTTAACGATATGCTGAAACAAGGCATAGTTGAAAAAAGCAACAGTCCTTGGTCTTCTCCGATAATAATGATGAAAAAAAAGGATGGTGGGTGTAGGTTCTGCGTAGATTACCATAAGGTAAATGCGGTAACCCGTAAGGACAGCTATCCTCTCCCTTATATTTCGAATACTCTTGATAGGTTGAAAGACGCTAGGTTCATAAGTTCGTTGGATATGAAATCAGTATTTTGGCAAGTTCCTGTGGAGTAAGAATCGCAGCAGTACACAGCCTTCACTGTACCAAATAGGGGTCTTTTCCAGTTCTGTAGAATGCCTTTCGGCCTTCGTAATGGACGTCCTACTTGGCAGAGGGTTATGGATGATGTTTTGGGTAGTGATTTGGAACCTTTTGTGTTCTGTCACCTTGATGATGTGATAATTGTTACTCAGAACTTCGAGAAACACTTAGAAGTTCTAGAGAAAGTGTTCAGGAGACTATTGAAGGCAGGACTTACAGTTTCCAGGGAAAAGTGTTGCTTCTGTAGAGAGGAATTGCGTTATCTGGGATACATTGTTAGTTCTAGCGGCTTGAAAGTTGACCCTGTGAAGGATGTTCGTAGCATATTGGGTACTTTTTCATGGTATCGTAGGTTCATTCCCAATTTCTCTACACTCATAGCCCCTCTATCTTATCTTCTGAAGAAGAACAGTAAGTTTGTTTGGAGTCCCGAATGTGACAGCTCATTCCGTTGTCTTAAAGAGGAACTTGTTACCGCCCCTATTATGAGCTGTCCAAATTAAAATTTACCATTTCAGGTTCAGACCGATGCATCCGGTCATGGACTGGGAGCTGTACTCAGCCAACCAGACCCAAAAGGAGGACAGCGTGTCATCACGTATATAAGTCGTTCTTTGACTCGCCAGGAACAAAACTATTCAACCACTGAGCGTGAGTGCTTAGCAGTACTCTGGGCGCTGAAGAAGTTACGACCCTATATTGAAGGAAATAAGGTTGAGGTGGTGCCTGACCACTATTGTTTAGTGTGGCTCCAGAATATCAAAGCGGTCTCTGGACGTTTTGCTTGGTGGATAGTACGTTTGCAGCAATTTGATTTTTCTGTTACTCAACGTAAAGGCTCAGAGCATCATGTTCCAGATTAACTTTCGCGATCTGTTGCAAAGTTAGATTTGGTGACTGTTCGATATTGAATCGAATTTTCGCGGGTTGTTTTTGAATTGACGGAGCACGAGGATTTGAGGAGAATTATCTCCATATTGAAATCCTTTCTCAGATCCTGATTTTCCCATCCCCTCCACAATTTTAGCATACTGGTCTACCACATCCACAACGGACGTTACGCACTGTCATTTTCAATGATTTTGAATAAGGAAAAAATCGCAATTTCGCACAAAAACTCAATTAGTTTTTAAGTTCGTTAACCGCTTCGTGAGAGAACACATCATAGTTAAGTGAAGAAGATTGTTTAGTTTAAGTTTGAAAGGTGGAAAGTCAGAGAATCGACGGAGACCAGGTGAGTCCCTTTCCTGTTAGAATTTTCCTTATTATTGCTCACTGTTCCGGGTGGTATTTCCTCTCAAATCTCAGAAATTAAGCGAATTTCATTTCTTTTGTATCGAATAATTCACAAACTTGTGTGGCGGAGCAATCCATACATTATACAGTCCACTAGAATAACTTTAAATATAATATGGATTGATCCGTAACATAATTGATCCATTCGGGCCGGATTTATATTCAGGGGTCTTTAGAAAAGGGTTCAATTGGCAAACATGGCGGCATGAGATAAGTCCGTCAGATTTTATCAATCGGTATTCGGTGGGCGCGCAAGTTCGTATTGTATAACCCTACCCAAGATGATTATGCGGTACTGATGATCCCTAATAAGGGTGAAACCGGTATATCGCTATCCTCCCTTGATGACATGCATTCTCCTTGGGTTACTTTCGATTATGATTCCTACGTAATGGCGTGGAGACCTTCTGTCTGACAATGGTTGTGTTGATGGCAATTTATATTGCTGATACATTAGATAATCAGATAAATAATTAATATCATACGATGATATTACTCGTTTGGAAATTGTACCAAATATTGTACTCATTGTTAGTTTCACCAATTATATCCAAATAACAGCCGTTTTATTTTGTTATTTTTCAATATGAATGTCGCTTAGGCTAAAAAACGGAAGATTTTCCTTGTTGACGTGGGATTCTGCTTTTTCGAGGTACTCATGGAGGAGGTAGTTAGGTTATTTGTCCGCTGGGTGGCGCTCTTCAGTAATTCATACTGACTAGCGACTGCCAGCGTTCAATAAGATGCCTGCTATTTCGTTTGTTTGTCATCTTGGGTAGGGTTATGCGGTACTGATGATCCCTAATAAGGGTGAAACCGGTATATCGCTATCCTCCCTTGATGACATGCATTCTCCTTGGGTTACTTTCGATTATGATTCCTACGTAATGGCGTGGAGACCTTCTGTCTGACAATGGTTGTGTTGATGGCAATTTATATTGCTGATACATTAGATAACCAGATAAATAATTAATATCATACGATGATATTACTCGTTTGGAAATTGTACCAAATATTGTACTCATTGTTAGTTTCATCAATTATATCAAAATAACAGCCGTTTTATTTTGTTATTTTTCTAAATCTCTACTTGGCGCGGTCATACAGGGTGATCAATAAGCATTTCCTTATGAGTGAAATTTTTTTTAGTTTAATAACTCTTCAAAAAATCTACCGAATAATATCAAGTTTTGAAGTTTTGTCACATTGACGATTGAAACCTCTTGATACGGGTCCTCCATGATGACCTTAATTCATGGTATTCATTTGTCGCATTCTTTCCGGGACACCCTATATAAATATCTTCATTTAAAATCGAAATGACAAGTGGAAAGTTCAAACCTTCATCGATAGCCAGTTTTTGATACATCTTTTCGCTAAGAACGTATTCCGTCACCGGTTCATCTTTAGAAAATCTCCAGAAAATACGTTGAAAATCTCTATGTTTAGGAAAAATGAGAATTTGCCTGAACATCTGCTTGATGTCAGCAACGAACACGATTTTATAGGTTCTGAAACGAGCTTAAAGTTCAACAATATCATTTGGTAATTTCGGTCCAACGTATAGAGAATCATTTAATAACAATCCCGACGAACATTTCTGAGATGCATCGAAAACTACTCTCAGTTTTGTTGTTGGAGAATCATGTTTGAAAACTACGTGATGAGGAAGATAAAATGATACCCCTTCATTAGAAAGTAATGGTGCAGGAGACATATGGCCAGACTTCAAGTGATCACGCATAAAATCAACGTATTGAACCAGAATATCGGCATTCTTATATAAATGATTTTCTAAATTATAAAATCACTTGAACCAATGAAATCCGAAGCAAAATAAGATAGGAAGGGCAATTCAACGATATATCTGACTTTACTATATCTACAAGTAGTTTCTGTGAATATTCTTTCGCAACATTCGTCCTCTTCAGAGACGAAATCATGTTCTGGAATATGTTCTAATTCCTAAAAATTTTGTTAACTATTTTCTAACGAATGATAATCAGCCGAATGCGATACCACAAATGATGTAATTCCTTAAGAAGAATCACAACAATTAACAGATGTCGCAAACCATCTCAAATCTCGTTCTTGAGATAAAATCTCTTCGGGAACTCCTCAGCCCAGGTTCTTTCCAGACTGTTGCCCAAGTGCCAATAACCCCCACCACCGATGCTGAGGTCGCATCATATCCCGTTGCTTTGAAGAAAGGAGCCGTGCCAAAAGTTAGCCCAGATTTTCCGAAACTGGGCGAAACGCGGCGAAAACCCCAAACCGCCAACATATTAACACTCGCCAAGTTGATTGTACCCGTGATGAAACGAGCTAGACAAGATAGTTCTTCGTCGACCAAGACAAGAGAGGAAACTCCCGACAAGAATGTTAGAATACCGCCAATCACGATGATGGGGACATCAGATTGGACTAAAATTTCAAAGGAGCTTCACTCCCAGAAATTGAACCACAACCGCGCTACAGTCGTAAGAGACGGAATTAAAATCCTTGCGTCGTCTGTAGATGACTACAGAAAAATAATAATATTCCTTGACCAACGCGGTAAGGAATATTTAAGCTTCCAAACAGAAGATGAGAAAAAAGTTTATGCGGTTATACGACATCTCCCTCTTGATGCCGATATAAAAATAATCCGAGAAGATCTGCATAATCAAGGGATTCAAGATGCCGAAGTCACTCAAATAACTTCAAATCAAAGAAATAAGAAAACGCCCCTATTTCTAGTTAAAACCCAAAAAAGGGAAATTTTCACAATCACGAAGCTTTACAATCTTTGTATTGTAGGAGAATCAAAAAAGAAGACAGAAGGACCTGGGCAATGCCATCGATGCCAGAGATATGGACATGCACAGAATAAGTGCAGTTTTCCATGGAGATGCGTGAAATGCTCAGGAAATCACAGCAGCCAAGAGTGCACTCTAACCAGGAAGGATGAAGAAAGAAATGCTACATGTGCACTATGTGGCGAAACTGGACACCTAGCAAGTTACAAAGGTTGTAGCGAATTCAAGCCCGTGACGAAGAAAAGGACAAAAACTAAAATATCTCCAACAAAGGAAAAATCGACAGAAAAAGAACAAAAAACCACAACTGAGAATAAAACAGTTGAAATGAAACCCGTTGAAAAGAAATCCGTTGAAAAGCAACCCGTTGAAAAGAAACTTGCTAAAACGACTCAGCCCGCACAAAAGAGAGCAGAAAAGAAAGAGTGTGTGAAGTAGATAAAATCGCTGAAAAACTATTCAGTAGAATAATGAGAAAATTCTAATCTGTAATAGATTCGAAAATTAACAATTTATTTGGTAAAACGAATTAATGAATCTTACGAAACAAAGAAAAAATATCAAAATAGTGTCATGAAACATAAACGGCGTGAAATCGCGAAAACCCGAATTAGAAGAACTGATAGCAGAAGAAGATCCTGATATAATTGCCTTGCAAGAAACAAGGCTAATATCAAAGGATAAAATATCGTATCAAAATTACGTGATACATAGAAATGGTAGACCGGGCACGTTAGACGGAGGTGGCGTGGCATTGATTGTCAAGAGAGGCATCTACCATTCCCGCAAAACTACAGACCGATTAGTCTTTTACCAGCCCTAGGAAAGATAATAGAAAGAGTAGTTGCCAAGAGACTCAAAGAAGAAACCGAAAATCTGAATATTATACTAACAGAACAATTCGGATTCAGAGATAAACATTCAACTGAACAAAAACTTCTCCGACTAACAGAGTATATCACCCAAGGCTTTCAAAAAAAAAAGCTACTGAAGTGTTATTACTAGATGTAACAAGAGCATTTGACAGAGTATGGCAGGAAGGACTAGCCTATAAGATGAGAACAGTAGGATACTCAATTAAGATGTGCCGAATCAACAGAAATTACTTGAGGGATAGAAATTTCTACGTTGAATTAGAAGATGAAAAATCAACGCTAAGACACTTAGAAGCAGGAGTCCCACAAGGCTCAGTATTAGGACCTCCTCTGTATAATATATATATCCATGATATATCAAGGAATCCGAGAAATTTGCTTGCCCTTTATGCGGATGACAAAGGGATAGCAGTCAAACACAGAAGAGCAAATATTATACAAAAGATTACAAGAAGCAGCAGACGAAATAACCAAATGGTGCATTAAATGGAAGATTGAAATAAATGGTCAGAAAAGCCAAGCTATCTTACTACAAAAGAGAAGATTACAAATGGAGGAAAAATCATCAATTGACGGCAACGAAGTTGAAAGGCAAAAAGAAGCAAAATACCTAGGTGTGATCATGGATACGGGAGTAATGTGGCGACAATATGTTAAGTATGTGTTGTATAAAACCAACAAAGCGATGAACTGTCTATACCCAATCATCGGAAGAAGAAGCCGAATGGACATAAACACCAAACACAGGATAATTAAAGCCGTTGTCTGACCTCAACGGCTCAGTGGCTTGGGGATACGCGGCAAAGAACCACACCAAGAGAATTCAATCAACAGAAGATAAATATCTAAGCTTGGCAATAGATGCCCCTTGGTTTGTTAGAAACATCCAAATCCACAGAGACCTAAAATGGGACAGAATTACTGACTTGAAGACATGAAGAAAAAAGCCGAAAGAATATTCGAAAAATTGATAAAACATCCCAACGAAGAATTGAGAAGATTAATTGATTACGACCCTGCCGAAGATGCAAGAAGAATGAGAATATACCGCCAAAGACCTAGGGATCAATTGCGAAACGATGACCTAAATATATAGGAAACTCAAGAAAACACAGCAAATTGAGGAAACAATCCGAATAAAAAGGACTCCCGAATAACCCAGCATAAAAGTGTGCAAGTAGAAATTTATCCGACTAAGAGATAAATGGTTTATAGGTTTTATGCCCGAAACCTAAGAAGCAGCAGGTTAGGTTTAGTGAGTATTCTCGCTCTTGATGAGCCGTCACACTTGTTCCTTTGGATAAGGTTCATCTGTAAATGGATTCCCCCTGCTTTAACAAAAAAAAAAAGCTAGAACAACTACGATAATTATGTGATGACTGTAAACATTTCAAACACAAATGGTGTTTCTTAGCTAATAAAAAACGATTATAAGTTGAAGCTTTTGAAAAACATCACATTCCGAATTTATATGATTCGTTTATTTGCAAAATACGCAATGTACCGGGTTTTTCACCATAATTTGACCCCCCCTTCAACTTTGTTACTAAAAGGCGTACAAAAAAATGTTTTTTACAAAAGTTTCACAAAATCGACTAGTCTTTTTTAAAATGATTTCACAAAACGAAATATATACAGAGTGGACAATATATTGATTGCAACTTAATTTTTTCAAACGGAACACCCTGTATATTTTTCTATATTGGACTAGCGCAACTTTAGTTTTAGTGGGATTTCAATGTTTATTTACATCTCAACTATTCTTTTGTTATCTATGTAAAACATTTTTTTGGTGAATATACTTATTATTATAGCTCTTTTTTCCCTGACTTCGAATATATAACATATGTTTGGTCTAACTCTTTTATTGTGAGAACCACAGAGTTTCAAAGGATGCGATAACTCAAAATTCCCTTTTTTGAGTTGGCAACGATATGACATACGTTTTTCACTATAAATTGCAACTGGATGATTTGGATGTAACTCCATATATTCTCTCCTTGTAGCTTTCTTATTTTTATTGTTCTTCACATAAATATTTCAAATTTTTCCGCTTTTGTGTAGTGAATATTCGATGAATATGACAAACGAATGTTACATATCGTTGCTTACGAGATAACTCAAAAAAAGGCATTTTGTATTATCACAGCCTTCCACTTGAAAACTGATTACTTAGCTTGCCAAGTGGTTCTTAAAATTTGAAACTCTGTGGTACTCAGAATAAGAGAGATACGCCAAACATATGTTATATATTCGAAATCAGGGGAAAAAGAGCTAGTCAAATATAGAATAATATACAGGGTGTTTCATTTGAAAAAATGAAGTTGCAATCAATATGTGTCCCACTCTGTATATATTTCGTTTTGTGAAATCATTTCAAAAAAGACTAATCGATTTTGTGAAACTTTTGTGGATAACATCATACAATATTAATTATTTATCTGGTCAATGTATCAGCAATAGGAAACTGCCATCAACACAACCATTGTCACACAGAAAGTCTCCACGCCATTACGTAGGATTCATAATCGAAAGTAACCCAAGGAGAATGCATGTCATCAAGGGAGGATAGCGATGTACCGGTTTCACCCCTCAATAGGGATCATCAGTACCGCATAACCCTACCCAAGATGACATCAGACGTGACGTGGGATTCTGCTTTTTCGAGGTACCCATGGAGGAGGTAGTTAGGTTATTTGTCCGCTGGGTAGCGCTTCGCAGTAATTCATACTGACTAGCGTCTGCCAGCGTTCAATAAGGTGCCTGCTATTTCGTTTGATGTCATCTTGGGTAGGGTTATGCGGTACTGATGATCCCTAATAAGGGTGAAACCGGTAATAAGGCTATCCTCCCTTGATGACATGCATTCCCTTGGGTTACTTACGATTATGAATCCTACGTAATGGCGTGGAGACCTTCTGTCTGACAATGGTTGTGTTGATGGCAGTTTCCTATTGCTGATACATTGACCAGATAAATAATTAATATCGTATGATGTTATTACTCTATTGGAAATTGTACTTATTTGTCTTTTCATTGTTTGTCAACTCTAGAACGTATTTCTCCTAGAGTTTTCAAAATCTCTTTTCCTTCACTTGCCCGAATATTTGTAATCTTCTGATGACTACTTTCGAATTGTTTGAAAACAGCGTCGAAAGAATCTACCCTCATTTTTAACTCTGAAATGAAAGAGGGATCAAGTTCTGCATTCTTTGCCACATTAAAGGTCTCTTTAGGTGTTTGTCTAGAATTATGCCGAGATATTTAACTTTTTTTGCAGGCTTGATGACGGCTTTTCCGGATATTTCTATGTCATACTCTGGCAGGGATTAGGATTGTTATTTTCAAAAATTAGATATCCAAATAACTTTGCACAGGTACCTTGTTTAGTACGAATACCGGCTTTCAATTACATTTATACCTACAGTTGAAATCAAATGTTATTGAAGTTAACGTGAAATCCCAATATCGAATACTATTTATTTTTCGTGCATAAACCAACTATCCATAGAAGAATAAGAAATTAAATTGTGTTGTCAATGTATCGTGGGGAGAAATAAACAACCAAATGATCTAAAGAATTATAAATGCTGAACCTATTAAATGAGAGAGCTGAATTGAGAAATTGAATGAATACTCAACTAAAATAAGCCTGATCTAAAGAACAAAATTTAAATTATCATTTTAAACGAAAATGTAACAATTCAGGTGTATATGCAAAAAAATTTTACTATGTACGCAGAAAGCATGGTCAATAAATGTGCGAGTTAGCCACAAAGGGATCGGAGTTGTTTTGCGCGTCTCCGTTCCCTAATGGATTAGAGCAATTGGTTGCGCTAGCCACATAGGAATCGGAAAAATGCGCCCGGGCTAATATTGGTTGTCACTTCAAAAATCAGCTCACCAGCGGAACCGCTGGTAAAAGCTTATAAAGAAATACGGTCATTATGTTGACAAAAAATCAAGTTGAACAGATTACATTCCACTTCTAATAATAATCACTGAGTGCTAATCTGCCCATCCTAGACTTATCGATGGAATCGTATTCAACGCTTCTTCGTGCGTCTCGTATTACTCCTCAGAGGACACATTCCATCTGGCGCAAGAGATCCGTTTTGAGGTTCGCACGCAAATGATACCCTGTAATTATTATCAATATCATTGGTAGACTAAACAAGAGCACGAAGGCGGGCTTTCTTCGGTTTCACGTATTTATCGATATTCTGCCGAATGTTTACGTTTCACGGTCCGATCTGCTGCTAGCTGGGTGGTCGGGCCGAGGAAGACTCGGTCACTCCATTCCGTCGATTTCTGTCTTTTCTGCCAGCAGCGACGATTTATTGTTTCGTTTTGCGACCATGGTCATAACATCCGGTGCGTTCGCTTCTCAGTTTGGAGAGAAATAGAAGATGTCGATTGTTTCGGTCGTTGCTTCTTTGAATTGCTCTCACCCTTTCGTTTGGAGTAAAAATCGAATAACGTTTATGGACCTCTGACCTTAAACCGAATAAAAAAAACTCGAAAAATTCAACTTTATTGGTTTTTATTTGATTTTTTTGCTGCAAAATTTCTCAATGAGTTTATCATTAAAATCATCAGTTGTTAACTATCTCAATATTACAACTAAGCACTTTTTTACCCCCGTTAAGCTAGCAGAACCACTTTCGAATTTTTCGATTTTTTTTTCGGCCATAATTTTAGGCTCATTTTAAGCTAATTTATTACCCAATTCAAAAATTTTTTGCTCCTGAATTGTAGGAGAAATCGCGGGTTCTGCTAGCTTAACGTTAAGCTAGCACACCAGGCTAATCGATATCTTATGGAAAATCTGATTACACCAAAATTTTAGGCTCTTTTTAGGCTGACGTTTGAACCCATTACTAAATTTCTGAATTTACTTTTTTTTTAAAAATCCTGGGTTCTGCTAGATTTACGGTTAAGCAAGCAAAACCTATTCGTAAATGAACTCCTCAGAATAATTTCAATAACATAATAATTTTAGGCTCTATTCAAACTAATTAATTACCCTATTCCGGAATTTATTGCTCCTCAAATTACCGAGAACTCATGAGTATTTCTACTGCATTCATCCCATTCCGTCAGTACGTAAAAACAGCAAATCTCATATGAATATGGATAAAATGATTACGCCTTAATTTAAGGATCTATTCCAAATAATTAATTACCCTATTCCGAAGTTTTTTGCTCCTCAGATTACCGAGATCTCATGAGTTCTACTACTACATTCATCCAATTCCGTCATTACGTGAAAACAGCAAATCTCATATGAATATGGAAACAATAATAACTGCATAATTTTAGGCTCTATTCAAACTAATCAATTACCCTATTGTAAAATTTTTTACTCCTCAGATTACCGAGATCTCATGAGTTCTACCACTACATTCATCCAATTCCGTCAGAATGGGAAAAATGCAAATCTCATACGAAAATGGAAAAAATTATCAGGGCATAATTTTAGGCTCTATTCAAACTAATTAATTACGCCATGCCGGAATTTTTTGCCCCTCAGATTACCGAGAACTCATGAGTACATCTTCTGCATTCATCACATTGCTTCAGTACGTGAAAAGTGAAAATCTCATATGAATATGGAAACAATAATTACTGCATAATTTTAGGCTCTATTCGAACATAATTAATTACTTTATTCCGAAATTTTTTTCCCCTCAGATTACAGAGAACTCATGAGTACATCTACTGCATTCATCACATTCCGTCAGTACGTGAAAAGTGAAAATCTCATATGAATATGGAAACAATTATTACGCTATAATTTTGGGCTCCATTGAAACTTATTAATTACCCTATTCCGAAATTTGTTGCTCCTCAGAATACCGAGAACTCATGAGTTCTACTTCTACTTTCATGACTCGGTGTTTAATCGAATATTGTCTATGCTCTCATGATATAATAACTGATTATTCAGTTAATACTCATTCGAATATTCCTCCTTTGACTGCACTGGATCTTCGTTGATATTTAGCAAAAAAATATGCATAAATTTTTAACAGATCTATTTAACGAACAGGTAATCTGTTATCTGATGCCTTAAATGTAGAAACGTCTATTATTTTTGGAATGTCCAAACCCCTGGTTTCACCGAAAATATTGTCATATTTTTATAATCAAATTGTCGTTTGTAAAATCCAGCAATTAGTTTTATTACATGAGAACGTACAAAATACAAAAGATTTTCAAATAGACGCCAGTAAAACTTTCGCTCGGACACTACAATCTGCAAAGACCCATAACAGGTATTTATTCATTTCACTTGAGATTCGGAGAAGTACAGATTTCTATAGTTTCAACTTGAATTTGCTAGAAACCCAGAATAATATCTTTATGAGTTCTTATTGATCTGAGACTGAAAAAACCTGATGCGGACTGCTCTTTTCTGTTATTGAGTTCTTGTTAATCTGAGAAGCAAAAAATTACGGAATACGGTAATCAATCAATTTGAATAGTGCCTAAAATTATGCCATGAAAATTTTTTCCATATTCATATGGGATTTGCAGTTTTCACGTACCTATTGCCGGAATGGGATGAATGAAGTAGAAGTACTCATGAGTTCTCGGTAATCTGAGGGGCAAAAAATTTCGGAATAGGGTAATTAATTCGTTTGAATAGAGCTTAAAATTATGCCGTGATAATTTTTTCCATATTCATATGAGATTTACATTTTCCACGTATTGACGTAATTGGATGAATGTAGTTTTAGAACTCATAAGATCTCGGTAATCTGAGGGGCAAAACATTTCGGAATAAGGTAAATTAGTTTGACTATTTCCCTCGTCGTAATTTGCACCAATCAGAAACGCGCAATTTTGAATTACAAATGGTTTCTAGGTGGAAAAACTGTTTGGCAGGACCTGTCAGCAGTTTATTCGCGTTTACCCGCTGCAAAACTTGACAGTTGTTGTCACCAAAAATTACAATACCTTTGAAAACAAACGTAATTATATCTCCAAGGACACCAGAAAACGACGCTCAACAATTTTTTCTGATTTTATTGTCAAGTGCTAGTTAGTCAGCTTGTATCGTGAAAATGAGTCGCTTTGGAAGCGATTCTTTGTCTAATATTGATCTGGCGATTGAGAAAAGTATACCGTTTAATACCCTCAGAACTCATACTTCAATATGAAAACAGTTCATGACATTCTGCAAACCAAAGAACTATGAGCTTATGGAAAACACAACTTTAGAACAACTAAACCTAATTCTGAAAGATTGGGCGTGGAATATGAAGAAGGAAAACGGTGAAAATTACAAAGAACTAGTTGTGAAGACAATGTGGAACACCGTTGCAAAAAAAATGCAAGAAATGTATTTTGTGAAGTGGAAAATAATTTTTGACCCATTTAAAGACATTATCTTTAAGTCTAGTAGGGAAGCTCGTAATGCGAAAAGAAGGAATTTGCAGACGTGTGCAAATAAAAGGAAGTGCAGCTCTGCTTCATTGAAATTGGATGAGTATTATGCAATGGTTTCATTATGGGATGAAAACACTCCAGCAGGACTCCAACGGAAATTTTACCATATCGCTTCAGTGGAACTTGCCTGGAGAGGTGGAGAAGCAGTAAACTGCAAAGTTCATTATTTTAAAGAGGAAGTGGATAATTCTGGGATAAAAACAGGTAGAATACACATTTTTTTAAATAACTGATTTTCAAAAATCCAACTTTTTAGGAAGAGTAGAATATAATCCTCTCTTCAATAAAACGGCACAGGGTGGAGAAAAAAAAATGGCCGAAAGTAAATGGCTGGTCCCTAACACGAAGAACCCAACCTTTTGTCCAGTCCGCCTATTTAAAATTCTGATGGTTAAACGTTCATCTAGAATAACAACTGATAGATTATTCTTAACAATTAACCCATCATGGAACAAAGAACTTTCAAGTGGATGGTACAAAAACACTCCAGTGGGAAAAAAAGAACTTTCGAAATGGACTAAAGAACCGACAGAGAAGGCAGGATTGAATACAAAAGGAATAAAAATAACAAACCACTCTATGCGGTCGACAGCAGTCAGTAACTTAGCTAAAGCAGGGGTAGGTGAACAACAATTAATTAAAATTACTGGCCACAGTTCAGCCAACTCAATTGAACCTTATCTGCAAATGGATAATGAGCACTACTCCAACATCATAAACACCCTTAGAAGTGACGCCTCAGAACCTCCAGCTAAAAAGCAGAAAACAGAAGATCCTGCAGTCAATCCTCCCGCTTCTCACTCAACAGATTACATTAATGATGTACCTTCACCCCACATCTTCAATGAATCAACAAAAGTTTCAAACAATACCCCTACCGTGTACCAAAATTGCAATTTATATTTCAATTGTACCATAAATAATTAAATTTGTAGTATTTTGGATGAAATAAAATTGAGTATCTGTTTTTCAGTTTTCAAATTAATACCTATACATAGGTAATGCATGCAGAATAATCTGTTACTCAGGAAATAGTATTGTCAAATACCATTCGGGCATCTTATTTTTCCTGTGAAAAAAATCGAAAAAACACATTTCAAAGTAATATTTTTTGACAAAAAGCATTCGTGCAGGTGCAAAAATCCTCGTCTTCGACTCGGATTTTTGTTGCCACCAGCACTCATGCTTCTTGTCAAAATATTACTTAGCAACGTGTTTTTTCGATTCTTTTCGGAAAAATTAGATGCCCTTATGATATAACTTACGAATAGATCCTAAAATTATGCCGTAATAATTGTTTCCTTTTTCATATGAAATTTTCACTTTTCACGTACTGACAGAATTGGATGAATGCACTAGAAGTACTCACGAGTTCTCGGTAATTTGAGGAGCAAAAAATTTCGGTATGGGTAATTAATTAGTTTGAATAGAGTCTAAAATCATGCCGTAATGATTTTTTCTATTTTCATTAGAGATTTTCACTTTTCACGTACTGACGGAATGGCATGAATGCAGTAGAAGTACTCATGAGTTCTGGGTAATCAGAGAATCAAAACATTCCGGAATGAGGAAATTTATCAGTTTGAATAGAGCCTAAAATTATGCCGTATTAATTGTTTCCATATTCATATGAGATTTTCACTTTTCACGTATTGACGGAATTGGATGAATGCAGTAGATGTACTCATGAGATCTCAGTAATCTGAGGGGCAAAAAATTTCGACAAAGGGTAATTGATTAGTTTGAATAGAGCCTAAAATTATGCCGTAATAATTTTTTCTATTTTCATTAGAGATTTTCACTTTTCACGTACTGACGGAATGGCATGAATGCAGTAGAAGTACTCATGAGTTCTGGGTAATCAGAGAATCAAAACATTCCGGAATGAGGAAATTTATCAGTTTGAATAGAGCCTAAAATTATGCCGTATTAATTGTTTCCATATTCATATGAGATTTTCACTTTTCACGTATTGACGGAATTGGATGAATGCAGTAGATGTACTCATGAGATCTCAGTAATCTGAGGGGCAAAAAATTTCGACAAAGGGTAATTGATTAGTTTGAATAGAGCCTAAAATTATGCCGTAATAATTTTTTCCATTTTCATTATAGATTTTCACTTTTCACGTACTGACGAAATGGCATGAATGCAGTAGAAATACTCATGAGTTCTCGGTGATCTGAGGAGCAAAAAATTTGGAATGGGGTAATTGATTAGTTTGAATAGAGCCTAAAATTATGCCGTAATAATTGTTTCAATATTCATATGAGATTAGCTGTTTTCACGTACTGACGGAATATGATGAATGCAGTAGATGTACTCATGAGTTCTCGGTAATCTGAGGAGCAAAAAATTCCGGAATGAGGTATTTAATTAGTTTGAAAAGAGCCCAAACCTATGCCGTAATAATTTTTTCCATATTCATATGAGATTTGCTGTTTTCACGTACTGACATAATGTGATGAATGCGGTAGATGTACTCATGAGATTTTGGTAATCTGAGGAGCAAAAAATTTCGGAATAGAGTAAGTAATTGGATGAATGTAGTAGTAGAACTCATGAGATCTCGATAATCTGAGGAGCAAAAAATTTCGGAATAGGGTGCCTAATTAGTTTGACTAGAGCCTAAAATTATGACGTAATCATTTTATCCATTTTCATATGAGATTTGCATTTTTGCCGTACTGACGGAATTGGATGAATGCAGTAGAAGTACTCATGAGTTCTAGGTAATTTGAGGAGCAAAAACCTCCGGAATAGGGTAAATAATTAGTTTGAATAGAGCCTAAAACTATTATGATATTCAAATTATTCTGAGTTGTTTATTTACGATTGGGTTCTGCTAGCTTAACCGTAAAGCTAGCACAACCCAGGGTTTTTTTAAAGAAACGTGAATTCAGGAATTTGGTAATGGGTTCAAACGTGAGCCTGAAAAGAGCCTATAGTTATGGTGTAATCAGATTTTCCATAAGATATCGATTAGCTGGGTGGTTCTGCTAGCTTAACGTTAAGCTGGCAGAACCCGCGATTTCTCCGACAATTCAGGAGCAAAAAATTTTTGAATAGGGTTATAAATTAGCCTAAAACTAGCCTAAAATTATGGCAAAAAAAAAGTGGTTCTGCTAGCTTAACGGGGGTAAAGAAGTGCTTAGTGCTCAGAAAACCGTAACTAAGCACTAAGCCTTTTGTGAAAGTGCTTCGATTACTAAGCACTAAGCACTGATTTAAAAAAGTGCTCGGGAGCACAAAAAGGCTTCAAGTGCTTTCGAAAGCACTAAGCACAATGCTTTGGCACAGCTCTGCCTATAATACAGTTTCAAAATCTGAATACAATAAATGTAAGAATGGGATTCGAAAACTCATAAATAATTTTAAACAAGATTATGTACAGAACATAATTCATAGAATTCAGAATGCATCTAAGGATGTATGGATTATTTGCGATTATTTCCGAAAGATACAAGAGTAGAAATCGAACATATAAGTGTGAAAAATGTTATATCAAGCCCTGGTAGTCATAGATCACCTACGGGATAGTTGGATGGGGTGGTACATATAATAACTACATCAAGCCTTTAGAGATTATCCAAGAATGGTTTTTGAAAACAGTCCATAAAAACAACCGTTCCTTTCCAAGCCAGAGGGTGTTTGAAAGGTCAGGAGTTCCAGATGTGAGGCAATTGAATGCTTCAAAAATTCTGTCCAACGTCATCTTGGGGAAGATACTCATCACAACGTTGAAACATGGTTTCAAGAAGATATGCTTACCCACCATCTATGTGTTACAAGAGTATAGGCCAAAGAAGTTTTGAATATCTTGCACCGAAAATTTCAACATAATCCCTGATCATCTGAAAAAATATAAAAATATAAATATATATTGAAAAATTTAAGAGATGATTAAAAGCTTGGATGAACAGTGAAAATGATTGTACTATAGAAGTACTTACCTACCAAATGTAGACAAAAAATGCCCGACGATGACAGAATAATATGCGATAATGACCAAAAAAAAAACTTCACCCGATGATGACAGGAAAATACTCACCCGAATTTGTACCCTTCTTTGGATGTCATGGTTTGCCTTTTTTTTTTTTTTTGTGGAGAATATTGATATTTATGTTGTATTTCACTTCATCCTCATGGAATAGTATTAAGAATCATTCTTAATTTGAAGTCACAAACAGGTTTTAATTAACCCCTGTGATGTGAATTGTTTATTTTTGAAATTGTAATATTTTTGAAATGTATGTTAATTACGCACAGGTAAATATTTCTCGAGATAAATACCTCTGTGATTATTTATGTTGATTTTGAATAAACATTATTATATTATATACATTTGGATAACACTGTTCATTCAGATAAAGTCTCCCACAAATCTGAGCCTGGATCCTACTAATTTATTATCGATCATCAAACTAACAATAGATAATAAATAAGTAGTTTATTGATAGTTTGATAATCGGTACTACCGATTATTAGCGACCAGATTCAAATATTATCTACTTGTAGATTTATAAAACAATTTGGAGCTGAAAAATGTAATGTTGATGGTGTCTCTGGAATCATTGAAAATTTTTATCGAATATGAAAAAAATTTTTGATGTCAAATTTAGTTTTGTATATTTTTGTATATGCAACAAATCAGTCGAATATTCATACCGAATTTCAAGAATTAATCAGGAGTTCTCATCTAGTTGAAAACCAAGGACAAAAACAACATCATAATGTATAAATCACACCAAAGGCACAACAGACACATGATTAAACCAGCGCTCAAAAGCTCCTGACTTCACCCCAATGTCCCCAATGCTTTCTTCATTTTAATTTGTTTTTTTCAGAAGATGTCCTTTAGTAGGTAGGTGAATAAGATCTATCAAAATTGTGATCTGATTCGCATGAGAGTAGGGATGTTTATACTATTGACCAAGTTAAGATCAAGAAAACATGTTGTAATCATCGATCCTGATTTCATATATTATATAAAATCATAACTCACTGATAACTCACTGATACATGTCGACGACATCCATCATTGGTTAATTGACAAAATTTGAAAGGTGTAAAAATAAATCTTTTTACCCTTCTCCCTCCATCTCATCATAGCCATAAATTACTTTCAACCCAACCCGACCTCAATTCGATGAAATTTAAATATGAATAAGAAGTTCGTTGACATATTCTGAACCCCGAGCCACCCTATAATAATAAGCAAATATCGATTTTAAACCGTGCATAATGTAGATTTGCATATCGGCCTTATTGCCTGAATTTACCAGTCCATTGTTAACACCGATTTGTGTGAATGTTTCGTACCCTAGTGCGTATATGAAAAATGTCCAACTGAATTATATCATTGGTAAGCTTGTAGGATACATATTCAAAAATCTAGTAGAAATATTCTACTAGATCTTTGAATTTGTAGAATAGTTTTTAGGGTCGCCCAATGTGCAACCCTAATGTTGCATATTTTAAAACAAGGTTTAGATATCAGCTTATTATTTCGATGAATTTTTAATTTGAAACTGAAAGAAATCAGGATGGAAATTATGTTATGCCTTACTGGAAGTTCCGTCTTTCTCATCATACTTTGACTTGAATTAGATCCACTTATAAATAATATCGTGACATTACTCAACTCAAGAAAATAGTATTTTTCAGTTTCCAGGTTCTTCTAATTCATAGTATGACCTATCCTATAAATAACAAGCTGCCGCTGAAAAACAAATGGAAATTGAATTCGAAATGTAGATACGTCCAGAACTGTATTCAGAATATACAGTCTTTATTCCTTTATAGTTTTTTCCGATTCGGCCCGGTTACAAAGATACAGACTGTTTAAAATCGAAAAAAAAAATGTGATTTTCGGCTATATATCGTAAATGGTTCTATCGACTGAAATGATTCTTGGAATATAGCTTTTTTTTATGTAATACATCTTCACCGGCGTGAACTTGGCAGCCACTTTTCAGCAGCCGAATTCATTCCAGCAGCCAAACGACCAGTGGCGTCGGTAGAAATTGAAACTAACGAATCGATCCGTTTTTGGGGTGTAACGCAAGAATTTGATTTTTGAGTACACTTGAACGACTACAATCAAGTAATTATGACATTTTAATGCACAAAATAATATTATAGATGAACGTGAATCATGCTGATCAATGAAACGACGAGGTACATACAAGTATTTTCACGAATGAAACATTGGAAAATGTTTAGCCTAGCTGATATTTGGTATACTTACTTTTCAATAGCCACAGAATAACATATCCGAAGCACATTGATTTGCAGGCCGTCTAAGGGGTAGTTTACACTTGTGAATTTTTCAAAATTTCCACGAATGACCCTGTCAAAAATGTTTAGCCAAGTTTATATTTCGTATAGTTACTCATAAAAAGATACAGAATCACATATCCGAAGCACATTGATTTGGAGGTCGTCTAAGGGGTAGTTTATACCTGTGAATTTTTCAAAGTTTCCACGAATGACCTTGTCAAAAATGTTAAGCTAAGTTGATATTCGGCATTATTACTCCTGAATAGCTAGAGAATAACATATCCGGAGCACATTGATTTGCAGGCCGTCTAAGGAGTAGTTTACACCTATGAATTTTTCAAAATTCTCAGGAATGACCCTGTCAAAAATGTTTAGCAGAGTTGATATTTTGTAGAGTTACTCTTAAATAGCTGCAGAATAACATAATCGAAGCACATTGATTTGCAGGCAGTCTAAGGGGTCGTTTACACCTGTGAATTTTTCGAAATTTTCATGAATGAACCTGTCAAAAATGTTTAGTCAAGTTGATATTTGGAATATTTACTCTTCAAAAGCAACAGAATAACATATCCGAAGCACATTGATTTGCAGGCCGTCTAAGGAGTAGTTTACACCTATGAATTTTTCAAAATTCTCAGGAATGACCCTGTCAAAAATGTTTAGCAGAGTTGATATTTTGTAGAGTTACTCTTAAATAGCTGCAGAATAACATAATCGAAGCACATTGATTTGCAGGCAGTCTAAGGGGTCGTTTACACCTGTGAATTTTTCGAAATTTTCATGAATGAACCTGTCAAAAATGTTTAGTCAAGTTGATATTTGGAATATTTACTCTTCAAAAGCAACAGAATAACATATCCGAAGCACATTGATTTTCAGGCCGTCTAAGGGGTATTTTACACTTGTGAATTTTTCGAAATTTTCACGAATAACCCTGTAAAATTTTTTTAGCCATGATAATATTTGGTTGTGATACCCTTATGTTAATCTCGTATGGAATATAGATTCAAGTTACGTTAACCCAAAACAGACTTTCAAAGTTGCACAACAATGAGCCACAATAGCCCGCTATTATGCGGTGGGAAGACTGTTCACAATCCACAAATGCAAACTACCTCTTTAACGGCCTGCAAATCAATGTGCTTCGGATATGTTATTCTCTTGCTTCTCATACCATCAATTATACCAAATATCAATTTGGCATATGACAGCAGAAAGCAAAGTCCGCATTTATAAGACAGTGGTAAGACCAATTTTAACATATGCAGCAGAGACCCGAGCCGAAACAGCAAGAACAAAGTCGCTACTTAGATCTACAGAAATGAGAATCCTGCACACAATTAAGGGAGTAACATTACGAGAGTATGAGCAGCGTCATACGGGATGAGTTGAAGGTTCAGGATGTTGTTCGATTTGTACGATCAAGACGCCGAAACTGGAGGGACCACGTAGACAGAATGGGAATTGATCGATTGGCAAAGTGGGCAAAGAACGAAAGACCCAAAATTCGACGCCCTCCTGGCCGACCACCAAAAAGATGGCATGAGAGCTGGGCATCTACGTCACAGGAGGCTGGATAAAAAGAAAATAACAAGACAATAGACTTAAGAAAAAAAGGTAAAAGAAGAATTATACCAAATATTAATTTGGCTTAACATTTTGGACAGGGTCATTCTCAAAAATTTCGAAGAATTCACAAGTATAAACTACACCTTAGACGGCCTGCAAGTCAATGTGCTTCGGATATGTTATTTTGTAGCTATTTAAGAGTAACTATACCAAATATCAACTTGGCTAAATATTTTTGACAGGGTCATTCCTAAAAATTTTGAAGAATCCATAAGTGTAAACTACCCCTTAGAAGGCCTGCTTCGGATATGTTATTCTGTAGCAATTTAGGATTAATAATACCGAATATCAACTCGGCTTAACATTTTTGACAGGGGCATTCTCAAAAATTTCGAAAAATTCACAATTATAAACTACCCCTTAGACGGCCTGCAAATCAATGTGCTTGCGATATGTTATTCTGTAGCTATTTAGGATTAATAATACCGAATATCAACTCGGCTAAACATTTTTGACAGGGTCATTCTCAAAAATTTCGAAAAATTCAATTGTATAAACTACCCCTTAGACGACTTGCAAATCGATGTGCTTCGGATATGATATTCTGTAGCTATTTAAGAGTAAGTACACCTTAGACGGCCTGCAAATCAATGTGCTTCGGATATGTTATTCTGTAGCTATTTAAGAGTAACTATACCAAATATCAACTTGGCTAAACATTTTTGACAGGGTCATTCGTGGAAATTTCGAAAAATTCACAAGTGTAAACTACCCCTTAGATTGCCTGCAAATCAATGATCTTCGGATATGATATTCTGTGGCTATTGAAAAGTAAGTTTACCAAATATCATTCTGGCTTAACATTTTTCATTGTTTCATTCGTGAAAATACTTGTATGTACCTCGTCGTTTCCTTGATCAGCATGATTCACGTTCATCTATGATATTATTTTGTGCATTGAAATGTCATAGTTACTTGATTGAAGTCGTTCAATTGTACTCAAAAATCAAGTTCTTGCGTTGCACCCCAAAAACGGATCGATTCGTTAGTTCCAATTCCTACCGACGCCACTGGTCGTTTGGCTGGTGGAATGAATTCGGCTGCTGAAAATTGGCTGCCCAGTTCACGCTGGTTACATCTTCTTCGAACACACGATCCCCTTCATATCTCCAGTTTCGTCATTATAAACATTACATCCCATAAAAATACCAGAAATTCGAAGAACCTAACTCTTAAAAGTAATTTGAACTTTCATTGAAAATTAATTAATTTGAAAAATAAAAGTATTCTTGTACAAATCGCCGTTTTCGAGTAACTTGATCTTACAAAAAAAAAAATATCTGTGACATTCAAAAAATTGGGTACTTTGGCTAAATGCAACTCTGTTCTGTTGTGGAAAAAAAAACCACAGAAATGAATATCTATAAGTCTATCATGAATGTCATGTCTCAGATTTTAGAATTGAAGTACTAGCCAACTAAGTTTGAAAATGAAGTTTTTTGAATAAGCTCACCTTAACTCAGAAACATAAATACTAAATAGGTCCTAATAAATTTTAAAGGTGAATTGGACGTTCACCACTCCTGAGATTTCCAAACTATTGAAGAAATTCTATAATGAACAAACAGATGTTAACTCATCCCCATTATTGAATTTCTTCGAATAGTTTGGAAATTCCAGGCGGCAAATGTCCAATATAAATGTAAAGTTTATTATGTCCAATTTAGTATTTCATGAAGGTTGTTCGAAATATCATGTCAAACACTTTAAAAAATAATTCAGATTATATATTCATTTTTATGGAAACAGATCACAGAAATTTTTTCGGACTTTATTCCGTGAAATAAAAATATACTAGCAAAAGGTTATTATCTTGCATCCATATATAATCGAAGATATCATTTTTGGAATCACAAAATCGAAGGTTTAGAAAAAGTCTTATTTCACGAGATCAAAATAGCTTCATTAAAATATGAAAATATTCATATTGAAAACTAAAAAGAAAGATATGGAAACTAAATTTACTTGTAGAATACAACGCAAGCATGATTAGAAAAAAAATAGAGATATGATTAAGAAAAAGGAATTGTGATTTGATACAATTGTCGACACAAAGCATTCATATTTTCAGAAAATTATTCAATTTTATCGTTTACATTCTGGCTAACTACTATTGATCGAACTCAGTTCTTCAATCATGCAAATATTTATATTCTTATTGTTGAAAAAAAAGGGGATGGTAATTGTAATAACTTTCTCATTTACCTATAAGATTAGTATTGAAATGTACAATTTCAAAATATCATAATAGAACTGTTTATACATTATTTATAAGAAATATGTTGTGATATGATTGAAAATTCAATTTCATATTCTCCTTCTGCCTAACAAATGAATTGATTTTTTATTAAATTTAACTTATCTGATTTATAAATGCACACTGAAGTCACACAGAAGAGCCAGCGACAGACCTTTATTGTGTACCTATTGAACTTCAATACACCATCAAAGACTAATCAGATTATGTAAGACAATCATCAAGGCGTCGGCGCATATTCGTGTTATAACAAAAATTTTGTCTTTTTAGAAAATGCGGCTTATATTGGAAAATAAGAAAAAACTCATTGGAACAGATTCATTCATACGACAAGATCTCACAAGCAAGCAAAGGAAAGAGCAAAACACGCTGAGAACATACATGAAGCACTTCAAGGAGACAACCAGTTTCACGATTTCACAGCTACAAAGTTTAGAATCTGTGGATTCTCAACACCTACCACACCTATTGTAGTGGATAAAGAGGTGCAACAAACACCCTCACTAAAAGGAGAACAACAAATTAATCCATCATTTGGAGCAGTGAGAAAGCTTAGAGAAAAACAGCCAGGACGATCACAGTTGATTACTCGCTCTAAATTCCAGAGGAAATAGATCTCATAAACTTGTTGAAAATTTTTTGTTTGTTGTTGAAGTTGTTTGAAAGAGGAGAGAAAAGGGTGATTAGAGCAATGGACTATTTTTTTAAAGATTTTGACCCGAGCCGTCCATTGTCGCATATGGTTGAAAATGTCGATGCCTTGGAGTCACATATGGCGAAGCCAACTTCGTTTTGAAAGATCTTCCATACAAATATACGTAGCCTTTGGAAGAACAATGATGAACTTTGCCTATATCTCGGACAAATTGGGGAGGAATTTGATGTTATTGTTTTAACGGAAACATTCCGGGTGCAGGACTTGCAATTATATAACAAATCAGGCTACAAACTAGTATATAATGAAGGAAATGTGAATAAAAACGATGGAATTGTAGTCTATATCAGGGATTATATTCAGCATGAATTTTGTATCCGAATGATTTCTAATATCAGAGCTATTGAACATGATCTTAAAATTGGCAATATTACGGTGAAAATAACATCAATATATAGATCTCCCACAGAAAGTCCCGATAAATTCAATATTTGAGGAGTTCACACAGCTGCTCTTATCATGTAATAATAGGTGATGTTAATATAGATCTGCTTTGTGACTGCGAATATTCTGAACATTATAAGAATGTCTTCACATTGTATGGGATTATATCGTATATAAATAGTATCACCCGACCAGCTAGTGGAACTTGCTTAGACCACTTTCTTGTGAGAGCAAGATGTGAAGATTCTGCCCTTCATCATCAATTCAGGCATTACTGACCATTTTCCGATTGCTCTATTATTAGCTGATGAGAAATTGAAAAATACGAAAGCAAAAGTAAAACAAGAGATCAAGAGGTATATAGATTATTCAAGACTTAGAGATGATTTGGGGGAAGATGTGTGGACGGATCTATATCAGTTGAAGGATGCAAACTCTGCAACAAACTTATTCGTTGAAACTCTTAAGGAAAAAATAGAAAGAAACACCACTGAGATTATTAAACATGGATCTAAAATACCACGGTAGAAATGGATAACGCCAACACTCCTCAAAGAGATAGCTGAAAAGAATAAATTATATAGGGAGGTTTTGAAGAATGCAAAAGATGAAGAACTCAAGAGAGCGTATGGACTGAAAAAACTCCGTAAAGCCATCGATATCTCAAGAAGGGAATATATAGATAAGATACTAGGAAAAAATGGAAAAACGAGTGAGACTCTTTGGAAATTCGTCAACGAGATTTGTGGAAAAAAGAAAGAAGAAATAAGGATACCTAAAATTAGAACCGATAAAGAACAGATGGTGGAGAATCCGAAGGAGATAGCTGAAATTTTCAATAGCCACTACACAAAGTTGGGAAAAGATTATGCTGACAAGATAATATCACCCGAAGACTTCAGTGACGATAGTGAGTTCATATAGAGGACCATGTTCATGTATCCGACAGATGCAGCGGAAGTGGGGTCTATAATAGACGAATTGCAAACAAAAAAAGCTGCTGGGTTTGATGGAATCGGTGCCAAAACTCTGAAAGAAATAAAGAGTTGTATATGTAAGCCTTTGTCGTACTTGTCGAATTTGTATTTCGAAACTGGAATATTTCCGGATGTTTTGAAGGTGGGAGCTGTCAAGCCGATTCACAAGGGCGGATCAAAAATGGATGTTATCAATTATAGACCCATCACGGTAATATCTAATATTGCTAAGGTTGTTGAGAAACTTCTTGCCAAGCGAATGAATGGATTTCTCGAAAAGTTCAATATAATATCGCCCAATCTGTATGGTTTCCGACCAAATCGAACCACTCATGATGCAATCAAGGAGATAACATCGTTTATACAGGGTGAGTCTTTGACTTGTACATATATTTTAACCCAAGATTCCTGAGGTCAAAAGAAACACTTTTTTCCTTTACCATTTTTTCCGATTCGGCCCGGTTAAAAAGATACATGCTGTTGGAAATCGTTAAAAAAATGTGATTTTCGGCTATATCTCGTAAATGGTTGTATCGAAGGAAATGATTTTTGAAATATAGCTTTTTTTTGATGTGATACATCTTCTCCGAACACCAGATTCCATACACATTCTTCTGTTTCTTTGTTATGAACATAACATACCATAAAAATACCAGAAATTCGAAGAAACCAACTCTTAATAGTAATTTGAACGTTCATTGAAGAATATTTGGCTAATTTGAAAAATAAAAGTATTCTTCATATTTTCTCGTACAAAGCGCCGTTTTCGAATAACTTGATCTTAAAAAAAAAAAATTATCTGTGAAATTCAAAAAATTGGGTACTTTGGCTGAATGCAACTCTGTTCTATTGTGGAAAAAGAAACCACAGAAATGAATATTTACTATGAAGTCATGTCTCAGATTTAAGAATTGAAGTACTAGCCAACTTAGTTTGAAAATGAAGTTATTTGAATAAGCTCACCTCAAATCCTCGATTTGATTAAAAATCACTGAGCTTTGGCACAGCTCTGATAATAAGAAGATACTTCACTAAAATCAACATTCTTTTTGAAAAGTCCAGATTATTCATAAAACCCATGTTTAAAAAAGTTTTCACAAAATAGTCCCATTATAATGACAACAATCAATATCCCACTAAAGACTGCTGCTATCGAACAATACTGTATTCTTCTTCGGCTCATTCAAACTCACATCGAAACATACCACTAGGACTAGGTACATACTAGACAAATTTTCATGTGATTGAGATTGAATACTTTTATTCTTTTGCTATTCCATAAATTCATCCTAAGAGCTTATGATTGACATACTTCCAAGAGGGCCATAATTGTTTTAATGTGAAAACAAATTGGGTGAGTTGAAAGAAACCAAATATTCTATTGTGGATATTTACATTGAATACTTCTCATTTATTTTCAATGCCAAAATCAAGATGAATTAAGTAGTAAAGTTGGCTATAATGTAGGTACACATTAACAACAAATTTGATTACAAGTGGAGTCTAACATTTTCCATTGATTACAGAGCCAGAATATTTTACATATTTCCATATTTTCATACTGATGGTTTCAAAAATATTGATGCATTTCAATATTTTTATGAGATAGTTGGAACAAATCAAATGCTTCATTTCATAACAAATATCTTATAACAATAACAGTGTAAACTGTAAGTGAAAATTTTAGGTTAGAACTTAGAACATAGATTATTCGAACCGAACTGCTGTGTTTATATTTGGCATCACTCGAAATTTGAAATTCAAACTTAAAACCACAGATTACTATAATCTGTGTTTGATCTTTCATAGATGAATATTATTTATTTGAGATTTTAAGGTTAATTCTTGCACGAAAAATAAACAACGATATCATATAAATGAAATATAATGAATGAATGGATATGAGTATCAGAGCTAATATGGGTGGTAGCGAGCTCAATTCGTTATAATTATCGAAAATGAAATAGAAATCAAGAGAAGAATATTTAATCTTTAGCGTCAACGAAATTGGAATAACTCATTTATTTGATTATAAACACTACTTTGTTCAACAAATGGAATGTTAAACGTGAGTTTATGATGGTTTTTCTAATTTAGTAGCTTATTTCCAAGGTTCAAGAGGTATATCTTATGCTTGAGAAAACTTCAGTGTTCCGGTTTTCAGGGGTGAATTAGCTCATTTTGAAAATTTAAAATGGCTATATCTTTTTAACAGGGCCGAATCGGAAAAAATGGTAAATGAAAAAAGTGTTTCTTTTGACCTCAAGAACCTTCGGTTAAAATATATGTACAAGTCAAAGACTCACCCTGTATATGAAAGACTTGATAGAAAAACACCGACTATTGGAGTATTTTTCGATTTGTCAAAAGCTTTCGATACTGTATACCATAGGAAACTACTCGAGAAGCTGTATCGGTGTGCATTTAGAGGAGTATGCTACGATTTGTTTGAAAGTTACTTGAATGATAGACAGCAGTTTGTTGAGGTGAATGGATTCAGAAGCTCCATGAAGAACATCTCATATGGTATTCCTCAAGGTACAGTACTGGGACCGATTATGTTCACCATATACGTGAACTCGCTGTTAAAGAAAAAACTGAAGGGTCGTGTAATCAGCTTCGCAGATGATACAGTACTCCTATTGGACGATGATACTTGGCAATCCCTGAAGATAAAAGTGGAGGAAGAGTTAACTGAGGTCTGTAAGTGGTTTGGATTCCACACATTAACTTTAAACGCCGAAAAGATTGGCTATATAATATTTAATTCTTACTCTGGCCAATCACCAGATCTTGGTAGCTTTATGGTTTCTCCTGATGTGAAAATACGCGAACAGAAAACTGTTAAATATCTTGGAATTATTTTGGACCTACATATGCGTTGGGATCATCATGTGGGATACATGGTCAACAAGATAAGGTTTCTATTGGGCCGGTTCGCCATTCTGAGAAGATATCTGAATTTCTCGCAGCTAAGAACCTTATATTTTTTGTTAGTTCAGAGTCAGTTAACTTATGGTATACTTGGTTGGGGCGGAGCTCGCGGTTGCCACCTAAGAAAGGTGGAAATTGTTCAGAAATGGGTCTTGAAAATTATTATGAACAGAAAGAAAACCTATTCCACCTCAAGAATATATCAGGAATCCGGAGTCATGACTGTGACCCAGCTCTATGTAATGCAAAGTATTATCGATGCTCATAAAAATAACAGTACACTTCAAACTTGTCAGCATACTTATGGCACAAGATCCGGCCATAATGTTATCGTTTCCCGTGAAATAAAGAAAGGCAATAGGACAAAGACATTATACGTATTTATCCCCCAGGTTGTATAATTCTGCTCCCAGCGAATTCAAGACTATCTGGAATCTCAAACGTTTCAAAACGAAAATAGTTGGTTGGATACTGCAAAGGGGTAGCGAGTTTTTCCACGCCATCATAAATTCGAATCATGTGTGATTTCCTGTATTGTATAATTCTGGTCATCGAGAGTGCATCAAATGACATTTTTCTCCTTTTGTGACTGTGCTCTTTCGCTCTTTGTTTATTTTATGTTATATATGCCTATTTATTATGTTCTTGCTTTTGAAACCAAATATCCTACATGTGTATTATGTTTAGTTGTTTTATTCAAGATAATTAAAACAGGTATTATACATATTCGTTATAATACCTCCATTTATGTTTGTTCTCAGCTGGGATAATTAAACATCCGTATTTAAGTAGCGTATATCAAGAATAAACTTTATTATTATTATTATCCCGACTTTTGCCTATACGCTTAGGATTTCTCCTCGCCGTCGGCTTCTCACTCCTCGCTAAGAGGAACATTCACTCAATCCCAGATATTTAAAATATCAGAAGAATATTTATGTTATATATGCCTATTTATTATGTTCTTGCTTTTGGAACCAAATATCTTACATGTGTATTATGTTTATTGTTTTGTTCAAGAAAATCGAAACAGGTATTATACATATTCGTTTTAATACCTCCCATTTATGTTTGTTCTCAGCTGGGATAATTTAACATCTGTATTTATGGAGCGTATATCAAGAATAAACTTTATTATTATTATTATCCCGACTTTTGCCTATACGCGTAGGATTTCTCCTCGCCGTCGGCTTCTCACTCCTCGCTAAGAGGAACATTCACTCAATCCCAGATATTCAAAATATCAGAACGGTAGAGCTCGGTCATGTCCGGTCCATGTGGTCCCCCTGGTTCTCGTCGAACTTCTGGTCCTCTTATACGCGATCCTTGGACCTGTCCTTCGCTTCCTAGGAATTTTCTCACCGTCCTTGCAGTACCAAAAAGAACAGCTATTTGCATTATATTACATATACTCACTAAGTCCTAGTTGCTTGATATTTCTCTTGAGATTTTTGGGTACTATTCCTGTTGTTGAGATGATGATTGGAATAGTTCTCGTTGATATCATTCCCCACTGACGCTTTATCTGAAATTCGAGGTCCCTATATTTTGAAATTTTTTCGTCCTTTTTTTGATGCATGTTGTTGTTATTGGGTATTGCTACGTCGATGAGTATTGCTGCCTTTTGATGTTCATCAACTAGCAATATATCTGGTCTGTTGTGAGGGACTGTTTTATCAGTCAAAACTGTGCGATCCCAGTACAGTTTATAGCGTTCGTTTTCCAGGATGGTTTCCGGTCGGTATTTGTAGTATGGCACTTTTTCAGAATGAATTAGTGTTAATTTAGTTGCCATTTCTTGGTGTAGTATCTTTCCTACTGCATCGTGTTTCTCTTTATATTCATTTCCTGCAAACATTTGACATCCTCCCGTGATATGTTGGATTGTATCATTCGTTGGACACCCATAACGGCATCGATCGTCAGTAATAGTTCGATCCTTTATGATATGCTTGCAGTAATTTCTTGTTGAGTTCACTTGATATTGGATGGCTAAATGAAATCCTTCCGTTTCTGGATACATTGCACCTGATGTGAGCCAATAGTTCGACGCTTCAATGTCGACATGATCCTGGTTCACTCCGTTGAATTGACGTCCATGTAGAGGCTTCTCTCTCCATCTTTGCAGTTTTTCTTGGGTTGTCTGGTGGTTGTATGACAATTGCTCCTTGTGCAGTTGTAAAGGTGTTGATTCGTCTGCTTCAGACAGTACTTTGTGGATCTCTGACGTGCCTGATTTGTCTTTGAACTATGTTCGTAGGCATTCAATTTGGCCATGGGCAAGTTCCATGATGTCTAGCAGACCTCTGCCTCCTTTATTCCTCGGCGGTGTCGTCCTCTCAATGCTACTTTTCGGATGGTGCTTGTGTACTTTCGTCATCAAGGTTCTCATTTTGCGTTGCAGGTTTTCCATATCTGTTTTGCTCCATGGAATGATACCGAAAGAGTATGTAAGAATTGAACATGCATATGTGTTGATGGCTCTCGTCATGTTCTTGCTGTTGGGGTTTGTTTTTAAAATTTTGTTGATTCTCCTAATGAACTCAGTTGTTAAGTCTTCCTTCATTCTTTGATGGTTTATTTAATGTACTAATGAACTCAGTTGTTAAGTCTTCCTTCATTCTTTGATGGTTTATTTGTCGGTTTTGTTTCATTCCTAGGTATTAATAAAGATCGTCCGATTTCATTGCTTCTATCTGCTGTCCATTGAAGAGAGCTATCGGTTCATCTTGGATTTTTCCACGCACTACGCTAATCGTACGACACTTGTCTAATCCGAATTTCACGTCTTTCGAAAAATTTTCCACCAGTTTGACCATAATTTGCAAGTGGTTTTTGTTGCCTGTTATAAGTTTTAGGTCATCCATGTATAGCAAATGATTGAGTGCAATATTATTTCTATTTCCCTTGACATTGAAACCTTTTTCAGTAGCATTCAGTTGTTTAGAAAGGGGGTTCAGCGCCAAGCAGAACCATAAGGGACTCAATGAATCTCCTTGGAAAATTCCAAGGAGAATTGGAATATCTTTAGTAGTTATGTTCGCCGTAGATTTCGATATTCGTTCACCAGTTGCACATTGCATACTTCAGAAAGTTTATTGTAATTGGATCGATCTTGTATATTTCCAAAATTTTTGTCAGCCACCCATGTGGAATAGAGTCGAAGGCCTTCTTATATTCAAACTATGTCATAAAAAGATTTCTGTGTTTTTTGAAGGCTTGGTTACATATGATGGAATCTATTATCAGCAGTTCCTTCGATCCTAGTGCATTCTTGGAACATCCTTTCTGCTGTGCTGTCATAATGTTATTCGTCTCGCAATGTTTGTAGATACGAGATGCTATACATGATGTGATGATTTTATATATTGTTGGTAGACATGTAATTGGTCTGTATTTTGATGGATCCGCTGTATTCTGCAGATTCTTCGGTAAGAGGTAAGTGGTCCCTGTTGTTAAAAATTTCGGCATTTCCGTTGGATTCCTTATAACACCATTTATGGTTTCAACTAGCCTGCCGTGTATACACCCAAATTCCTTCAACCAAAAGTTGTGGATTCCATCTGGGCCGGGTGATTTCCAATTGTGTGTGTTTTTCAATAATAATAATAATAATAATAATAATAATAATAATGGAAATCACCCGGCCCAGATGGAATCCACAACTTTTGGTTGAAAAAATTTTGGTGTATACCTACACGGCAGGCTAGTTGAAACCATAAATGATGTTATAAGTAATCCAACGGAAATGCCCAAATTTTTAACAACAGGGACCACTTACCTCTTACCGAAGGATGTGCAACACACAGCGGATCCATCAAAATACAGACCAATTACATGTCTACCAACAATATATAAAATCGTCACATCATGTATAGCATCTCGTATCTACAAACATTGCGAGACAAATAATATAATGACAGCACAGCAGAAAGGATGTTCCAAGAATGCACTAGGATCGAAGGAACTGCTGATAATAGATTCCATCATATGCAACCAAGCCTTCAAAAAACACAGAAATCTTTTTATGACATATTTTGACTATAAGAAGGCCTTCGACTCTATTCCACATGGGTGGCTGACAAAAATTTTGGAAATATACAAGATCGATCCAATTACAATAAACTTTCTGAAGTATGCAATGTGCAACTGGAGAACGAATATCGAACTCTCTACAGCGAACATAACTACTAAAGATATTCCAATAAAAAGGGGAATTTTCCAAGGAGATTCGTTGAGTCCCTTATGGTTCTGCTTGGCGCTGAACCCCCTTTCTAAACAACTGAATGCTACTGAAAAAGGTTTCAATGTGAAAGGAAACAGAAATAATATTGCACTCAATCATTTGCTATACATGGATGACCTCAAACTTATAACAGGCAACAAAAACCACTTGCAAATTATGGTCAAACTGGTGGAAAATTTTTCGGAAGACGTGGGGATGAAATTCGGATTAGACAAGTGTCGTACTATTAGCGTAGTGCGTGGAAAAATCCAAGATGAACCGATAGCTCTCTCCAATGGACAGGAGATAGAAGCAATGAAATCGGACGATCTTTATAAATACCTAGGAATGAAACAAAACCGACGAATAAACCATCAAAGAATGAAGGAAGACTTAACAACTGAGTTCATTAGGAGAATCAACAAAATTTTGAAAACAAACCTCAACAGCAAGAACATGACGAGAGCTATCAATACATATGCATGTTCAATTCTTACATACTCTTTCGGTATCATTCCATGGACCAAAACAGATATGGAAAACCTGCAACGCAAAATGAGAACCTTGATGACGAAAGCACACAAGCACCATCCGAAAAGTAGCATTGAGAGGACGACACTGCCGAGGAATAAAGGAGGCAGAGGTCTGCTAGACATCATGGAACTTGCCTATGGTCAAATTGAATGCCTACGAACATACTTCAAAGACAAATCAGGCACGTCAGAGATCTACAAAGTACTGTGTGAAGCAGACGAATCAACACCTTTGCAACTGCACAAGGAGCAATTGTCATACAACCACCAGACAATCCAAGAAAAACTGCAAAGATGGAGAGAAAAGCCCCTACATGGACGACATTTCAACGAGGTGAACCAGGATCATGTCGACATTGAAGCGTCGAACTATTGGCTCACATCAGGTGCGATGTATCCAGAAACGGAAGGATTTCTTTTAGCCATCCAAGATCAAGTGATCTCAACAAAAAATTACTGCAAACATATCATAAAGGATCGAACTATTACTGACAATCGATGCCGTTATGGTTGTCCAACGAACGAGACAATCCAACATATCACGGGAGGATGTCAAATGTTTGCAGGAAATGAATATAAAGAGAGACACGATGCAGTAGGAAAGATACTATACCAAGAAATGGCAACTAAATTAACACTAATTAATTCTGAAAAAGTGCCATACTACAAGTACCGACCGGAAACCATCCTGGAAAACGAACGCTATAAACTGTACTGGGATCGTACAGTTTTGACTGATAAAACAGTCCCTCACAACAGGCCAGATATATTGCTAGTTGATAAACAACAAAAGGCAGCAATACTCATCGACGTAGCAATACCTAATAACAACAACATGCGTCAAAAAGAGGTCGAAAAAATTTCAAAATATAGGGACCTCGAATTTCAGATAAAGCGCCAGTGGGGAATGATATCAACGAGAACTATTCCAATTATCATCTCAACAACAGGAATAGTACCCAAAAATCTCAAGAGAAATATCAAGCAATTAGGACTTAGTGAGTATATATGTAATATAATGCAAAAAGCTGTTCTTTTAGGTACTGCAAGGACGGTGAGAAAATTCCTAGGAAGCGAAGGACAGGTCCAAGGATCGCGTGTAAGAGGACCAGAAGTTCGACGAGAACCAGGGGGACCACAAGGACCGGACACGACCGAGCTCAGCCCTTCTGATATTTTAAATATCTGGGATTGAGTGAATGTTCCTCTTAGCGAGGAGTGAGAAGCCGACGGCGAGGAAAAATCCTACGCGTATAGGCAAAAGTCGATAATAATAATATTTCTTTATTTCAAATGATTTGTAGTTACATAACATAAACTATACAAATTAAGTGAAATGACGTCACAATTTAAGTTTTACATTGCTCTTTCAAAATATTCCTGGAGACTATAAGGTTCTAATTGAATAAGTAGATTTTTCACTTTGATTTGGAATTTTTTATATTGTGAAATGCTTTTTATCTCGTTTGGTAGTTTATTGAAAGCTCTTATACTCATGTAGGTTGGACTTTTTTCAGTTAATGTTAATCTATGTGTTGGGAAAGTTATGTCTAGAGTTCTTGTATTATATGAATTTATATTTTCGCTTGTGAATTTGCTCCTATTTTTATGTAAAAACATTAAACATTCGAACAAGTAAAGACCATACACTGTTAGAATATTTTTTGATCTAAATCTTCCTCTACATGATTCCCTAAATCCCAAGTTGTATATATATTCCGATAGTTTAAAATTATTATTCGATAAGGTTACTGAATCTGACTTTTGTTTCTGTGATCTGTTTGTATCAAAAAGAATAAGTTTAGTTTTATTCTCATTGAGGATCGAATTGTTTTGGTCAAACCATGACTTTGATTTTAAGAAAATTTGGTTTGCTCGTCTTGTTAGTTCTTCAAATTCTTCTGCACCTGTTAATAAATTTGTGTCATCAACGAAATTGACTATGCTACCTTCATTATCTTGGATTATGTTACCTAGATCATTAAGATATACTAGGAACAGTAGGGTACTAATGACACTTCCTTGATCAATTCCTATGGTTCTCATTAATAGATTTGATTTAGTCTGGATATTGTTTTGTGTGATGGAAACTCTCTGCTTTCTGTTGGAAATATAGGACTTGAGCCATTTGTTTGTATTTCCTCTAATACCATATAATTCCAATTTCCTAAGAAGATGTTCTCTGTTCAGTGAGTCATAGGCCTTAGAAAGGTCGAGGAATATACCTAAAGCCATATTCCTGTTTTCTAGTAATTCCAAAACATATTGTACAAATTGAAATATTGCTGTTTGTGTAGAACGTCCATGCAGGTATCCATGCTGAGTGTGGGAAAACAGATTATTTTCCTTGAAAAATTCCATCGATCGTACAGACATGAGCATTTCAAAAATTCTGCTGAATGCTGGTAACAAGCTTATAGGTCTGTAGTTGTTTAATTCTTCTGGATTGCCTTCTTTTAAGACTGGTTTTATTAGTGCAAGTTTCAGGGACTCTGGAAATATGCCATATCTAAAAGAGTTATTAATTATGTATGACATTATTTTGCTGACTGCTGGTAATGATAATTTAGTTACTATGATGGGGATTTCGTCATCGCCGCTGCTGAATTTATTTTTTATAGACTTGCTCAGGTTTTTTATTTCAGAAGGTGTGGTTAGTTTTAAATAAAAAGATTTATCAATATTTCTAATGTGTGAATAATCTACTTGAGTTGGAGTTAGATTATTTAAGAGGGTGGTTACTACATTATAATAATATAATAATAATAATAATATAGTTTATTCAGCAGTAAATTGAGATACAAACTTAAAGTTATAATCCTTACTGAAAAAAAAACATTTAATCTTCGAGACAGAATTGGTTCTGTCTGTTAACGATGTTAACAATACTTTTGAAAAAAAAGAAACATTCCACAATGCCAGAGGTAGTTTGCCATCGGTATAGGGTGATCCACAACCGGGGTCCAATGGCGAGTCACAATCGGTACAAGTCTCATTCAGTGAATATACAGTCACAATCGGTAATCAACTGGTTACTCTCTTCTGTAATATGTGCACTTAGGCAGGTTTTCAACTCAGTGTTCCTCTCATTGATTTGTCGCGTTTATTAATTCGTGTATCATCTTTCTCCCATTCTCTAAAAACCAGACTTTCACATTTCTCTTGAATTGTTTGTAGTTCTTTATATTCCTTAAATTCTCTGGTAGTATAGTATAGATCCTAGGTGCCCAGTATTCAGATGTTCGTTGTCCTATTCTTTTCTTTGCTACTTGTGTTTCATATCTCATAGTTCTTATTCGATACGGCTGTTCTGTATTTTTTAAGATGATTTTTTTTCCCTTTCTGATGGACCCAAGGATCGTTGCAAAGAAGATTTGGTATGGATCTAGTACTCCTGCTATCCTGTATAGTTCATCACTAGGAAAAGTGATTGATTTATTATAAATTATCTTCAAGATCCACTTCTGTAAGATTTCTATTTTCCGCATATACACACTATATACTCCTCCCCACCCCAAAATTCCATACGAAATCTGCGACTCTACCAGAGAATAATATATTGTCATCAGTTCACTTGTGGTAAGGTATTTCTTTAGTTGTCGAAATTTGTAAAGTAGTCCGCGGAGTTCTCTCACCACATTATCCACATGTACATTCCATCTGAAATGTTTATCTATAGTTATGCCCAGGTACCCGATTGCATTCTTCTCAGGAATACGCATGTCCCCACCAATATCAAGAAAATTGATATGGGGAAGACCCGACTCATACGAAGCAAACGGCAAGTACTGTGTCTTACTAAGGTTGATCGTTAGTTTTTGATATTGAAACCATAATTTGACTCGTGTAAAATCTGTTTCCACCTTGTATTTCAGTTCATTCCACGTTTCAGCTTGATAAATTACTGCCGTATCATCCGCAAAGCACGTTATATCACCAGATGTTGTTATTTTCAGGAGACTGTTCATATAAATGTTGAAAAGAATAGGCCCCGCAGTTCCCTGCGGTACGCCGTATCTTATTTCCCTCATTGAACTATTGCGTTCACCAACATTTGTAAGTTGTTTTCGGTTTTTCAGATATGACTGCAATAACTCAAACGCTTTACCACGGAATCCATATCTGTACAGTTTATTCAATAACTTTGGATGGTCCACAGTGTCAAACGCCTTGGCTAAGTCAACAAAGATGGCAAGTGTTGGACGTTTTTCATCTAAGCTTCTGTAAACGAGGTTTGTGAATCGAGTAATCGCATCTTCCGTGGAGCTGTTTTCACGAAAGCCATATTGTCTGTTTGACAGCACATTGTTCTTATTCAAGAATTTAACCATTCTCGTCTTCAATATTTTTTCCATAACCTTACTTATATTTGATATTAGTGATATCGGTCTATAGTTGGCTGCCTCGCTTCTATCTCCTGATTTGAATATGGGCTTGAGAATACCGATCTTCAGAAGGTCTGGAAAGGTGCCAGTTTCAAAGCTGTTATTGATCAAATAGGCCAATGGTTTAGAAATCTCGATTTTTACCTCTTTTAGCAGTTCTGTTCTAAAACCATCATATCCAGCTGATGTTCCGTTTTTAAGTTGTTCAATTGTTTTCTGCACTTCAGTCTCGTCTGTCGGGTATAGAAACATAGTTTCACCAAGGAAATCATCTTCCTCCTCAAAATACTTTGGTTCTGTTATTTTTTCCGAATATTTTTCTCCCACTTCGCTGAAATATAGATTCAGCTCCTCCGCAATTTCATCCTCATTTTCAGTAAATACTCCATCTCTTGTTTTAATTTTTGATATTTTCTTCTCAGAAAAGTTTTGACCACATATGTTGTTTACAGTCTGCCACAGTGTCTTCGTCCCCGAAGTAGTACCAGAAAGAGCTCTACGTGAAAATGATCGCTTTTGATTTGAAATGATTTTGAGTAGTTTGTTCCTATATCTATTGTATATTTCTCTCAGATTTGTATTCAGTGGATCTCTTAATAATTTTTTGTACATTTCATTCTTTTTATTTATTGATTTGAGAATCCCAGATGTTACCCAATTCTTGTTTCCATACTTCTTTCTGGAGTACTTCACTTCCTTTGTGGAGTTATGAAGACATTCAGTAAACACTGTCATGAATTTATCAGTTTTTACGTTTACTTCCCCATCGCAAAGTATTCCATCCCATAGTTCTTCTCTTAGGAGCTTTCTCAGTTTCTCGTAGTCAACATATTTTTTCATTCTAAACGTATTTTTAACCTTTGGTATAGTGATATTTAAGCATTGTAGAATTGGCTTTTCTAGTTCAGTACAGATAAATCCTGAATTTATCTCTTCATTTGGTTTACTCCATCCAAACACAACAATGTTATTCCTTCTGCTTCCCCTGTCAAGCCTCTCGACCCGTTCCCTTAACGAAGAGTTCTCTTGTTCAAGCTGATTTACTCGAAATTTCAAGTTTTCTATTTGATTTAGTATATTAGCTTCTGAAGCCTGTATACTACATTTTATCTCGTTCTTACTGAGCTCTATTTTCTCTAAGATATCTTTGACCGTCTTTTCGTCCATAATATGATAACACTCCAATATTAAATCTAAAAGTATTCTCAAGAAAAAGGAAAAAAAATACCTAAGCAATTTGGAGGGTGAGGTAAGAACACTCTTCACTTCCTTGGGCCGGTAGGGAGGACTTCGGACAGATAAAGGTAGGCCACGGATCGACAGGAACGAGGAAACGGTCGAATCAGTGGGGAATTCGAGTATGTTTATTTTTACCTTTAATCGTTCTTAATTAGATAAACAAGAATTCAACATTCACAACAATGACACACGGTTCAGATCGGCGATAAAAAGATAACAACTGGCAACAATATGTCATACAGTGGTCCACATCATCTCACAATTATTTCCGTGAAATATTCTTGAAATATTCAATTAGCGATAATAACATTCAGAAATATATGATATAATATTAAATTCTTCTCATCCAGTTCAGTTTGACAATTTAAAACGACAATGAAAAAGTGGATTATATAAATAACTTACTTTTCAACCGAAAAGAGAGGATAAAGGAAATTTTGTTTTGGTTGAAGAGGAAGTCCTTCAATATAAATTATGTCAGCTTATTCTGTAAACGTTTACACAAACCAGTCACTACACCGATACGGGGAGACAGAGTTTTTGCTGAGGTTTTTATCTGTTCTCTTGTATCATACGTTGAAATGTATGATGCCCCGTTACATTTCCTCTGCTAATACTGAGATTCATCGACACATATGCTTGATTGTTTGAAATTAATATTTTGTATTTGCTCTTTCTCAAAAGAATATATATATATATATTGTTCAAACCAATAAACGAGAGCAATTAACGACGTGTGTTCACATGAAACGTTCAAACTCTCATTATTGAAGTGTATATTGAAATTTTCTACTATCTCTTCTGGTGTTCCTTGTATTTGACAATTTTCTATGTTTCTTGTTGTTCCAGTTAGTTCCTTACAGATTTGCCACATAGTTTTGCTTTTGTTATCAGATTTTCTCATTCTTTCTTCATAAGTTTCTACTCTTTGTTGCTTCAATGCATTGTCATATTTTTTTTTTGTATTTTTATATAGCTCCATATGTTGTTGACTTAGTGTACTCAAGATCAAAAGGATATCTAATTTATTTTTTATTTCATCAATTTCTGGTGTTCTGAAATTGTTTACATGTTTCCTATTGATAGATGGTTCTTTAGGAAAATTTTCATTGAATACATCGGTGAATTTGGACATGAAGATATCCCATTGCTTATTCACATTTCTTTTTTCTACCTCTCGTACAAGATCCCAATTTTGATTTGATAGTTGTTCTATAAATGAGGTTTTTTCCTTTTGTCCATAGAATCTACGAAAACAGACGTTATTAGGTACTATATTATTAAGAGTGAATATGATTTTCTGTGCTTTGTGATCAGATACATGTAAATCAAAAACATAACTTTCATAGTGTTGGATATTGGTGAAGATATTATCAATACAAGAGCTTGACCTATTTGTAACTCTTGTATCTTGACTTATCGTTGGCCTGATGTTGAAAGATTTCATAAGGTTTGTTAGGTCTGATCCATCCTTGTTTGTTCTTAATAATTCAATATTAAAATCACCAGCAATAATTATTTCCTTTTTTTCCTGAAGAATCTTGATCAAAATTTGTTCCATTTTTGAGAAAAATGTTTGTAAGTTTCCATTTGGTGGTCTATATATTGATAAAACTATTATGTTGCCATTTTTTCTTATCCATTCTCCAGCTGCGAACTCGATTTCACCACATTTAGAGAGTTTCTGTAATTTTGTTCTAGATTTGCCCTTGAGTGTTTTATGAAAGTAGACAGCTACTCCACCATGACTTTTTTCAGGTCTGCAGAAGCTTCCTATTATGTTGAAATCCTTTATTGGTAAGCCCATTAGTTGTTCATGTGACTTCCAATGTTCTGTTATACACAATATTTTGCATTCTTTATGGTCGTTGAGTCCATACTCTAGTTTGTTGATTGCATTTCCTATAGATTGTATGTTTTGGTGTATAACACTTATATTGGTTTTTTTGTATTTACTTTTTTGTTTGCTTATTTTTCTTGTTCATTATTGTTTATTGTACAAAAAAATTCCCACCGTTTGATTTTTTGTAGATCTCAAATTTAAATCTTCGAATTCCTACATTTGGAGGCCAAAATGAGGGTTCATACATATTGTCTTTCTTGATTAAAGGTGCTGTTACACAAAAACTTTTGAGTTGTATTTCATGGAATTCTTCTATAGAAACTGCGTTATGCGGCATGTGTTCTATTGTCTCACAGGATTTCTTTTCACTTCTTATCCAATCAGCCTGGGAGTTGTAGGGGGTTGGTGTAGCCAGTTGATCTGTCCAAAAATTCTCAATATCCTCGACGGTTGGATAACTTCCTGGTGTTGCTGACATATTATTGTTCAACATTCTATAGAATTTTCTTTCGGAGTTTTTAAAAATCATATTATCCTGTTTTCTTCTATAGCTCTCATTGTATCTTCTGAGTCTTTCGGAGTACACACTAAGTTTTTGTTTCAGTGTGTCTAAAATTTGTTGAGCATTTTCATTGTTTGGATCATATGTTGTATGTTGCCGGTGACGATCCATTATTATATTCACCATTTTTTGTAATTTTCTAGACGGCGAACCTTTTGCGAATGGGGTGAGCCTCCCAATATCGTGGCGGATGCTATAAAATTTTTTGCCAATGTGGTTTATTTTGTTGTTTTTCTCTGGCTGGTTGCTGACTTTTAGGTTTTGGCTTCACACCTAGTACTGTTGCTAATTGAAAATGCTGCACAGTATATGATGAGGTGTAATGATTCGAGATCATGGTAGTCAGAAAGATACTTTGGTATAATCTCCTTGTTGGTCATGATCAGAAGATGAGATAGTTTCTTGGATGTCCTCAATCTTGGTAGTATCGGTCGTCTCAATAGATCTGTGCCCTCAAAATCTATAACGCATCTATTCATTGTGGCAGATAATCGCTGCAGTAGTTCTCTTTGGTCTTCTTCTGGATTTTCGACGGGTGCAGCATATATATTCCGTAATTGAGCATCACTTATTGCTATCACATCTGCGTTGTTTTGTTCCTCAGTGTTCATTTGTGCATTAATGTTGTGTTGGTTTTCAGCACAGTCATAGTTTTCTTCAATTGTCGTTTTGTTGTTAGTGAGGTCTCTATTCTGTAGCCTCAGTTGGACTTCATTTTTTATGGAGTTAAGTCTCTCATCGGGTACAAGTTTATTTCTCAATATGACCTGGTATTGGTCGGCTACTCTTTGCTCAGAAACTTGGAGTTCGGGATAGTTTCTGTGGAACTCTGCAAATAATTTTTGTCGGTAGCCTATTTTATCCTCTTCCATATTAGTCACTTCATAATATATACGCATGATCGATTCATTTATCGAACTTGTCCATTTCATGCGTCATATTATTATTATCCCGTCTTTTGCCTATACGCGTAGGATTTCTTGCAGTACCTAAAAGAACAGCTTTTTGCATTATATTACATATATACTCACTAAGTCCCAGTTGCTTGATATTCCTCTTGAGATTTATGGGCACTATTTCAGTTGTTGAGATGATAATTGAAATAGTTTTCGTTGATATCATTCCCCACTGGCGCTTTATCTGAAATTCGAGGTCCCTATATTTTGAAATTTTTTCGAACTCCTTTTGACGCAGGTTGTTGTTATTTGGTATTGCTACGTCAACGAGTAATGATGTCTTCTGATGTTTATCGACTAGTAATATATCTGGTCTATTGTGAGGAACTGTTTTATCAGTCAAAACTGTGCGATCCCAGTACAGTTTATAGCGTTCGTTTTCCAGGATGGTCTCCGATCGGTACTTGTAATATGGCATTTTTTCAGAATGAATTAGTTTTAATATGGTTGCCAATTCTTGGTGTAGTATCTTCTCTATCTTGTCTCTCTTTATATTCATTTCCTGCAAACATTTGACATCCTCCCGTGATATGTTGTATTGTCTCATTTGTTGGACACCCATATCGGCATCGATCGTCAGTAATAGTTCGATCCTTTATGATATACCTGCAGTAATTTCTAGTTGAGATCACTTGATCTTGGATGGCTAAAAGAAAACCTTCCGTTTCAGGGTACATTGCACCTGATGTGAGCCAATAGTTCGACGCTTCAATGTCGACATGATCCTGGTTCACCTCCTTGAAATGTCTTCCATGCAGGGGCTTCTCTCTCCATGTTTGCAGTTTTTTTTGGTTTGTCTGGTGGTTGTATGAAAATTGCTCCTTGTGAAGTTGTAACGGTGTTGATTCGTCTGCCTCACATTCTGTAGAACTTTTTTTTTGATGTACTTGCTTGATCTCTGAAGTATTCCCGTAGGCTTTCTATCTGCCCACTTGCAAGTTCCATGATGTCTAGCAGACCTCTGCCTCCTTTATTTCGCGGCAGTGTAGTCCTCTCAATGCTGCTTTTCGGATGGTGATTGTTTGCTTTTGTCATCAACGTTCTCATTTTACGTTGCAAGTTTTCGATGTCTGTTTTGCTCCATGGAACTATACCGAATGAGTATGTTAGAATTGAACATGCATATGTGTTGATGGCTCTCGTCATGTTCCTGCTGTTGAGGTTTGTTTTTAAGATTTTTTTGATTCTCCTAATGAGTCGTTAAATCTTGCTTCATTCTTTGGTGGTTGATTCGTCGGTTCTGTTTTATTCCAAGATATTTATAAAGATCATCCGACTTCATTGCTACTATTTGCTGTCCATTTGCGAGAGAAATCGGTTCATCTTGTATACTTCCTCTCACTTCGCTGAGAGTACGACATTTGTCCAATCCGACTTCCATACCTACATCTTTCGAAAAATGTTCCACTAGTTTGACTATAATTTCTAGGTTCACCTACCGCTACCCTTATTTTCCCCGACTTTTGCCTATACGCGTAGGATTTCTCCTCGCCGTCGGCTTCTCACTCCTCGCTAAGAGGAACATTCACTCAATCCCAGATATTTAAAATATCAGAAGGGTAGAGCTCGGTCGTGTCCGGTCCTTGTGGTCCCCCTGGTTCTCGTCGAACTTCTGGTCCTCTTACACGTGATCCTTGGACCTGCCCTTCGCTTCCTAGGAATTTTCTCACCGTCCTTGCAGTACCTAAAAGAACAGCTTTTTGCATTATATTATATATATATGTAAGGGGTGACAGCGCAAAAGCACAAAAGCTGCCCCAAATGACAACCTCACCTGCACGCGGTGCACCCTGCTAGAAACTAACGAGGCTCTGTCGACCGAGTGAGTGCCGGTATAAGCAGTCCCCTCTTATCAGCCAACAGCTTAGGGTGAAAGAGCTGGTAAGATTTAGGGCACCCTATTGTCCTGGGGAGGAGAAATCCTGCCTAAAGGCGGATGAGTCAGTAAATGACCAACGGCATAGAGATGCAGAAGGCAACGGGAAACCACTGCATTAAAGATCCCTATGGATATCCCTAGTAAAATCAAAATGGCTGATTTCAAAACAAAATATTCCGGAGTTTCAAGTCACCCAATCGGATCTCCGGGGGGGACGGTTCTGAAAGAAGCGAGAAAGAAGAAAACAATTAAGATCGGTACAAGGAACGTTAGATCCCTGTACGAAGGAGGAAAAATTCACAATGTACTCCAAGAAATGCAACGACTTGAAGTTAACATAATGGGACTGAGCGAAACCAGATGGCCAGACCAAGGTGAAATGCTAGTTGAACATTCAAAAATATACTATTCAGGCAACAACGAACAGCAACATAGAAATGGAGTTGCAATAGTTGTACACAGAAATCTCATAAATTTAGTAACCAGCTTCACACCCATATCAGATAGAGTGATTATGATAGGAGTAAAAACAGCGCAAAGAACACTCAACATAATTCAAGTATATGCTCCCACGTCTGAGAAAGTCGAAGAAGAAATTGATCAATTTTATGATGACGTCCAACAAGCTCTAGATATCACAAAAAACAGAGATATTACAGTCATTATGGGAGACTTCAATGCAAAGATAGGGAAAGGTAAAGTGGATGATATTATTGGAGATTTTGGACTGGGAATAAGGAACGAAAGAGGAGATAGATTGACAGAGTTCTGCCAAGAACAGGATATGGTAATCACAAACACCTACTACAAGCTGCATGAAAGACGATTATATACATGGAAATCGCCGGCTGATAAAGACAACAAAATTATAAGAAATCAGATAGACTATGTTTTGATAAAGAGGAGATATCGGAATACCATCAAATCGGCTAAAACCTACCCGGGTACGGACATCGGGTCAGACCACAATCCTGTGAGAGCAAAATGGAAATCCGGCTGAAGAAACAAGCAGCCATAGATAACAAAAAGCAGCTCCCAGTTTCACATCTGAAGGACCCAATGGTAAAACAACAACTCACAGAAAAAATAAATGAAGAACTAAGCAAAATGGACCTTACCCCGAGCTCTGACGTGGACACGAAATGGGAAACTCTTAAAACTATAATTATGGCACCAACAACGGACCTATTAGCAACAATCAAAGATACAAACAAGAAAAAATCATGGATGGCTGATGACATATTACAGTTAATGGAAATCAGAAGGTCGTATAAGAATAGAGACGAAAGTGCATATAAGACCACACAGAAAGAAATTAGAAAGAAAATACGACACGCCAAAGAAAAATGACACGAAGAAAAATGTGTAGAAATAGAGAAACTCTAAGCAATACATGATGACTTCAATCTCCATAAAAGGATTAAAGAACTAGCGGGCATTAAAAGAGCAAACAAAAGCTGTATTCTACTAGACAAAAACGGTAAGATAATTCCAGACACCAAAGGGAAATTAGAAAGATGGAAAGAGTACATAGAAGAGCTGTGAAGATGAGAGACAACAAGAAACAACAGATGGAGACACAGATAAGGATCAAGGCCCAAACATAACAAAAGAAGAAGTTATGTACGCAGTTAAAACAGCTAAAAACAACAAAGCTCCAGGACCTGATGAAACACCAACAGAAATTATCAAATTAATTGCAGAAGATCAAATTGGAGTACTGGTAGATCTGTACAATACTGTATATAACACGGGTGTCATCCCTAGAGAATGGCTCAAATCAACATTTATTACACTGCCAAAAAAATCGAACGCTAAGGAATGCAAGGATCATCGGACGATCAGCCTAATGAGCCATACCCTTAAGATATTTCTTAAGATTATACATCGAAGAATTTTTAGAAAGATGGAGCAGGATATCAGCGAAACACAATTTGGTTTCAGAAATGCAATGGGTACTAGAGAGGCGCTGTTTGCCTTTAATGTGCTGTGTCAAAGACTCATGGACGTCAATCAGCCAATATACGTAGCCTTCCTCGATTATAACAAAGCTTTCGACAAAGTCCGCCATAATCATCTCATAAAACTTATGAGAGATAAAAACATAGACAGGAATGATATCAGGATAATAACATATCTCTATTCCAACCAGACTGCCAAAGTTTCTGTGCAAAATGAACTTTCAGAAGAAATAAAAATAAAACGCGGAGTAAGACAAGGATGCGTGCTCTCGCCGTTACTCTTCAATTTGTTTTCAGAAGATATAGTACAAGAGGCACTGGAAAATCAAAAAACAACAGGAGTGAAAGTTAATGGGAAGGTTATAAACAACATTAGATACGCGGATGACACAGTACTAATAGCAGAAACCCTGGAAGAACTACAAAGGCTAATAGATCTAGTAGTACAGATCAGTGAAGAAAGGGGGCTCACACTTAACACCAAGAAGACTAAATTCATGACGATCGCAAAACACCAACAACAGCGAGAAACATTATGGATCAAAGGAGAGCCAGTGGAAAAAGTCTGCAAATACAAGTACTTGGGAACAATTGTGAATAACAATAATGATTATTCACAGGAAATAAGATCAAGGATCGGAATGGCTAAAACAGTGTTCAATAAAATGAGGAATGCATTAACCAGAACAGATCTCAGTCTACATCTTAAAATCAGAATGCTTAAATGCTACGTATTTCCAGTACTGCTATATGGGATGGAGGCCTGGACGCTTAAGAAATGCGACACCGACAAGCTGGAAGCATTCGAGATGTGGACATATCGAAGAATCCTCAGAATAAGCTGGGTGAGCAGAACAACGAACAAGGAGGTATTGAGAAGAATGGGAAAAGAGAAGGAAATAGTCGACACAGTCAAGATCAGAAAATTGCAGTATCTGGGCCACGTGATGAGAGGGGAGAGGTATACGCTGTTGCAAACTATTATACAGGGGAAAATACAGGGTAAAAGAAGTATAGGAAGAAGACGCATCTCCTGGTTGAACAACCTAAGGCAGTGGTACAACAGTAGCTCTGTTGAGTTGTTCAGATCCGCAATTTCAAGGGTAAAAATCGTCATGATGATAGCCAACCTTCATAAAGGAGACGGCACATAAAGAAGAAAACATATATTCTCACTAAGTCCCAGTTGCTTGATATTCCTCTTGAAATTTTTTGGCACTATTCCAGTTGTTGAGATGATAATTGGAATAGTTTTCGTTGATATCATTCCCCACTGGCGCTTTATCTGAAATTCGAGGTCCCTATATTTTGAAATTTTTTCGACCTCCTTTTGACGCAGGTTGTTGTTATTTGGTATTGCTACGTCAATGAGTAATGCTGTCTTTTGATGTTTATCGACTAGTAATATATCTGGTCTATTGTGAGGGACTGTTTTATCAGTCAAAACTGTACGATCCCAGTACAGCTTGTAGCGTTCGTTTTCCAGGATGGTCTCCGGTCGGTACTTGTAATATGGAATTTTTTCAGAATGAATTAGTTTTAATATGGTTGCCAATTATTGGTGTAGTATCTTTACTACTGCTTCGTAGTACCCTCCCCGACTTTTGTCTATACGCGTAGGATTTCTCCTCGCCCTCGGCTTCTCACTCCTCGCTAAGAGGAACATTCACTCAATCCCAGATATTTAAAATATCAGAAGGGCAGAGCTCGGTCGTGTCCGGTCCTTGTGGTCCCCCTGGTTCTCGTCGAACTTCTGGTCCCCTTACACGCGATCCTTGGACCTGTCCTTCGCTTCCTAGGAATTTTCTCACCGTCCTTGCAGTACCTAAAAGAACAGCTTTTTGCATTATATTACATATACTCACTAAGTCCTAGTTGCTTGATATTTCTCTTGAGATTTTTGGGTACTATTCCTGTTGTTGAGATGATAATTGGAATAGTTCTCGTTGATATCATTCCCCACAGGCGCTTTATCTGAAATTCGAGGTCCCTTTATTTTGAAATTTTTTCGACCTCTTTTTGACGCATGTTGTTGATATTGGGTATTGCTACGTCGATGAGTATTGCTGCCTTTTGATGTTTATCAACTAGCAATATATCTGACCTGTTGTGAGGGACTGTTTTATCAGTCAAAACTGTACGATCCCAATACAGTTTATAGCGTTCGTTTTCCAGGATCGTTTCCGGTCGGTATTTGTAGTATGGCACTTTTTCAGAATGAATTAGTGCTAATTTAGTTGCCATTTCTTGATGTAGTATCTTTCCTACTGCATCGTGTCTCTCTTTATATCCATTTCCTGCAAACATTTGACACCCTCCCGTGATGTTGGATTGTCTCATTCGTTGGACACCCATAACGGCATCGATCGTCAGTAATAGTTCGATCCTTTATGATATGCTTGGAGTAATTTCTTGTTGAGATCACTTGATCTTGGATGGCTAAAAGAAATCCTTCCGTTTCTGGACACATCGCACCTGATGTGAGCCAATAGTTCGACGCTTCAATGTCGACATGATACTGGTTCACCTCGTTGAAATGTCGTCCATGTAGGGGCTCTTCTCTCCATCTTTGCAGTTTTTCTTGGATTGTCTGGTGGTTGTATGACAATTGCTCCTTGTGCAGTTGTAAAGGTGTTGATTCGTCTGCTTCACACAGTACTTTGTAGATCTCTGACGTGCCTGATTTGTCTTTGAAGTATGTTCGTAGGCATTCAATTCGACCATGGGCAAGTTCCATGATGTCTAGCAGACCTCTGCCTCCTTTATTTCTTGGCAGTGTCGTCCTCTCCATGCTACTTTTCGGATGGTGCTTCTGTGCTTTCGTCATCAAGGTTCTCATTTTGCGTTGCAGGTTTTCCATATCTGTTTTGCTCCATGGAATGATACCGAAAGAGTATGTAGTACCCTTATTATTATTATTATTAGAAGATGAGCCCTCAACGGACCAACGGCATAGAATCAGGAAGGCCAGGGGAAACCACCCGATTACATTCCCATGAGCACATCATGCAGAGTCAGAAAAACGGTAATGTTGTGCCATGTTATCCGAGTAGCGATCGGCGCCAGCCTGGGTCCGGGCCGACTGGTGTGAAATGGGCAACCGGATGTGCGCAGGCGAACGATCAGGCCTTGCATGGAAAATTGGCTACTGATCGAACAAATACAGACCAGCTGCGTAATACCAGGAATATTGCAACATGGAATGTGAGGGGTTTACTTCACAAGGGGAAAGTAAGAATTGTAGAGAACGAATTGAAACGCAATAGAATAGACATCTGTGGATTGGCGGAAACACACTGGAAAGACTGTGGACATTTCGAGACACAAGATCACATGTTATATATTTCCGGAGCAAATGTTACAGGACGGTGTGGTGTGGCAGTTCTCATTAACAAAAGTTTGACTCGATTCGTTGAAGCTTATAGACCTATTAATGACAGAATTATTACTGTCACCCTGAATACCCGACCATTTAAAATACACATCATCCAAGTTTATCTGCCCACCACTGACGCCTGCGACCAAGATATATATGCACTTTTAGAAGATACTATGACGTCCTTAAAACCCAAGGGGATTACGGTCTTAATGGGTGACTTTAGTAGGGTGCACAGGAGCTGATGTGCATCTGAGAGATACAGTGGGGCGTTATGAGATTGGCAAACGTAACGAACGAGGTAGCAGACTAATCCAGTTTGCCATTGACAATAATTTAACCATAATGAACACCATATTTAAACATCACATACATAAACATCTATACCTGGACATCTCCTAATGGACAACATAAAAGTCAAATTGACTACTTTCTTATTGACAAAAGGTGGAGAACGTTTTCCGTAACACTGAGACCAAACCCGGTGCAGAAATTGGATCCGATCATCGCTTATTGTGGGCTTCTCTTAAGGTCAAATTCAACAAACCAAAGGTTAAATTAAAATCTAGAAAAATAACCACTCCTGACCCAAGACGCTTTCAAGAGTGGTCCGCCAGAAATAACAGGAAGTTGTGATACAGTTTGGGATAGAACAGAAAAATGGATTGTTGAAGGAGCAAATAGAGTTCAAAAATCTGATAAAACAACGAAACGCCAACATTGGATGTCAGACAAAACCTTGGAATTAATTGATAAAAGACTGACCATACGTCAAACAGTTACAGATGCAGAGCAGCAGAAAATTATGTTTAAAGAATTAAACATTTAAAAGACCTTGAACCTGAGATTCTAAGGGAAGAGGTAGAACGCGCAGTGAGAAGGCTACGAAATCAAAAGTCACCAGGATACGATAGAATAACTGCTGAGGTTTTGAAAAGCATGGGAGAACTGGGCGTTGACATTCTTCACGTTCTGTGTCGGAGGATTTGGGAATCGGGATACTGGCCGAAGAAATGGTGTCAATCCACATTCATACCATTGTACAAAAAGGGTAGCACTAGAATGTGAAAACTACCGAACCATCGCACTCATCACACACGCAAGCAAAGTCATGCTCACAATATTGAATGAAAGACTGAAAGCTTTCCTTTTACCGCAAATACCCAATGAACAGACAGGATTTGTTCCAGGGAAAGGAACTCGAGAGCAGATTTTGAATGTACGACAACTGATTGAGAAAGCAAGAGAATTCAACGTGAAAATGATATTGTGTTTTATGGATTTCAAAAGAGCTTTAGATAGGGTAAGGTGGCCGAAACTGTGGAGGATTCTGTTGGAAATGGGAACGCCAACACATCTGGTGCGCCTCATTCGGCAATTATACTCTTCGGGCACAGCGACGGTAAGAGTCAATGATATCTACTCAGACGAGTTTTCAACAGCTTCTGGAGTGAGACAGGGATGCATTCTGTGTCCTGTTCTCTTTAACATTTACAGCGAGTACATCATGAGAGAGATCCTCGAGAACTGGAATGGAGGCATTGCAATTGGTGGTAAGAAGATTAGCAATCTACGATACGCTGATGACACTTTGATAATAGTCCAAGACGAGGGTGAACTGCGAATTTTAATGCAAAGATTAGAAAACAAAAGCGCAGTATATGGTCTCGAAATCAACCGATCTAAGACCAAGGTGATGATAGAAGATCGCCTTAACAATAACAGTCCAGACATCACAAGGATTGCTGACCTCGAAGTTGTCAACCTCTTCGAGTATCTGGGACGAACACCGGCGAATGTGAGCACGGAATTCTACAGCGCATAGCGATGGCGAAAAACAGCGAAATTGGCCCGTATCTGGAGGACTACCGCAAGAACCAAGGTTAGGCTAGTTAAATCGCTCATTTTTCCTATCGCAGTCTAGCCTCTTAGGTATCACTCATTGATACTGCTTCAGACAGCTAAAATCAAGGAAATGGCAATTATTAATTGCACGAAAAAACTCACATTGGTTCTGACAATTCTCTCTTTCCTCGTATTGCACGAAACCTCTATCTCCTGCACTTACGGAAATGGTGGAATCTGATTCACTATCTTAATCCACCAATGGTTTTCCTTGATTTCCTTTGGCTGCCATATTTATTTCAGGATTTATGAAACAAAAATATTTATATTATGTATTTTAAGATTTTTGTGCATTATATGCTCTTTAAGTACATCTTTTACCAGGTATAAGATATAAAATTTTGTTTCGTGCTTCTGAATTGCCTCAGACGCACAACAATCTAATACAATTCGAAACAGGACTATCAAGTTTTCAAACAGCACCACCTCGTACATGTACACCTTACTTCAAAGGCGGTATCACGCACTGCAATGAATACCTGTTGAGTTAGGTATGGCCATTGTACAGTACGGGATGAATACTTGAATCCTATAATATCCCTAGCTTACAAACAAACAACACAGCACAGCAAGCATTGTATGAAAGAAGCCCTGAAATATTAATTATCACTAATCTTACCATACTGCAGTTGTTGTAGTTTAGTGAGATAAATAGTTCCCCAAATTTTTTCATCAAGCATGATGAATATACAGGGTGAGTCTTTGACTTGTACATATATTTTAACCGTAAATTTTTGAGGTCAAAAGAAACACTTTTTTCATTTACCATTTTTTCCGATTCGGCTCGGTTGAAAAGATATGGCCATTTTAAGTTTTCATAATGAGCTATGCCGAACCTGGAAATCAGCCCACTGAAGTTTTCCCAAGCATAAATTTATACCATTTGAACTTTGGAAATGGGTTACTATATTAGCAAAACAAGCATAAACTCACTTTTTTCATTCCCATTGGTGACCGAAGTATTATTTTCAATATAATAAATGAGTTAAAGCAATTTCGTGGGAGATATGTTGATTATTTTTCTCTTGATTTCTATTTTATATTCGACAATAATAAAAAATTCAGCTTGCAACCACCCATATTAAATCTGATATTCATATCCAATCATTTATTTTCGCTTTTTCACTTCGTTTCGTATTACCAATTCATATAACCTTTCATTTTCATAAAGGTAAATAATTAACATGAATGATAATCATCTGTGGACTTCCCACGTTGCCAAGTTTACAATCACAAAACACTATAATCAAAGATCTTTGACTATAATGACAAAAAACCTACAGAAAAATAAGCTAAATCTATGTACCTATGAATACTAATCATCTCGCATCTGTAATGTTATGTTTGAAGGTTATGTTATGTTTTGTCAATAAAATTCAAGAAACCCAACAAACGGTTGAAGTTTTGTACATGACTAGAAATTTGGGCTAATTGAGTATATTTTGTTATCTAGAGGTCAGCAAAAAAGTGGTATTCAAACCAGTGTTCAATTTGAATTCTTATTATCATGGAATCAGTGAGAAAAGTTTTAAATTTTTAGGGTAGCAAAAAGTGAAAGAACTCTTGCATTTTGGATTGAATGAACCCAGAATACTTTATCTAAGTACCTACACAATAACTTAGCTCGAAAATGAAAACGCAGTTTCATGAATGGATTTATGTGGAAGATGGAATCACCTCTGTATCACACAGAGGTAATTTTGTGATGGAAAAATTACGATTTTATCTTGTTGAAAATAACAGTAGTATGAGGAGTAATAAATAATTTCCAGAAGGAATTGAATTTTTTTCCTTTTTCATCCTAGAAGCTTATAAGTTTAATGAATCTTCAATATTCCATTATTGATCTTGATTTTTGTATTAAAAATGAAATGGTGGGATTCAATATGAATATCCACTATTGAATATTCTGCTTTTTTCAACTCAATGAAGTTTTTTATTTATTTTCACGTTAAAACAATTTTGGCCCTCTTAAAAGTATGTCAATCAAATGTTCTAGGATGAAATTATCGAATAGCAAATGGATAGAAGTATTCAATCACGTAAGAATGAAATTTTAGGATGTATTGTTATGTATCGATGAAAGCTCAGAAGACTGGAAGAAGGTTATAGTAATGTTTGGTAGCAGCAGTTTTTGATGGGATTTCAGATCTTGATTGGTGTTATTTTATAAGGAGCCTAGTTTGTGAAAATTCACTGGAAAATGAGTTTCGATCAGAATTATTCAAAATAGAATATTAACTTTAATGAAATATCTTCATATTTTAGGGCTGTGCCAAAGCTCAGTAATTTATTATCATGAAAATATTTGAAATCCTTTTCTTCTTAGTGTTCACTAATGCCAATATTCTGTCTGAAAATTTGATACCCAATAGGTAACTCCAAAAAATGCTCTCGAGTACTTTCGATAATAAAGAAGCAATTAGTCTTTCCTTAATATTATCAATGTTATAATCAACATCTTCGAAAATTTCATTTTCCTGAAGATGGTAAAATGGTATTCGGCTAGAAAAAAGGAAGTACAACGTACAAGTAAATTCACTTGTTTGTTATCGAACAGATAAACTGAAAATATTATGAAACTTCCCAACAATTATGTAAACTTTTTTTTTTGTTTTTACATATCAACTACATGTAAAATAAATTTTGAATTCTTGTAAGGTATACCTTTTTTTCAAAAGTACTCAATAAACTGAAGCTTTTGATAAACTTATCGAAAGATTAACAGTGACTTGAAATCATGTATTATTGCCAAATCCACTCTTTTACTATAAATCCAGTATTCAAATCAAAATAGAAAAATATTTCTCTTGTGCCCCACAATAGGTATACAACATTCAAAGCAATTTGAAATAGAGATTTTTCATTAATGAAACAAAAAAATGCATATCAAAAAACAGGAATTGAAGTAGAAACTACCATAATAATAAATTGTCTTTAATTTCATTTAATTTATAAATAACCAGATTTAACATTTTTTACTCTTATACTTCTTACGTAGATTCATTTAGCCTCAGATGGATTGTTCGAAATAAAAAACATTTAATAATTATTAAATTAGGCCTGCCATTATTCCAATTAATTCTCAATGATTCCTGATCTCAGATGTATTCATTATATTATTATAATATCTATAAACCACGGACAGTAACTACAAACTATGTATATGCCTTAAAATATCAATAGCTATTGATTCTCAAACATATGGATTGGATCAGTACATGTACTAGATAATAGGATAGGATCTGCGTTAATGGTGAAATCAGTGACTTTGAAATTATTTTTCAGTACATCGATGAGTATGAAGTTTGAATAAATATTCATTACAGAACTAGTGCTTCACTTATTAAAGTAGTTGAATTTATCAACAGAATCATTGTATTGTAGATTTTTGGCTATTTCAATTAATCAATTTACTTTTCCATTCATTATATGGAAAAATTATCCTTATGAAATCATGAACACCTCACAGCAAACTGTTTCCGGTTGGATTTAATTTGAAGGGGTTCAAGATTCTCTTTGAATACAGGTCATCTGAAACTTCTCTGTATCTAGTGGGCAATCATCTTCACGAAGGAAAATCGTCGTCCAATTAAATTCATTATGGTGTTTTTCTGAATGATTCGATGAATTATTAGGAGATCTGAAAGTATACAATAATTATTCAATATATTATTTATATTATATAACTTAGTAACTTACTTACACCGAACTATGTTGTTTCTTATTGAAACATAAAATATTTTCCAATCATATATCGAATTATTCCATTTGTTTGCCAAACATAACCACAATTCTTCGAGATTTCTCAAATTTTCAGTTTGGCCATGCGCATAGAGTAATAAACTCTGAGGCCATGCGCAATAGTTCAAATCGTTCATAACATACGGTAATCTAGCATATTATGACTTATTTTATTATACAAAATTCGATTTAACATTTCGGATGATACTAATTAATACATTTAATGAAATTCATAATAAAATAAATTTATTAATTCATAAATTTGATGGTTTGTTTGAAAAATTATTCGAGATTCTTCTATGTTGATCGGTCATGCGCATAGAATGATCCGAAAACAATTGAAATTCGAATTTATGATATCATGATTTCTGTTGCTTTGTTTAATGTAAATGATAATTATTAAGTGTATTTAGTTTGTCAAGTGTTAACCAAGTGCATTTAACTTGTTAAGTGTTAAGAGTGTTTAGTTTGTTTAGTGTAAGGTGTTTGTTTAGTGTAAAGTGTTTGTTTGTGAAGTTCTTTAAGTGTGTTAAGTGGAAATTAGCAGAATGTATTCTAACCAGGAGATGGTAGATATGTTGGAATGCTATTTCACAAATGGAAAAATAGCGAGAAGAGCTAAAGAAGCTTATGGAAGGCTGTTTCCAAATAGGAGACAGCCAAATGAGAGAACTTTCGTAAGGATTGTTCAAAGATTGCGTGATCATGGAACCCTCGCTATCAACATGGTGGATAATGGCCGAATGCGATCAAGAGCAATGGATGATGTTCTAGATGACGTGCAACAGCACCCCGAAACAAGTACGAGACGTCTCGCATTGCCCATACTATATTCAAAAGGTACAAGCTTTATTGCCGACGGATTTACCAAAAAGAATTGAATTTTCTCAATGGGTGAGCTTATTCAAATAACTTTATTTTCAAACTAAGTCGGCTGGTTCCCTCACTTGTCAATGCAAATTCAGTGTTTCAATCCATGATTTTTGACCTGACAACGTAGCAAATATTCATTTCTGTGAGTCTTTTCTATCAGAGTTGCAATCAGCCAAAGTACCCAATTTTTTGAATTTCACAGATTTTTTTTTTTTTTTTGAACACATATTACTCGAAAACGGCTCAATATACGAGAAAATATGAAGAACACTTTTATTTTTTAAATTAGCTAAATATCCTTCAATGAACGTCCTAGTTACTTTTAAGAGTTCGGTTCTTTGAATTTCTGGTATTTTTATGGGATGAAGTGTTCATAATGAAGAAACGGGGGGATGTGGATAAAATTTTGTGTACGGAGAAGATTCATCACATACATGAAAAACTATATCCCGAAATTCATTTTTTTCTATACAACCATTTCCGAGATATAACGGAAAATGACATTTTTTTATCGATTTTCAACACCCTGTATCTTTTTAACCGGACTGAATCGGAAAAAATGGTAAATGAAAAAAGGGTTTCTATTGACCTCAGGAATCTTCGGTTGAAATATGTGTACAAGTCAAAGACTCACCCTGTATAGTCTCAAAATATCTTAATCTCTAGAATATGTTTGTAGAATGTGAAACATCCAATTTAACGTGCTCCAAGCAATGTATGTAGGATCTCCAATCCTCTAGGTGTGGTATGTAAAATCTCTAAAATTATCCAATCTAAAACAGAAAGTATGTTAGCAAAATCTCTAAAGTTTACATAATCTTAGCCTCTGAAAGGTTTAAATAAAAACTCTAGAATTTTCTCATGTAATAATAATAATAATAATAATAATTTTATTCGCCATCAAAATATAACATTATAGTATATTACATGGCACGTCAAAACTCATTTAAATATACATATAGAAGGAAAAACGAATACACAGCAGTATATTATATAAAACAAGCTATAACACTCAACAAGAAAGACAAACAAACATCTGTCAGAATGAATGATCAAGAAATTCCTGAAGGGTGTAGAAAGTATTCTCCAGAAGGACTTTTTTTATTTCTGCGCAAAACCTCCGATGATCCAGTTCCCTAAGCCGATCGGGTATCTTATTATAGAGTCTCAAACACCAACAATTTACAGCGGTCTGAGTAGTCTTCATTCGGTGGTATCCTACTATGAAGTCCTCTCTACGCCTAGTTTCGTAGGAATGAACGTCACAATTACGTTGAAACCGTGTTTTATTACCATGTATTTGAGGCAAGCCAAGATGAACACAGCCGTCACGGTAAGTATGCCCTGCTCCTTAAAAAGACCTCGACAGCTAGTAGTGCCTGATACTCCGCATATAATTCTTATTGCTTTTTTCTGTTTGAGGAGCACCTGTTTCAACCCAGAGCTATACCCCCAGATGAGGATCCCGTAAGTAGCGACAGAATGGAAGTTCGAGTAGTAGGTGAGTTTGCAAACTTCCTTCGTAGAGATAGCGCTCATACGCCTCATACTATATACAGCCGTCGATAATTTCTTTGTCAGGATCAATATATGGTTATTCCAACTTAGATCGTTCGCAAAAGTTATACCCAATAGTTTAAGGTCTCCCTTTTCTTGCCTGTTCATATCAAACTTCAGGCTCTGCATCTTCTCAGCATTCAGTTTAAGGCCGTTGACATCAAACCATCTATCAGCTTGGAGCATCGTTTCATGGTTCAGTTGGTCTAGATCCTCATAATTTCGGGCCAAGTTTATGATGGTTGTGTCATCAGCATATATAAATGATCTATGACATGAAACGTTAGCAGGCAGGTCGTTCACGTACAACAAAAAGAGCACCGGTCCCAGTATAGATCCCTGTGGGACTCCCACATCAACGTTTCTCTTATCAGAGTTCCTACCTTGCCACTTTACTATCTGTATTCGGTCACTGAGATAAGAATCAATGATTTTATATGCAATACCTCTTATTCCATAATATTCGAGTTTGCTCATCAAGATTTCTTTTATGACACAGTCGAATGCCTTGCTCAAATCCAAAGCTAGAACTTCTGGATGTAGATGTTGGTCCAGTGCTTCTGATATGCTCTCTATAAGCTCTATTGCAGCAGTTATAGTGGATCTGTTCGACCTAAAGCCATGTTGGGAATTATTAAGGATAAGATGTTTGTCCAAAAAGGAAACCAGTCGAACTTCAATGATTGTTTCTAGAACCTTGGAGATGATAGGCAATACCGAAATTGGGCGGAAATTTCCACAATCATTGATGTCGTCCCCTTTATGTACCGGAACCACTTTCGCCACTTTGAGTTTCCGCGGAAATTTACCCTGCTCAATGCAGGAATTAAAAATGTCACAAAGTGTGCCAGCAATCATCGGGTAAATCTGCTTGAAGACCTTAGTATTCAAGCCATAAATGTCCACCGATTGTTTGTTCTTGAGATTCCCAACTATTTCACTGATCTCCTCCACAGTGACCGGTCTGATATACATTGAGTGAGGAGTAATCTGCGAATTGCATCTATACTTTTCTAGCATTGTCAATGCCTGTTCTTCTGAGGGAGAGCACTTTGATACAATCATGTTGCCAATGCTTGTAAAAAATGAATTTAGCTCATCCGCTCTTAAGGAGCTGTCAGTTTCCACATTTACTCTTTTTTGGCTAGTTTCATTTCTAATGAGTTTCCAAACAGCAACTGTTTTGTTATCTGCCTCTGCAATATACTTTGCATTCAAATTTTTCTTTATGCTTGTGTAACTTTCTCTAAGGTGTTTCTTCAGCACCACCAATAGATCCCAGGATGCTTTATTTTTCTTCACTTCATAGATAGTTTGTGCAGCCTCTACCGCCTTCTTCAGACTGGAGTTTTCAAATTTTTTAAAATGTTTCTTCTTGTATGGTGAGGTTCTGGTGTAGATTAAAGGAAACGAAATATTGAAAGCCTTTTGGAAGCTTGAATGGAAATTGTCATAGTATTCTTCCGCGCTTTCATGCCTCAGTCCTTTCCAGTCGATACTTGACAGTTCATTCTGAAATTTTAAAATATTTTCAGGTGTGATATCGTGTTTGATTTCTCTATTTATTTTTGTTTCAGGTCTGGACATATCGAGAAGCAGAAACTGAGCCCGATGATCTGATATATTTGGTTCAATGGTATGAGATATGTAGCCGGAATTCTCAATATTAATGAAGATGTTATCAATGCATGTTTGCGTTAGCCTAGATATACGACTTGGTTCATTGAACACGTGAGACAGGCCATATGAACCCATCAAGTTCATCAGCTCAACCACATGCCGATGTTCGACCAGAAAATCAACATTGAAGTCGCCAGCCACACAAACCTGGCCAGACTGTAGCTGGAAAATCTTCTCTAGTCCACTCTCCAATTGGGCCAGGAATTCACTGAAATCACCATTTGGTGGTCTATACACAACCATTATAATCATATTTAACTTCGGCACTTTTAGAGCACTCATTTCGATATGTTTTTCAACGGACAATGATTTGACACCAGTAATCATCTCAGACTGAATTTCCTCCCTCAGAAAAATGGCGCATCCACCACTTCTACCCCGACATCTGGAAAAACTGTCCGCGACAGTGTAGTTTGTTAAATTTATTCTTTGTAAGATCTCATCAGTGCTCCAATGCTCAGTGACACATGCGATATCAATTTTATTCTCATTCAAGAAACTTGAAAATGCGTCAATTTTATTATTAATTGATTGTAAATTCAGGTTAGAAATTTTTAACTTATTTTTGTTACTGATCTTTTTAATTTTGGAAATCTCCTGATCTGTGGCCTCTTTGCGAACGAAAAAATACAAAACGCTTGACAGTGATATTTGCTGGCCAATTTTCTTCTCTGTACAGTTCGTCCAGCATATCCAGATCTAACTTACCTTGAATGAACAGATGTTTGCCGAGTCACGCACAGGCAGCGCTTCAGCCGTGAATTTTCTAGTTGGAAACTTGTTTTCTAAATGCTTGATAACTGCTTCGCTAGTTGTGCCTAGTCTCGCACGTCCCACATAGATCCACGCCTTTTTCGGATAACTGGCCAAGGGGGATGTTGTATCGGTGCCCTTAATAATTTTTGTACCCGCCATGCTACTTTTGACCTTTTTGGCCGGCTCAGACACAGTTGTGCTCCTCTTCACTTCCTTTTTCGGAACCTCATCTACCGGTAGTGTCGCTTCTACTGAATTTCCAGCACCAGCGGCAACACTGTAGAGTCTCTTGCTTTTGTTTACATTCAGGACTGATTCCTGCAGCTCAATTATTGTTCTCTGGTGTTCATTTATGTTCAGTAAATCATTTGTTCTTAGCTTAGCTGAGTCCAGTTTAGTTTTAAGGATCTCAATTTCACTCTTCAGCTTATTTACCTGGATGTTATTTTCTAGGTTAGGTTGGTCTGTATCAGCTGTTACGTCGAATAAACCCTCTTCAGACTGTGAATTCATATGTTTCTGAAGGTTCTCACTTATTAGAACACCTTCTGGGACACGTTTGTTAATAATGATTTCTATTAACTTATTTTTATTCAATTTGTTAAGTTCACTAAGATAATCGTCGTGGCTCGCCATGTTGCCAATTCCTCTCGAATGATGTTTGTAAACCTCTCGAATGATGTTTGTACATTACCTAAATCTCTGGCTTATGTATGTGGAATGTAAAACATCCAATTTTACATTACCAAGCCTCTAGAATCTCCAAATCTAAAACAGACAGTATGTTAGCAAAATCTCTGAAGTGAACATAATCTCAACATCTGAATGGTTTAAGTTGAACTCTAAAATTTTCTCATCGATACCTATCGAATGATGTATGTACATCACCTAAATCTCTCAAATTATTGAATGTGAAAAACTCTAAATTCACATAATGTAATTTTCTCAAGCGGTGGATGTGACATCTCTCGTGAACAATGAATATGTAAGATCTCAACAGTTACATATCATGTAAACGATGAATTGCAAAATCTCTACAAAATCTGAATCGATTTTAAAAGATGAATATGCGAAATCTCTACATTCACAAACATCTGAATCGATTTCAAACAATGAGAGGTCTCTACGTTCACAAACACCTGAATTGATTTTAAACGATGTGAAGCCTCACAAGTTCATATATATAAATCGGGTTCAAAACGTCTTTCGACGTTGTCCGATGCCTAATTTCCACGTCAGACGATCACTGCATTGATCTTCAGTAAGGTTTCTTTCACTCATCGCTCTCAATATTCCTTCCTTCCAGGTCTTCCTCGGTCTTCCTCTTTTCCTTCGTCCTGCTGGTATCCACTCCATAGTTCTTTTAGGTATTCTCGTGCTAGGCATTCTCTGGATGTGTCCGTACCAAATCAGTTGTCTTCTTTCAATGTCCGTTGTCACAGATCCTTCCACACCCATTCGGAGCTTCACTTCTTCATTTCTTACTCGGTCTCTACGAGATATTCCCAAGGATCTCCTGAAAACGTCCATTTCCACCGCCTCAATTCCACAATTGGTTGCCTCAATGGAATATTCTGGTCTCACAAGTTCATAAACATCTAAATCAATTTGAGACATAATCTAAATCTATAAGACATGTGTATAGTAAAATGTTTCTTTTCTCTAAACATCAACGTTCAATAACCGTTAAGAATCGAGGTTGCAAGATCTCTACACTTGACTCTCTCGATGGTGAACATGATTTAACTCTATAAAACATGTGTAAAGTAAAATATCTCATTTCTCTAAACATCAACGTTCAATAACCGTTAAGAATCAAATTTGCAAGATCTTTACACTTGGACATTGATTCTCTAGATAGTGAACATGATTTAACTCTATAACATGTGTACAGTGAAATATCTCATTTCTCGAAACATCAACGGTCAATAACCGTTAAGAATCAAAGTTGATTCCTTCTCTAATAGATAGGTAAACACATTATTTCCAAATACAGTATATACTGTATAACAGGAATTCTCTATTTCAGCAATGAATATGAAATAAATCATTTTCATTCACTGAACTAAATAAAATATCTTTCATAATTAAGTTGAAATTCAACCTACCTCAATTTTTTTCTCGTTGTGTTCACAACAGATTTTCAGAATAAGTGTTTACCTCGTCGCACAGTTTGAAGCGTGCACTGAGCCTATAACCTGTTGGATTTATAGGTTTTAGCAGAGGATTCACTAATACACAGATACTGTTTCAATCGTTTATTCTCTCTCTAGAATATCTCTCTCCGAGCAAGCTCGATATCGAATAGACTGAACTTATAGGTTAGACCTCGGATGTCTAAAACTAAGATCAATTCTTGTTCTTTCGCTCGATAGCACTCGATGGCCTCGTCACGCGCAGCTTCGCAGCGCCGCCGTGACGATATGAAGTAACTACTACGAGTGTAGGGTAATGTTGGTTGTCTCTCTCGTAATTTGTTCGGATGAAGTAATATTCTAACAAAACTGAAAACCAGTATCTATCTGAAAAGTTTAACTACAATTACTGACCAGAATCACGATGTCCCATGAATTAAAATTTTCATTATTTGAAATTTTACCAACAAAAAGAGTATTTTCTTCTAGATTTTCTGAATATTCAATATTTTTTACATTATCATGGGTTGAAACATGGTTACCTCAATTGTTTTGTGGAGCTGATCTACACAGGATTGCATAATGATTAGGTTCACCACACTTCTTGCATATTTGACCTGCTGGTGGACCAGGGCCGTCACTAGCCAAATTGCCGCCCTAGGCAAATACCCAATTTGCCGCCGTTACAGTCAACTCTGCAGAACGCAAAAAAATTATTTTGGGTTATCGGGGTCTTCTACCGAAATATGAAAATATTGATTAATTAAATGTCGAAATTGGCATTTTAGGATTGGTAAAAACAAATAATATACATGACGAGTATAAATAAAGAACTGTTAAGATAGAAATACATAATATAAATGACTAGAAGAAAAATATAATTACCATATATATAAAATGAGATAAGTTGATTAGTCATACGAATAGAAGAAATAATACTCAGAAAATTCAAAGAACTCTTAAGAAATGAACTTTTCGAGCTTTCATATTCGCTAATGTGCTCACAAGTTGTTTAATATCTAATGATTCTGCCATTTCAGATTCAATGGATAGATGAGCTAATCCGCTGAGGCGATCTGGCGTCATACTATTTCTGACGTACGATTCAATCAATTTTAATTCTACAGCTACAGACATAGGTAAAATTAAAATAATTCTAAGGACTATAAAAAGGATAGGAAATCCTTCCTCCAATATATTGCTGGGAATATATTCAAGAGTTTGAATGGGCGAAGATGAAGATTGTGGAGGCAGCATATCAGCTACCATCACAATTTCATGCTTCAGACCTAATCCATCGATATCTTTTTCTTCCCCATCACTCAGAGCAAGTTCAACTTTGGACAAGCGTCAAGAAGTTTTTTCTGGGATTTTAACTTTAGATTGTAAATGTCGAAGAGAAATCCAAAAAAGTCATCTATTTGATTGATTTAATTGAATCTTTCCTTCAATAGAAAATAATGCACTATCTAAAATTGTATAATAAAAACTAATTTTGAATTTTTGATTTGCATCTAGTATCACTTCATCACGAGCTTCATAATCGAAGTGCCTAGTCTTTGTTCTTATGAGTTCTTCTTTCAATTCAAGGGAAGGAACGAATCCCAAATTCGTGGCAAAATCTTCTGCATTATCTAAGATTTTTTCCAAATCGGAATCATTCCTTAATTTTTTATGAAATTCTTTCGTTTTTTTTAACTGACAGGTTGCAGCGGACAAATCAAATTCTCTGCTTTGAAAAGCTTGCTGCAAACATTAATATAAAAGAGAACCTCAAACCATGTTACCAACGACGTAATGAATTCAAAATTATAACTTCTGTTTGAAATGCTATCATCATCATAACGTGGAATCGCCTGTACTTAGTGGCCGATAGTGTGGTGTCTTCAGCTATTTGTTTTTGTGAATTATATATTTCCTTCATCTGATATCGAAGAGGTTTCAAGAAATCAATACGACTAGACCATCTCGTCTCACTTAATGACATGAATGTCAATGTAGGAACATTTTGTTTCAAAATATCCCACCTTTGATTGGAGGCCGAAAAAAATACAAATATTCGCTGAATCAAATCAAAAAATATAATTGATTCCATTAAAGACGCGGCATCATTCACCACTAAATTCAAGGAATGGGCACTGTTGCATTTTCCTTATTTGAACCTATAAAAATGATGTTAAAATAGTCTTACCAATAAAAACTGCTCTCTGCTTCCACACAGCACCGCACTATACAGGGTGTTTCAAGTTTGACGGCCTATTAGACGTTTCTGGAGAACGGGACCGATTTGAAATCTGAAAATTAGGAATATGACATTGTTCATGATGAACTATTCATATAAAATATTTTTGAAGTTCCGGCACTTCCGGTTATACAAGAAATAAAAAAAAATTCTTCGAAAAAAACTTTGTTTTTTCATTTTATATCTCAGATATTATCAGGATCTCCATTCTCAAATACTCTTCTCTAAAATTATTGCGTTAGTTTTCGAAATATTAAGAAAAAACCAAAAAAAAGAGAATCTCCTCAGTCACGATTACGTGAATTATTTTTACTGTCAATATCCTATGCGAATACTCAATTCACTTTCTCAAACTAGAATGATTCAGGAATATCGTGCATATCTTGAACTTGAGAATTATCATCACAGGGTGTTTCAAATATTGTGCCAAAAATTTTGAACAAAATTTTGTCATAACTTTCGATTTTCAAATTAGAACCCTATTTTTTGTGATTTCGTTGGATTCTACGGTAAAAAATAAGGGTAGTGTCCAAACATGATTATGCTCCCAAATTCAATAATTCAAGAGTTATTCGAGATTTTATGAATTTATGATATACGTAGGGTCAATTTCATTCCATCTGTTTCCAGACAGACTAGCAATAATAATCCATGACCATAAAAATTCAAATACCTAATTACTTTACATGTGACAGGTGTTTTCATTATCAAAGCTACAGTCCATTCAGGAATTATTGACATCGAAGTAGGCCATGAACGTCTAGTCGCGGCTTTATTTCTGGTTACAAAATATCACTAAAAATTGCTATGGTCCATCATAGAAATAACCAGTTTAAATTAATTTCATCATTTTTGTATCCGCATACAGTCATGATTTCATAAATTGAAATTCAGATTAAATAACGTAAAAATATAGTGAAATGCTATCTCATTTCAAGGAAATCCAATGAAGAGATATCTATTCATTTAAGAGTCGCTCATGAAAGATGCACCCAAATTCAAGAGTTATTCGAGATCTTATGAATTTATGTTATACGTAGGGTCAATTTAATTCAATCTGTTTCTAGAGTGCGTTTTAAAGCAGTATTCTATGATCATAGAAATTAAAATATGGAATTATTTCAAAGTGACAGGTGTACTCATTATTGAAGCTAGTAGATTATAATGACGAAATGAATCCCCGTTATTCAAATAATGAAATTATGGATTTATTACATATCGACGGTGAATGCAACAGAATTGTTTCGAGAACTTGTCGAGCATTCAATCAGAAATATCCACATTTAACACCAATTAATGAGGAGATATTTCGGAAATATAGAATGTATTCCACCGCTATTTTATATGTATAGAATATCCATCAAATTTTGCACACAGGAGTGCTGCATGATTTTATCTCATATGGTACAGAATTTTTTTTGTAGGAACTCCAGCATAATGGATCGTCACAAAGTATTAAACATCCTTTCAAGATATGTTTCTTCTCATTTAAATGATGGCGATGAGGAAATTTCTGATTTAATGTTTGATGAGTCCTACCAATAATTCCATTGCATTCATCGTGAATATGGAATTCCATATTCATGATGAATGCAATAATAATATGTTATTAATTATAGGTAATACACGTGCAGAAGGTTTTGATATTCTTCCACAAGTTCAACATGAACAACTGGTGGAATGAGCCTTCTATACGAGTTCTAAACATTATTTTCCCAAATTCACTGCCTTTTTATTGAAATTAACAGAAATTTCCATAATAAGTATCTATTAGTGATTTTTGCATTGATAAATGATGGTTGGCAGAACAGTTTTCTGTAATACAAATTTGACAGATAATGAATAAATCCGTTCTATTGTATTTTGTTCAACAAGATGTGCCGGAATGAACTGATTTGCCACAGAATTAGAGACAAGTATATCCAGAATTTTGTCTTTTGAATATCGGAAATTCAATTCGTGAAATCAAATTACTGTACAGTCCATTCAAGAATTATTGACATCCCGGGTGGCTTTGGAAAATCGAAATTAATTTGGTACTGGCTCATTCAGTAACATTTTGAATTGCAGATTTCGGGTTGGCATTGGAAATGTCATTGACAGGAGGTTAGATTTCAGTTTGTTTGTGTTATTGGTTTTGATCGAAGAAATTTTGAAACTTAAAAGTTGTATCAATTTCAAACACATTGATTTATTTGAGTATTTCTCACTGTACTGTTTGAAAACAGAAGAAGGCAAGTCATTACAACCTGGATTAGTGGTCAAATTGAGGTATTTTTTGATAAACTAGAAAGCATATTAAATAGCAATATAATGCATGGTAAGACTATTTTCATAGCAGGGGATTTCAACATTGAAATGATTAGAGAAAATAATAATAAACACCGTCTTCTAAACCTACTTAATTTTTAATCTATAAGAACAACAGTCAAGGAGGATACCAGAGTCACTGATCATTCGATGAGTTGCTTGGATAACATTTGCACGAACATACAGTATAATCTGAGAGCCAAAATACTTGTAGCTCATATATCTGACCATTATGGGCAGAAATTGGAGTTCACTGTAGAAAAATGCAACAATGTCAAAGCTGAACGCAAAAGATTCTTCTCTGATGAATCTAAGAATAAGTTTATAGAGGAACTTAAATTGCAATCCTGGGAGAATGTATTTTCAGTGGACAAAAGAAATGTGAATGAACAGTGGCGGATTTTCATGGACAGCTATATAAATATTTTCAACCAGTGCTTTCCACTTACCTTGACATGTACAACTAAAAATAAAAAATACAAAAAAAGTAAAGAAATTGAGGGAATCAAACAACATCTGGATATTTTAATATTGCTTTCCACAAATCAACCATCTTATAGAACTCAGTACAATGAAACAAAGAAATATTATGATCAAATTTTAACAATTGAAAAACAAAAAATGCTCCAAGATCGAGTCAAAAAATCTCACTGCAAAATGAAATCTATGTGGACAATATGCAGAGAACTGACAGGAAAGAACAATCAAGTGGATCACAAGGTTTTCAGGCATAGGATGACATTGCCAAACGATTTCATTGAACATTTAATTGAGGTAGTCAGAAATTTAGTAGACAAGCAACATGAGCCTTTTGAGTGTAACATAGCGGAGAATAACCAGTCACTGTTTTTATGACCAGTAAATTGTAGAGGAACTAATACAGCTATCCCTAAACCTGAAGAATAAATATTCCAATGGATATGACGATATTCCAACATGTATTGTCAAAATTACAGTGAAACATGTTGCATCAGTATTATGCTATATCATAAATAACTCCATGAAATTTTATGTTTTCCCAGATATGCTGAAGTTCGCTATTATAAAACCGCTCTATAAAAAGGGAGACCCAGAGAATCTTGATAATTATAGGCCCATAAGTCTGCTCCCTGCTTTCTCCAAGGTGTTTGAATTAGTCATGTGTTCAAAACTGGTGAATTTTTTTGCTGGATGTGGACTGCTGTCAAGCTCTCAGCATGGATACTTGAAGGGAAGATCGACAGGTACAATTATCTATCAGTTTGTTAATATGATCTCACAAGAACTAGAGAATAAAAATTTAGCAATAGGACTCTTTTTAGATCTGAGTAAGGCATATGACTGTGTAAATCTGGAATATTTGTTGATAAAGCTTGAAAGATACGGTATAAGAGGTGGAGCACATCAATGAATCCAATTATATCTTGTTGATAGAAGGCAGCAAGTGGTTATCAATAACAATAAGTCAAGTACAGTAGCCAAAAATAGAGGTCTAGCTCAAGGAAGTATGGTAGGTCCAATCCTGTTCATAATTAACATTAATGATCTGACTATGGATGGACTGGTGGAATATGTAGATGACACGAACCTGTTTGTATCCGGAAAGAATTTCCCAGAGGTTAAAGAAAGAGCTAAGACCAATCTTTCAGAAGTTGCTCGATGGTTTGACAGGAATGAATTATCAATAAATGATACAAAGACTAACTATATAAAATTTCGTACGAAAAATTCGCAAATGTGTGCGGAAGACAGTATTTGTGTAGAAAATCTTGAGGTGAAGCCTGTCGGATGCACAAAATTCCTTGGGATATATATAGACGAATTTCTCGACTGGGGTACACATTTGGTCAACACTGGATTGAAACTGAGTAGCATAGGATATGGTATTAGAGTAGTGGCTAGGTATATGGACAAGGAAACTTCGAAAATTCGCCAATTTTGAATCAGTTCTTAGATATGCAATCATTTTCTGGGGATGTAACTCTAACATACAAGCATTATTCGTTGTACAGAAGAGAACTATAAGATCTATAAATGGTATGAAGTTTAGAGATTCATGCCGAGGTGTTTTCAAGAATATGGGTATAATGACAGTTTATGCTCTGTATATATATATGAGTGTTTGGTTTTCCTTTTCAAGGATAAAGATAAATTCGAGATTAAATATACTATTCATTATAAGACGAGAACTTTAGATCTGAACTGTCCCATACATAGACTAACATTGACAGATAAGGGACCCTATTATATGTGCATAAGACTTTATAATAAATTACCTAATTGCTGTAGAATGTTAACATTTCCAAAGTTTAAAAATGTCATAAAGAAAATGTTAATTGTTTTAGAACCTTACTCAGTTGAGGATTATTTGAATTGTGATAATATGATGAATTATATTTAAGTTATATGTATTCCTGTGCTGACGTCATTTCTTTTCACTCATGTACATGTACATAGGGATGTTTTGAAATAAAGGAGTTTATTATTATTTTTCCCGACTTTTGCCTATACGCGTAGGATTTCTCCTCGCCGTCGGCTTCTCACTCCTCGCTAAGAGGAACATTCACTCAATCCCAGCTTTTTAAAATATCAGAAGGGTAGAGCTCGGTCGTGTCCGGTCCTTGTGGTCCCCCTGGTTCTCGTCGAACTTCCGGTCCTCTTACACACGAACCTTGGACCTGTCCTTCGCTTCCTAGGAATTTTCTCACCGTCCTTGCAGTACCTAAAAGAACAGCTTTTTGCATTATATGATATTATAAATATACTCACTAAGTCCCAGTTGCTTGATATTCCTCTTGAAATTTTTGGGCATTATTTCAGTTGTTGAGATGATAATTGGAATAGTTTTCGTTGATATCATTCCCCACTGGCGCTTTATCTGAAATTCGAGGTCCCTATATTTTGAGATTTTTTCGACCTCCTTTTGACGCAGGTTGTTGATATTTGGTATTGCTACGTCAATGAGTAATGCTGTCTTTTGATGTTTATATATCTGGTCTATTGTGAGGGACTGTTTTATCAGTCAAAACTGTACGATCCCAGTACAGCTTATAGCGTTCGTTTTCCAGGATGGTCTCCGGTCGGTATTTGTAATATGGCATTTTTTCAGAATGAATTAGTTTTAATATGGTTGCCAATTCTTGGTGTAGTATCTTTCCTACTGCATCGTGTTTTTCTTTATATTCATTTCCTGCAAACATTCGACATCCTCCCGTGATATGTTGTATTGTCTCATTTGTTGGACACCCATATCGGCATCGATCGTCAGTAATAGTTCGATCCTTTATGATATACCTGCAGTAATTTCTAGTTGAGATCACTTGATCTTGGATGGCTAAAAGAAAACCTTTCGTTTCTGGGTACATTCCACCTGATGTGAGGCAATAGTTCGACGCTTAATGTCGACATGATCCTGGTTCACCTCGTTGAAATGTCTTCCATGCAGGGGCTTCTCTCTCCATCTTTCCAGTTTTTCTTGGTTTGTCTGGTGGTTGAATGAAAATTGCTTCTTGTGAAGTTGTAAAGGTGTTGATTCGTCTGCTTCACACAGTATTTTGTAGAACTCTGATGTACTTGCTTGATCTCTGAATGATTCCCGTAGGCTGTCTATCTGCCCACTAGCAAGTTTCATGATGTCCGTAAGACCTTTGCCTCCTTTATTTGTCGGCAGTGTAGTCCTCTCAATGCTGCTTTTCGGATGGTGCTTGTTTGCTTTTGTCATCAACATTCTCATTTTACGTTGCAAGTTTTCGATGTCTGTTTTGCTCCATGGAACTATACCGAATGAGTATGTTAGAATTGAACAAGCATATCTGTTGATGGCTCTCGTCATGTTCCTGCTGTTGAGGTTTGTTTTTAAGATTTTTTTTGATTCTCCTAATGAACTCAGTCGTTAAGTCTTGCTTCATTCTTTGGTGGTTGATTCGTCGGTTCTGTTTCATTCCAAGATGATCCAAAGATCATCCGACTTCATTGCTTCTATTTGCGAGAGTGATCGGTTCATCTTGTATTCTTCCTCTCACTACGCTGAGAGTACGACATTTGTCCAATCCGAATTCCATACCTACATCTTTCGAAAAATGTTCCACTAGTTTGACCATAATTTCTAAGTGGTTCTTATTGCCTGTTATCAGTTTCAAATCATCCATGTACAGCAAATGATTGAGGGTCGTAGTATTATTATTTCCTTTAATGTTGAAACCCTTTTCAGTAGCGTTTAGCTGTTTTAGAGTGTGGGTTCAGCGCCAAGCAGAACCATTAAGGGCTCAAGTAGTCTCCTTGGAAAATTCCCTTCTTAATTGAAATCAGTTTGGTTTTTATGTTTGCCGTGGAAAGCTCGATGTTCGTTTTCCAATTGTCCATTGCAAGCTTTAGAAAATTGGTTATTATTGGATCGATCTTGTATATCTCCAAATTTTTTTTCAGCCAGCCATGTGGAAGTGAGTCGAAAGCCTTCTTATAATCAAAATAAGTCATGAAAAGATTTATACGTTTCTTGAAGGCTTAGTTGCATATGATGAAATCTATTACCAGCTGTTTCTTCGATCCTTGTACATTCTTGGAACATCCTTTCTGCTGTGTTGTAATTATTTTATTTTTCTCGCAATGTTTGTATATACGAGATGCTAAACATGATGTGATGATTTTGTATATTGTTGGTAGGCATGTTATAGGTCTGTATTTTGATGGATCCATAGTGTTTTGGAAATCCTTCAGTATTAGGTAAGTGATACCTGTTGTTAAAAATGTTGGTATTTCTGTTGGATTATGTATTATGTTATTTATGTATTCGACTAGCCTGCCGTGCAGACACCAAAACTTCTTCAACCAGAAGTTGTGAATTCCATCTGGGCCTGGAGATTTTCAATTGTGAGTGTTCTTCAATATTTCCTGTAGTTCTTCAGACGTTATTACACTATGCGGCATACTTTCTATGGTCTCACATGATTTCTCCTCTCTTCTTATCCAACGCGCTTTGGAGTTGAAAGGAGTTGGTGTTGACAGTTGATCGGTCCAAAAACTCTCCATATCTTCGGCGCTTGGAGGACTCCCTAATTTTGTTGACGTTTGTTCATTAAGCATTCCATAAAATTTCTTTTCGGAGTTTTCAAAAATCTTAATGTCATGTTTTCGTTTATAGCTCTCATTGTATCTTCTCAGTCGTTCAGAGTATAGACTTAATTTTTTTTTGAGTGTATCTAGAGTTTCTTGAGCACTTTCATTGTTGTTATTACCATTTTCATATTACTTTCATTGTTGTTATTATTATTATTATTAGTGGAAGAAAACCTGTGCAATACGATTTCACCTTCGAAGAATCATTGAATGATTTGATGGTTACCAAAAGCAACCAATATATTAGCCTGGATAAAATTTGACCAAAAAGCATCTGGATTTTAATCAATCAACGTCAACATTACATAAACTTAATTGGTAAAAGATCAAAACAGTTAATGAAAGGAAAATTCTAATTGATGAACAGAAAAATATAATAAGTTGAGTACGATTTTATGGTGAATACAGAGAATATTTGCAACAAAATGTGAAATTCATTTATCTGGAGGAAACTTGGTTTTTTGAAAATGGCAGCATTATTCAACAGTGGACTCTAGAAAGAAAACAAGAAGTTTTTCAAGTATATTCAAGGCTGAAAGTGAAAGGAGCACTATTTTGAATGCTGGATATTTGGATTTTCACCTGGATGTTTTGTTTTGACAGTGGTGATCATGAGGATTATATAAATCTATGAAGAGAGAATTATTTTATAATTGGATTGCTCAACAAAGTCTTGGCATTGCATCTATAGTTTATTTATATTCTATATTGATATTAAGTATTGTTATATCTGTTTTTTGTTGTTCAATGAGTAATCCAAAAATCTAATAAATTCCAATTGCTTTATGGAATTTTTACTGAGTATTTAATTGAAAAATATATTCAGAAGAGTAACTTCAAGAATTTCTCCACCTCTTACCCACTTGAAGATAATAATAGAATGCAATTAAATTTTAAAATTCACAAATTAAAAATAATTTCATGCAAAAATGCTTTTAGTGAGTGAGTTAAAGCTGTTATGGGCAAAATAATTTATGTAATTTAATAGAAACTAGTATAAAAGCATTTCCATAAAAAACAGAAAACTCGATTACAAATAGTACCAATATTTTTCATACAAGTTCAATCAATCATTCATGTCATGAACGGTTTAAATAAATAGTGACTTTAGAAAGTAATTTACACATCGGCTGATAAATTGGTTCCAATTTTGAAAGTTACAGTACAACTGTGATGTCAAAATTTTTCATATACTAAATGGATTCTTTGAATATTATTTCTGTCTTATTATGATATGGCTCTTCCATTCACTAAGCTACATTATTTAAATTTATCAACCAGTTTTTCACGGGCGTAGCCAGGGGGGCGGTTTTTGGGGTTCAAACCCACCCCCCCCCCCCCGAAATGTTTAAGATGTCAAAATTCATTAATCTTTTTCTTTTTTTATTCTGATGTATTTCTATGAAAAAAATTTCTTATTTCTCCCATTAGCCTTTCTGTATACGCCTTTGTCTTAAACCCCCCCCCGAAACTGAAACCTGGCTACGCCCGTGCAGTTTTTTGTTTTCTTCACCAGTTTAGACACTACAGTTAAAAATTTCCATAAGAGTTATTTGATAAGAATTTTGCAAGCAGGTTGGTATCCAGTGTCCATCAGTAATGCAACAATTTTTGAAGAGCCTTTGGTGAAAAGGAATATGCATATTTTAATGAACTTCAATGGGATCTTTCATGGGCCACTCTTAAATGAATAGATTTCCTTGAAATGAGATAGCATTTCACTATATTTTTACGTTATATAATCTGAATTTCAATTTATGAAATCATGACTGTAAATGTGCGTGGTAAGTAAGTAACGCTTCTTTTTCTGTGAGCAGGTTCTTAATTCTTCTTATTGAGAATAATGCCGTAAAGAGTTTCTGACTTAATTCAGTAATGTGTTTTGCCCAAGTTAAATTTCCGCTGATTGAAACCCCAAGTAGATGAATAGTTTCCGGTTCATGACGTTTTGAGCTCACAACCAACTCCTGAGTTTTCTCTTCGTTTACTTTCATATCATTGGAATTGAACCATTGGATAGCATCTCTGACTGTTTCTTGGGATTTATTCAGGAGTAGATTTCTTTCTTTGGCTCTGTTCAAAAATGTTGTATCATCAGCGAAGAGGGTCTCATCATCTGCACCAACGTTCCATATCAGATCATCGATATATATTAGAAATAGGATGGGCCCAAGCACCGATCCCTGGGGAACTCCTGCGGTAACTTTCATCCCCGAAGACCGTTTACCTTCCAAATCTACTATTTGGTATCTACCCTTGAGGAAAGACTCCAAAAAATTCAAAACTGGGCCTCTCATACCGATGTACTCCAATTTACTGAGGAGCTTATCATGGTTGACACAATCAAATGCTCTACTCAGATCCATGCAGGTCAGTATCACATCATCTGCATCATCCAATGCCTTCATGATATATTCAATAATGTGGACCAAAGCCGTGGTAGTAGACCTTCCCTCTCTGAAACCATGCTGGAAACTGCCAAGCAACGAGTTTTCCTTCAGAAATGCGACCATTCTAGTTTTGAGGAGGGTTTCAAATATTTTTGAGACAACTGGCAGGATTGATATTGGTCTATAGTTCTCGTATAGCTCCTGATTACCCTTTTTGTGTACCGGTATAACTCTCGAAATCTTCAGTTCTTCTGGAAAGTAGCCCTGCTGGAAACAATCGTTTATGAGGAAAGAGATGGGATCAGCAAGACAATCGATAACTTCCCTCAGCATCTTCACGGAGAAGCCATATACATCACATATAGCCATATAGTCACTATTACGTGAATTATTTTTACTGTGAATATCCTATGAGTATACCCAATTCACTTTCTCCAAGTAGAATGATGTAGGAATATCGAGCATATCTTGAACTTGCGAAACATCATCACAGGGTGTTTCAAATATTGTGCCAAAAATTCTGAACAAAATTTGATCATAACTTTCGATTTTCAAATTAGAACCCTATTTTTTTGTGATTTCGTTGGATTCTACGGTAAAATAAGGGTAGGGTCCAAACATGGTTATGCTCTCAATTTCAATAATTCAAGAGTTATTCGAGATTTAATGAATTTATGTTATACGTAGGGTCAATTTCATTCCATCTGTTTCCAGTCGGACTAGCAATAATACTCTATGACCATAGAAATTTAAATATCTCATTACTTTACATGTGACAGGTGTTTTCATTATCAAAGCTACATTAATTTGATTTCACAAATTGAATTTCGAATATTCAAATAACAAAATTCTCGATATACTTTTCTCTAATTATGTGTCCAATCAGTTCAATCCGGCATTTCTTGTGGAACAAAATAGACTGGAACGGATTTATCTATCATCTGTCAAATTTTTTATACGAAAAAATTTCTGCCAACCAACATTTTTAAATGCAAAAATCACTAATAGATATTCATGGAAATTTCCGTTAATTTCAATAAAAAGGCAGTGAATTCGGGAAAATAATGTTTAAAACTCGTACAGAAGGCTCATTCTACCACTCGTTTATTTTGAACTCTTAGAAGAATATCAATAACTTCTGCACTTGTATTATAAATATCTAATTCCATATTCACGATGAATACAATAGAATTACTGGTAGAACTCATCGAATTTCAAATCAGAAATTTCCTCATCTTCTTGAAATGATTGTTTCATACTTTATAACTTTATGAATATCCATTATACTGGAAAACCTACCTAAAAGAAAAAAACCAAATGAGATAAAATCATGCAGGACTCCTATGTGCCAATTCTATTCATATAAAAAAGCTGTAGAATACATTTTATGAACTCAGGAAAAAATCAGCGTGGTGATGAAAAGGGAGTAACAGAAAGTTTAAACCATACTTTGAATGTTCGACAAGTTCTCTAAGCAATTCATCGTGGGTATGAAATAGATCCAGTATTTCATTATTTAAATAACGGGGATTCATATCGTGAAATTAAAATCTACTAGTTTCAATAATAAGAAAACCTGTCACATTGAAATAATTGCATATTTTAATTCCTATGATCATAGAATACTGATTTGAAACGAACTCTAGAAACAGATTGAATGAAATTGACCATACGTATAACATAAATTCATAAAATCTCGAATAACTCTTGAATTATTGAATTCGAGAGCATAATCATGATTGGACAATACCCTTATTTTTCACCGTACAATCCAACGAAATCACAAAAAAAATAGGGTTCTAATTTGAAAATCGGAAGTAATGATCAAATTTTGTTTACAATTTTTGACACAATATTTGAAACACCCTGTGATGATGTTCCTCAAGTTCAAGATATGCACGATATTCCTACATCATTCTACTTTGAGAAAATGAATTGACTATACGCATAGGATATTCACAGTAAAAATAATTCACGTAATAGTGATTATGGAAATTCTCCCTTTTTTTTGGTTTTTCCTCAATATTTTGAAAAATATGATATCTAACGCAATAATTTTAGAAAAGAGTAATTGAAAATGGAAATCTTGATAATATCTAAGACATAAAAAGAAAAAAAAAGTTTTTTTCGAAAAAAATTTTTTCAATTCTCTTATAACCGGAAGTGCCGGAACTTCGAAAATATTCTAGCTGAATAGAGCATCATGAACAATGCCATGTTCCGAATTTTCAGATTTTAAATCGGCCCCGTTCTCCAGAAACGTCTAATAGGCCGTCGAACTTGAAACACCCTGTATAAGGATATAAGGGAACAGGGAAAGAATTGAAATAGAACAAAATGGGACTTATACAATGCAAACTGTGCTTCTGATGAACTGTAATCTCAATATATTTGAAATGTCCATGAATGAAACCAAAACTGTTATATTAAACACCGAAAAATTTATATTACCACACTTTAACTTTTCTTTCCGATAGCCATACATCTCATTTCATCTAACAAAACATAAGTCTCGATATTCCTAGAATACGCGATGTTGCCAAAACTAAACATCATAATAACTTAAAAAGGGCTAAAACATACCCCCTTCCCTGAAAACTCAATTTCAGTCACTTTTAAATCAAATACCTTTCATAAATGAACTTGTCAAAATCATAACATGTTAGAAAAAAATGTCAACAAAAAGGAAACAAAAATTAACCTACAAAAAAAAATAGTAGTTAACTCTTCTGACTACTGGGTCGGTAAAGGACATACCTTTACTACTACAGGTCGTGTATGTGATGTAACGTTTTCAGCGTTACATCACGGACTATACCATCTTTTCCAGGATGGACCGCTGTGACTAACGCCAATGGCAAATGCAGTGGTGGCGAATTTTCACACTTCAATATGACAATCGTGCCAACTTCAATATTTGAGCATTTCAAATGCCTTTTCTCCCGAGTTTGTATGGTCGTTAGATACTCTAATTTCCAGCGTTTCCAGAAATCTTGAACCATCCGGTCAATAAGTCTCGATATTGCTAGAATACGCGACGTAGCCAGAACTAAACATCATAATAACTTAAAAAGGGCTAAAACACTACAAGGCATAAAAGGCTTGAGCGTTCCTTTTCAAAATCCTACTTTGTAAACCCTTGTCTTTTTCCTTCATATTACTTTCATTATCGTATCCCTGCCCTCTCATATTTTTCAGTGGTAGCGACAGGTTTTCTAGTTCGCTGACTATAACATTTTCAAATTCAGCAAGGAAATAACTACATACTACTTCTTTTTCGCCGTTATTCGCAAATTGTTTTGTGGATCTCTTTGGTGAATCTACAAATCTGACTATAATAACCATCTGTTCTACATGACTAACATCGGGAGTTGTATCTAAAATGATTGAATAATATGTAGCACTTCTAACAGAGTACAGAATTTTCTTTCTGATGGCATTCGCTAACAACTGAATGATTTCATTCTGTATTTGTGAACTCAAACAATTAACAGAATTTCTATTTCCAGCAGATTTACGCAAATGTTTATTCATAAGAGGATCGAAAAGTGCTAAAAATTCCAGCATTTTCAAGAAATTGCCATTTTTTTCCGCGAATACAGTATCATTCGTTCCCCCTAAAGCTAAACTTTGCACTCCCAGCGGCCTTACGAGGGATACATTTCGTTCCAAAACCCGGCTCCAATATTCTCCCTGTTCTTTGGTAATTTTTTTATTCTCTTCATCTATTGTTTTTTCGCTTTTCAATCGAATTTCAAATTATTTCCAACTCTTATAGCATGTGAAATGATTCGCGCTAGACTCATGACTTCTCAATTTAGACGAGAGATTTATCCAATCGTTAGTCCCTTCATTAATGAAATTCTCTGTCGATTTATTCATTGTTCTTTCGAAGTTACAACAGAAACAGAATAGAATAGATTAACCACCGTCGATTAACAATTTATTCGTTGGGTAAAATTCTTTGATAGTGAAAAGTTGAAAAACGTCTCTTATCTGGATTAGGCAGAAAATTGTAATCATTGCCAATTTGATGAGGTTGCTTCGAAACCAAAATCATTCTTGTTTTGGTTGAAGAGGAAGTCCTTCAATAAAAATTATGTCAGCTTATTCCGTAAATGTTTACACAAACTAGTCACTACACCGATATAGTCCAGGAGGAATCGGCGCATGAATACCGAAAACTATTCCACCTCAATTTTTTTATGTGATCCTCTTCAAATTGTCCTACTGATAATATAAATGCATGTTGCCATTGGGCAACCCCGCGCCATATTGTTTAAACCGAAATTGTTTAAACAATTGCAAGGAATTGTTATTTTTCAAAGACACAGGGAGGCCGATGCAGCGCGTCAGAGAGAGACGGCGATACCTAAAGGTAAGCGACGCATACTTGTGAGTGCGCGAAATTAAAAATTAAAAAACAGGTATAAACAATGAAATTTTTTAAGATCTCTATTTACAATATTATCAACTATTGTATGAAGAATTAAGAAAAAAATATTATTAATATTTATTTTTTTTTTAATATATTTTTCATGGGTCGAAACTACCCAAATTTGAGATTTTTCGAACCTTTAAAAATTCATATCTTTAAAAATATTAACTTTATCGTAAAAAGTCAAAGGGCCCTTTTTTATTTATATTTCAATACAGAATATAAAAAAAACTTGTCCGGTTGAAAAATAACAATTCCTTGCAATTATTTAAACAATATCGGTTCAAACAATATGGCCCGGGGTTGCCCCATGGCAACATGCATTTATATTATCAGTAGGACAATTTGATGAGGATCATATGAAAAAATTGAGGTGGAATAGTTTTCGGTACTCATGAGCCGATTCCTCCTGGACTAATACGGGGAGACAGAATTTTTGGTGAGGTTTTATATGTTCTCTTGTATCATACGTTGAAATGTGTGATGCCCCGTTACATTTCCTCTGCTAATACTGAGATTCATCGTCGCATATTCTTGATTGTTTGGAATTAATATTTTGTATTGCTCTTTCTCAAAAGAATATATATATATATATATATATATATATAGATATATATATATATATATATATATATATATATATATATATATATATATATATATATATATATATACATATATATATATATTTTTTTTTTCCAATCACCGAACTCTCAGAGCCGAAGAAGTGGAATCAAGAGCTTTTTTTTTTTTGCTATATATATATATATATATATATATATTTTGATCATGTTATTTACCTGCTTTTTAATAGTCAATAGTATTTTCTTTATTTAGAAGTGTCAGGTTTTCAATGAAGTTGTTTAGTTCATATAAAAAAATATATAATTATACGTTTCGGAGAACACTCTCCTTCTTCAGTAAAAATAACTCATCTGATAGTTTACAATATGAAATATTAATTAAAATTGAGCCTGTAAAAAAAACACAAACATTTAAAATAGTGTCCACAATAGTTTACTTCACAAAATAAGTTAATTAAAATAAATGTATCCCACCTCCAATTTCTCGTCATTTCACAATATTGGAACGTGAATGTCAAAGTCAGTCTTCTTTGGTATGTGTCACGTTTTAGGTCTTGTCTTCTTCTTTTTGTTGTGTCGGTTTTTTAAGGAGTGGTACATAAAATTGACTGAGTTGTTTTACGTCTTGTCTATCATTTACTGTTTTTTCCAAGTTTGATTGTATGTGTATCATTTCCCATATTTCTCTCTGTTTTCGTTTTGGCTCTATTGTTAGTATTTTCGTCTCGTCATAGTTGAATTCGTGTTTTTTTGTCTTTTTATGTTCGTTCAGTGCCGTTGTTGCGTTTCTTGTGTATTTATGAGCGTTGAGTCTGTCGTGTAATCTCTGTGATGTTTGTCCAATGTATTGCTTGTCACAGTTTTTGCACGGAATACTGTAAACTAGATTAGACTTCTTAGATTTGGGTGTTGAAGTTTTTAATTTAGTGAAAATCTCCTTTATTTGATTTTGAGGTTTATGGACTAATTCGATGTTGTGGGGTTTTAATATCTTCGTTATTTTATGTGATAAGTTTTTTGTGTAGGGAATTGGTATTCGTGTTTTTTGTTCTTTCTTTTCCTCAGTTATTATCGTGTTGTACAGTCTATGTATTCTTTGGTTTATTAGTGGTGTAGTCATCTTTGTAGGGTAGTTGTTCTTAATAAGTCGGTCTTTCAATTCTTTTATAATTTTTGGTCTCAATTCCGGTGATGTAAGTTTTAGGGCTCTGTCAATGTATCCAATTATTGTGCCTCGTATTTGTCCGGTGTGATGGTTGGAATTATAGTCCAAGATGCGGTCGGAGTTTTGTTTTTTATTTTTCCATTTTGTTAGTATTTTGTTGCCTTTGTTGATGAGTGTCATGTCTAAGAAGTCTAATATTTTGTCTTTTTCCTATTCGATCGTAAATTGTAATAGTGTATGAGCACTGTTGAAGTCTCGTAAAATGTGTTTCATTATTGTTGGTGTAGTTATTAAGAGACAATCATCAACATATCTCCTGAAAAAGGCTTTGTTGTTGTACTTTTCCATGATTTTTTGTTCTATGTGTTCCATTACACTTTGGGCAATCACACTTGATATTGGGGTTCCCATGGCTACTCCCTTAATTTGTTTGTAGAATTCATCTCTATATTGAAAATAGCTGTTTTTGATTATAAGTTGAGTTGTTTCTGTGAATTCATTTTCAGGTATTTCTGTGTGTGATGTTAGTTGGTGCCATCTTTCTTTTATTGTTTCTTTCACTAGCTCAATAGGGATATTTGTTTATAGAGATACTACATCAAGTGAATATAATTTATCATTTTTGTTTATTTTTAATTTATTTAATTGTTCTTTTAGCTCTATTGAGTTTTTTATGTAGTATTCATTGTTACCGGTTGTAAGTGTTAGTATTTCCGCTAGGTATTTTGATAGATGGTATAAAGGTGATTGGACACAAGACACTATTGGACGTAAAGGATTTCCTTCTTTGTGGATTTTAGGTAATCCGTATATTTTTGGTGTTTTGCTGTTGTGTATGATCAATGTTTTGTAATCAATTTCTGATATTAATCCTTTCTCTTTCCAATTCTTTATTATTTTGTTGTTTTCTTTTTCTAATGTTAGCGTCATGTCTCGTTTAGTTTTTATGTATGTAGTATTATCTTTCAACAAAATGCTCATTTTTTCCTCGTATTCCGTGTTTGTCATGATTACCGTCTTGTTTCCTTTGTCTGCTCTTGTAATTAGTAATTCGTTGTGTTCTTTGAAAAATTTTTTTGTTTTGGTAAAGTTAGTCAAATGTTTGTTGTGTCTCTGTTTTTGTCCCTTTATGTTTTTTATATGTGAACTCAGTGTTTGTGATACTTTCATTCGTATGTCATTCTGTTCGTCTGTTGGTAATTTTGTGATTCCTCCTTCAATATGTGCCAATATTTGGTGTGTTGGGACTTTTCCGATGTTATTGTCTTCTATGGCAAATTTTGCTCCTAATTTGGGAGTATCAATTACATATGGGGGGAGTGTTGTTTGTGTGATGTTCTCTATTGTATCGTCTGTCAAATATTTTGTGTCTCCTTGTATGTTTGTTCTCCTAGTCAGTGTTTCTAGTTTTTTGTTGTGGGTTTTTGTACATTCTGTTATTATGTATGTCTGTCTTCCATGTATTTGGTTCGTGAGTTCCTGTATTGTTTCCTCTGTTTCACTGTTCTGAATGTTCTCGATAAGATTGTTCATTTCTTTACCCATTGTATTAATTTGTTTAGTGGTGTCTGTAATTAGTAAGTTTATCGTGCGTTTGATAAAATTTTGTTTTAAAATCTCAAAATTTTGGGTGAGATACTTACAGGTAAAAGTGATGTGTTTGGTTTTTAATCTTAAAAAATTTGGACATAAATTCCGATGTTTGCATTTCAATAAAAATATCCTCCTTGTTTGCATTTTTGCTATCTTTTCAGATAATTTCAATGATTTCTTCATTTTCGGTTGTAGGTGGCCAGTAGTACTTGAATATGTTTGTCTGGTTGCCGACGTTTCCATTTTGGTGTATTGTTTATATTCCGTATCTATTGTAAACAGTGCAAATCTTCCTCCCTTGCATTTATATTTTGATCATGTTATTTACCTGCTTTTTAATAGTCAATAGTATTTTCATTATTTGGAAGTGTCAGGTTTTTAATGAAGTTGTTTAGTTCATATAAAAAAAATATATAATTATACGTTTCGGAGAACACTCTCCTTCTTCAGTAAAAATAACTCATCTGATAGTTTACAATATGAAATATTAATTAAAATTGAGCCTGTAAAAAAAACACAAACATTTAAAATAGTGTACACAATAGTTTACTTCACAAAATAAGTTAATTAAAATAAATGTATCCCACCTTCAATTTCTCGTCATTTCACAATATTGGAACGTGAATGTCAAAGTCAGTCTTCTTTGGTATGTGTCACGTTTTAGGTCTTGTCTTCTTCTTTTTGTTGTGTCGGTTTTTTAAGGAGTGGTACATAAAATTGACTGAGTTGTTTTACGTCTTGTCTATCATTTACTGTTTTTTCCAAGTTTGATTGTATGTGTATCATTTTGCAACGATTTTGCACGCTTCATTCCATGTTACGCTACTGGAATTTTTGAAGACGCGGTAATTTGTCAATTAATCGTTTCATATCGTGTACTTTCGGTCGGAATGCAGATGCGCGTTCCTAGAGAGAATTTTCTGAAAGATTTTCAATGATGATTGAGACTCCAGCAAGAATAAGTAGATTTAGTAGTAGATTTAGATTTCAGTCATTATTAATTTAATTTGAGACTCGGAATCTTATTTATCGGCGAGAATTGTGTCGGGATTCTCGGTAAGTGTTAACATGAATATTAGTATTCAACAAGTAATAATCTCACCAGAATGAATCAATTTAATTTGAAACAGTAGTTTTTTTTTAGAGTCATCCATCTTGTCGAAACGTATTTCAGGTTTGGTAGAATTCTTTTTGTGTCAAATAATGTCAGCAAAACTCCTTCTCAGGTTTATTTGATAATAAATGTAATGATTTCTTTGTAATTTCTTGGTTAGAAATCCGAGAAGGAGTTGTAAATTCAGTTAACATATTCTGATATCATTTTTGTTCATTTTCTCAAAGCACCTCCCGTGGGATTAGAACGAAGAAAACCTCCCGTGGGATTAGAACGAAGAAACCTCCCGTGGGATTAGAACGAAGAAAACCTCCCGTGGGATTAGAACAGGAACCTTTCTTGGGATTGAAAAATATCAAGAACTACTTCCTTGAGATACAGAATTTGGGATAGTACGTATGTTAGACCACTTTGCTCTCTGAATCTGAAAGAATTCCTGCGAAATACCTGGCATTATCACACCAACTTCGTTGAATGAGGACTGGAGTACTATAGCTTCCTGATAAGAATTGGTGTTCAGAAGGCTGAAGATAATATACAGAAGTGGTTCCATCCTAGTGGCAGACTGGCTCATTTAAAATCGTTTTAAGTTAAGTTTCTATTTTATTATTTGTTTGGAGTGAAAAGGATCGATCATTGTATATTTTGATTTTATTAAATTTGTAAAAACCTGGGTAGGAGTTTTGTTGCCAAATAAGCCAAACCACCCCTAGAAATTAGTCCTTAGAGTCTCATGGGCAATTGTAACGTTACACATTTTGGCGCAACAACGTGAGGCCCGAAAATTTTGGCAACTGCTCCTATCATTTCGACCTTTTCAGTTCTAAAGTAATAATTTATCTTTGTTTAACTTTTTCTCTTTCTTTTGTCTCGTCTTTGATATTTTTCGTTGGTATCGGATTGACCACACGTGTCGTGATATATTTTTTCGTAGCTGTATATTTAGATATAATTGTTTTTCTTGTTTATTTTGTCTGATAAAATGAATAATCCAGATTTCTTGAACGGGACTGACCTTGGCAATTCCCATGTCAAATACATAAAACTAGATCTGACCCGTGGTTATGTTTCTACCGATTTTGACAAAACTGATGACGATGATGAATAATTCCTTTTTGCCTTTAACCTTTACTTCCTAAATTTGCTCCAGATGCACAGATTATATGTTTTTCTTTTTAGATTTATTATTTATTTATTTCATTTATTTTTTGACAATTATTATCGTTTATCGTTGTAGCATGGCTACTATTATCGTATCTTTGTAGCATGGCTACTATTATCGTATCTTTGTAGCATAGCTACTATTATCGTATCTTTGTAGCATAGCTACTATTATCGTATCTTTGTAGCGTGGCTACTATTATCGTATCTTTGTAGCGTGGCTACTGTTATCGTTTATCGTTGTAGCACTACTATAAGTTAGTGGTGGCTACTATTTATCTTATCGTTGTAGTATGGATACTACTTATATTTACCTTTAAAGTTGTTGTTAATCTGACTGAAGTGTCTTTTAGATATGCAGAGCAAATTAATTTTGGCGTAACTGAGAGCATACTTTGGAGTAATTTATTATTTTGGGTCTGTAAAGATTCAGTTTTTTTATTTTCTGTGTACTGTTGCAATTTCCCGTTTCCTTATTTTTCCTTCAATTTTCATTTATCTTATCGTTATCGTTGCAAGTTATATACTTGCTGGCGCCCAACTTAACGTTGCTGTGAACTTTCAGTTATATCACTTCAATGGAGAGGGAGGTGGGGAAGTGAATCCTTGAGCTCAGTTGATTCATATACACGTCAGTTCAGAACATCTTTGTACACATTATTTGACTATTTTGAGCCATTTATGGCTGATTTTTCACAGACGGCGTTAATTATCTTTTACCTACTTTGTCGAATGTTATCGCATTTTTTCGTGGTCGATAAATATCGATTTTACCTTACCTTTTCATTACCGGATTTGACGTTATATTTGCTAATTTTGGATTTACCTCAATTCAGTTTCATTACCGGATTTGACGTTATATTTGCTAATTTTGGATTTACCTCAGTTTAGTTTCATTACCGGATTTGACGTTATATTTGCTAATTTTGGATTTACCTCAATTTAGTTTCATTATCGGATTTGACATCGTTCTATGCAAGAAACATAGAATGATGGAGTCATTTTTGAGAATTTTGGACTCAAACTAAAAATCTTCCATGCCCCCCCTTTCTGGTTCACCTTCGTCTCGGGTGCCAGGAAGATTTTTCTTGTTGTGCGACGGCACCTTTTAAATTCATTCACTTTTGTTTAGTTGAGACGGTTTTTTTAGTTTTCATTTTTATAACCGCAGCACTGTTTACTTTTTAGTAGCAGTGGCTGAAATTTATATTGAGATTTTTGACGATAGGTCGTTTGGGCATGACTTTCCAGAATCGGTAGGATGATGGTATTTCACATCAGTGTGAAGTATCCTCATCCCTCTTTCGTTTTTTAGAGAGAGGCCTTCAGCAACCGACTTCTGTTTCACCTTTTCACTCAACTCTGAGTAATTTAAATATTTAGGGTGTAAAGAAGTTCTCATTGAGCTCCTTTACACTCATCTCTCTTTCGTTTTTTAGAGAGAAGCCTTAGGCAACTGAAGTCTGTTTCACTTTTCCCCTCTTTTCCTTTTTCCTTAGTGCTCAGGTCGTTTCTAAATTTGGTTGACTATTTGTTCGATATATATTTTTTTTTCAACTTGCCTTCAGCAATTGGTCATAATATTTGGCATTTCATATTTCAAATTAGTTACATTCGATAGGTTTTGGGTAAGACATGGTACGTTTGCGGAATTCTCCCTTGTAATATATCACACTAATTATAACTTTTATCATTTGCTCCAGTTGACAAGTCGGAGTATGTTTTCTTTTGACGTGCTGTGCTTGATCTGATGCCATCGAGTATTTTTGTTTTTGAGATATTCATACATAAAGAAAAAAAAAATTTTTTTTTTTTCTTTTTCCTGGTGAGAGGTGTGTGCAACGATTTTGCACGCTTCATTCCATGTTACGCTACTGGAATTTTTGAAGACGCGGTAATTTGTCAATTAATCGTTTCATATCGTGTACTTTCGGTCGGAATGCAGATGCGCGTTCCTGGAGAGAATTTTCTGAAAGATTTTCAATGATGATTGAGACTCCAGCAAGAATAAGTAGATTTAGTAGTAGATTTAGATTTCAGTCATTATTAATTTAATTTGAGACTCGGAATCTTATTTATCGGCGAGAATTGTGTCGGGATTCTCGGTAAGTGTTAACATGAATATTAGTATTCAACAAGTAATAATCTCACCAGAATGAATCAATTTAATTTGAAACAGTAGTTTTTTTTTAGAGTCATCCATCTTGTCGAAACGTATTTCAGGTTTGGTAGAATTCTTTTTGTGTCAAATAATGTCAGCAAAACTCCTTCTCAGGTTTATTTGATAATAAATGTAATGATTTCTTTGTAATTTCTTGGTTAGAAATCCGAGAAGGAGTTGTAAATTCAGTTAACATATTCTGATATCATTTTTGTTCATTTTCTCAAAGCACCTCCCGTGGGATTAGAACGAAGAAAACCTCCCGTGGGATTAGAACGAAGAAAACCTCCCGTGGGATTAGAACGAAGAAACCTCCCGTGGGATTAGAACGAAGAAAACCTCCCGTGGGATTAGAACGAAGAAAACCTCCCGTGGGATTAGAACAGGAACCTTTCTTGGGATTGAAAAATATCAAGAACTACTTCCTTGAGATACAGAATTTGGGATAGTACGTATGTTAGACCACTTTGCTCTCTGAATCTGAAAGAATTCCTGTGAAATACCTGGCATTATCACACCAACTTCGTTGAATGAGGACTGGAGTACTATAGCTTCCTGATAAGAATTGGTGTTCAGAAGGCTGAAGATAATATACAGAAGAGGTTCCATCCTAGTGGCAGACTGGCTCATTTAAAATCGTTTTAAGTTAAGTTTCTATTTTATTATTTGTTTGGAGTGAAAAGGATCGATCATTGTATATTTTGATTTTATTAAATTTGTAAAAACCTGGGTAGGCGTTTTGTTGCCAAATAAGCCAAACCACCCCTATAAATTAGTCCTTAGAGTCTCATGGGCAATTGTAACGTTACAATTTCCCATATTTCTCTCTGTTTTCGTTTTGGCTCTATTGTTAGTATTTTTGTCTCGTCATAGTCGAATTCGTGTTTTTTTGTCTTTTTATGTTTGTTCAGTGCCGTTGTTGCGTTTTTTGTGTATTTATGAGCGTTGAGTCTGTCGTGTAATCTCTGTGATGTTTGTCCAATGTATTGCATGTCACAGTTTTTGCACGGAACACTGTATTCATTGAAAACCTGACACTTCCAAATAAAGAAAATACTATTGACTATATATATATATATATATATATATATATATATATATATATATATATATATATATATATATATATACATATATATATATATAATTTTTTTTTTTTCCAATCACCGAACTCTCAGAGCCGAAGAAGTGGAATCAAGAGCTTTTTTTTTTTTTTGCTTTCGTGGGGTTATTTCCCAGTTTACCCGGGCCAGTAGGCCAAGGGTAAGCTGTGCTACAGGAATTGTTAGTAGGGATATATGATTCGCCGGATTATGCCCACTGTTCCCAGTATTACGGCTGTTTGCAGCTATATATATATATATATATATATATATATATATATATATATATATATATATATAATTCGTAAGAAAATTATTGATCGCAATATATCTAATAGATAAAAAGTCTTACCGAAAGCTTGGATGATATGAAAGTGTATCACTGAATTTCCTAGATCGAAACATCCTAACATCCTAAAACTAATAAATATATTTAAACATGAAAAAGTGAAAATTGCTATTTATAATAAAAAAACTGTGGGCAATTTATATACAAAATTAAAAGATCCTATTCAAACACTATTAAAAAGCAACGTAGTCTATGAAGTAAAATGTGAAGATTGCGAAAAAATATACATAGGACATACATCTCAATGGTTGAAAAGCAGATTGGCATTACACAAATCAGATATTGCAAAACATCCGGATATATGCGCACTAGCAACCCATGCATTCAATTTAAATCATAAAATAAATTTCGAAGAAGCAAAGGTGTTAAAAACGGAAAAAAATTACAAAAAAAGGTTGATATTGGAAATGATAGAGATAAATAAACAGGAAAATATTATTAACAAAAAAACAGACACCAATAAGTTGAGTGCTATATATGGATATTTGTTAGAAAAATCGGAAGAAAACATATACTTTTTCGATGGTCCAGTTGACGAGTGAAAGGAAGAAGGCAGATTACGAAAGTGTCAAAAACAAACAAAACAATATACCTATCTAGCCAGTTGACACAAAGGAGAAAAAATAAATAAATTAAATATTTTAGGTAGTATATTTTGGTTGTGAAAAAAATGTTTTTATTTTGTTGACGTTTCAAATTGAAGAAAATTATTGTCGTTTAAATGTCCAAAGGATCAATGTGAATTGAATTAAGACAAATGTTTTGTAGTTTTGCAAGTTTCCTAAACATAACCTCACATTCTGTAAGTGAATTATTAACTAAGTTATTGTTAAACTGAATATGTGAAGGATTTGTATTGTATTTCAGAAGCCCTGAAGAAGAATTAAATAAATTCGAAAGCTTGGCAAGGAATAAAGAGTTTTCTTTTATTCTCCAAAATAATCGAGTCGTTTGACCCTTATCAATAGTTCACAGTTATATACTAAAGACTCTTAAAAATAAGTTTGAAGTTTAATATATATATATATATATATATATATATATATATATATATATATATATATATATATATATATATATATATATATATATATATATATATATATATATATATATATATATATATATATATATATATATATATATATATATATATATATATATATATATATATATATATATATATATATATATATATATACAGAATGATTTCTAAGGGAATCGACCAAGTTTTACACCAAAAAAATACTCTGTTTTCTTTGCCGAGCTTTCGGATTTTATTCAATCCATCCTCAGGGCTTTGAAATCGAGGTTAAGGTGTCAACAAATATAAACTAATCATTAAGTAATTCATAAATCTAACAAAAATAAAAATATTTCAGGAATCTCAAAGTGACAACTGGGTATCTTATGTCGATAAAGGTCAATATTTTAATAACAAACATTAAAAACATTAAAAATAACATTAAAATATTGACCTTTATCGACATAAGATACCCAGTTGTCACTTTGAGATTCCTGAAATATTTTTATTTTTGTTAGATTTATGAATTACTTAATGATTAGTTTATATTTGTTGACACCTTAACCTCGATTTCAAAGCCCTGAGGATGGATTGAATAAAATCCGAAAGCTCGGCAAAGAAAACAGAGTATTTTTTTGGTGTAAAACTTGGTCGATTCCCTTAGAAATCATTCTGTATAAATCACGACCATTACTGCATCTAAGTTATATATATATATATATAACTACGACTGGCCATTCACCAGGATCAGATAGATCTGGTTCAGGATCGGTAAGTTGACAATTCTTGATCATTTCTGTCAATTCTGTATTTTTGTTATTACTGTCTCCATTATCGTGTTGCGGTGGTATGTCCCCTGTTTGTGAAAAAATTATTAGAGTGGAAAAATATATAATATTAACAATTATTACCATATGGAGATTTTGTTCCTACAAATGGCTGTATGGACTAGTCATCTGTGACTTTCTTCGATTTATCTCTTGAAATTATGACATCTATCCGAAAACAGAAGGATTCAGAATTCGAAAAATTGTATGTTCACAAATATTTACCTGTTTTTTCATGCTAATTGCTGTTAAATGAACTTCTGTGCTAGGAATCACAAGTTTCTCTGTTGCAGTACCTACCTATAAATTCGAAATGAATAAATCCATCGATCAAGGTTTTTCTTTCATATTTCAATCAAAAACTCGCTTAGACTTTATACTCGAAAAACCTTTATCCAGCTCATGAGCATGGATTCTGTAGATATCCTTGAAATGAACCCTTTAGTTTGGCTAAAGCTTCTTTTTTTCCGCTTTCTTCTTCCCGAATAAAAGTCCTACCTTTTTTTCTCGAATTCATTTCCAAACCTATGATCATTGAAAGTTTTATTCTATTGCAAATACAATACAATAGAAAAAATATTAATATGTAAATAATTCAACATTACTGAAGAGAAATTAAGTTTTTGAACCGAAGAGAAAAAAAAAACGAATCAAATATAACGAATTCGATACGTCTTTCTCCCGACATTTCTAAGTTCTCATCAAATTATGCCGTAAATTGTAAAGAATCAAAAATATGGAGTTTGATACCAATATCTTCCATATTTCATAATATTACTCAATAAGGACCCGCTCTAGCGTTTCTGTCGCCCCGGCAAAAATGCAAGTTCGGGGTGAGATTTTTTTATAAAAAGTTAAAAGGGTTTTATGGCCGGAAAATGTATAGAGTGTAATTATTTCTTATGAATTCAAATTTAATCAGAAAAGATTATCAATTGATAAACTACTAAAGAAATTGATAAAAATTGATGGATAGGAAAGATAAAAATTACATTTCTTGAATATATTTGGTTTTTTCCATAAATTATTCGTAAACCCGTATTAGGTCACAAAAATCTACACTGGTTTTCAGCAGCTGGTATTACATAAACAAAACCGATCTTCGACAGAGGGATTAGAGGCGATAAAGTGATAAAACTGTGAATAGAAACCGATTGCTAGTTATGAAGAGAAGCAAGGAGGATTTCTTTTAAAAACACGACCCGGTCTGTCACCTTTTCAAGATGTTAAAATTGTAGAAATTGAATTCATTCGAAGGATAACTATTTCAGTTCCGTTAATATCGCTATTATGCCTACCACCGGAAACAAAATTGCAAGACTTTCCGAATTTCAGAATTGTACCTACAAAGTACCTTACCAAGATATCAAGTATCAGAAAAAGTATCTTCAGATAATTATCTGAATTCTTGTTTTTGAGTATCGTCAGATATATATACATATCGGTTCAAAACGTGCGACGACGTTGTCCGATGCCTAAAATCCATTGCTTACGATCTTCCCATTGCCCTGCTTGCAAGTTTCGATCAGTATCGTCAGATACATTTACAAAATAGTTCTTATTTTGTATCTAGGTACTCTTACAAACTAGGTTTGACGGCTTTGTTAACTTTATTTTAAAATATAATTGATTCATAAAATTTGAAATAATATTCCAATTTCCAATCAGCATTAAAGGAATCAAGTTATTAATCCAAAAAAAAAACACGGTGAAAAAACTATTCAATACATTCTTTAAGTAATCTACTAGATTTCTCGGAAAAAGTAGAAAATTCCTTTCTCCAATATTTGCCGCCCCTAGAACAGGCCATGCGGTTTCGGGTTCTTCTTCTGAGTACCTACTTTATAAAACGCTTGAACATTAAGTTTTTTTATGTTTTAAATGATAGTGTTTAACAATCGGATGATACGGATGAACCATTATTTCAAATTCGAATGTGCTCACCCCCAAAATTAATTGAATTGATAAAAAATCATGTGTGAAATTCTTCGAAATGAAAAAAAATTCAACACATTCTTCTTGGAATTCGGATTTCTGAAAAAAAATTGAAAATGCCGGATTCCAATATTTGCCGCTCAGGCAAAATTCCAATTACCCAGCCCCCAGAGCGGGTTCTGATTCAGTGTTTAGAAAAATATCATCTTGATATTATTGCTTTCTCATTCGGCACCTTCCATTATGCCCACATGTGAATTTTCGTTCATAAAGTAGAACTGAATCTAAGCGCCCCAATTTTCCTCCAGGGGGGGCCTGGACAGTTTTGGGGCGCACTACCACCCCGGAACGTACCTGAAAGAAACATGGATCATATTTCTTTCGAAACGTTACATTAGCAAATGAATGAATATGATTTTTTTTATTAAGTCTATCTCATCATCCAATGCTAGAACGTAGGTACTTTCCAGTGCCAAAATATTGCTAAAATGCTAAAATATTTTGATCTTTCGATGAAAATACTCACAGAGAACCTCTTGATAAGTCTCTAAATATTTTCAATATGGGCTTCAATTGAACAATGTACCTGGTAAAGTTGTAGCTGTGAAAAGCAATAAAGACGTCCATGTAGTACATCGCAAGAACGAGGTGAGAACATAACAGGGGTGGCATGTTGCAACGCAGAGGGAAATTGTATTCCTTCGTACTGCATCTTCAAGGGTGTCCACTTGCAACAAATTTGTCAAAAGAACATGCCACCAGAGTTGGTGATCAAAATGAGGTGGGAGCTTTCAATTGCAAAGATTTATTTATGGGCTGTTTTCTAGCACATTTCTTATGCTGGAAAATGCATCTTAGTCTTAGATGGCCATGGATCGCATAATATTTACTCTGACGAGATGTCGGATACTGCGGTTCAAAATGACATTATATTGCTGGGTTTGCCCAGTCAACACACATAATTTTTTCAACCATGAAAAGACCGTGCGTTTTTAAGCCTCTCAAAACATATTTTGAAAATGCATAAGATTAATTTATTAGAGCCAATTCTTGAAAGAAGATTGAGCGAAGACATTTGGGTGCCCTGCTTGCCACAGCGTGGACTTGCGCAGAAACTAGCCAGAATGATGATTCAAGGTTTTCAGCAACTGGAATTTTCCCATTGAAACCCCTAGCAGTTCCTGAACGTGTCTTTTTAACATCAAATAACCTTAACCAAAATCCATAGAGCGTGTCTTTTTGAACCTGGACCTTCGACGAGTGCTTTTTCATTTGATGTGGATAATTGACAGACAACCTTGCTGGAATAACTGACGTTTGGCAGTTCTCTGAACGGGATGGAGTGTTTTCTACAAACGATTACACAGACGACGAAACTTTTGACGAAAATAAATGCGTCGGTTGCTTCAGTGCTGTATGCCCTTTGAAATGAAAACAATTGCCGAAAAGTAACTATGTTATGTTGAGCCCCTTGAGCAACCTCACCCACACCCAATGCTTCGTCACAACCATGAGATGCAGGAGAGATTTCCAAAATCAGAATTTTGTATTTTTTTTTTCGGAAAATGTTTGATTTTTTTCAATGTTGACGTTAGGCTATAAAAGTTCAATACCTAAAAATTATTTATGATTTAAGGATCATGTTCAATTCAAAACAGTATATTTCGGGCGATTTTTTCAGAAGGTGCGTTATCTCTCCCTGTTTTACTCTATTGATATCTAATCAAATTTCTTTTCATTATTATACAGGGTTAGAACTATTTAGAGGGGCAGTACAGGGATATCGAATCGTTAGAGAAAGGGGGTGGCTTAAATTACAAAAAAGTTATTTAAGGCTTACTGTGTTGGTGTCAACTGATCCGAAATATCTCCAATGGTTCTCGAGATATCTCGAAGAAACTAATAATCAATTTTTTCTTTCTGTATATATAAGTCATTTGTTTCTGGAGATAATTTCACTAAATTCGGTTTGTAGCCATTATCCAATTTAGAGATTCTGATGAAGTGTCACAGTTTTTTTTGTTCTCTATTGTTTCAGAGACACGATATTTTTTTTTTCCTCATGGACGCCATATGGGTTCTTCTTATGAGGTGATGAGGAAAAAAACATGAATTCAACAATGTATCACACTTTACAAAAATATCTACGCAAATTTGATTTTCCTTTTTATTTTTTGTTTGAGTAGTAGGCTGGTGCCAGAATTGCCGAATAAGTTGTTATTTTGGTCAGTATTTATGTGAAACCATCACTCAATTTTTGTGAAAACCTATATTCTGTTTGATAAGTAGAGTATAACCTGTATAACGTTTAGAGGCAATAAATAACAGTTACTACTTCAACTAGAATACCCTTTTCCCAAAACAAATTGAATTGAAGGAGTACCTATTATCATATAATATTCATTAAATTATCAGAGTAGACGACATTTTAAGACATATAAGACATGAGACATTTCAGTCAGAAATGTATCTTGATGATAGTGTGGCAAAACAAAAATTATAACGTATCATTCAGTTTTTTCAGATATTCGACATCTTCTGTCCATTTGTGGTCTGAATTCTTCAGTGGAAATAACCTTTAAAATTCCAATTCATCAACTATATTAAATTTTTCATTTGAATTTACCCGAAACAGTATCTCAATCACTTTTATTGTGCTAGTGAGGGAAAACATCATCGACATAGATGGTGAAAAGATAAGTAAATATAGCAAAACTTTTCGCTTGCGACTAAAAATCCTGAAAACTATTTTCAAAATCTGCTAAAAGACTTCTCATTTTTTCTCTGAACATTCTGTGAGATATAGATTCACTCTCATTCTCTCAATACGATTTACAAATTGTAAAATGTAACAGGTTATTAACAGCCAACTCATGTTTCCCACAGCACCAGTTTACACTTGAAAGTTTTCACTTAATAATGCATTGGTTATCACTTGTATTGATCCTTGTAATTTTGTATTTGCACCGCATATTTGACCTGCCTCGTCTTCTGTATACTTGAAACATTTCATACACTAAAATGTCAGTTAGGATGGAACATGCAAAATATTATCTAATATTTCTCATCATGTTCATGTAGGTTCGGGACGTATTTTGACAAAATACGGATGGATCAGGATTTAAACCATCCAGATAGATAGGTTGCACTCTACATCTTTCATAGTTGCATTTAAGTAACTTTCTGTTTCATCAAATAATTCAGAACTGTTAGAACTTTTAACCCTTTTCAATCACGTCACCACTCCTGTATTCACTGCCTCTACTTTTACCAAATAATATATTCGCAGCGTAGTTCTCTTCACCTCAATACCTCCCATTAAATATCTAGTCCAGATTTATTGAAAAGTCACACAAACGTCAACGGATTCATCTATGCACGTCACGTCAGGATACATCTAACAGGCGCATATAGAGGGCTCCGCGCCTTTTCCTGCTATTATCGCCGGCGATCATAATACCGAAATCATTTCATACCCGAGTAAATATCGTCATTTCACAGGAATTTATTGCCCATTGTATTTATCTACCTTTGCTTGAAATCGACTCAAATTGGTGATTCCGTTTCATCATTTTCCATAGGGAGAGATTCATGTGACTCATCTATTGTTTATGTTCAGATGATTTTGAATTATCGACAAGTTACTTTCACAGTGTCCGTTTTTTTAAGTTTTTCAGAATCCAAAGGTCATCAATCTTTACTCCGTGAGTTACCTATACAGGGTCTTTCACGAGGAACCTCACCCATATTTATAGGGTAAACTACTCAACGTATTTTCATGAAATTCAGCACTTATGAGTATTTCACGATGCTGATGAAATCTAAAATATTTTCAAGGCATGAGCACCTCCGGTTTTTCCGGAAATGACGTCAACTTCCGTTTTTCAAATTAGAACACCATTTTTTTATTGCAGAAATAGATTCCTTAGAAAATTTCACGTTATTTTGATGTAACATTTTTCAGTTTTGGTTGGAAAATTCTCTCTGAGCGGGAAAATTCGAAAAAAAAATCGAACATAGAGCTCCGCTGACACAAGAATAACTTCGAGGTTTTTGGATGGAAAATTTTCATTTTTGGGATTTTTCAAGATGTAAGATTTATGTATCCACTTTAAAAATCGAAATCGCGATTCATGATACAGGGGGTGAAAAAATCGCTTTCAAAGTTAGGGATGACAAAATCGTGGAAAATCAATTTTTTCAAATTAGAACCCCATTTTTTTATGGCAGATTTTGAATCTACGTTGAAAAATAATGTGAGTGTATGCATCACACCCTTGCCCTAAAGTGGATATTTTCTGAGTTATTCACAAAAAACTGTTTTTCGTCTTGAATTTTCAGCTATTTCTTTTCCCTTCACGCCAAAAAGATGAAATTTTCAGGAACTGTTACTTAAACCATGTTTTAGATTTTACTACCCTAATATGTAAGAGAAAAAAGTTACAGGTTGTTCCTAAATAGATGGCGAATTTTGATTCGAATTTGTATCGGAAACCTCTTTATTTCAACTAATCGGCCATCGGTTTTCTCTCCAGTGATAAATAAATAATTCCTCATGAACCATATGCAAAAACTTACCATGTTTTACATTCTTTTTTTTAATGATAGATATCATTAATTACATCTGCCAAATTCCTCTTTATTCAGTAGCATTTTGTGTTTACTATTAATTTGGTGATAATTCGTATTAAGTGCGAGAGTTTGCCATGGTGCTCCTAATAGTAACTTGAAGTCGGTTTCAAGAAGGGGTGAAAAATCTACAGCATGGTTCAAATAACAGTTCCTGAAAATTTCATCTTTTTGGCGTGAAGGGAAAAGAAATAGCTGAAAATTCAAGATGAAAAACAGTTTTTTGTGAATAACTGAGAAAATATCTATTATAGGGCAAGGGTGTGATGCATACACTCACATTATTTTTTAACGTAGATTCAATATCTGCCATAAAAATATGGGGTTCTAATTTGAAAAAATTGATTTTTCACGATTTTGTCATCCCTAACTTTGAAAGCGATTTTTTCACCCCCTGTATCATGAATCGCGATTTCGATTCTTAAAGTGCATACATCAATCTTACATCTCGAAAAATCCCAGAAATGAAAATTTTCCATCCAAAAACCTCGAAGTTATTCTTGTTTCAGCGGAGCTCTATTTTCGATTTTTTTTTCGAATTTTCCCGCTCAGAGAGAATTTTCCAACCAAAACTGAAAAATGTTACATCAAAATAACTTGAAATTTTCTAAGGAATCTATTTCTGCAATAAAAAAATGGTGTTCTAATTTGAAAAACGGAAGTTGACGTCATTTCCGGAAAAATCGGAGGTGCTCATGCCTTGAAAATATTTTAGATTTCATCAGCATCGTGAAATACTCATAAGTGCTGAATTTCATGAAAATACGTTCAGTAGTTTCCCATATAAATATGGGTGAGGTTCCTCGTGAAAGACCCTGTATACTCTACCTGCTTCGCTTAATGTGATGATCCTATCCTCGCAAGAGCGTAGAACTGGAGGGGTACTGGAGGTAATGCCCCCTCAAGATTTTTCAAATATAAAATCTTAGAAATCTCGCAAGGACGAAAAACAAAATTTCTCCATAAAATGAACCAATAATAATCATTTTACCTGTCTTTGAATCGACACGTCAGTAAAAAATCGGACCCTTTACGGTTTATGAGTTTATTATCGCTTTCAAGATGAGTACTTTTATTGCACCACGAGCTGGTCTTTGACCGAGGTTTATTATTTTCCTTTATCTATCCGCTTTCTTGGCATCGCCTTTTATTTGCCATCTGTGATTTTGGCATCCGTCATCGGTATACATTTACCCGTTGTTTTCGGTTTTTTGTATCTTCTCGTCACAAAATTTGAATATGTAGTTATCAGAGAACTGAACTGAGTAATTCACATCGAGAAATTGTCTGGGCTGTGTTGTACAATTCATTGTGTTTCATTCAAATTGTAATTTATTTGTGAAGACATCGGTTTTGAATTGACTAAATCTACAAGGTGTTTCTAAATTGGAGGTTCAAATGAAAACGACAGATTTCAAGGAAAAAAATCCTATAAAATGAGTCCGCAAATGCTTTGTTTTTGAAATACAGGTGTTATAGTTCAAGTTTTCTCCTCATAGCAACTTCCCTCCACAATTATTCAAATTTCGATTCAAATTTTTCATCATGTAATATCCTAATTTTCAATGCAAATCTACAGATTGAATTTTTTCTGGTAGTGTCCGCTTTTTTCCTCCATAATTATTTTTTTGTGAACTTCTGGTAGTTTGAAAAAATTTTAAAAGATACTCTGGTTCAGTACTTCACTTTTTGTTTTGTTGTAGTTTGGTCGTATCTGCAATCGATTCCGAGAAAAAAAATTCAAACAGCTCTCTTTAGTAATTCTCAGGAAAATCCAAATTATTATGAAGGTCCAGTTAGGTCACTGAGATAAATAAATTAATAATAAGTTTTTGTACTTATTTACCAACTCTGTAGCGAATATTAATATCTAAATATTCGATAAACTGGTTGAACATTACAAGTATCCAGGATGCACAAAAAAAAGAAAGAGATGCCTCTCGTGTTGGTCGCCCTACCAACCAACATGGAAGAGGAAATTTACAAACTGACGCGTTCGTGTGAATTAGTTGTATCAACCGGAAACGGAGGAGAAACAGCGATATACGTGAAGCAAGAAATCACGTCCCGACGTCTCGGTTATGGCCCCAGATCAACCAACATACCATAAATACTCAACAGGAATCCCAGACATCCTTGACATTGCCATAGTGAAAAATGTCAACAGGAAAATCTACCTCGCATCCAGGAACGCACTAAGCTCGAATCATAATTCTGTGCTTATGATCATTAGAAACTGCCTGAACCCAGTGCAAAAGAGGAGAGAGACAATAAATTGAAAAAAATTCACAGAAGATGAAGATACCAAGTTCCAACAGCCTGCAAGAATAGACTGCACCAACGACCTCAAAAAATCAAAAGAACATTTCGAAGAAACCATACGCACCGCTATAACAGAAGCGTCCAGAACCAGCGAAACCCAACAACACAGACGGACGATACCCTTCCATCCATATCGTCAAGCTGATCAAAGAGAAAAATTGTGCGAGAAGAATGACACGCATATTCAGAGACCATAAAGAAAGTGAAGATAAAAGAACGACCAACCAACTCCAATGAGAAGTCAGAAAGGCGCTTAGTGAGTTCGAAAATGAACAATGGCATCAAAAGCTACAATCCCTGTCAATCGAAGACAACTCGATCTGAAACATGTCAAAAATTCTGAAATCAGAATACAAGCCACTACCACCAATCCACGGACCGACTGGTAGAATGGTGTACACAGATGAAGAAAAAGCAGAAGCGTTCGCTGACCGCCTACAACTTAAATGCAGACAAAACTTGGTCGATGCAGACCTGAATCACATGAATAAAGTGGGAAAACACGTGAAGATGATCACACGAAAACGCCCGACCCAGAGGACATCATAGACCCAGTCACCACGGAGCAAGTTCGGAATATTATTTCGCAACTAAAAAGAAGAAAAGCTCCCGGGCCCGATGGTATTTCAAATAGGACCTTGAAACAACTGCCAGATAACGCCATAGAAGCTCTTACATGTATGTGTAATCATATACTTAAACTCAGATATTTTCCAGATAGATGGAAGAGAGCCACCGTGATTTTCATCCCGAAGCCAGGAAAGGATAAGAAATTTCCCCAAAACCACCGCCCGATCAGCCTCCTGTCATCAATAGGGAAAGTCGCCGAAAAGATCATCCACTCCCGCTTGATATCACCAGGCTCTAACATATCCTCCCAGATGAACAGTTTGGATTTCGTCCCAAACATTCCACTACAGACCAGCTTCTCAGAGTCGTGGATTATGCGACCGGTTTCGAATGGAAACAGGTAACTGGTGGAATTTTTCTCGATATCTCTAAGGCCTTCGACACCGTATGGCACGAGGGTCTCGTCTTCAAACTTCATGAAGCGAAAGTGCCTCTTCCGATGTGTCAACTCATCATTTTTTGTTTTTAAAGTCAAATAAACTTTATTATTATTATTATTATTCCTTTCTCTAGAATCGCTCCTTCAGAGCAAAAATCTCCAAAAGTCTCTCTGACCCGAAAGAACTCGAAGCCGGAGTCTCCCAAGGTATAGGTGCTTCATGTTGGTGATCCACTTCCAGAATTTTTGTATCAAATTGTTTTGAGTATTATGTGCCCATTCAGTTTTCGAGTTTCTCTTGTGAATCACCAACTTGACGCTGTGAATATTTTTTTTGTTTGGGTATTTTGTGCCCATTTTGTGCCGATTTCTGCAGTAAATGAAAAATTTTGTGCTCATTAAGTTTTCGAGATATTTTGAGTTTTCCCGTGAGTCACCAACTTGACGCAGTGACTCGAACATGAAAACTTTCAAATTTTTTCATTTGGGGATTTTGTGCCCATTTTGTGCCAATTTTTGCCGCATAAAAAAAAAATTGTGCCCATTCAGTTTTCGAGATATTTTGAGTTTTTCCTGTGAGTCACTCACTTGTCGGACAGAAATTTCCTCATTCAGACAAATTGTGCTCATTTTGTGGCGTTTGGTATGGATTTTGTTCCCCTACAGTTTTCGAAATATTTGTAGTTATTAGTTAGTCATGATATTACAGCAGAAGGAAAGTAGCTAGCACAAAACTTGATATGCCGTTCGAAAGCCTGCTGAATGAAGAAGTTTTTACTGCAAAGAAAACATATTCTCATCAATTGTTTTTCATTCATAAAACGATTGGAGAGGTACGACTTATTTCGCTCTCTTCAGAAAATTTATATTCACCACCTCACCACACTCGCCAGTAGAACACTTTTGCCACTCATGACTTCTCATATTGAGGCAAATTTAATGCTCTTTCGGAATATATGATCAAATTCGATGAGTATGCTGAAATGAATAAGATATAATTGGTTTTTTGTGAAAAAGTAATAAATTCCGTGAAATCAAGAAATGTTAAATGGAAGAATAATCGCCAAAATTTCGACCATGTGTTAAATGACACTTCCCTTGAAGTTTGGCCGTTTTAAAAGTGTACACCCTGTATTCAGTCTGGCTATGCAACTTTCCATGAAAAATTGTCTGACGAAAGTTTATAGTACCAGAGATGAAATATATTCCACTTATTTTCAGAAAACATCTTCGCTGAATTTGGTTCAATCAGTCGATTGTCAAACTACTATTTATAATATGGTGAAAATTTTGAATCTCAAGAGCTACTATAATAAGAAATGGAAAAATATAATTATGGAAATGTTTTAAATTCTAAGCATGCCACTATTCTTTCACAAATAGGTATAAAATTTTTTAATGTGTTATTTATGATGGGGTAATTTTAGTGACAAAGTGCAACAAGTTTTGGCAGCCACTACGTTCTGAACGAATCTAAAAATCTGAAAATATAATTTTCATCGAAGTAAACACTGTAAGTGCAGGAAGTATTAGAGAACTGTCAGCATCGGACACTTTTCAGCTATTTGTCGCCGCAATAATAATCATTGTTGAATTGAGTTGGGTAGTATATAATGACATGATGAGAGAAAGTGACAAACATTACCAAAAAATCTATAATAAAAACATATTTGTTAAATTATACACTGTGAAATCATTTGATGTTTGTTTTGAAAGTTGTTTTATTTGTTCTGAAAATTTTATAGATGAATATATTTTTATATTGTCTGTTTTGTTGAACATTCCTATCGTGATATTACTCAACATGAAATTAAAATATTATTTTATCGAACTAATATGTTCCTTACTGATAGATATGTCAACGTCTCAAATTTTGAAAATATGCATTAAAAATTGTTGTTGTTCTTGTCAGATGAAATAAAACATTTTTCGAAGATTACTCAATTTAAATTAACAGAATTCCCCTATTACACAAACCTAGGACATAATATAGTAAAATGTCAAATATAAATTTACGCCTTTTATCGCGCATGTCCGTAGGATTCGAATTACTGGCGACAGTTTCCTCATTATGTTAGATCTTACAATTAAAAAAAAATCATGAGCAGTATTTTCATTTGAAACGGAAGGTATTTTTATGCGAAAATTCTTTTATTCAATTTACTTAACCTATAAAAAACATTTTCAATAATTTATATGTTTTCTGTTGAAAGTCTTTTGATTTTCAATGCTTAAAATATTCTCGGTAAAACAAATGATATTGAATTCAAAATTCATTAAAAATATACAATTGTGAAATGGTTCAATTTTTTAACATGTTCATTATTAATGGGTACGATTTTTTCTTCTTCAACTCGAATTCCTAAAACATTATGTGCTTCGCATCTTTCTTCTACAACCGTTGTTTGTTATTTCATTTACTGATTAAAAGTTTTATCTTAAGCTTTTCCTTACAGCTTTTGTTTAGTGGAATTGTATAATGTCAGAACATAGTTTTTTCGTGATGAAGATTCGTCTGGAGAATTTCGCTTAATATGTTAAAAAAAAAGTTGTGAATTTTTCAATGTCGCAAACAGAATATCCGCAAAAATTTGAGCTTCACTCAATCCTTTGATGAACGACTGGGACGACAAACGGATTCTAACGCCCCTCATTCAAAAAAAGATACAAATATAGAAAAATACAAAAACATCGAGTTAGTATACAGGGTGATTTGAAATTCAGTATCAAGATACCAGGGGCGTATTTTTCAGGTCGAAATAATGTTTTTTTTCAACCTGTGCCTGCAAACGCTTCGTTACCGAACTGCAGGGCATAAAAGTTTCAAGATTTTTTTAAATTTTTTTCTTCAGAACTCTCTTAGTTTTTGAGCTTTCAAGATTAAATTTGGACTATAGGTTATGTTTTAGGCTTTACAGCAGCCAACTGATTTTAAGAAGCTACAGGTATATATTTTTCGCCTCATAAACTTCTGCAGTGAATTCTAATGTATGAAAAAAATGCTATATTATATTCATACATTTTTTGGTTTCTGTTACTTTTACAGATGTGCGATTGTCATCGAGAAAAAAGTGAAATAATTTTTTGTAATTGGCTGCATTGAATTAAAATTTTTACTGAAGATAAAAACCTATTATTACATTGAAAACAAAAAATTTTTGCTTTATGAGCAAATTACAAGTTTCCTAAGACATTAACTGAAAATAGGAACTTTAACGCTTTTCGGCTCGGAAACTAAGCATTTGCGGACACATACTCATGGAAAAAATTCTTATTTTGACTTGAAAAATACGCCCCTGATATCTTGATACTGAATTTTGAATCACCCCCCAATAATCATCTCATGCAAGTACCTAGTGGTTTAAAAACAATCAATTTTCATAATGAAATTTTGATATAGTTTGTGAACCATCTAGGTTCAATTTAGTTAGCGCCCTTTAAATATGCCCCGAGGGAAGCGGGAAGCTCAACTTCCTTCCCACCCAGTCGCTACGGCCCTGGGTGTGTTAGTTCTGTGTTTTCGATTCTTAGACGATGTACTCTGGCTAGGTATACTGTTTTGACATATCGTTTGAATTCTTTTAATTTACTTTCAGTTTCATTTTATCTGCTCTGCCTTTGTTCGACTATTTTGTTTTTGAAGTTGACCAAGTTAACATCGATTATGTGTTCCCTTGTAAATCTCAGCAGATGTTCGTAATATAAGCAATCGGGATAAATATTTTCTCCAAACACTCCATTCCTTAGGGGTTGTAACGTTACAATTGCCCATGAGACTCTAAGGACTAATTTCTAGGGGTGGTTTGGCTTATTTGGCAACAAAACTCTTACCCAGGTTTTTACAAATTTAATAAAATTAAAATATACAATGATCGATCCTTTTCACTCCAAACAAATAATAAAATAGAAACTTAACTTAAAACGATTTTGAATGAGTTACTCTGCTACTAGGATGGAACCTCTTCTGTAAATTATCTTCAGCCTTCTGAACACCAATACTTATCAGGAAGCTATAGTACTCCAATCCCCATTCAACGAAGTTGATGTGATAATGGTATTTCGCAGGTATTCTCTCAGATTCAGGAACTAAAGTGGTCTAACATACGTACTATTCCAAATTCTGTATCTCAAGGAAGTAGTTCTTGATATCTATCAATCCCAAGAAAGGTTTTCTTTGTTCTAATCCCACGGGAGGTTTCTTCGTTCTAATCCCACGGGAAGTGCTTTGAGGAAATGAACAAAAATGATATCAGTTAACTGAATTTACAACTCCTTCTCGGATTTCTAACCAAGAAATTACAAAGAAATCATTACATTTATTATCAAATAAACCTGAGAAGGAGTTTTGCTGACATTATTTGACACAAAAAGAATTCTACCAAACCTGAAATACATTTCGACAAGATGGATGACTCTAAAAAAAACTACTGTTTCAAATTAAATTGATTCATTCTGGTGAGATTATTACTTGTTGAATACAAATATTCATGTCAACACTTACCGAGAATCCCGACACAATTCTCGCCGATAAATAAGATTCCGAGTCTCAAATTAAATTATTAATGACTGAAATCTAAATCTTAGGTACGTATTCTTGCTGAAGTCTCAATAATCATTGAAAATCTTTCAGAAGATTCTCTCCAGAAACGCGCATCTGCGTTCCGACCTATAGTACACGATATGATACGATTAATTGACAAATTACCGCGTCTTCAAAAATTCCAGTAGCGTAACATGGAATGAAGCGTGCAAAATCGTTGCAGGGTTGAATAGTCAATAGCTCATAAAAGTTGGTTGGGATTTCTCAAATATATTCTCAACGTACGGTTTTATTTGGCTTGTTTCTATTGGTTTGAAAACAAATTTTATCTTGAAAATATGCAGATAAAACATAAAATTAGTAAATGTGCACTGCAAAGCAAAATTATCTCATTTGAAACACAAATTTATAGGCATTGGCATATGAGATTAAGCAAATGCAGATATTTCCGAAGCATAATTTAATAATTTGGGCACGAGAATGGCCTAGAGATGTACATTCATTCATTCATAATACAATGCTCGTCGATGAAGTGTGCTACATTTATCCATCGCACTGGAATAACTACAAATATTTCGAAAACTGTAGGGGAACAAAATCCATACCATACGCCACAAAATGAGCACAATTTATCTAAATGAGAAAATTTCCGTCCAAGTGAGTGACTCACAAGGTAAACTCAAAATATCTCGAAAACTAAATGAGCACACATTTTTTTATTTACAGCAAAAATTGGCACAAAATACCGAAATAAAAAATATTGACAATTTCCATGTATGATTCACAGCGTCAAGTTGGTGACTCACGGGAAAAACTCAAAATATCTCGAAAACTGAATGGGCACAAAATTTTTTTTATACGGCAAAAATTGGCACGAAATGGGCACAAAATACCCAAATTAAAAAATTCGCATGTAGGAGTCACAGCGTCGAGTTGGTGACTCACAGGAAAAACTCGGAATATCTCGAAAACGTAATGGGCACAAAAAATTTTTTATACGGCAAATATTGGCACAAAATACCCAAAACAATTTGATACCAAAATTCTAGGAGTGGATCATCAACTTGACGCACCTAGTTTATAGCATCAGATATGAAATACTTTCCATTTGTTTTCAATAAACATCTTTGCTGAATTTGGTTCAATCAGTCGATTGTCAAACTACTATACATAATATGGTGAAAATTTTAAATCTCAAAAGCTAATGAGAAATGAGAAAATGTAATTATGGAAATGTTTTGAATTCTGAGCATGCCGATATCTTTTGTTGTAATACACAAAAGGGGACAGAATTTTTTAGTGAACTAAGTGCAACAAGTGTGGGCAGCCACTACATTCTGAATGAATCTATGAAAATATAGTTTTCATCGAAGTAAACACTGTAAGTGCAGAAAGTATTAGAGAACTGCCTTTGCCACTAATTTTGGATGCCATATCTAAAAAGTTGAATATGATACTCGATAGATATCATAATTTGCGGAGTTAAGTGGCATATGAAGGAGCTGCCTTAGAAAGCAGCATCGGACACTTTTGGGCTGTTTGTCGCCGCAATAATAATCATTGTTGAATTGAGTTGGGTAGTATATAATGACATAATGAGAGAAAATGAGTGAAAAAGACAAACATCACTGAAAAATCTATAATAAATACACTCAGGCGATTGAAACCTCTTGATACGGGTCCTCCTTGATGACTTTAATTCATGGTATTCGTTTGTCGCATTCTTCCCGGGACACCCTGTATATATATATATATATATATATATATATATATATATATATATATATATATATATATATATATATATATTGTTATGGAATGGTATTATCAACTTATAAAATCAATGAGAATACATTACCAGACTCTATCCTTCGGAAACTACAGCAAATTCATCAAATAGATAATAAATTTTAACTTGATATGATCCAATAATTTTAAAGAAAAGTAGAGTAACTTTATTCATTTATTCCATTCACTTGCACATTATAAAAGTAGCATAAATCCAATATTTCTAAAGTACTATATCAATATTCATTCAAAACATCTCAGGATCTGAAACAAAATGAAAATATTAATAAAATTCAAGTTCAATTTGATAAAATCAACAAAAGATATTCAACTCAAGTATCAGGAACCATTTATATATCATGTAAATAATGTTAAAAGAGTCAACAGACTGAATATTCAATTTTCATTCAAAATGATAAAAAATAATCATTTATTTTATATTTCCTATGTTAATTTTCATGAAATAGCTTGTGATCTAGTGAATTACATCTAGATGCAATCTCAAAAATGTAATATTAGCTGAAATTCCTAATAAAATTGTAAAAAATGGATAGGGATAGGATATCGAATGATAAATCAGGGATTCCAAAGTAATTAATGTCTCAAACATACAAAAATGTATATATTTCATTAGATTATAGTATAATTTAAAAATATGTAGTAGATTTTAGGAGTTATAGATAGAAATCTTTGAATATTAGGCCAAAGAAAGTGAATATTAGAAAAATTTCCAAATTGTATATAGAATATTTGAAAATTTTGTTAACTTCGAATCGACCGAATGCAACATATGTGGTACCAAAAGATGGGGAAAAAAATGAAGAAATTAACTAGATCAAGATTGAAGAAGGAAAACTTACCTCAAAAGAGAAAATTGCGAAAGCATCATATTTGGAAAATTTTTTGACATCCAAGGCAATCTTGATTTCAAGAAAAAATTGAAAAGTTATATAAAGCTCAGCCAAATGACAGCTAATCAGTCAGTAAAAAACCATTGTTGAGAGCACATCACCTGACTCAAGAAATATATCTGAAACAATTGAGAAACGAAAGAATTTATTTACGAAAAATTGCAAGATATTAAAATTGTTAAATACGTACCTGAAAATCATTGTGAGAAGAAGTGGAAAAATATTTAATCAATCTCAAGAAGAAATTTCCCTGGATTCAAGCAAGTTGAAGCAGTGGAGCAATATTAAATGGAAAATGGATTCAAAACAATGCAACTTGAACTAATACAAATTAAGGTTATAATCTGGATTCGAGGTTAGGAGCATAGAAGACGATACCATACCATAACATAGAACACTGATGAGGTCGATGAAGATTTAAATACGTAAATATAAGATTAGATTAATATAAATTTAGTTATTAGATAAAAATTTTTTTATAGTTAGTGAATTTCGAAAATATTAATTAAATTAAAAAAATATATAATTGAATTTGAATTGAACCCTACTGAGATATGGAGTCGGCGCAAAATTATAAAAATATAGTATCAAATTTAGTTATTGGATTGAATCAATTTAATTTATATCAACAACAAAATAATCTCAGCTTGAATATACGATCCATAACAATATATATATATATATATATATATATATATATATATATATATATATATATATATATATATATATATATATATATATATATATATATATATTTGATTAGTTAACAGTCGTACTATAAATGTCTGCAATTTTAAGGGATATCATAAATAAAGAGTATTTAAATCTACCTCGCTTCAGTCGATATCCCTTAAAATTGCAGACATATATATATATATATATTTTTTTTTTCCCTTCACACTTTCGTGGTTATATAGGATCAACCGGGTGGGAGCACCAAGGTAAAAATCCTGTCGTCACCTTCAATAGGAGTAAAGCACCTGGCGGATGATGTTAACCGTCCCCAGTACAACGGCCTTCTGCATCCAACAGATAGCATTGTTGGGAAGCTGGAGTTCCTGCAGATGCTGCACGGTTTTCTTATGGACGAGCCCATTACAGCTTATGCTTATATATATATATATATATATATATATATATATATATATATATATATATATATATATATATATATATATATATATATATATATTATAAGTGAAGTTAAGAGTCTCAGGTATATTTAGATCAATGAGATAAGGGTTTATCGACTCAATGTTTGGAGGAATAAATAAAAAGATGAACTCTTTATTCTGTGCCAAGCTTTCGCATTTTTTTAATGCTTCTTCAGGGCTTCGAATGTGAGATTTTTAAAGTCACTAGCATCATGCTCAAACATTCGTCATTAAATAAAACTTACAGACTAGACAAAACAATACAAATACAATTATCAATGTAAATTAGCCGCATCGCAGTTTATAGAAATAAATGATTGATAAACTTGTTATTGTTGCTTTGTTTACGAAATAATTACCAGTAATTATTTCGAGAGTTCATCTTTTTATTTATTCCTCCAAACATTGAGTCGATAAACCCTTATCTCATTGATCTATATATATATATATATATATATATATATATATATATATATATATATATATATATATCAGTCGAATTCCCTTAATAGATTCACGATATTTATAGTACGACTGTTATCTGGAGACAATATATATATATATATATATAGATTTGTTTGACCGCTTATACAGACCCGAATCGATATACTCTACCGACTTTTCAGTCCAAAACTGACGTTGTCAGACCCGACTCCGGGTCTGGTAGCGTTTAACCATATATTTTTGTTCAGGGACGTTCGGGGATGCCAGGGATAAATTTTCAGCCGGGTGTGAAAAATCGGTGAAACATCATAATATATACAGAAAACTTCAGGGTTCGGCCAGTGCGAGGGCGCTTATATCGAGAGTAACACGCTGTATATAATTGATATATTCGATCGACTACTCCAGACCCTAAATATGACAACGCTGTAGATTGTATATAAACTTAAACCTCACACTCCGCACTGCTTATACAAACCCGGTATATAGGACCGACGTCGATAGAAATCATTTTTTATTTGTTCTTATAGAGCTCGTAAATCGGATATTCCATTTTTCTGAAATATACATCTAAAAAACATACGATTTGAAGCTTATACAAACCTGGTACATTGAATCGACGTCATGAGAATTGGATAGTGATCCTTTCGATTATGAAACTAGCAGTCATACTTGAAGAATTTATTAAAACTAATAGTATTTTTCCATAGGTAGTCGTTGTGATAAAAGCTTTCTTTTAGAAAACTTGGAATTCTGCTTAAGGGAACAGAGATACATGAAAAATTTTATGAGTGGTACTAATTTTCTTATTAACTTGAATGAAACACATACGTGAACGTAAGAGGTTCTTTCATATACAATTTTTTTAAATCTGTCCCAAACGTAAAAATCCGAAGTTGATGGAGCTGTACTTCTCACTGGGCACGAAACAGGTTCTGTCATATGTATCCTTCGATAAGGAAGCAATTCGTTCAAAAATATACCAACGTTGAGCCTAGAGTATGCGGAACACTCATTCTATTGAAAAATGATTTCACGCCTATCAATCAACGAAACTTCCAGAAAAGAAGTTTCTTATCTGTTTTCGAAAATTCTTCATAATTCTCCTGCCTATGATTGCACGAAACTAGTGAATGCGGAACTTTCTCTTGAGAAAAAAAGAAGTAAATTCGCCAGATTCGAAAATATTTCTGGCAAATCAAAAGTTGCATGCCAAACATACTATTCAACCTCAAAGCGAAATAATTATCGAATTGGGATCAACGTGGAAAATGAAGAAGAAAAATGAACTAAGGTAGAAAATCTTTTAAGAATCAAAAGAACTTCAAATTAAGGGTTATCAATAAATATGACTCAAACGACCGCAAATGAGTCATACCAACTTATTCTCCACGGTTCAAGTCTTATTTGGAATCATCCTGTATAGAACTTGAGTTATTGTGTAGTGCAGCATGTTTTTCTGCTTGTTACAGGAGAGCTGCATGCGATCATTTTTCTCCAAAGACTTTGATCTTCGGATTTTGAAAAAAAAAATTATCAAGCAATTGAATTCGAATATTTGATGAGTAATTGTCGTTCGAAATCGATTCTGTCGGGCGCAGACATGATGAGTATAGAATCAAGTTTAATGATTTATGACTACCTATGATATAACTTCATTTTATATTGTTTTGTATAAACAATAAAAATATTATATAAATGAACCGAATAAAAACCATGCTTCAAAATCAAAACTATGTTGGAAATGATGGCCAATCATAAAAAGAACGGTTTGAATTCAATCAATTAGGAATGTTAAGGAAGAATACAATAGATTGGTATAGTGTTATGAGGAGATATTGAACGTTTTCTGTGAAATTCATAGGAATATCGAAACTAAAAAGAATGAATCAAAATAAAATCATTGATATAAATGTTATATCGATAACTGGAATGATCTAATTCTTAGTTACAACTAGTTGAATAAAATAAATATTCTTAGAATTTGTCTCAGAACTGAAATCATCTGGAAAAATAAGAATGTGTGAGTGAAATAGATATTGTGAGCAGGTACTTGATTGAAAAATTCATTGAAAATATAATTATAATAAAAACTGAAAATATCACATAACTGCAAGTCTGCAAATAAGGTTTAAAAATAACAAAACAAAAATAAAATGAATACTTTTCAGTCTCAAACAAATATTTTCAATTACACTTTATTTTTGCTAGTATTCTTTATATACCAGGATTTTAATTCGAACTCGGGCATCATTCTGGAAACTTGGCGAATGCATGGAAATGAATTCCATACATTCATGTTTTCTGGGAGGATTCTTATTCCTTACATGATTCTTGAAGTGTATTAGTACTAATTGCTTCTCCTCTCCTGACCTTATATGGCGTTTTACTTCTTTGAGTGATCACGCCAGTTGATGAGCCTTGAAATATAAGTATCAAATATAAGATTTCTGGGCTTTTCACGGCCATTATCTGAAACAGAACCTATATAAAACATTTAATATTCCTGCATATTGAGAAGGTGTACACTCTGTTTGTGAGGTGCGAATCAAATTTTGCCTAAGATATAAACATTAATTATTGAACTGTTCAAAATAATCATCATTCGTTTTTCATTACAATAAATATTGGAAGTCATAACACAAACATGTATTTTGTTAGATGTAAATCAGAAAAATTTCTATGAAAAATAACAATTCTTTTTCTTTCTAAACATATATAACACTGAATATAAATTATTCATCAAACTTAAAGAATCATCGAAAGTTTTACTTTCACATGGCAAATGACTTATTGAAATCTGTGGACTTCAGATAAGGAAAATTGTCCGTGGCCACCAAGATTTACTATCGTTAGATTTGTTCCTTTGGTCACATTCAAAGAGTATCATTCATCAGTTGAAAAATTTCGAAATAAATTATCCGGCACTGTTAAATTCAGAGAACTTGGTGGCCACCGAATATATCTGAAGTTCACAGATTATAATGGATAGGCTTTAGGGTGACTTGCTATGTGGAACTGAATTTTTTGATCATTTATTTAGTTGGATGAGCAATTTATATTCCATGTTATCATTATGAAAAGGAAATAAAAAGCGATTTCATTTCTCATAGAAATTTTTTCGATTAACATTCAAAAACCACAAGATTGTATCACATCTATAATAACTAACAGCAATAAAAAATGATTACACAAATAGATTCTACTGAACAAAGCTCCTGTAGAATGTTTTTGCTTCATTACTATAGTACCAATAATAAGAATGGTATGGGAACTTTTCTTTATACTCCATTTTCAACTTTTTTTGTGTAGCTTGAAAACAGATATACAGAAGGGCCGACCAAGAAACAGATGAATGGACGGACATACAGACGTACGAAAAGATAATCAGACATACGGATGGAATGTCATACATACATACAGACAAACAGGCATATGGACGGAAGGACAGACAATGAATTTGACTTATGATTTTTCATCAGGGATTCGCAACTCTATCGTTTGAGATAATTTTCGGCTTAACATTCGAAAACGAAAACTTTCCTCGAAAAACGAGCGCGCAAGTACTATTTTTCTAATCTTTAACATTCTGAGTGATTCGAATTAGGAATGCATGTATGAGGTTCTAAGAAAAAATTAAAATTTTCTTGGTTAGGAATAACTTTCGATATACTTACACAATCTCCCAATCTATAATGATGACCCATCGATGCACATTGCTTATTTAAATGAACCTCTCTTTCAAAGTCGATACCTACAGAACAGATTATCAGTTGTTTCATAATTTGTATCACTAAAATTAGTGAGGCAATAATGAGTTATTGCTTCGAACAATATCATAATCTAAAGAAATTGTCTCATGGAGTATTCATAATCTATTCTATTTAAAAATATAATAATAATTTTTACTATGCAGTTGCTGCGCGCGGACATTGTTCCTTCACATCTCAACACAACTCATACCAATTAAACGATACCACAATAACACAAAAATTTCGAGCCCTTTTGTATATCGAATAAACAAGATCGGACCCAAATGCGAGAACGCCCCACTCTGTATATAATTGTTATGGTCAATCAACGTCTCCATTCCCTCAATGTGGTCGACCGCAGATGAAAGGCAACGATTTCAATATTAGATATTTTATCTTATCTGTATATAAACCTAAAACTAACACTTGGCTACTTATACAAGCCCGGTAAAAACGGCTGTCGTCATGAGAAATGCTCATTTCGAATTGTCTGTACCCAGATCGAAAATGAAATATTTAAACTATTTGCATTATATGCAGGTGATATATGTAAGGAAGGAAAACGACTTCATGATTTGATTCTTGTATGAAAATTAGAAGGAGTAGTTCAATTATTTTTCGAAATCAGCCTCATTTCCAAGATACATTCCGTACAGCTCTAATAGTGTGTTGGCGAGTTTATGGTTATTGATATTTGTAACTGCTCTAAATAAACATCTAATACAATTACTCTACATAATGTTCGAAATTATTTTTGTGAAGATGATATTTCAGACATATAATCAGACTTTGGAAAAGAATATCGAAAGAGTAGAGTAGAGTAGATACTTTTTTTGAAATAAATCGATGCTTACGAGTATATCTGACCACTTTCAATACAGACACACGAAATCTTAGAATATTTCATTCTATGGTGCACTAACCCATTGACATAAAATGAGAAGAAGAATTTTTTCGAATGACTAACAATTTTTCATTCTCATACGATTTTGTTGGAACAAAGCGTAGATGTTGTTTGTTGTTGTGAAATAAATAAATTAATCACTTTATTTCCATATACAGTTGATACTCCTTCTAATTTTCATACAGGAATCAAATCATGAAGTAATTTTCCTTCCTTACATATGATACATCACCTTCATATAATGTAAATAGCTTAAATATATGATTTACGAGCTGCGTACAGAAAATTCCAAAAGAGTATTTCTCATGACGACGCCCGTATTTACTGGGCTTGTATAAGTAGCCAAGTGTTACTTTCAGGTCCATATACAGAAAAGATGAAATATCTAATATAGAAATAGTTGCCTTTTATTTTCGGCCTACCACATTGAGGGACTGGAGACGTTGATTGACCATAACAATTATATACAGAGTGGGGCGTTCTCGCATGTCGAGTTCGATCTTGATTATTCGATATAAAAAGGGCGCGAAATGTTCGTGTTATTGTAGCATCGTTTAATTGGTATAAGTCGTGTTAAGAAGTGAAGGAACAATGTCCGCGCGCAGCAACTGCATAGTAAAAATTGCGACAGGAATGGGTATTATTATTATTACATTTTTTTATAGAATAGATTCTGATTACTCCATGAGACAATTTCATTAGTTCATGATATTGTTTGAAGCAATAACTCATCATTTTCTCACTAATTTTAGTGATACAAATTATGAATCAACTGAAATCTATTCTGCAGGTATCGACATTGAAAGAGAGGTTCATTGAAATAAGCAATGTGCACCGAAGATCTAATATTGAAATCGTTGCCTTTCATCTGCGGTCAAACAAATTGAGGGAATGGAGACGTTGATTGACCATAACAATGATATACAGAGTGGGGCGTTCTCGTATTTGGGTCCGATCTTGTTTATTCGATATACAAAAGGGCTCGAAATTTTCGTGTTATTGTGGTATCGTTCAATTGGTATGAGTTGTGTTGAGATATAAAGGAACAATGTCCGCGCGCAGCTACTGCATAGTAAAAATTGCGACAGGTATTATTATTATATTTTTAAATAGGATAGATTATGAATACTCCATGAGACAATTTCTTTAGATTATGATATTGTTCGAAGCAATAACTCATTATTGCCTCACTAATTTTAGTGATACAAATTATGAAACAACTGATAATCTGTTCTGTAGGTATCGACTTTGAAAGAGAGGTTCATTTAAATAAGCAATGTCCATCGATGGGTCATCATCACAGATTGGAAGATAGTGTTAATATATTTAAAGTTATTCCTAGCCAAGAGTATTTTAATTTTTCCCTAGGACCCCATACATGCATTTCTAATTCGAATTACACAGAATGTTGAAGATGAGAAAAATAGTTCTTGCGCGCTCATTTTTCGAGGAAAATTTTCGTTTTCGCATAATAAGCCGAAAATTATCTGAAACAATAGAGTTTCGACTCCCGGATGAAAAATCATAGGTCAAATTCTTTGTCTGTCCTTCCGTCTGTATGCCTTTTTGTCTGTATGTATGTCATTCCATCCGTATGTCTGTTAACATGATATATAAATTGCTCATCAAACTATATAAAAAGCCTCTCAATTTATTATTGCCAGGTATTTTCTTTTCAATATTTTTCAACTGATGAATGGTGCTCTTCAAATATGATCAAAGGGACAAATCTAACGATGTTAAATTCATAGATCTTGGTGCCCACCGACAATTCACATTATCTGAAGTCCACAGATTTTAATATGATATTTGACATGTGAAAGTAAAACTTTCGATAATTTTTGAAGTTTGATGAATAATTAATATTAAGTGTTTTATATGTTTCAGACGGAAAAAAATCAATTAGCATAGAAATTTTTCAGATTTACATCTGAAAAAACACACGATTGTATTATGATTTCAAAACTTAATTGCAACGAAAAATAAATGATGACTATTTTGAGCAGTTCAATAGTTAATTTCTGTTTTATATCTGAGGCCAAATATGATTTGTTCCTCACAAACAGAGTGTACCGGGTGGGCAAATTTCGATGTTTTAGCACTACAACTTTTAAACCTGAGGTGATAGACAAAATCTGATACCCTATACTCGGTCTCTTTTTCTGAGAAAATAGCAAGAGTTGTATTCATTTTTGGCCACCTGCTTTTATTTTCGAGTTATAAACGAAAATTGGAAAAATGGCGATATCGAAAAACTTTTATATTTCCGCTAATACTGATGCTAGAGCTCCGAAATTAAAACATTATACAGGCACTTTTTTACGTAGAATCCAGTTATGTTTTTTCAAAGGGGAACACTAAATTTCTGTGTCATTTCTTGAAAGCTTAATTTTTCCTGATTTCAAAAATATATAACATTGTGTGGTTTGAATCAAAATAAATAACAGAAAATGGTCAAAAATCTTTTTTTAACTAAGAGTCTCAATATTTAACTTTAATTTTGGGTCGAAGCTTCGTAATTAATGACCCTTTTGAAAAAACAAGACCGCTACTGGATTTTACGTGAAAAAGTGCCTCGATAATGTTTCAATTTCAGAGCTCTATCTTCAGTATTTTCCCAATTTTCGCTTATAACTCGAAAACAAAAGAAGGTGGCCAAAAATGAATACTACTCAAGAGTAGTATTCATACCGATTCTCGGTCTCTTTTTCTGAGAAAGTAACAAATTACTTTCTCAGAAAAAGAGACCGAGAATCGGTATGAGATTTTGTCTATGTCTAATGGTTTAAAAGTTGTAGTGCTAAAACATCGAAATTTGCCCACCCTGTACACCTATTGAAGTAGGCAGGAATATTAAATGTTTTATATAGGTTCTGTTTGAGATAATGGCAGTGAAAGCCCAGAATGTTTCAAAAAAAATCTAATATTTGATACTTATATTCCAAGGTTCTTCAACTGACGTGGTCACTTAAAGTGAAGAAGTAAAACAGAAACGTCATATATGGCCAGGAGAGGAGAAGAATTTAGTACTTCAAACACTTTGAGAATCATGTAAGGAATAAGAAGCCTCCAAGAAAACATAAATGTATGGAATTCATTTCCACGCATTCACCAAGTTTCCAGAATGATGACTAAGTTAGAATTTAAATCCTAGTATATATAGAATTCCAGCAAAATAGATTGTTAATATGTTAATAAAAATATTTCATTGAGACTGAAAAGTATTAATTATATTTTCAATGAGTTTTTTAATCAAGTACCCGATCACAATATCTATTTCACTCACATATTCTAATTTTTCCAGATGATTTCAGTTCTGAGACAAATTCTAAGAATGTTTATCGTATTCAATTTAGTTGTAACTAAGAATTATTAGTATTAAACTTATTATAAATTAACAAAATCATAATATCTATTTTGCCATCCTTGATGTTTTCTCGCTATAATGGTCGATCAAATACAACTCATCTCCCAAAAGTTTCGCTGTGCTCTCATCAAACACAAGAACTCATAACCAAAATTTCAGATAACTTATTTCATCACCTAACTCCAGATTCAGACATAATATAATCGTGATTGGCGGATATATTGTAAGATATTGATATTTTCTGAATTCAATTACAATCGTTTGAGATCATTTCTACTCGATATTCGAAAATTACGGACATTCTAACAAATTTTCATTCATTCAAAGTAACAGTTGAGATTATTCAATAAACATATTTCATGAAATAGCTGAACCATGCGAAAAATGCAATATTATCTTGATTTGTTCAGTTCTCAACGTCACTTATACAATTATAACAAAATGGTATATCGAATAGACGCGCTAAGACCCTGTGATCTGACAACACCGCTGGGATCGACAAGGTGGGCTGTACATGTCAGTCGAGTATATGTGGGAATGAAGAGTCGGCGGAACGTGACGGGTCTCAAAAAGAGAACAGAATATATAACTTTCTTGAATGAAAAAAAAAATTTCCCCTCTATGGATGCCTAAGGAGTTATATTTTCAAACAGCTGATTTTTCACATATACACTCCAAGAAAACACTCGGATCACATGGGTCTGAGGTAGCCTGCCAAGTATAACGGGACTGAATACGTCTGTTGGATAAATATATATATATATATATATATATATATATATATATATATATATATATATATATATATATATATATATATAACTTAGATGCAGTAATGGTCGTGATTTATACAGAATGATTTCTAAGGGAATCGACCAAGTTTTACACCAAAAAAATACTCTGTTTTCTTTGCCGAGCTTTCGGATTTTATTCAATCCATCCTCAGGGCTTCTACAAGATATCAACAAAATTTATCAGTTACAATAAAAAGAAAAAATAAACATAAAACTGTCACAATTGTACATACAGTCATCGATAAAACTTGATTAAAATGAAAAACAAAAACAATTGAAAACATACTCACTGAAATCGAGGTTAAGGTGTCAACAAATATAAACTAATCATTAAGTAATTCATAAATCTAACAAAAATAAAAATATTTCAGGAATCTCAAAGTGACAACTGGGTATCTTATGTCGATAAAGGTCAATATTTTAATGTGGAATATAGAATGAAATAAGATGGTGGCATTTGCACATGCGTTTAAATCATTCAATTTAGACAGAAGATAAAATTCAATGAGACAAGGCATCAAACAATGGGTGCAAGAGAGATGGTGGGTTTTGTTCACAAATTTTATTATTCATCAATAGGTCCATCATAGAAATTTTTCTCTCGGTTTGGGTATGTTAACAAATATGTGTAGATATTACTAAGATTTTGCGTGTCAGATTTACTGTTAACTGCTTCTTCTTCCTCATTGATATGGATCATCTCTAATATAATTCTCTTATTGTAATTCCGTTCTTTATCAATTATCTCTACATTGTCAAAAAGAAATTTATGATTTTGTTCTAATGAGTGCTTTGTTAGGGCACACCTTTTGTTCTTTTTATTTATGTCGCTCTTGTGAAGTGAAGTATATATTTTTTTGGTGTAAAACTTGGTCGATTCCCTTAGAAATCATTCTATATATATATATATATATATATATATATATATATATATATATATATATATATATATATATATATGCCCCCCGATGTTTCAATTCATCACCACCATGGAAAAGACGCCTGGAAAATAAAATCGTGCAATTTAGAAAAAAAAATGGAACGTTTCATACTTACCTAGCTACTCCACATCCTTCGACAAAAGTAATGAAGAACGTTAAAAAACTCGCATCTGAGTTCAGGATCAAACGGAGAGATCCTCTCTTCAAGGATAAGATAGCCCTTCTAAATGACACCCTGAAACAGAAGATCAAAGCTTTAGGGAACCGTATACGACGATACAATGAGAAGGAAAAAAAAATTAAAATAACAGAATGTTTCACCAGAATCAGAAGAGATTTTTTCGAGATCTTGAACAAAAAGGCGTCAGCCAAGATGTCAACCTCGAACCTGGGGTTGCTGAGGAGTATTGGAGTGGGGTATGGTCGGGGAGCGTCGAACATAATGAGCAGATGTCTTGGATAAAGGAGGCTGAATCCAGAATACCGCAAGTCCAAATGGATGAAGTTGACATAACTGTATCTGATATAGAAGAGGTCTTAAAAGGAACAAACAACTGGGCAACCCCAGGTTGTGATAAACTACATAATTACTGGTGGAAACACTTCACTAATATCCACGGAGTATTGTCCTCGATTCTCAAGAAGTCCTTAACTATATATATATATATATATATATATATATATATATATATATATATATATATATATATATATATATATATATATATATATATATATATATATATATATATATATATATATATATATATACGGGGTGGCCATTTGAAAACGAAACAGATGAGATTACAGACGAAATAAAGTTTTTCGATAGAAATGCTCGGACAGGTCGATTTCTGTTTCGAGGAGGACAACTTAAGATGTAGGTTAAGGACGCATAGCGCTTCAACCCTTGCTACTACAACCCTCACCCCCAAATTTTGAATAGGGAAGATGGGGTGAGTGATACCTCATTTGAAAGGTATTTTTATACTGATTTCAGCACAGTAATTGTTTTTTCATTTTATGCATTAGTTCTCGAAATATTCTTAACTAAGTATTCGAAAATGAAGTAGTGTTTTCATGGCACTTGTAGTGTTTTGTGAAAAATCGACATTTTGAGCTTCAAAACAACCATGACTGTGGCTTCCTTCCTAACTAACTTACGCAAGAATATTTCGAGAACTAATGCATAAAATCAAAAAACAATTGCTGTGCTGAAATCAGTATAAAAATACCTTCAAATTGAGGTATCACTCACCCCATCTTCCCTATTCAAAAATTGGGGGTGGGGGTTGTAGCAGCAAGGGTTGAAGCGCTATGCGTCCGTAACCTACATCTTAAGTTGTCCCCCGCGAAACAGAAATCGACCTGTCCGAGCATTTCTATCGAAAAACTTTATTTCGTCTGTAATCTCGTCTGTTTCGTTTTCAAATGGCCACCCTGTATATATATATATATATATATATAGGGAGGTGTGGTTGGGTATCTAGGCAATTTAGAAAAGATCAACAGTCTATAGTCTATTCATCTATATTTCGAACCAATATGCGGTTCTTCTTCAGAATGCTAAAAAAATTACACAAATTACAAAGTTGCAAAAACAGCAATCCACGCCTACATCTGACCGGACAGCGCCATCCAAGATGACAAGTGCAGCCACAACAGGTCCTCCACTCATAAAACTCAATAAAAATACAATTATCGTAGAAATATCAGAAACGTTGCCGTAATGCATATGTCAATTTTAAAGGTTAAAACTCACAGAACAGGGGAACACAGAGAAAACAACAATTCACAAAGTGACATAAAGTCATGTTTGTCTAGATGGCCTACGATCTAAGGATAACAAATAACTATATACAACACTTAAATTTTTCAAGTCAGTCTTCTTATTTATATTATTTTCATTTTCATTTATAAAACACATTTCAAGGAAACTTCTTTTATTATAGTTAGAATTGGTACATAATATTTCAACTTCATCAAACTTAAAATGGTGGTCTAGAGAGGACGAATGGCTAGCTAATGCACATCTATCAGGTCGTAATCTGGCGTCACTCTTATGTATTGAGATACGTCTTTTCAAACATTGTGATGTCTGTCCAACATACACAGACTCACAGTTCTCACATGGAATGCGATAAACCACGTCAGATCTAGACATGGTGTGGATCCTATCTTTAGTTTGGCTGAAAAGAACGCCTACTACTAAAGGATTGTACTTCGCAATTTTTATGTTCTCAATTTCTTTTAGAATTTTGGTCAATTTACCTGTTAATGGTGGAATGAGGGGCAGGCTTACATATTTGTCATGTGTGGCAGGTTCGACTAATGTCGATGTTCTTATTTGTGGGACCTCGTTGACTTGGTCAGAAGTTAGAGAATGCAGACATCTGTTCAAAAACATCCTAGGGTAACCATTGTTCTCAAAGATCTTAAGCAACTTTTCTTCACTGTTATGAAGAAAGTCTGGATGGCAGATTTTCTTAATTCTACGAAACATACCTTTAATTAAGTTAGTTTTCATAGCCCAAGAATGGTTGGAACTATAATGTATATAGCGACCTGAAGAGGTCGGTTTTTGGTACCAATCCAATTTTACAATGTTACCTGCACACCTGATAGCTTTGGTGTCAAGGAATGGGACACCATTTTCAGTTTCTTCTTCTGCAGTAAACTTAATGTGTGGGTCGTAGTTATTGAAAACTGCCAAAGTCGTAGCAGTCCTGTCTTCGGGAATAGCAAGGAGAAGGTCATCAACATATTGATAGGTAATCGGCACCTGGAAGGGCAGTAGAGGAATGCAATATTTCAAAAGCACTGACATGACTATATTAGCCAAAATGGGACTGATTTTACTCCCCATTGCACAGCCAAAGATTTGTGAAATGAAGGAACCCTTGAAAACGAAATAGCTGGACTCAAACAAAAACTTTATGATTGTTAGAAAAAGTGATATATCTATGGTTGTGACCTGACTTACTCTGGACCATTCCTGTTGGATAATTTGTATAACTAGCTCTAGTGAAATATTCGTGAATAAACTGACAGCATCTAAGGAAATGAGTTTATACCCTTGGGGTAATATAAAGTTATTAATTTTGGAAGCAAATTGGAAAGACTCAGCTATGGTATAATCATGGAAATCTGAGAATGCTTCTGTGAGAATCTGTGTCATAAATTGACTGAGTTCAACTGACGCTGAGCCAATTGTGGAGACGATGGGCCTCAATGGGATGTCTGCTTTGTGTACTTTAGGAAGTCCATATATTCTTGGTGGAATCGCTTTATAGGTGGTTGATTTTCTGGCCATGGAAGCATCAATAAAACCTTTGTCTTTCAGTTGTTTGACAATTTTGTTGTTTTTACATTGAAATTCATTGGTAGGGTCTCTCCTTAATTGTTTGTAAACTGACGAGTCTTGTAGAAGCTGGTTCATTTTCTGTTCATACTGTTCTGTGGAAAGTATTACTGTGATGTTACCTTTGTCAGCAGGAGTGATAACCAAGTCATCGTGTGTCTTGACAAATCTTCTAGCATTGGTCAAAAGGTAGTGCTCAAAGTTATGTGTCATCTTTGAATTGTGCACGAAGTTGGTAATAGCATTAGTGCATTTAGCTCTCAAGATATTCTGCCTGGTGATAGGAGCCAAGTTGATTATGTTCTCTACATCTGCCACAATATTCTTGATAGGTATGTCTTTAACAGGAAGGGGAGCCACACCAAATTTAGGTCCCAGACTCAAGATAACCTTAACTTCTGTGGGAATCTGTGTAGTAGTGAGATTGCAAAGCCATTCATCTCTGATTTGGATGGACTGGATTTTTCGTTTTTTTAGTGCAAGGAACTTCTTTTTAAGAAGCTTCTTGTTGTTGGAAAATACTTTCTTGTATGATCGGTTCTGTGAAATGTAAAATCGTTCAAGGATGTTAGTTGGAACGAGTACCAACAATTCAGCTTTCAGGTATTCCAAAGTGGAAGAAAAATTATTGATTTTCTTTATGGTGAAGGAAATCTCCATGTAAAGAATTCTGGTAGATATTTTTTTGTTAAAAAGACTAACCTTTCTGTTGTTTTCGGCATCATCTGATAAGAGGTTGGTCAAACATTTGATGTTCTGGACGATATGTCTGGGTAAAATACCGGTCGTTCTGCAATGGAGCAAGAAGTTTCTTCTACAAGCCAACTTCGCCAATTTGGTGTTCAAATGAGCCCATAGTCTCATCTGTTCAGACGCAGTTCTACCATACGCTAAACCTACGTCATCAAAGAAACCCATTTCTGTATAATTCAGTGAGATAAATTATTTGCCGAATAAAGTAAGGAGGTGTGGTTGGGTATCTAGGCAATTTAGAAAAGATCAACAGTCTATAGTCTATTCATCTATATTTCGAACCAATATGCGGTTCTTCTTCAGGATGCTAAAAAAATTACACAAATTACAAAGTTGCAAAAACAGCAATCCACGCCTACATCTGACCGGACAGCGCCATCCAAGATGACAAGTGCAGCCACAACAGGTCCTCCACTCATAAAACTCAATAAAAATACAATTATCGTAGAAATATCAGAAACGTTGCCGTAATGCATATGTCAATTTTAAAGGTTAAAACTCACAGAACAGGGGAACACAGAGAAAACAACAATTCACAAAGTGACATAAAGTCATGTTTGTCTAGATGGCCTACGATCTAAGGATAACAAATAACTATATACAACACTTAAATTTTTCAAGTCAGTCTTCTTATTTATATTATTTTCATTTTCATTTATAAAACACATTTCAAGGAAACTTCTTTTATTATAGTTAGAATTGGTACCTAATATTTCAACTTCATCAAACTTAAAATGGTGGTCTAGAGAGGACGAATGGCTAGCTAATGCACATCTATCAGGTCGTAATCTGGCGTCACTCTTATGTATTGAGATACGTCTTTTCAAACATTGTGATGTCTGTCCAACATACACAGACTCACAGTTCTCACATGGAATGCGATAAACCACGTCAGTGGGGAGTAAAATCAGTCCCATTTTGGCTAATATAGTCATGTCAGTGCTTTTGAAATATTGCATTCCTCTACTGCCCTTCCAGGTGCCGATTACCTATCAATATGTTGATGACCTTCTCCTTGCTATTCCCGAAGACAGGACTGCTACGACTTCGGCAGTTTTCAATAACTACGACCCACACATTAAGTTTACTGCAGAAGAAGAAACTGAAAATGGTGTCCCATTCCTTGATACCAAAGCTATCAGGTGTGCAGGTAACATTGTAAAATTGGATTGGTACCAAAAACCGACCTCTTCAGGTCGCTATATACATTATAGTTCCAACCATTCTTGGGCTATGAAAACTAACTTAATTAAAGGTATGTTTCGTAGAATTAAGAAAATCTGCCATCCAGACTTTCTTCATAACAGTGAAGAAAAGTTGCTTAAGATCTTTGAGAACAATGGTTACCCTAGGATGTTTTTGAACAGATGTCTGCATTCTCTAACTTCTGACCAAGTCTACGAGGTCCCACAAATAAGAACATCGACATTAGTCGAACCTGCCACACATGACAAATATGTAAGCCTGCCCCTCATTCCACCATTAACAGGTAAATTGACCAAAATTCTAAAAGAAATTGAGAACATAAAAATTGCGAAGTACAATCCTTTAGTAGTAGGCGTTCTTTTCAGCCAAACTAAAGATAGGATCCACACCATGTCTAGATCTGACGTGGTTTATCGCATTCCATGTGAGAACTGTGAGTCTGTCTATGTTGGACAGACATCACAATGTTTGAAAAGACGTATCTCAATACATAAGAGTGACGCCAGATTACGACCTGATAGATGTGCATTAGCTAGCCATTCGTCCTCTCTAGACCACCATTTTAAGTTTGATGAAGTTGAAATATTATGTACCAATTCTAACTATAATAAAAGAAGTTTCCTTGAAATGTGTTTTATAAATGAAAATGAAAATAATATAAATAAGAAGACTGACTTGAAAAATTTAAGTGTTGTATATAGTTATTTGTTATCCTTAGATCGTAGGCCATCTAGACAAACATGACTTTATGTCACTTTGTGAATTGTTGTTTTCTCTGTGTTCCCCTGTTCTGTGAGTTTTAACCTTTAAAATTGACATATGCATTACGGCAACGTTTCTGATATTTCTACGATTATTGTATTTTTATTGAGTTTTATGAGTGGAGGACCTGTTGTGGCTGCACTTGTCATCTTGGATGGCGCTGTCCGGTCAGATGTAGGCGTGGATTGCTGTTTTTGCAACTTTGTAATTTGTGTAATTTTTTTAGCATCCTGAAGAAGAACCGCATATTGGTTCGAAATATAGATGAATAGACTATAGACTGTTGATCTTTTCTAAATTGCCTAGATACCCAACCACACCTACTTACTTTATTCGGCAAATAATTTATCTCACTGAATTATACAGAAATGGGTTTCTTTGATGACGTAGGTTTAGCGTATGGTAGAACTGCGTCTGAACAGATGAGACTATGGGCTCATTTGAACACCAAATTGGCGAAGTTGGCTTGTAGAAGAAACTTCTTGCTCCATTGCAGAACGACCGGTATTTTACCCAGACATATCGTCCAGAACATCAAATGTTTGACCAACCTCTTATCAGATGATGCCGAAAACAACAGAAAGGTTAGTCTTTTTAACAAAAAAATATCTACCAGAATTCTTAACATGGAGATTTCCTTCACCATAAAGAAAATCAATAATTTTTCTTCCACTTTGGAATACCTGAAAGCTGAATTGTTGGTACTCGTTCCAACTAACATCCTTGAACGATTTTACATTTCACAGAACCGATCATACAAGAAAGTATTTTCCAACAACAAGAAGCTTCTTGAAAAGAAGTTCCTTGCACTAAAAAAACTAAAAATCCAGTCCATCCAAATCAGAGATGAATGGCTTTGCAATCTCACTACTACACAGATTCCCACAGAAGTTAAGGTTATCTTGAGTCTGGGACCTAAATTTGGTGTGGCTCCCCTTCCTGTTAAAGACATACCTATCAAGAATATTGTGGCAGATGTAGAGAACATAATCAACTTGGCTCCTATCACCAGGCAGAATATCTTGAGAGCTAAATGCACTAATGCTATTACCAACTTCGTGCACAATTCAAAGATGACACATAACTTTGAGCACTACCTTTTGACCAATGCTAGAAGATTTGTCAAGACACACGATGACTTGGTTATCACTCCTGCTGACAAAGGTAACATCACAGTAATACTTTCCACAGAACAGTATGAACAGAAAATGAACCAGCTTCTACAAGACTCGTCAGTTTACAAACAATTAAGGAGAGACCCTACCAATGAATTTCAATGTAAAAACAACAAAATTGTCAAACAACTGAAAGACAAAGGTTTTATTGATGCTTCAATGGCCAGAAAATTAACCACCTATAAAGCGATTCCACCAAGAATATATGGGCTTCCTAAAGTACACAAAGCAGACATCCCATTGAGGCCCATCGTCTCCACAATTGGCTCAGCGTCAGTTGAACTCAGTCAATTTATGACACAGATTCTCACAGAAGCATTCTCAGATTTCCATGATTATACCATAGCTGAGTCTTTCCAATTTGCTTCCAAAATTAATAACTTTATATTACCCCAAGGGTATAAACTCATTTCCTTAGATGCTGTCAGTTTATTCACGAATATTTCACTAGAGCTAGTTATACAAATTATCCAACAGGAATGGTCCAGAGTAAGTCAGGTCACAACCATAGATATATCACTTTTTCTAACAATCATAAAGTTTTTGTTTGAGTCCAGCTATTTCGTTTTCAAGGGTTCCTTCATTTCACAAATCTTTGGCTGTGCAATGGGGAGTAAAATCAGTCCCATTTTGGCTAATATAGTCATGTCAGTGCTTTTGAAATATTGCATTCCTCTACTGCCCTTCCAGGTGCCGATTACCTATCAATATGTTGATGACCTTCTCCTTGCTATTCCCGAAGACAGGACTGCTACGACTTTGGCAGTTTTCAATAACTACGACCCACACATTAAGTTTACTGCAGAAGAAGAAACTGAAAATGGTGTCCCATTCCTTGACACCAAAGCTATCAGGTGTGCAGGTAACATTGTAAAATTGGATTGGTACCAAAAACCGACCTCTTCAGGTCGCTATATACATTATAGTTCCAACCATTCTTGGGCTATGAAAACTAACTTAATTAAAGGTATGTTTCGTAGAATTAAGAAAATCTGCCATCCAGACTTTCTTCATAACAGTGAAGAAAAGTTGCTTAAGATCTTTGAGAACAATGGTTACCCTAGGATGTTTTTGAACAGATGTCTGCATTCTCTAACTTCTGACCAAGTCGACGAGGTCCCACAAATAAGAACATCGACATTAGTCGAACTTGCCACACATGACAAATATGTAAGCCTGCCCCTCATTCCACCATTAACAGGTAAATTGACCAAAATTCTAAAAGAAATTGAGAACATAAAAATTGCGAAGTACAATCCTTTAGTAGTAGGCGTTCTTTTCAGCCAAACTAAAGATAGGATCCACACCATGTCTAGATCTGACGTGGTTTATCGCATTCCATGTGAGAACTGTGAGTCTGTGTATGTTGGACAGACATCACAATGTTTGAAAAGACGTATCTCAATACATAAGAGTGACGCCAGATTACGACCTGATAGATGTGCATTAGCTAGCCATTCGTCCTCTCTAGACCACCATTTTAAGTTTGATGAAGTTGAAATATTATGTACCAATTCTAACTATAATAAAAGAAGTTTCCTTGAAATGTGTTTTATAAATGAAAATGAAAATAATATAAATAAGAAGACTGACTTGAAAAGTTTAAGTGTTGTATATAGTTATTTGTTATCCTTAGATCGTAGGCCATCTAGACAAACATGACTTTATGTCACTTTGTGAATTGTTGTTTTCTCTGTGTTCCCCTGTTCTGTGAGTTTTAACCTTTAAAATTGACATATGCATTACGGCAACGTTTCTGATATTTCTACGATTAATGTATTTTTATTGAGTTTTATGAGTGGAGGACCTGTTGTGGCTGCACTTGTCATCTTGGATGGCGCTGTCCGGTCAGATGTAGGCGGGGATTGCTGTTTTTGCAACTTTGTAATTTGTGTAATTTTTTTAGCATCCTGAAGAAGAACCGCATATTGGTTCGAAATATAGATGAATAGACTATAGACTGTTGATCTTTTCTAAATTGCCTAGATACCCAACCACACCTCCTTACTTTATTCGGCAAATAATTTATCTCACTGAATATATATATATATATATATATATATATATATATATATATATATATATATATATATATATATATATATATATATATCAGAAATGAGCCTAGGGAATTATTCAACAAAATAAAACTGCTGACAAGAGAATTCAGACCGCAGAACTGGTCCATTCTGGATGCTGGGGGAAATCTGAAGACTGATATGGATGAAATATTGGAAACATGGAGGATTTACTGTGCAGATCTGTACAAGAGCAGGCAGGACCCACCAGAAATTTCATGGCCATGTAGCTATCCCAGAGAGCCAGCGATACTACTATCTGAAGTACAAGAAGCCATTCGATCATTGAAGAAGAATAAATCCCCAGGAATCGATACCGTACCAGGCGAACTCTTTCAAATGTTGGGCGAAAAGGGTGTACGAATATTCCACTCAATCTGTACGGCTATATGGAGCACGGGAAAATGGCCAACCGACTGGTGTACGTCAATATACGTTCTATTACACAAAAAAGGATCAACTACAAAGTGCGAGAACTACCGAACACTGTCACTTGTATCTCACGCCAGCAAAGTCCTTTTGAAAATCTTGAAAACAAGACTGAAAGCATATTTGGACTGCCAAATACCCCAAGAGCAGGCAGGTTTTGTAAAAGGAAAAGGTACTAGGGAACAAATACTGAATATCAGACAGCTTATCGAAAAATCTAGAGAATACCAAGTACCCATGATAATATGTTTCGTCGATTATCAAAAGGCGTTCGACTGTGTGAACTGGGCCAAACTTTGGACAATCCTGGTACATATGGGAGCCCCTGTTCATCTGGTATCCCTCATTAAAAATCTCTATGAATCAAATGAGGCAACTGTTCGTTTGAGCCAGAAGTTCTCGAAACGGTTTAGAACGGAACGGGGAGTCAGACAGGGTTGTGTTTTATCGCCAGACCTTTTCAATATATATGGTGAATTTGTGATGAGAAGGTCCTTGGATGAATGGTCTGGAGGCATAACGATTGCCGGGAAAAAAATCACCAACTTAAGATTTGCTGACGATACCACCCTCATAGCGGCGACGGAAGAAGAGATGGTGGAACTTCTCAGACGGGTGGAATGTGAGAGCAACAATGTCGGTTTGAAAATAAATAAAATAAAGACTAAAATAATGATAGTCGATAGATTCGGCACGTTACGGTTGACGGGCCTTCTGAGCCAATATGACCTGGTAGACAGTTTCAATTACTTGGGTTCTTCCATAACAAGTGATGGAAACTGCGAAACGGAAGTACGAAGGCGCATAATCATGGCAAAGAGCGCCATGACCCGGTTAACTAAATTATGGAGAGACCGCTCGATTTCTAAGAGTGTAAAGGTGAGACTTGTTAGAGCTCTTGTCTTCTCTGTCTTCCTGTATGGTGCTGAAACCTGGACTCTGCGGTCGTCTGAACGTCAGAAAATTGACGCGTTTGAATTGTGGTGTTGGAGGCGAATGCTGCGAATACCTTGGACAGCTCATCGCACTAACGTTTCTGTTTTAAGTGAGTTGAAGATAAGAACCAGACTATCGTCCATCTGCTTGCAGCGCGTTCTTCAGTTTTTCGGTCATATAGCCCGCCGAGATGGAGACAACCTGGAGAAACTAATTGTGTCGGGAAATTTTCCGGGTAAGAGAGCGAGAGGTAGATCACCGACTAGATGGACCGACCAAGTTCAACAAAGTACGACCCGCCCATTCTTTCAGGCTCTTCGAGATGCAGAGGATAGAGCGAGGTGGAAACAACTGACCGAACGTATAGGAGGGAATCACGATCATCAGCAATGATGGAACGACTAGAGAGAGATATATATATATATATATATATATATATTGTTATGGATCGTATATTCAAGCTGTTATTATGTTGTTGTTGATTTGATTTAAATTGATTCGATCCAATAACTAAATTTGATACTATATTTTTATGATTTTGCGCCGACTCTATATATCTCAGGAGGGTTCATTCAAATTCAATTATATTTTTTTTTTAATTTAATTAATATTTTCAAAATTCACTAACTATAAAGAAATTCTTATCTAATAACTAAATTTATATTAATCTAATCTTATATTTACGTATTTAAATCTTCATCGACCTCATCAGTGTTCTATGTTATGGTATGGTATCGTCTTCTATGCTCCTAACCTCGAATGGATTATAACCTTAATTCGTATTAATTCAGTTGCATTGTTTTGAATCCATTTTCCATTTGATATTGCTTCAACTTGCTTGAATCCAGGGAAATTTCTTCTTGAAATTGATTAAATAATTTTCCACTTCTTCTCACAATGATTTTCAGGTACGTATTTAACAATTTTAATATCTTGCAAATTTTCGTAAATAAATTCTTTCGTTTATCAATTATTTCAGGTAAATTTCTTGAGTCAGGTGACGTGCTCTCAACAATGGTTTTTTACTGACTGACTAGCTGTCATTCGGCTGGGCTTTATATAGATTTTCAATTTTTTCTTGAAATCAAGATTGCCTTGGATGTCAAAAAATTTTTCAAATATGATGCTTTCGCAGTTTTCTCTTTTGAGGTAAGTTTTCCTTCTTCAATCTTGATCTAGTTAATTTCTTCATTTTATTCCCCATCTTTTGGTACCACATATGTTGCATTCGGTCGATTCGAAGTTACAAAATTTTCAAATATTCTATATACAATTTGGAAATTTTTCTAATATTCACTTTCTTTGGCCTAATATTCAAAGATTTCTATCTATAACTCCTAAAATCTACTACATATTTTTAAATTATACTATAATCTAATGAAATATATACATTTTTGTATGTTTGAGACATTAATTACTTTGGAATCCCTGATTTATCATTCGATATTCTATCCCTATCCATTTTTTACAATTTTATTAGTAATTTCAGCTAATATTACATTTTTGAGATTGCATCTAGATGTAATTCACTAGATCACAAGCTATTTCATGAAAATTAACATAGGAAATATAAAATAAATGATTATTTTTTATCATTTTGAATGAAAATAGAATATTCAGTCTTTTGACTCTTTTAACATTATTTACATGATATATAAATGGTTCCTGATACTTGAGTTGAATATCTTTTGTTGATTTTATCAAATTGAACTTTTTATTAATATTTTCATTTTGTTTCAGATCCTGAGATGTTTTTAATGAATATTGATATAGTACTTTAGAAATATTGGATTTATGCTACTTTTATAATGTGCAAATGAATGAAATAAATGAATAAAGTTACTCTAATTTCTTTAAAATTATTGGATCATATCAAGTTAAAATTTATTATCTATTTGATGAATTTGCTGTAGTTTCCGAAGGATAGAGTCTGGTAATGTATTCTCATTGATTTTATAAGTTGATAATACCATTCCATAACAATATATATATATATATATATATATATATATATATATATATATACAGGGTGAGTCTTTGACTTGTACATATATTTTAACCGTAGATTCTTGAGGTCAAAAGAAACACTTTTTTCATTTACCATTTTTTCCGATTCGGCTCGGTTGAAGAGATATGGCCATTTTAAGTTTTCATAATGAGCTATGCCGAACCTGGAAATCAGCCCACTGAAGTTTTCCCAAGCATAAATTTATACCATTTGAACTTTGGAAATGGGTTACTATATTATCAAAACAAGCATAAACTCACTTTTTCCATTCCCTTTGGTGACCGAAGTATTATTTTCAATATAATGAATGAGTTATAGCAATTTCGTGGGAGATAAATATGTTGATTATTTTTCTCTTGATTTCTATTTTATATTCGATAATAATAAAAAATTCAGCTTGCAACCACCCATATTAAATCTGATATTCATATCCAATCATTTATTTTCGCTTTTTCACTATGTTTCGTACAAGAGTTACCAATTCATATAACCTTTCATTTTCATAAAGGTAAATAAACATTGATGATAATCATCTGTGGACTTCCCACGTTGCCAAGTTTACAATCACAAAACACTATAATGACAAAAAACCTACAGAATAATAAGCTAAATCTATGTACCTATGAATACTAATCATCTCGCATCTGTAATGTTATGTTTAAAGGTTATGTTATGTTTTGTCAATAAAATTCAAGAAACCCAACAAACGGTTGAAGTTTTGTACATTACTAGAAATTTGGGCTAATTGAGTATATTTTGTTATCTAGAGGTCAGCAAAAAAGTGGTATTCAAACCAGTGTTCAATTTGAATTCTTATTATCGTGGAATCAGTGAGAAAAGTTTTAAATTTTTAGGGTAGCAAGAAGTGTAAGAACGCTTGCATTTTGGATTGAATGAACCCAGAATACTTTATCTAAGTACCTACACAATAACTTAGCTCGAAAATGAAAAGGCAGTTTCATGAATGGATTTATGTGGAAGATGGAATCACCTCTGTATAACACAGAGGTAATTTTGTGATGGAAAAATTCCGATTTTATCTTGTTAAAAATAACAGTAGTATGAGGAGGAATAAATAATTTCCAGAAGGAATTGAATTTTTTTCCTTTTTCATCCTAAAAGCTTATAAGTTTCATGAATCTTCAATATTCCATTATTGATTAATTATTGATCTTGATTTTTTTATTAGAAATGAAATGGTGGTATTCAATATGAATATCCACTATTGAATATTCTGCTTCTTTCAACTCACTGAAGTTTTTTATTTATTTTCACGTTAAAACAATTTTGGCCCTCTTAAAAGTATGTCAATCAAATGTTCTAGGATGAAATTATCGAATAGCAAATGGATAGAAGTATTCAATCACGTAAATGAAATTTTAGGATGTATTGTTATGTATCGATGAAAGCTCAGAAGATTGGAAGAAGATTATAGTAATGTTTGGTAGCAGCAGTTTTTAATGGGAGATCAGATCTTGATTGGTGTTATTTTATAAGGAGCCTAGTTTGTGAAAATTCACTTGAAAATGAGTTTTGATCAGAATTATTCAAACTAGAATATTAACTTTAATGAAATATCTTCATATTATAGGGCTGTGCCAACGCTCAGGAATTTGTTATCATGAAAATATTTGAAATCCTTTTCTTCTTAGTGTTCACTAATGCCAATATTCTGTCTGAAAATTTGATACCCAATAGGTAACTCCAAAAAATGCTCTCGAGTACTTTCGATAATAAAGAAGCAATTAGTCTTTCCTTAATATTATCAATGCTATAATCAACATCTTCGAAAATTTTATTTTCCTGAAGATGGTAAAATGGTATTCGGCTAGAAGAAAGGAAGTACAACGTACAAGTAAATTTACTTGTTTGTTATCGAACAGATAAACTGAAAATATTATGAAACTTCCCAACAATTATGTAATCTTTTTTTTTCGTTTTCATATATCAACTACATGTAAAATAAATTTTGAATTCTTGTAAGGTATACCTTTTTTTCAAAAGTACTCAATAAACTGAAGCTTTTGATAAATTTATCGAAAGATTAACAGTGACTTGAAATCATGTATTATTGCCAAATCCACTCTTTTACTATAAATCCAGTATTCAAATCAAAATAAAAAATATTTCTCTTGTGCCCTATAGTAGGTATACAACATTCAAAGCAATTTGAAATAAAGATTCTTCATTACTGAAACAAAAAAATGCATATCAAAAAACAGGAATTTAAGTAGAAACTACCATAATAATAAATTGTCTTTATTTTCATTTAATTTATAAATAACCAGGTTTAACATTTTTTACTCTTATACTTCTTACGTAGATTCATTTAGCCTCAGATGGATTGTGCGAAATAAAAAACATTCAATAATTATTAAATTAGGCCTGCCATTATTCGAATTAATTCTCAATGATTCCTGATCTCAGATGTATTCATTATATTATTATAATATCTATAAACCACGGACAGTAACTACAAACTATGTATATGCCTTAAAATATCAAAAGCTATTGATTCTGAAACATATGGATTGGATCAGTACATGTACTAGATAATAGGATAGGATCTGCGTTAAGGGTGAAATCAGTGACTTTGAAATTATTTTTCAGTACATCGATGAGTATGAAGTTTGAATAAATATTCATTACAGAACTAGTGCTTCACTTATTCAAGTAGTTGAATTTATAAACAGAACCATTGTATTGTAGATTTTTGGTTATTTCAATTAATCAATTTACTTTTCCATTATATGGAAAAATTATCCTTATGAAATCATTAACACCTCACAGCAAACTGTTTCCAGTTGGATTTAATTTGAAGGGGTTCAAGATTCTCTTTGAATACAGGTCATCTGAAACTTCTCTGTTTCTAGTGGGCAATCATCTTCACGAAGGAAAATCGTCGTCCAATAAAATTCATTATAGTGTTTTTCTGAATGATTCGATGAATTATTAGGAGATCTGAAGAAATACAATAATTATTCAATATATTATTTATATTATATAACTTAGTAACTTACTTACGCCGAACTATGTTGTTTCTTATTGAAACATAAAATATTTTCGAATCATATATCGAATTATTCCTCAAATTTTCAGTTTGGCCATGCGCATAGAGTAATAAACTCTGAGGCCATGCGCAATAGTTCAAATCGTTCATAACATACGGTAATCTAGCATATTATGACTTATTTTATTATACAAAATTCGATTTAACATTTCGGATGATACTAATTATTACATTTAATGAAATTCATAATAAAATAAATTTATTAATTCATCAATTTGATGGTTTGTCTGAAAAATTATTCGAGATTCTTCTATGTTGATCGGTCATGCGCATAGAATGATCCGAAAACAATTGAAATTCGAATTTATGATATCATGATTTCTGTTGCTTTGTTTAATGTAAATGATAAGTATTAAGTGTATTTAGTTTGTTAAGTGTTACCTAAGTGCGTTTAACTTGTTAAGTGTTAAGTTTGTTTAGTGTAAGGTGTTTGTTTAGTGTAAAGTGTTTGTTTGTGAAGTTCTTTAAGTGTGTTAAGTGGAAATTAGCAGAATGTATTCTAACCAGGAGATGGTAGATATGTTGGAATGCTATTTCACAAACGGAAAAATAGCGAGAAGAGCTAAAGAAGCTTATGGAAGGCTGTTTCCAAAAAGGAGACAGCCAAATGAGAGAACTTTCGTAAGGATTGTTCAAAGATTGCGTTATCATGGAACCCTCGCTATCAACATGGTGGATAATGGCCGAATGCGATCAAGAGCAATGTATGATGTTCTAGATGACGTGCAACAGCACCCCGAAACAAGTACGAGACGTCTCGCATTGCCCATACCATATTCAAAAGGTACAAGCTTTATTGCCGACGGATTTACCAAAAAGAATTGAATTTTTTCAATGGGTGAGCTTATTCAAATCACTTTATTTTTAAACTAAGTCGGCTGGTTCCCTCACTTGTCAATGCAAATTCAGTGTTTCAATCCATGATTTTTGACCTGACAACGTAGCAAATATTCATTTCTGTGAGTCTTTTCTATCAGAGTTGCAATTAACCAAAGTACCCAATTTTTTGAATTTCACAGATTTTTTTTTTTTTTAAACACATATTACTCAAAAACGGCTCAATATACGAGAAAATATGAAGAATACTTTTATTTTTCAAATTAGCTAAATATCCTTCATTGAACGTCCTAGTTACTTTTAAGAGTTCGGTTCTTTGAATTTCTGGTATTTTTATGAGATGAAGTGTTCATAATGGAGAAACGGGGAGATGTGGATGAAATTTTGTGTACGGAGAAGATTCATCACATACATGAAAAACTATATCCCGAAATTCATTTTTTTCTATACGACCATTTCCGAGATATAACGGAAAATGACATTTTTTATCGATTTTCAACCGCCTGTATCTTTTTAACCGGGCCGAATCGGAAAAAATGGTAAATGAAAAAAGGGTTTCTATTGACCTCAGGAATCTTCGGTTGAAATATATGTACAAGTCAAAGACTCACCCTGTACATATATTTTTTTTTCCCTTCACACAGCATTCTGTGGATTCTGCAGAAACAACCGGACGCGAGCGTCAAGATTGTTTCTGTTTGCTATCAATTAGTGCGGATACACAACCTGACGTATTATATTGATTGTTCCCAAAATGACAGCCTTCTGCATCCATGTGATGGCATTCGGAGGTAACTTCAGCTGTCTCAAATGTTTGGTCGTGAACTCATGGACCAATCCGTTACAACTTATGATGAGAGGCATCACTTCAACTTTGTTGAGTCTCCACATATCTCTCATTTGTCGGGATAGCGCTTCGTACTTCTTTTTCTTCTCATCATACGACTTCTTCAGATTGCCATCCATAGGAACCGTAAAATCAACAATCACGACGGTTCTGTTTATCTTGTTCCACACCACAACATCCGGGCGGTTGTGTTCGACGGCTATATCTGTGCTGATTGTGATGTCCCAATAGACTTTAAAACTGTCGTTTTCCACTATTGGTTGTGGAGAGTACAAATGATGCGGTGTTAAACTCTGCAGCAGGCCGTACTGCAGACAGAGCAGCTGATGCACAACCTTGCCCATGTTGTCGTGGCGAGCTAAATATTTTGTACCAGCTATTGTTGAGCATGCCGATGATATGTGCTGCACCGATTCTTCCGCATCATTGCATAGCCTACATTTGGTGGTCTCCACGGGGAGTTTCATCACATATTTGCTATAGGTACGAGTTGGTACGACTTGGTCTTGTATAGCGAGGAATGTAGCTTCTGACTGCGGATACAGGTAGCCCTGTGTGAGGTAGGTGTGTGAGCCTGCCTGGTCGACCTCTTGCTGACTGAGGCTTGCGTGGAATCTTCCGTGAAGAGCTTTAGCCTGCCAGCTCTGTTCTAACCTCTCTATGTGATTTTGTATTACAGGTTCCTCGGCACTATCCTCTGGAGTAATGATGTTACGATCCCCATGCGTCATTATCCATTGCTGAACAGGTAAGTGTGTATTTCTGAAGTATGTGCTTAGATTTTGTTTTTCTTTCAGGCAGGCCTGTTCCATGTTGGTTAAACCTCGACCTCCTTGTTTTCGTGGTAAGTAGAGCCGCTCAATCGCTGAGTTAGGGTGGTGCATACCATACTCTGTCAGTGTTGTTCGAATACGTCTGTCTATTTGTTGGAGCTCTGTCTTGGTCCAGGTGAGTACTCCAGCTGTGTATAAGAATGAGGGTATGGCCCAGGTGTTCAGTGCCTCGATTATGTTCCTAGCTGAAAGTTGTGTTTTCAGGATCTTTCGTACTCGTTTCATCAGCTCGTTTTTGGTATCCTCTGTATTCTCTTTTTGTCTTATTTCATAAGTTTGCTGGATACCCAGATATTTATACCTCTGTTCCAATTTCAACTCTGCAATCTCCCTTCCATCCACCATCTCGATATTTCCTCCATTAGCCATTTTACCCCTTTTAACCTCGACCATAGCACATTTGTCCAGCCCGAATGACATACCAATGTCTTCACTGAATCTCCTGACGAGTTCCAGTTCTCCCTCTAGGTGTTTTCGTCCTCAAGCGTATAGCTTTGAGTCGTCTATGTAAAACAAGTGGCTCAGCTTCAGATCGTTATCGATGGAGTAGCTATAAGCAGTTCTATTGAGGATCTTACTCAGCATGTTCAGGGCTAGGCAGAACCATCGCGGGCTGAATCCATCCCCTTGGAAAATACCTCTTTTTATTCTCACCTCATTTGTCTGATATTGGGTTGTTCTTCCAGTAATGCTTATTGTTGTTCTCCAGGAGGACATCAGTATACTGAGCAAGTTCACAATATCTTTGTTTATTTTATAAATCTCAAGAACCTGGAGAAGCCATGAATGGGGGACCGAATCGTAGGCTTTCCGGTAGTCAATCCAAGCCATAGATATCTTTTTCTTCTTTATTTTGGCCTGCTTGGTGATTGCTTTATCAATTATGAGGAGCTCTTTGCTTCCCCTGCCCTGCCTCTTACAACCATTCTGCTCCCAAGCCATAATATTGTTCCTTTTGAGACGAATTTCTATTTTGTGAGATATGATGGAAGTCAGAATTTTGTATACTGTTGGCAGGCATGTAATGGGTCGATAGTTTTCAGGGTTCGATGGGTCTCCTTTCTTAGGAATCATGTAAGTGATTCCCTGAGTAAACTATGGAGGGATGATGCTTGGGTTTTCGAGTGCCCTCTGAATGAGCCGCGACAGTGTTCCGTGAGTTGACGGCAATGACCTCCACCAGTAATTATGGATTCCGTCAATCCCAGGTGATGACCAGTTTTTCATTCTTCTCACTGTTTCGCGTACATTCTCTTCCGTGACACACACTGTCTGCATTTCCGGCAACGTTCTTAGATTCTCCTTTTCGGCTCTGATCCAAGGAGCACTGTCGTTGTGTTTTGAACTTTGAGACCATACTTGGGACCAGTACCCTTGCATGCTGTCGGAAGATGGGGGTTCTGCTCACTCCGCTGGTTCTCCCAGACTCCTGTAGAATTCTCTCTGGTTTTTCGAAAACATGTTATTTTGTCGATGTCTCAGGGTTCTTTTGTGATACCGCCGTAATCTATTCCCCATTGCCGTCACCTTCTGCGGTAATTGGATGCAGTCTTTTTCAATTTAGCTTTTTTAGAGTGCGCCCGTGTTTTTTTCTCAAGTCTTTTGCTCGGTGTTTGTTCGCGAAGGTAAGCAGTTAGAGTTCCTATTTCTTTCCGCAATTCCTTTCTTTTATCCTCGAGTCTTTTTTCCCATGGAGGCTTGTTGTTTTGCTTGTTACTGGGTCTTACAGTTTTTGGTGTTATCTGTTGAATTTTATTAGCCGTGATGGCTGCACAATAAACTACGTGACACAGTTGTTCCAGATCGACCGATGTCTCGATCATACTCTTCAGGGTGGCATCTATGGCTTGCATCATATTTTTTGTTTTAGGGTTGTCTTTCATTCTGCAGGTTTTTGGTCTTGATCCCATTGCCGTCCCCTCCCATTTGATGCTGGTTTCTTGGAAGATTGCGAGTATTCCATCGGATGCTTCATCCGCTTCGTTCATACTTGGAATCTGGTAATTTCTGTCGCTTTCACTGAATCTCAACTCCTGTGGTCTAATCGAACTTCTTCTCTGTAAGCTTCTTCTGATGGTGCGAGAATTAGCTGTGGGGGAGCGCTGTATTGCTTCTGCTTTGAGGGATTCAAGTTCATCCGGAGCAATCAGTTTTCGTACTTTGATATTTTTAATCTGCGCAATTAGATGTTTCCCGGTGAATAGTTTGTCAGGATGGTTTTCCGCCCATCTGCTAGCTAATTGGTCAGCGTACTTTTTCGTTTACGTTTCTCCTTCTGTGACCTGATAGTAGGCATTGATGAGACCAATATTCATCTCCCTGGTCCAATGCTGCCTCACCCTGCTGCGGGTTTGGGCGGGATCCACGGATTGGTGTTCTATAGAACTACCTCTCACTGGACCCAAGCCGACTCCCTGGGTGTTCCTTCTACGGGTGCGTGGCCTTGTGGTATATATATATATATATATATATATATATATATATATATATATATATATATATATATATATATATATATGTATATATATATATATTTTTTTTTTGCTTCACACTTTCGTGGGGGTTATTTCCCAGTTTACCCGGGCCAGTAGGCCAAGGGTAAGCTGTGCTACTAGGAATTGCTATATATATATATATATATATATATATATATATATATATATATATATATATATATATATATATATATATATATATATATATATATATATTCTATTTTCTAGAATAAAGAAAGTTTTAAATACACAACTTTCAGCTAAGAACAAGATGACCGCTATCAATATCTGGGCAATACCGGCTTTCATATATACCGCTGGAGTACTCACCTGGTCTCGGACGGATCTGGAGCGTCTAGACAGGGAGACAAGAACCACCTTGACACAGTATTGTGTGCTCCACCCAAATTCAGCTATTGAAAGGCTGTATATTCCACGTAGAGAGTCGGGGCGAGGCCTGAGCTCACTGGAGAACGTCTATCTGAAAGAGGAAAGCAGAATTAAAACCTTCTTTCTGCAGAGCAACTTACCAGTGCACCAGTGGGTAGCTAGCCAGCGCTATGTGTCCACGCCGGCAGGAGGCGATGACGGGCAGGAACCTGAAACAGAGAACATTTTCGAAAAATGGAAAAATAAATGGAGATCAAAGCCCTTGCATGGACGATTCTATGCCAGTCTGCAGCGGCCAGAAGTCGACTTGCCCAGCACGAACACCTACCTAACTCAGGGTTATCTCTATCCTCAGACTGAGGGAACCCTGATGGCAATACAGGATCAAGTTGTTCCTACACGAGCCTACGCAAAGTACATAATGAAACAAAACATCGAAAACACAAAATGTAGGCTCTGCAATAACGTTGAGGAAACTGTGCAGCATTTGTCATCTGGATGCTCGACAATAGCTAACACAAAATACTTGTCTCGCCATAACAACATGGGCAAAGTTGTACACCAGTTTATGTGTCTCAGGGAACAGCTACTCCAAGAATTCGTCCCTCATCACATTTACGAACCGACGACTGTCCGGGAAGGCAACGAAATCAAGATCTATTGGGACCTAACAGTGCAAACAGACCCGGGTGCTGAACATAATCGACCTGATATGGTCGTATGGAATAAGCGTAGGAAATCGGCGATCATCATAGACTTTACGGTGCCGTTAGACCAAAACCTTGCTAAAGCCTACGGAGAGAAGATCGCCAAATACGAAACACTATCAAGGCAGATGAAGCAAACTTATGGGCTGGAAAAAGTGGAAATAAAGCCATTGGTGATTAGCTGCAATGGGCTGGTACATAGAAAAACCGTTGAGCACTTGCGTGAAATGGATCTACCTTCGAACACCATAACTTGGATGCAGAAGGCCGTAATATTGGCAACCGTCAGCATAATACGACAAGTACTCTTTCCACACTAATCAGTCGGATTGTTCTTGGCGCTTTTGCCCGAGTAATCCGAGGGGAACCACATTTTGTGTGAAATGAAAAAAAAAAAAAACACAAAGTTCATATATATATATATATATATATATATATATATATATAAATATATATATATATATATATATATATATATATATATATATATATATATATATATATGAACTTTGTGTGTTCCGGATTGGACCGCGTCTAATATTTTGTCGTGTTCGACGTTTCGGCTCCGATTTTGAAGCCATTTTCAAGAACCGTTGACTTTACGCACAGGTCTCAATCGGCCTACTCCCCAGGTATCATCAACAAGAGTATTCTCGTAGGTGTGGTTATCTTCCGTCCTTCGAGGCAACTGAATGTTAACCACGAGAGGTCCTGTATTTATAGTAGAAGGGGGTGATCCACGTGATGGAGGTTGCGCAGGAGCCGGTTGCGTAGTTGTTAGGCAGCCTCCAGTCATTGATCGAGTTGTTATCGATCGAGTTGTTATTGATCGAATTGTTGTCGATCGGTTTGTTGTCGATCGCGTTGTTATCGATCGTGCAGAAACCGGTTGTGTTGCTGTCACGTGACTTCGAGTCATCGATCGGGTTGTTATCGAACGGGTGGCAACTGGGAGCCTGGTACGGGTGGTATGAGGCTGAATTGTCGATCGGGTTGTTGTCGGGGGCTGAGTTATCGATCGATGTGTTGCCATGAGTCGGGAAATTAATGGTTTCCAAGTGTTGGGTAATCTTTGACCATCATCCCGTTTGTTGAGGAAATTGGGTCGTTTTTCGATCTCGAGTGCTTCACGGATTATCCTACATGTGAGGATTTTCTCTGCGAGATGGTTTTGCATCCCTCAAAATCAACGTTATGTCCCGTTTCAGAGTAGTGTTTGAATAGGGCAGATGTTGGATCTCCTTGGCGTATTGCGAGTTGGTGCTCATATACTCTATTAGTTATACGTTGAGGGATGTAAGACCATCTCTGCAGAGAAAACCATCTTCCAGAATGTATTCATCCCTCCTAATTCGCAGATCCAAACTTCTTTGTGACTTAACATTCCTCAAGTCATGCAGAGACAACAAGGTGATTCCTACAAATTTTCGATTTAAACACCCAGATGGTTCACCTTCAACCGTGAACATCCTCGCAAAGTGCAATCATGCCTTAGTCCGGAAAACCATCCACAACATCAGACGAAATCTAGATACAACCAACTCGTCACTTTATCATCATTTTGGAATTTTATCGCTTGCTAACATTCATCCTATTATCTGGGACACTTATTTTAGAATCTCTGTCGAAAGGGCAGATCATATAAGTGCAAAAAAGACCAATACCCAGAAGAAAAAACTGTTTTTCCTTCTCCAACACAAAATCCCAACCAAACAAACATCCAACCCCCCTGTCCTAATACACAATCTCTCCGATACCCCCATCGATGAAACCACTCGAGAGCTTCTATCTAAAGGATTCAATTTTTGTATCACCCCACACAAACTACCGACCGAAACTATCATAACTCAGGTGGAATCCGCCATATCACACCTCCCCCCAACCGAAGCCGAGGAAACACGTCAGGACATTGCCAGCACCCTAAGGAGAGCCAAACTTCCCCCATCAAACATCTCACGTTCTGAAAGAATATGCCTCAGAAATCTCCATAATAATACCAATATCATTGTCCTTCCAGCCGACAAGGGTGACGCTACGGTTATTCTCAATACCTCTGACTACGTGGAGAAGATGTCATCCCATCCTTCTGTCTTCAGAATACAAAACCACCCCGCAGGACCCTTCAACCTATCTCGAAAAGAAAACCAAAGCTCTTATCACTGCCTCGAAGCTTCCGATAGAAATCAGAAAATCTCTCATCCCAAGGGAAAAATCTTCTCGAACCCCTCGAATCTACGGATTGCCTGAAATTCACAAACCGGACATCCCTCTCCGTCCAATTGTCAGTGCCTTTGGATCCCCAGCTCATCATCTTGCTAAATACTTAGCTTCTACACTTCAACCACTTGCTGAAGAATCATCATCGCATGTAAAGAATTCTTTCCACTTCATCAAAACCTTAGAAACGTATCAAATCCATGAGTCAGACATTCTTGTCAGTTTTGACGTCGTATCTCTCTTCACCAATATTCCACTCAAAGAGCCCCATGAAATACTGGAAACCAAACATCACATACCCCAGGATACATTGACTCTTATAAACCATTGCATGTCAAACACGTACTTCCTCTTTCAAGGTACATTTTACAAACAACTGAAAGGTGCACCCATGGGATCTCCACTTTCTCCAGCCATCGCTGATATTTACATGGATGATTTTGAAACCAACGCCATCGAATCGTTCCACCTTAAACCTACTTGCTGGCTTCGATATGTGGACGATGTCTTCGTCATATGGCCACATGGACCCGAAACTCTCCAAGACTGCTTTGATCATCTGAATAATATAAATAGCCATATCAAATTCACTATGGAAGTTGAAACCAACAACTCACTCCCTTTTCTAGATATCCTCGTAGAAAAATCCAACGATTCCTTCACACACAAAATTTACAGAAAGCCAACCCATACAAACCGCTACCTGAATGCAAATTCACACCATCATCCTTCTCAAATCACCTCCGTATTGAACTCCTTAATCCCATAAAACTGACAGATAGCCTACACATTCCAAAAGAAATCAACATCCTCCAAACCGCCCTACAACAGAATGGCTACAACAGTCAACAAGTTCAGAAAGCCATCAACCGACATCAGACCCATACACAGCAGCCCAAAAATCCTCCAGAAAATTTCCCTTATAAAGCTTTTCTGCCTTTCATCAAAGGCGTCACTGACAAAATCAGTCGCATCCTACAAAAACAGGACATAAAAACAGTTTTCACAGCCGATAACAAAATTTCCAAATTCCATCGAACTCCAAAAGATACGATCGATAACGAGTCTCAAGGTGTATACGAGATACCATGTTCCGCATGTTCTAGAACATACATAGGACAAACCAACAGACGTATAACTAACAGAGTATATGAGCACCAACTCGCAATACGCCAAGGAGATCCAACATCTGCCCTATTCAAACACTACTCTGAAACGGGAAATAACGTTGATTTTGAGGGATGCAAGACCATCTCTGCAGAGAAAACCCTCACATGTATGATAATCCGTGAAGCACTCGAGATCTAAAAACGACCCAATTGCCTCAACAAACGGGATGACGGTCAAAGATTACCCAACACTTGGAAACCTTTAATTTCCCGTCTCGTTGGAATGGTTGAGCTAAACATCTATCATGGATCCACGTAGTACAGAAAAGTGTTGTAAAAAGTGTTCCAAAGGCGTAAAATTATTTGTGAGTTGTTACAAGTGTAATAATACATTTCATCCCAGTTGTGTTCTGAAAATATATGGAATTCATGTGGACAATGATGGAAATCTTATTTGTTGTGATAACATAACCTATAAGAAATGTAATGAATGTGAAGAAAGTAAACAGAAAATAAAACAGTTGACCTCCCGTCTGAAAAATATGAATGAGATATATTTCGAGAATTCTATAAGCCAACAGATTTCAAAAGGGGAAGACCATTTGGAGGAAGATCAAACTGAATCTCCTTATTTAGATGAGATTGTCTCTGAGAAGGTGAACGAAGAATTATCGGAAAATTCTGAAATTAAGTATTTGAATATGATCATAGAAGAGAAAATTATCAGAAGAGTTATATGATAAAATAATAGTATATTATTAAACGAGCGGTAATTTAGGTCATATTTCACGCAGATGATGTTTGCAGCACGAGCCGCAGGCGAGTGCTGTAATTCATCAAGTGAGTTATGACCATTACCGCAAGTTGAATACTATACTTTATTTACGACTATATCAATAAATACTAAGAAAAAAATACAGACTTAGAATAAAGACAGAAGGAACGGGAAATAAACATAATGTGCTCGATCCCGTACAAGAGAGATAGAAACTTAGTGCTACCAATCACAATCGAACTAGCTTCGGCTAGCTCGAATCCAGTACAGAGTACAGACATAGAAATTTATTGAAAAACCTTAATAATTGCCTATAAAAATGCATTAAAATATACCAAAAAATATTCCCTGTAAACGATTACTTAATGATCTTACTGCTACACCAATCTTGAAAATTTTTTCAAACTCCTTTATATTTTTTCGGGCAATTAATTCTGTATGGTAACATTAGCTGTTTGTCTTTTGGAAATGTATACCTTTATAATATTTCATCTTCACTATCTGAATCAATCGTTTTCAGCAAAACATTCACAATAATTAGATATCAACTTAATTTGAAATCGTCAAAAGTGACATTCCCTCGGACATTCCTGCCCTCAATAACAATAATGGAATGTTTCCTTTCGGCCAATCGAATAGAAGCAGAGAAGTATAGAAGCACAGATCCATATTTTCAGATTTATAATAGTGAGTTATAGTAGTGAGTTATTATAAATCACGCTGTTTGTTAATAGATACTATTAATTGCTAAAAATCAGTTGAATAATGAGTTTATAATTCAATAGGAGTAGATAAAAGTTCTCAACAAATACATTGTTCTTCTAGAGAAACAGGAAAATAAACAACAAACTGGGGAGTCATCTAGGGAGAAAATACAAATGGACTCTTTTCGGGATTGTATATTACAGATTTCTGAAAAAGAAGATGATGAGGCACCAGGTGCCGATAAACAGATAATAATGAAGGGAACAGATGACAAACCTGACAAAAAATGCAATGTTGACAATGTTTCCAAGAAATCTTCACCACTGGGAAACAGAAACAGAAGAAAATCAACCAAGAACTCGACAACTTCAGAAAACTCTAAATCATCAAATTTGAGGAATGTTGCAGTGAAGGAAACGGTTGTTCAGGGTACCATGTCGGCAGCCACTTTTCAAGGAAAAGAAAGGAAGGCTTGGATCTGGGTCGGTAGAGTCAGTATTGGTACAGAGGAGGTCAAAGTGTTGGAGCACCTTCGGGGCAGGTTTCCGGGTCGGGAATTTTCTGTTGAGATGTTACCATTTCGAGAAGGAGCAGACAGCTGTTCGTTTAAGGTGGGTACTGATTTGTCTTTAATGGATGAGCTATATGAGGCCAAAAATTGGCCAAGAAATGTTTCCATCAGAAAATTCAGGAATCCATTTCGGAGGCAGCGCTATTCAACAGGGAATTTTCAAAGATAAGAAACTTGACAGAAATCAATGTTTAATTCTAACAAATTCAAATCTACAATCAATTAAGAACAAAATTGATATGTACATCTCGTTCTTAAGAGAAAACAGGGTATCAGTGTCTTGCATAACTGAGCACTGGATGTCCGATGGTGTTGTTTCGAGATTGGGACTTGAAGAATACATAATTGCCGATTCATATTGTAGAACTAGATCTAATCATGGCGGGGCAGCTGTAGTGCTTCGGAAAGATATAAAATTCAGCCAAATACCGAAAGTGAAACAATTGTCATTGGAGGGAAATATAGAAATGGTAGCGATTAGGATAAGAACACTTAATCTGATTATAATAACCATCTACAGACCACCGGCAGGAGATATTGGCATATTTTTGGAGAGACTAGGAGATGGTTTGGACATTATTCAGAATGAGATCTCACACAAGGTATGCGTCACTGGGGATTTCAACATAGACCTCCTAGGAAGAAGTAGAAATAAGGATAAGTTGGTGGAATTGTTTGAATCATATGGTTTGAAACCAGTATTTAATGAGCCCAGTCGAATAACACCAAGATCAATGACTTATAGATAATGTCTTTTTAAGTGTAGATGGTCTTTCTCATCAAACTAGAACATTCGATCCAAGACTGTCAGATCACAGAGTTCAAGAGTTGAAACTCTCTTTTAACACCAGACCAGAAATAATAAACACTTACGAATTTCAACTTAGTAATTCCAACATACTGAAGTTTGAGACTGAGATAAAAAAAGTCAACTGGAGCCAGGTACTGGATATGAATGGTGAAAAATATTATGACAACTTTCATGAGCTACTCGAACGCTACTTTCAGAAGTCGTTTCCGAAAGTCCAACGTAAAAATCGCGGAAGCCGTAAATTTCAAAACACTCACGACTGTAAGATCTTGAAGAATGCCATAGAGGCGGCCGAGACGGTTCACTGGGTTCTTAATGATAGTCACTCCAAGCAACTTATAGATTGTTTGAAGAAAAAATTGAGAGAATACTATACCTCGAGTAAAAAATTGATCAACTCTGACTTCATCAGGAACTCTGAAAATAAACAGAAGGCAGTTTGGACACTCATTAACCAGGAGACTGGTAGAAGAAGTGGAGTTCGTGTGAATGATAGCCAACTCTCTATTGAAGATATAGGTCACTTCCTATCCAACATAGGAGAGAGTGTGTCGCACACATGTAAGTCTTCCGGGGTAGAAGCGAGGGCACTGCTTCAAAAATATAAATCAGGAATAGCTCCTCATTCAATGTTCAACCATCCCACAGACGTCACAGAACTTGAGAACATTATAGAAAAATTGAAAAGCAAATTCACTCAAGATGTGTATGGAATGAACACCATCGTTTTAAAAAATATATTTCTCCACATTTCAGGAGTACTATGTGAGGTGTTCAATCAATGTCTGGAACAGGGTGTTTTTCCGTCAAAGTTGAAAGCAGCAATCATCGTGCCAATATTCAAGAAAGGAGATGTCAATGATCCAAACAATTACAGGCCTATATCGGTGCTTCCTGTTCTGTCTAAACTTCTTGAGGAGTTACTCAGGCGGAGGTTGCTGAGTTTCCTGGAGAAAAATAATGTCTTGAGTAATGATCAACAACATGGCTTCACCAAGGGAAAGTCCACCGTAACTGCGTTGATTAGTCTTTTGGAAGCAATTACCCATGCCTTGGACGGGAAAGAAAAATGCGAAGTGTTGTCCTGCGACCTATCCAAGGCATTCTGGTAGACAAGATGGAATATTACGGTGTTCGGGGTAAGGCTCTTTCCATACTCGAGTCGTTTTTGACAGATAGATCCCAGGTAATTGATTGGAAAGGAATGACTTCGGAGGCATTCCGTGTCTCGCGAGGTGTACCACAGGGCTCCATTCTGGGACCCCTTCTTTTTATCATCTATACCAATGATCTACCAGCGAATGTACTTACCAGTAAATCTCTGCGTTACGCCGACGATACGAACTTTCTAACTAGGGCAAATTCAATAAATGAACTGAAACAGCTTTCATCTGTGTCTTTGCAGATGGCAGAGGATTGGTTCGCTACTAATGGACTGAAGCTCAACAAAGAAAAAACCCAAAAGATCTGTTTTGGATGTGGTGGAGATGCTGAAAAGATAAAGTTGCTCGGTGTAGTTTTTGACAACTCTCTCTCTTGGAACCCGTATATAGATGAAATGTCAGGTAAATTGTCTACGGCTATTTTTACTATAAGGCGAATGAGGTTCATATCTTCTCCAGACATTTGCAGACTAACATACTACGCTAATTTCCATTCCATAGCAACCTACAGTATTTTACTGTGGGGTTACAGCTCTGCAGCGAAGAGAGTATTTCTCAAGCAAAAGGAGGCAATAAGAGCCTTATGTGGGTCTCAAGAACAACAAGCTGCAGGGACCTTTTCAAAAAAGAGGAAATACTTACTTTACTATCTCTGTATATACTGAACAGCCTGTTATATACACTTGAGAATGGCCAAAAATTTGCTGCTCTGGGGGACTTCCATCAGTGTGAAACGAGGAAAAGAGGTGACTTGCTTATTCCACATCACCGTATTAAAAGAACTCAGGTAGTGACAAACCATATGTGCATTAAGTTATTCAACAAGATCCCGAACTATCTGAAGATATTATCAAGAAATCAATTCGTGAAAGTGATGAAGGAGATTCTCATTGAAAAAACCTTTTATTTTGTTGATGAATTTATGTCATTTCAGTTTAAAAAAAATTTTAACGTGTTATTGTGATTGTTTCAATAATGTTAATCAGAGGCTCTGCGAAATCCTCTTATATATACATGTTCATATTGACTTACCATGTAATATTTTTTTTATGGTGAAATAAAGTTATTATTATTATAATTATTATCATGGCCACACATCGATCGATAACTCAGCCCCCGACAACAACCCGATCGACAATTCAGCCTCATACCACCCGTACCAGGCTCCCAGTTGCCACCCGTTCGATAACAACCCGATCGATGACTCGAAGTCACGTGACAGCAACACAACCGGTTCCTGCACGATCGACAACAAACCGATCGACAACAATTCGATCAATAACAACTCGATCGATAACAACTCGATCGATAACAACTCGATCAATGACTGGAGGCTGCCTAACAACTACGCAACCGTCTCCTGCGCAACCTCCATCACGTGGATCACCCCCTTCTACTATAAATACAGGACCTCTCGTGGTTAACATTCAGTTGCCTCGAAGGACGGAAGATAACCACACCTACGAGAATACTCTTGTTGATGATACCTGGGGAGTAGGCAGATTGAGACCCCGGCGTAAAGTCAACGGTTCTTGAAAATGGCTCCAAAATCGGAGCCGAAACGTCGGACACGAAAAAATATTAGACGCGGTCCAATCTGGAACACACACAGTTCAAATATTTCCTACCGCGGAAACCTATCCGAACATATTTCACGCCTCTACGGAGAGGATATTTTGAAATCTTCCAGAATGTATTCATCCCTCCTAATTCGCAGATCCAAACTTCTTTGTGACTTAACATTCCTCAAGTCATGTAGAGACAACAAGGTGATTCCTACAAATTTTCGATTGAAACACCCAGATGGTTCACCTTCAACCGTGAACATCCTCGCAAAGTGCAGTAATGCCTTAATCCGGAAAACCATCCACAACATCAGACGAAATCTAGATACAACCAACTCGTCACTATATCATCATTTTGGAATTTTATGGCTTGGTAACATTCATCCTATTATCTGGGACACTTATCTTAGAATCTCTATCGAAAAGGCAGATCATATAAGTGCAAAAAAGACCAATACCCAGAAGAACAAACTGTTTTTCCTTCTCCAACACAAAATCCCACCCAAACAAACATCCAACCCCCCTGTCCAAATACACAATCTCTCCGATACCCTCATCGATGAAACCACTCGAGAGCTTCTATTTAAAGGATTCAATTTTTGTATCACCCCACACAAACTACCGACCGAAACTATCATAACTCAGGTGGAATCCGCCATATCACACCTCCCCCCAACCGAAGCCGAGGAAACACGTCAAGACATTGACAGCACCCTAAGGAGAGCCAAACTTCCTCCATCAAACATCTCACGTTCTGAAAGAATATGCCTCAGAAATTTCCATAATAATACCGGTATCATTGTCCTTCCAGCCGACAAGGGTGACGCTACGGTTATTCTCAATACCTCTGACTACGTGGAGAAGACGTCATCCCTACTGAAGTCTTCAGAATACAAAACCACCCCGCAGGACCCTACAACCTATCTCGAAAAGAAAACCAAAGCTCTCATCACTGCCTCGAAGCTTCCGATAGAAATCAGAAAATCTCTCATCCCAAGGGAAAAATCTTCTCGAACCCCTCGAATCTACGGATTGCCTAAAGTTCACAAACCGGACATCCCTCTTCGTCCAATTGTCAGTGCCTTTGGATCCCCAACTCATCATCTTGCTAAATACTTAGCTTCTACACTTCAACCACTTGCTGAAGAATCATCATTGCATGTAAAGAATTCTTTTCACTTCATCAAAACCTTAAAAACGTATCAAATCCATGAGTCAGACATTCTTGTCAGTTTTGACGTCGTATCTCTCTTCACCAATATTCCACTCGAAGAGTCCCTTGAAATACTGGAAACCAAACATCACATACCCCAGAATACATTGACCTTTATAAACCATTGCATGTCGAACACGTACTTCCTCTTTCAAGGTACATTTTACAAACAAGTGAAAGGTGCACCCATGGGATCTCCACTTTCTCCAGCCATCGCTGATATTTACATGGATGATTTTGAAACCAACGCCATCGAATCGTTTCACCTTAAATATACTTGCTGGCTTCGATATGTGGACGATGTCTTCGTCATATGGCCACATGGACCCGAAACTCTCCAAGACTGCTTTGATCATCAGAATTATATAAATAGCCATATCAAATTCACTATGGAAGTTGAAACCAACAACTCACTTCTTTTTCTAGATATCCTCGTAGCAAAATCCAACGATTCGTTCACACACATAATTTACAGAAAGCCAACCCATACAAACCGCTACCTGAATGCAAATTCACACCATCATCCTTCTCAAATCAACTCCGTATTGAACTCCTTAATCCCATAAAATTGACAGATAGCCTACACATTCCAAAAGAAATCAACATCCTCCAAACCGCCCTAAAACAGAATGGCTACAACAGTCAACAAGTTCAGGAAGCCATCAACCGACATCAGACTCATACACAGCAGCCCAAAAATCCTCCAGAAAATTTCCCTCATAAAGCTTTTCTGCCTTTCATCAAAGGCGTCACTGACAAAATCAGTCGCATCCTACAAAAACAGGACATAAAAACAGTTTTCACAGCCGATAACAAAATTTCCAAATTCCTTCGAACTCCAAAAGATACGATCGATAACGAGTCTCAAGGTGTATACGAGATACCATGTTCCGCATGTTCTAGAACATACATAGGACAAACCAACAGACGTATAACTAACAGAGTATATGAGCACCAATACGCCAAGGAGATCCAACATCTGCCCTATTCAAACACTACTCTGAAACGGGACATAACGTTGATTTTGAGGGATGCAAGCCCATCTCTGCAGAGAAAACCCTCACATGTAGGATAATCCGTGAAGCACTCGAGATCGAAAAAGACCCAATTGCCTCAACAAACGGGATGATGGTCAAAGATTACCCAACACTTGGAAACCTTTAATTTCCCGTCTCATGGCAACACATCGATCGATAACTCAGCCCTCGACAACAACCTGATCGACAATCCAGCCTCATACCACCCGTACCAGGCTCCCAGTTGCCACCTGTTCGATAACAACCCGATCGATGACTCGAAGTCACGTGACAGCAACACAACCGGTTCCTGCACGATCGATAACACTCGATCGACAACAATTCGATCAATAACAACTCGATCGATAACAACTCGATCAATGACTGGAGGCTGCCTAACAACTACTCAACCGGCTCCTGCGCAACCTCCATCACGTGGATCACCCCCTTCTACTATAAATACAGGATCTCTCGTGGTTAACATTCAGTTGCCTCGAAGGACGGAAGATAACCACACCTACGAGAATACTCTTGTTGATGATACCTGGGGAGTTGGCAGATTGAGACCCCGGCGTAAAGTCAACGGTTCTTGAAAATGGCTCCAAAATCGGAGCCGAAACGTCGAACACGACAAAATATTAGACGCGGTCCAATCCGGAACACACAAAGTTCAAATATTTCCTACCGCGGAAAGTTATCCGAACATATATATATATATATATATATATTTTTTTTTTCCAATCACCATATAGGGCAGGTAACTCCTAGTGCCGGGCATTTTTTTTTGCCAAAGCGCTTCAGAGGGAAGTTAAGAACTTCCTCACAAGCCTCGTGTTTGCGAGGATCACTTCTTTCTGCGCTGTACTTACAAGCTCTCTATCTAAGCCCAGTCTCAGCGTGTTCTCAATGATTTTCCACCAACCCATTTGTTGCCATGACCAGCGGGAGTATAGCAGTCGATTTTAGGCCATATATCGTTTTCATCTCAAATGCCCGATCGTGATATTTCGTCAGTTTTTCGAAGAACGCTTTAGTCATATTGTCATCGGCCGGGATAGTGACGTCCAGTATACTCAACGATTTTTCTTTTTTATTTAAAAGCAAAATATCCGGTCGGTTATGTTTTACCGGTCTGTCCGTCGTGATGAACGTATCCCCTAAATATATATATATATATATATATATATATATATATATATATATATATATATATATATATATTTTTTCACACTATGAGTAGTGTCTACATCTATGATGACCCGGGATGTATCAGCCAAGAGCCAGCAGAGTTTTCACTGCGGAAAGAGTACCTGCCGAATAATGGCCACCGTTCCCAACACCACAGCCTTCTGCATCCATTGTAAAGTGTTGTCTGGAAGTTGGAGCTCGGCCAGGTGTTTCGTGGTGTTAACGTGCACGAGTCCATAACTGATGACTAGAGTAAATATTCTCACCTGTTTCTCAAGTTTACACAATGTTTTGAGTTCTCTTGCTAATTCTGAGTATTTGACGATTTTGCTGTCATAAGCTTGTGCCAAGTTGTGATCAAGTGGCACCGAGAAGTCTACTATAACAGCCATCCTCTCCCGTTTCATCTATAGTACAAGATCTGGACGGTTGTGCTCCAGAGGTCTATCTGCCACAAAGGAAAAATCCCAGAAGATTTTAGCCTGTTCGTTTTCTGCTAGCGCTGCCGGTGTGTATTGGTAGTGTGGTGTGAAGTTTCCAAATATTCCCCATCGTAATCCGATCATCTGATGGACCACTTTGCCCATATCGTTGTGCCTTCCCAAGTATTTGGTGGATGCAAGTGGTGTAAAACCCCCCGACAGGTGCTGTACGGTTTCCTCCACTTGATTGCAGATCCTACATTTCGTGTTTTCGACTTGTTGTTTCATGATATATTTTGAGTAGTTCCTAGTTGGAACTACTTGATCTTGAATGGCATGTAGTGCTGCTTCAGTGCTTGCGTATAGGTAACCAGCAACGAGGTAAGTATGAGATCGTGTTTTATCTACTTCTGGCTGATTAATGCTAGCGTGAAATCTCCCGTGAAGTACTTTGCTACGCCATCTTTCTCTCATATTTTCGGGTTGATTTACATCTGTTTCAGGTTCTGCCGGGCTTGCTAAATTGAGGGCGGTATATTTTGTGTCCCATACCACCAATCTTTTGTGAAGCGGTAAGTTGCTCGAGAGGAAGTAGTTTTTCAAGGATTTAATTTCTTTTTCAGTTGCAGACTCCATGCTGGATAACCCGCGACCTCCCTCCGATCGTGGAAGGTATAGACGCTCGATTGCTGAATTGGGATGCAATATGCCATGCTTCGTGAAACTGACTCGGACCCATTGATCCAATCGCCGCAGTTCCGTCGCCGACCAGGTAAGTATTCCGGAAGTGTATGCTAAAACCGGTATTGCCCACATGTTGATGGCAGTAATTTTATTTTTAGCATTGAGCTCAGTCTTGAGAACTCTGTTGATTCGGTTCTTGAATTCTTCTTCAGCTATCTCCATACTGCGTTTCTGTCTGATCTCAAATGACTGTTGAATTCCCAAGTATTTGTAGGTGTTCTCCAGACCCAGACTACGTATGCTTGTACCGTCAATCAGCCCCATGTCACCCTCCTCCGCTATTTTTCCTCTCTTCACGTGCACAACCGAGCATTTTTCGAGGCCAAATTTCATTTTTATATCTGCGCTGAAATTTCTCACCAGTTCAAGTTCACCTTGCAGTTGTGCAGTTCCTCTAGCATAAAGCTTTAAATCGTCCACATAAAACAGGTGAGTGAGCTTAGCATAATCGTCTATTCTGTAACCATAATTGCTTCGATTCAGTATGTTACTTAGTGGATTTAGTGCAAGACAGAACCACTCCGTGCCCCAGTTGTCTCCCTGGAAGATGCCTCGTTTTATACTTATCTCCTTCGTTCGATATGACTTTGTTCCTTTTACTGACAGGGTGGTGCGCCAGGTTGCCATAAGATGTTCCCAGAGGTGTATTAATTCGGGACTGATTTTGTATATTCGAAGGATCTCAATAAGCCAAGAGTGTGGCACGGAGTCATAAGCTTTCCGATAGTAAATCCAGCACATCGATATATTTTTTTTATATATATATATATACAGGGTGAGTCTTTGACTTGTACATATATTTTAACCGTAGATTCTTGAGGTCAAAAGAAACACTTTTTTCATTTACCATTTTTTCCGATTCGGCCCGGTTAAAAAGATACAGGCTGTTGAAAATCGATAAAAAAATGTCATTTTCCGTTATATCTCGGAAATGGTTGTATAGAAAAAAATTAATTTCGGGATATAGTTTTTCATGTATGTGATGAATCTTCTCCGTACACAAAATTTTATCCACATCTCCCCGTTTCTTCATTATGAACACTTCATCCCATAAAAATACCAGAAATTCAAAGAACCGAACTCTTAAAAGTAACTAGGACGTTCATTGAAGGATATTTAGCTAATTTGAAAAATTAAAGTATTCTTCATATTTTCTCGTATATTGAGCCGTTTTCGAGTAATATGTGTTTAAAAAAAAAAAAAAAAATCTGTGAAATTCAAAAAATTGGGTACTTTGGCTAATTGCAACTATGATAGAAAAGACTCACAGAAATGAATATTTGCTACGTTGTCAGGTCAAAAATCATGGATTGAAACACTGAATTTGCATTGACAAATGAGGGAACCAGCCGACTTAGTTTGAAAATAAAGTGATTTGAATAAGCTCACCCATTAAGAAAATTCAATTCTTTTTGGTAAATCCGTCGGCAAAAAAGCTTGTACCTTTTGAATTTGGTATGGGCAATGCGAGACGTCTCGTACTTGTTTCGGGGTGCTGTTGCACGTCATCTAGAACATCATCCATTGCTCTTGATCGCATTCGGCCATTATCCACCATGTTGATAGCGAGGGTTCCATGATCACGCAATCTTTGAACAATCCTTACGACAGTCCTCTCATTTGGCTGTCTCCTACTTGGCAACAGCCTTCCATGAGCTTCTTTAGCTCTTTTCGCTATTTTTCCATTTGTGAAATAGCATTCCAACATATCTACCATCTCCTGGTTAGAATACATTCTGCTAATTTCCACTTAACACACTTAAAGAACTTCACAAACACTTTACACTAAACAAACACCTTACACTAAACAAACTAAACACACTTAATACTTATCATTTACATTAAACAAAGCAACAGAAATCATGATACCATAAATTCGAATTTCAATTGTTTTCGGATCATTCTATGCGCATGACCGATCAACATAGAAGAATCTCGAATAATTTTTTAAACAAACCATCAAATTTATGAATTAATAAATTTATTTCATTATGAATTTCATTAAATGTAACAATTAGTATCATCCGAAATGTTAAATCGAATTTTGTATAATAAAATAAGTCATAATATGCTAGATTACCGTATGTTATGAACGATTTACATTTCGTTTCTAGGACCAAAATTCATCAATATATTGCCTACTTCATTGAGAGATGTAAGTACTAAAAGAAAAGTTGAGAGATTAAAATTGTTTTTAGTGGAGAATATCGCAGTTTTTATGGATTTGTTTTAGATTAATTTCCGACATCCCCTGCCTCACCTGCTTCTTGATTTCTCATTCCGATTTTTGTATGTTTTCACTATTTTATGAATTTAATTTTTTTTTTCTCGCAATTGAACTTGCCTAGTGTAATTTTTTTGTGAGTTCATATTATTAGGTACACTTGGACTAAGTTACACAACACAAGCTTGGCTTAGGTGCCTCGTCCAAATATTGAACTTTGTTTGTATATTACTCTCCTGAATAAATTGATTTGAATTTGAAAAAAAAAAAAAAAAAAATTTGAACTATTGCGCATGGCCTCAGAGTTTAGTACTCTATGCGCATGGCCAAACTGAAAATTTGAGAAATCTCGAAGAATTGTGGTTATGTTTGGCAAACAAATGGAATGATTCGATATATGATTCGAAAATATTTTATATTTCAATAAGAAACAACATAGTTCGGCGTAAGTAAGTTACTAAGTTATATAATATAAATAATATATTGAATAATTATTGTATTTTTTCAGATCTCCTAATAATTCATCGAATCATTCAGAAAAACACCATAATGAATTTAATTGGACGACGATTTTCCTTCGTGAAGATGATTGCCCACTAGATACAGAGAAGTTTCAGATGAGCTGTATTCAAAGAGAATCTTGAACCCCTTCAAATTAAATCCAACCGGAAACAGTTTGCTGTGAGGATTTCATAAGGATAATTTTTCCATATAATGAATGGAAAACTAAATTGTTTAATTGAAATAACCAAAAATCTACAATACAATGATTCTGTTGATAAATTCAACTACTTGAATAAGTGAAGCACTAGTTCTGTAATGAATATTTATTCAAACTTCATACTCATCGATGTACTGAAAAATAATTTCAAAAACACTGATTTCACCATTAACGCAGATCCTATCCTATTATCTAGTACATGTACTGATCCAATCCATATGTTTCAGAATCAATAGCTATTGATATTTTAAGGCATATACATAGTTTGTAGTTACTGTCCGTGGTTTATAGATTTTATAATAATATAATGAATACATCTGAGATCAGGAATCATTGAGAATTAATTCGAATAATGGCAGGCCTAATTTAATAATTATTGAATGTTTTTTATTTCGCACAATCCATATGAGGCTAAATGAATCTACGTAAGAAGTATAAGAGTAAAAAAGTTAAACCTGGTTATTTACAAATTAAATGAAAATGAAGACAATTTATTATTATGATAGTTTCTACTTCAATTCCTGTTTTTTTTGTTTCAGTAATGAAAAATCTTTATTTCAAATTGCTTTGAATGTTGTATACCTACTATGGGGCACAAGAGAAATATTTTTTTATTTTGATTTGAATACTGGATTTATAGTAAAAGAGTGGATTTGGCAATAATACATGATTTCAAGTCACTGTTAATCTTTCGATAAGTTTATCAAAAGCTTCAGTTCATTGAGTACTTTTGAAAAAAAGGTATACCTTACCAGAATTCAAAATTTATTTTACATGTAGTTGATATGTGAAAACAAAAAAAAAAGATTACATAATGGTTGGGAAGTTTCATAATATTTTCAGTTTATCTGTTCGATAACAACAAGTAAATTTACTTGTATGTTGTACTTCCTTTTTTCTAGCCGAATACCATTTTACCAAGAAAATTTTCGAAGATGTTGATTATAACATTGATAATATTAAGGAAAGACTAATTGCTTCTTTATTATCGAAAGTACTCGAGAGCATTTTTTGGAGTTACCTATTGGGTATAAAATTTTCAGACAGAATATTGGCATTAGTGAACACTAAGAAGAAAAGGATTTCAAATATTTTCATGATAACAAATTACTGAGCTTTGGCACAGCCCTATAATATGAAGATATTTCATTAAACTTAATATTCTATTTTGAATAATTCTGATCGAAACTCATTTTCAAGTGAATTTTCACAAACTAGGCTCCTTATAAAATAACACCAATCAAGATCTGAAATCCCATTAAAAACTGCTGCTACCAAACATTACTATAATCTTCTTCCAGTCTTCTGAGCTTTCATCGATACATAACAATACATCCTAAAATTTCATTTTTACGTGATTGAATACTTCTATCCATTTGCTATTCGATAATTTCATCCTAGAACATTTGATTGACATACTTTTAAGAGGGCCAAAATTGTTTTAACGTGAAAATAAATAAAAAACTTCAGTGAGTTGAAAGAAGCAGAATATTCAATAGTGGATATTCATATTGAATACCACCATTTCATTTTTAATACAAAAATCAAGATCAATAATGGAATATTGAAGATTCATGAAACTTATAAGCTTCTAGGATGAAAAAGGAAAAAAATTCAATTCCTTCTGGAAATTATTTATTCCTCCTCATACTACTGTTATTTTTAACAAAATAAAATCTGAATTTTTCCATCACAAAATTACATCTGTGTGATACAGAGGTGATTCCATCTTCCACATAAATCCATTCATGAAACTGCCTTTTCATTTTCGAGCTAAGTTATTGTGTAGGTACTTAGATAAAGTATTCTGGGTTCATTCAATCCAAAATGCAAGCATTCTTACACTTCTTGCTACCCTGAAAATTTAAAAGTTTTCTCACTGATTCCATGATAATAAGAATTCAAATTGAACACTGGTTTGACTACCACTTTTTTGCTGACCTCTAGATAACAAAATATACTCAATTAGCCCAAATTTCTAGTAATGTACAAAACTTCAACCGTTTGTTGGGTTTCTTGAATTTTATTGACAAAACATAACATAACCTTTAAACATAACATTACAGATGCTAGATGATTAGTATTCATAGTTACATAGATTTAGCTTATTATTCTGTAGGTTTTTTGTCATTATAGTGTTTTGTGATTGTAAACTTGGCAACGTGGGAAGTCCACAGATGATTATCATTTATGTTTATTTACCTTTATGACAATGAAAGCTTACATGAATTGGTAGCTCTTCTACGAAACGAAGTGAAGAAGCGAAAATAAATGATTGGATATGAATATCAGATTTAATATGGGTGGTTGCAAGCTGAATTTTTTATTATTATCGAATGTAAAATAGAAATCAAGAGAAAAATAATCAAAATATTTATCTCCCACGAAATTGCTATAACTCATTTATTATATTGAAAATAATACTTCGGTCACCAAAGGGAATGGAAAAAGTGAGTTTATGCTTGTTTTGCTAATATAGTAACCCATTTCCAAAGTTCAAATGGTATAAATTTATGCTTGGAAAAACTTCAGTAGGCTGATTTCCAGGTTCGGCATCGCTCATTATGAAAACTTAAAATGGCCATATCTTTTTAACCGGGCCGAATCGGAAAAAATAATAAATGAAAAAAGTGTTTCTTTTGACCTCAAGAATCTACGGTTAAAATATATGTACAAGTCAAAGACTCACCCTGTATATATATATATATATATATTTTTTTTTTTTCACCTTAATAGGGTTTGGCTATCGATAATGCCGGATCGGTCGGATCAAGACATTAATCAGCTGGTGGTCAGGAAACTTCGGACTATTCGGGTGGTCCATAAGATGACCTCCTTCTGCGCTTTTTCAATTAGTTTGTCGTCAAGTCCCAGCCTTTCCGTGTTTTCCGCCAGATGCTTTTCAACAAGTCCATTGGTGGTGATGATGAGAGGAAGAATTGTTGTTGAGGTAAGTTGGTTTATTTCCTTCAGCTCAAAAGCAAGGTCATGATATTTGACAATTCTTTCAGTTTGCGCTTTGTCAGCATTGTCATCCGCTGGTATGGTTATGTCGAGTATTGTCACCTTCTTTGGATCTTTTTCGAAGATGACGATGTCAGGTCGGTTGTGAGCAATCGAAAGGATGGTCCCAGTAGAGTTTTACCTTATCATTCTCCATGAATTCTCGAGGTAAGTATTCATGTATTTTTTTGGATGTTTTTAGCAACCCGTATTTTATGGCGATGGCCTGATGGTATGCCTTAGCCATGGCATTGTCTTGTATATGCCCTGGGTGCAAGTGCAGGGCATGATGATGTGATGTGTTGTATGGATTCAACGTGCTGTGAGCATTTACGGCATTTATCATTAAGTATATTACATCCTGCTATATTTTCCAGGTATGACCTTGTTGGGACAACCTGATCCTGAATGGCTGCTAGTCTGCCTTCTGTCTCCGCATACAGATACCCGTTTCTGAGGTAAGTTAGGGACCTTTCCCGATCCACATTGTTGGATATCTACCGTGGAGTGCTTTACCATGCCACTCTTCAGTTAATTGTGTTATATATATACTATAAGGGAAGGTCGTATACCCCCATTGATCAAAAAGAGGGTTATCCTTGATGCCTTGGCGTCCGGATAACTCTACGAAACCCACTCATAAATGTGAAATTAAAAAAATATATATATATATATATATATATATATATATATATATATATATATATATATATATATATATATATATATATATTCTGTTGGGATTCTTCAAATCTTCGATGATTTTCATTGCAAGCTAACATAATAATCATAATATCAAATATCATAATAACAACAACAGTGTAATCTGTAAATAGTGTGAATGAATATTTTAGGTTAGAACATAGATTATTCGAACTGCTGTGTTTAAATTTGCAACACTCGAAATTTAAGGTTCAAACTTAAAACCACAGGTAACTAGTCTGTGTTAGAACTTTTACAGATTTATTTGAGAATGTGAGGTCAAATGTACGAAATGAAATAAACAACGATATATTATAAATGCGATATAATAAATGAATGGATATGAAGTATGACTATCAGAGCTAAGCCAATATGGGTGGTAGCGAGCTCAATTCGTTATGATTATCGGAAATGAAATAGAAAATCAAGAGAAAAATATTTAATCTTTATCGCCAATGAAATTGGGATAACTCATTTATTGTATTATAAATACTACTTTGTTCAACAAATGGAATGTTAAAAGTGAGTTTATGATGGTTTTTCCAATCTAGTAGCTTATTTCCAAGGTTCAAATTGTATATCTTATACTTGCGAAAACTTCAGTGTTCCGGTTACCAGGGGTGAATTAGCTCATTATGAAAATTTAAAATGGCTATATGTTTTTAACAGGGCCGAATCGGAAAAAATGGTAGAAAAAAGTGTTTCTTTTGACCTCAAGAATCTCCGGTTAAAATATATGTACAAGTCAAAGACTCACCCTGTATATATATAAAAAAAAAATATATATATATATATATATATATATATATATATATATATATATATATATATATATATATATATATAACAATAGTTATAAGTATGATAAGGGGTGTGGGAAAATTGATAAGTGTTATAATTTCACTCTTCTTTATTTCATTTAGTCGACGTTTCGATCCCGATGGGGACCTTCTTCAGGACTCTACAATAGCAATAGAAAACAGTCAAAAACATGGCAATCACAAAACATGTAAAAATAGTACATACCGAAATACAGAGTTGTAAAGATCTTATTAGAACACAAATCAATAGCTCTCAAGAAAGCAATGAACAAGAACATCAACAAATTTAGCGAAAAAAGATCTGATATTTCGTTAGCACAAGAGTAGAAATCAATTATCATATGTAAATAAGGTAAACAGAAAAATCAACAAAATGAGAGGTGGTCAAAAATGTTGTCAACCAGACTTGCCACAGAATACACGCACATGACAAATGAAACATAGAATAGCATTAAATCACACTTGGTCGCAGTAATTCACTCTCACCGAACTCAGAACAAATGCGATTATTGAAAGACTCCATGAACCGAATCCAATCCCCTCTCACAGAAATAGTCCGGAACACAGATTTCATTATTACGTTATCCCGACTGTAGAACTTGTGAAAATATTCAATCCATTTGATCCGTCCAATTCTCTGCCACCAAACTGGTCATAATGAATCAAATAAGTATAGATGGAGCTAATATTGTTTACATCCCTTCTGTAATTCATAGAACAAGTGTGTCGTTTAATATGGTACATCTCTAAGAAACATCTTTTCTTTCCACTAACTGCACATTCAAGAATTTTGGTGGAATCATAATCCATTGGGTGATCTTTGTCCCGGGTATGGTCTGCTAGGGCACAAATCTTATTTGGATTCTTGATGTCGCTCTTGTGTTGAGCAATCCTTCTCTTCAAAAGCTGAGATTGTATATTGGGAATTAAAATTGTTGATATATATATATATATATATATATATATATATATATATATAGTATTGAAAAATTAAAGTTGTCCGAAAAATTCAAAAATAAACTCAAAATTCTCATCACTGAAGCAGAAAGAAAATATTATCGAGCCCAAATAGACGGAAACAAAAATAGCTCACGAGGCCTGTGGAAAGTAATTAATGAAAACAAAAAAACAAAAAAAAGCATTAGTAGTTAGGGATAAGTATGTCCTAAGCCACAAAACGATTTAACCTCACTTTTTGATATTAGTGTGTTTCGATAATGGGAGTGCAGACACGGCGCCATCTTGTGGTGGATAGCGTGAGTGAGTTTGGAAGCTAGTGGTGGAAACTGTTTTACCGTTCGCGGCGCCATCTTGTGGTGGAGCTTGAACTAATAAAAAAGTCTGAGTGTGAGCGGGATTCGAACTGGCGGTGCCTCGAGCGTCGGATTGGGAATGCAACGCCTTTTCCACTGAGCTACGGGGAGGCACACAGTAAAGTAATAAATTAAGTGGTAGTAATGGAGTGTGTTCTTCGAGGCGATAATTGACTATTTGAGATTTGAACGAATAGATGGTTACGTTGTTGAAAAATTGGATTTATCCTCAGTGGAATTTGGATTTCTGTAATTTTCCATACCAATTATTTCAATTACTACTAATGTAAATAGTTGAGCGTGTTTTATTTGAATTGAGTAATGTGTGTGTGGCGTGACGCATTCCCATTTATAGGGACGGAACAGAACCATTATATTTGCATGATCTCATTGAATGAATGTACTCATCTCCACTCATCCCCAACCATCGCACCAAAACCTTGTCTGCACGTCTGCGCAATACTTTTTCAACCAAGTAAACATCGGGCTGCTTTGTCTTTTGCAACTCTTCTTGGTAGAAAGCTCCACTTATAGGTCTACCGGCAAAATCTTCAAGAAGGTAACTTACTGGGTTGGTCAGTTGAACTTTTGTGATTTAAAATAGTTCAGTAGTTCATTGTAGGAGATATCCCTTCGTAAAAACATATCTGTATTTACTTATACGTACAATATCACCCTTCTGAAATCAATGAGGTCCTGGTATTCTGATGTGGTTGTATGCAAATTTATATATGTCACTCTCATTTTTCGTATTAATATCATTCCAATATCTATACTCTATCGCTTTTCCATTGTATCGCATCATCCCAGCACCAACTTTCTTTATAATATTTTTATATTTGTGACCAATATTTGCCTTGATTTGTTTTGATGGATTGAATTCTCTTCTATGTACGTTGGTGATGTTTAATATTCGCTGATAATTTTCTTTATCTTCTCATGTGAATCCTACTGGTTCTTTATTGAATAACAGTTTGAGGAGGCCCTCACTGTCTGGAAAATAAAATTCACCATCAATAATAATTTTACCACTGCGTGAATCAAAATCTAGTGAGCAGCCGCCTAGACTCCAACTAGATGCTCGTGGGTCATATTTAGGACCATATGTGAAATCTATTTGTGCATCTCGATTTAACGATTGTCGAATGAAGCGTTGTACATTTTTGGGGTAGGTTTCCAAAGTTTCTTCGAGACTGTTGAAATTATGCATTTCTTTGGAAATCTTTTTCGAATCAGTACCTACATTTTCATCATCATCATCATCATCATCATTATCATCATTATGATTATTTTCAAAGTTTTTTACAACAGATAAAGCATTAGATAAAGGGTCTAGCTCTTTTTTCATGGTTTTACTGAGGTTTCGTGAAGGTTTTTCTTCAATTCCTTCAACAGGTAACGCTTTCGTAACAATTCCTATAGGAGTCGATGATGATTTTGGTTGTGGTTTGGTTGCCAGCGATGTCTCATGCTTCATGTGTTCGTCATCTTATCTAAACGTTTTGTAATGGGAGAAATAATCCGATTGATCGATTCATCAGCTTCAGAACGACCCAATTTGAATGCTAAATATTTTCTTCTAACATCATTGATGAGCTGTCTTATTTTGAGTTTACGATTATGCATTGACTTGTCTCTCGACATGATTCTTGTAAACTGGTCAATTATCCTTAATGCTTATGAATTTATCGAAACCATGACGATAACGACCGTCGTTCAAGTTGAAATCTTTTACAATCATTAAAAAACCATAATTATCGGTACTTCAGCATATAAAAAATAAATAAAATAAAATATATTTGCATCAGAAATATCTACAATATAAATTCAATATAATAATCACAATAATCAATCAAACACAATATTCTGACACAAACAAATAAAGAGGGACACACAAAGCCTATGCTGTCCGTGTTATATCCCTTCCATTCATCTATGTGTCACATGATAATCTTAACACTTAATTATGAAAAAGTTGAAATAAAATACATATAATTACATAATATGAACCCTTACTAAATAAATAGATCCTTTCCTTCAATCCCATAAGAACTACATATTACAATGTATCTAATTGCAGATTCAGCATTTCATCTTTATGAATAGCCCTTTGTTTCACTTGTTATTGAATTGTTATTCACCTAGGAATTTAGATAAGAAAATCTATAAAGGGGACTGAATCTGTGTACTCATTAAGAATTGATTGGTCATTCTTTAAGAATTGATTGTGAACTCACTAAGAACTGTTGTATTCGAAATAAATCGTTTTGTTTTTAAAAACGAGGTTTTCCACTACAAAAACATAATTGGCGACGAGTTGATGGGATTGTGCCGTTCCTATTAAAGAAGAAAATTTGGTGACATTGATTGTGCAATTCTTTCCTGCCAGAAGAAGAAGTTCCTGCAGTGATCCAAGAATCCAACTCAATCAACATCGATCTTCCCAGGACGTCGGTTTCAACCGTTCAGCACAACCGAGCAGAGAGTAGAAAACCACCCAGAAGCCCTGATCACCTGAGTAGCGCCCCGTGACGACTTCACAGAATACAATTTGGTGAGCAAAATCCTTTCCATTCCTTTCTTCCCAGTTTACTTATTCTGGACAAAAAGAGTCATCCTTTTTAATAGTTTTGTGTGTAAAACTGTATCATAGTTTTTCCTAGGTTTTTTTAAAAAACCGACATAAGAGTTTTCCCTAGGTTACTCATTTAAAAAACCGATTACTATATTTTACTTTATTGCATTAATAATTAATCAAGATTACGTCAGTAAAGCATTTTAAAGGTAGAAAAGAGCGTGAAGAAAATAAAAATATGGCTCAAGAAAGAATAGATTTAACATTGCCAGAAAAATTTGGAATGTTATTACCTAGATTTTCAGGAAAAGAAAATGAGTTGCATTCGTTCTTACGTAGCGCAGAACAATTTTCATTCATGTTTGCAAATGAAGCCCAAATAATTAAAGATTATTGTTTCGCAGTTGTAAAATCGAAACTTACTGATCGTGCATTAGCAGAGGTATCTACTTCTGATATACCTAACAATTGGGACGTTCTTAAACGATTCTTAAATACGAAATTCGGAGATCAAATAAATTTAGATGTATTAATTCATCAATTGCAATTTTTAGCAAAGAAGCCACATGAAGACATGTTAAATTTCATTGATAAAATAATATCGTTGAAAATTCGAATTAATTATAGAATAGATTCAGATCCTATGCCTGATCCAGAGAAATTAATTTATAAATCGAATATTTTAAAAATATGTAAAACAGTATTGATATCGAATTCCCCAATGGAATTACGAACTTATTTGATTACTAACAATGCATTTAACTTTGATAATACCGTAAACGCTGTGAAAGATTATTGATGTAATATGGCTCAGTATGAATTATTAGACAGAAGTCGAAATAAAAATCCTATACATAAAAATGTATCGAGAAATAATTATTCCGATCATCGCAACAATACAAACAAATACAATCATTTTTCAAATAATAATTATCGAACGCAGCATTATGAAACGCAGCATAGATTCCCTTCGAGACCGATACAATTTACGCAACGTCAAGTAAATACTCATTATCCTACGCAACGTGAAACGTTTGGTGTTCCAAGTACGTCGAGAAATCAAAACGTTTTTAAACCGAATCCAAATCAAAGAATAACTACCCCACCTGAAAGAATGTCAGTACAGACACGAGTTTATCCACAAAAAAGATCTAATTATTCAACCCAATATCAAAATAATCCCCAGAGAAAATTCTATAATAATAATGATCGAAGCCCTGATTTTCTTGTAGAAGAATTAACTAATATTGATATAAATCCTAATAAGAGAAATTCTTTCTCACAACCTTCTACATCGAAAAGTAATTTCTCAAATGAACGAAATTTTCGGGACCCTACTTTAGAAAACGAATTGACATGAAGCATACCCTAGATAATACAAATCAAAATCCTATTAAATTACCAGTAGACCTTAATCATCTAGAAACTAAAAAGAAAGATTTATCACAAAAACAGAAACTGCGTATTGCAAGTGATTTTAGAAAATTAAATGAAAAAACTATTGACAGTAATAATCCAAAACCGGAAATAAATAGTCAATTGTCGAAATCTATAGAAATGAATAACATTGAATGCGTATTTTCCAAATGCGATATAACTAACGATACCAATAAATGCGAAACAAATGAAATTGAAAATAATAAAGTCACGGAAGAAGAATCAGATAAACCCTCTGAATTATTAAATACTATTGAACAAAAAGATGATAATTTTTTGATTCATAAATCGATAGAAGATGTAAATCATCATAATTATACGGATATTTCTAGTGATCCAAAACGAAAATACTTACGGACGAAAATAAATAAAGAATTTTCGAATGATATGAATTCCCATAAAATTCCCCATGATATTTATCGAAAAAGCAAATTCAAACGTTCTCCCATACAATTTCAATCAAGTTACGTAGGTCACGAACCGTTCAATTACTCCTATTGTAATACAAATCCAACTGTTATCAAAGCACCGATTATTCGCAACCTTGATCCTATATTCAGAAGAAAGCAAGTATGCAATTCACAATTTTTCTCAACTAATAAAGAATGTGCTTACCCATTGAGTAGAATTATTTTAGAATCTGATAATGAAATGAATCAAATTGAAACATTGAATTCCCAAATAGATGATTTGAATGAAATTAAAGATTTAAATTGTATTGAAGATTTTAATGGTATTGAAGATTTAAATGGTATTGAAGATGATTTAGTTTCAGTGATTAATCAAGTTACTGACGAAGAACTTGATGAATGCTTAGAATTATTAAATGCGAGTGAATACGAAAATAATGATAATAATGAATTTACTAATGAAATTGAAGATGATATAATTGACTTCGAAACTCAAAATGTTATTATTCATGACAATATAACTATTCATAGCAATATTGAAAATCCAATTTTCGAAATACCTTATACAGAAAGAAGTATTAACTCATCTAATTTACAAATAATATTCAAGACTGCATCTAATTATAATGTTACAAAAATTAAATTATTCGGAGAAAAACTCAGATTTATTGTTTCCATAAATTCAATCGAGAGCGATTTATATAAATTTATTAAAGAATATATTAGACCAAAAAGTTCCTATACATTATTTTTTAAATCACCAGAATTAGAAAAACCGCTTATACGAATTTTGCAAGAGAAATTCGACTATAAGAGTTTTGATTTAAAAATTTCAAGAATCCTGTTAGAAGACGTTGAAGACATAGATGAAAGACAACTTAGAATCACTCAGTATCATGAAACCAAAACAATACATCGAGGATTAAGAGAAAATCTTATTAGTTTGAAACGGAAATTTTATTGGCCGAATATGAATAAAGATGTTCAAAATTATATAAATTCCTGTGAATATTGCCAGAAAAGCAAATATGAAAGAACTCCAATTCAATTACAATATAAACCTAATCCTGTTGGTTCTAAACCCTTTTCTCATCTTTATTGTGATACAATACGATTTGGTCAAACATACTGTTTAAGTATAATAGATTCATTTTCTAGATTTAGACAATGTTATCCATTACTTCAAAAGAACGGATTAGAAATTGTAGACAAATTAATAATTTATTTCAGCCATTATGGTATACCCAATAGAATAACATGTGACAACGGAATTGAATTTAAAAATAATGTTGTACAAGATCTATGTAAAGTGCATAAAATCGAAATTCATTACATTACAAATTACAACCCAAATTCGAATGCTTTAGTGGAACGATTTCATTCAACACTTATAGAACAATTACGAACTATTGAAGGTAAAAACAGTACTTTTCAAAATAAATCAGCTCAAGCTTTATTAAGCTATAATAATTCAAATCACTCAAGTTTAGAAATGACCCCCATGCAAATTATTAAGGCAGACTTAAATTACTCATTACCTATTGAACGTACGCATAACGAACAAGTTCAAAATTATGTAGAAAATTATATTGAAAATTTGAATGACATCACGAAACAAATAGAAAGACAACGAGATAAACAATTAAATCGATTAGAAAAAACGAATTATAAGAGACGTGCGAAAGAAGATCACCCTCTTAATAAAAACCCGACTTATATCAAAGCCCCAATCACACGAAAACTTGATCCTGCATTCAAAAAGATAGATGCGAAAGAAATTGATTCTCATCGTATTCAAGACGATAAAAATAAACATATTTATCATAAAAAAATATTGAAACAACGAAAAAAATAAGTTTTAAATTTTATTTGCAGATTCAAAAATGGACCAAACAAATGGTATACTACTTACTCTAATAATGATAATCCTATGGACAAAAATAAGTATCATAATAAACGCACTCGAAATCATTCCCTTAGAAAATAATATATTACCCGTTTTATTAGGAAAAGCCTATGTTACGAATAAGAATCTACAATTGATTTATCATATTGATTTAAATAGGATAGAGGAAATAATTTTCAAATATCAAAAGGAAATTGAAAATCTGAAAGACCAAAAATTAGGTTTTGCTCAGACAGCAAATTATAAATATTTACAACATTCAAATGATATAAACTTTAAAGCCCTTGAAGAGATTCTTAATAAGAGTATTAAAACTAAAAGAGGATTAGTTAATCTTGGTGGTAAAATTTCAAAAATATTATTCGGAACGTTAGATTCAGACGATGAAGAATTATATCGAAACTATTTTAATAGCATACAGAAAAATGAGAAAACGCTCATGAAAAATCAGAAGCAAATAGCTACTGTTGTAAACGATCTGAAAAATAAGTATATCACTAAATTCAAAAATATGAATGAAAATCTGAAACTATTACAAATTGTTCCAGAGTTACGTGAGGTAGAGCAAATGCATCTCATGACATTTGAAATTAAAGATATTAAAAATACCCTTGATGAAATTCAAACAGCAATAAGTTTTGCAAGATTACACCTTTTACATGAATCTATTTTACCTTATGCTAAATTTGTCGAATTAATCAAGAATGTCACAATAATACCTGTTCATCACCTTAAAGATTATTATCAATTATGTCATACTAAGATTATTTTTCAAAACAAAATATTACTCTTTTTGATTTCAATTCCCACTGTTTATCAGAAAGGCTATGATCTATACAAGTTTTACTTCCTACCTCAGAATAATTTAACCATTTCCCATACCAATCCCTATATGCTCTCTCAAGAAGAATTATTGGAATGGTCAACTCCAACAAATAATTGTCATCCCGTGGAAGAAGATTTCTTATGTGATCAAGAATCATTAAATAAACCCCCAGAATGTCTCAGGAACATATTGAAAAATCATACAGAAAATTGTCCTAGAATTAAAACTACTTCACATTCAGACATCAGATTGTTAGAAGATGGAAGTATTCTATCGATAGACAACGTGAAAGTTCAAGAGAAATGCCCTCAACAAATTCAATATTATTTTACTCCTTCGATGGCACTCCCCCATTCAAAATGTGAAATAAGCAACCTACAGAAAGAGATTTTCCCTCTAACCACCATAAATGAAGAAAAATACATTATTCTACCCAAGCAGACCCATTTTATGAAGAATAATTCCAAAGAAGAAAATATCGAGAATGAAGATATTCCAGACATCGTCTTAGAAGACTTAGACCAGTGGAATCTTCAACCCATAGGAATAACTTTCACATTTATTTTAATAATATTTATAATAATAATTATTATTGCTTTTGCTTTTAGATATTTCAAAAGAAATGTATTTTTAAAAGCTACACCTCAGCCAGGTGATACCTTTTTCCAAGAAGGGGAGGAATTACATAATATGAACCCTTACTAAATAAATAGATCCTTTCCTTCAATCCCATAAGAACTACATATTACAATGTATCTAATTGCAGATTCAGCATTTCATCTTTATGAATAGCCCTTTGTTTCACTTGTTATTGAATTGTTATTCACCTAGGAATTTAGATAAGAAAATCTATAAAGGGGACTGAATCTGTGTACTCATTAAGAATTGATTGGTCATTCTTTAAGAATTGATTGTGAACTCACTAAGAACTGTTGTATTCGAAATAAATCGTTTTGTTTTTAAAAACGAGGTTTTCCACTACAAAAACATAATTATATACACTATATATATATATATATATGCGCAATGTCGATGAGTACGGACGTGTGCGTTAAATGCTCCGATAATTTTATTGTTAATAATAAAACTATAGAATGTAAGATCTGTAAATGTATTGTTCACGCTGCGTGTGTGTATATTAAAGATTCTTGGCTGAAAGGTTTCTCTGAGAATGCTAACATAAAGTGGTTGTGCGATTTGTGCAACGAAAAATGGTTGTCGTTGACTAATGAACTGTCGTTAACTAATGCTAATAGTGTATTTCTTCTGAAAAAGAAGGTGGATGGCCTGTCAGTTGAGAAAACTCTTCTCCAAAAACTGGTAGATAGCTCAGAATACACAATAAAAATTCAGAAAAGTCTTATAAATGAGTATGAGGAAAAATTATCCCAATTTGGAGGTCAAATGAAGGTTAGTCCTCCTGATTTATCGTTTGATTTATCATCCGGTTCTGGTTTATTATCAAAACCTAGTACAAATCAACAAATGCAGATGGAACAGAGAGAGACAAAAAATCTTTCTCGCTCGCAGCCCAAAAAAACAAACACAAAGATAGTTTCTGGTAGCTCGAATGTATCAACGGCTGTCAATAAGAACATTGACAATGATTTAGGGATGTCAAAACTGGCAAATACCAAACGTCAAATAAAAATAAATAAACAAACTGTTAATTCAGCAATTTTACATGCTCAGCAGAAATCTTTAATGCAGGATATTGTAACTCTTCCTGTTCCCACGGATATCAACAAATCTAAGGAAAATAATGATGATTGGTTAACAGTTAAACCCAAAAACAAACGTAACAATCGTAAATTTGTTGTGGGTACAAATGAGCAGTTGTCTAATATACAGGCAGTACCCAAATTTATATCTTTACATGTATCTCGACTGCAGCCTGGTGCAAAGCCTGAGGACATGAAGAGTCTATTATTGGATAAATTTCCAGAAGTTATCTGCGAAAAACTGCAATCTAAGCATCCCCAAATATATTCTTCTATGAAGGTGTCTATTCAAAAGGTCAATTTAGATAAAGCCTGGAATAAGGAAATTTGGCCTAATGGGGCTCTGGTGTCACGTTATTATAATTTTCAGAAATCTAATGAAAGAAGCACAGAGAAAACTTTTTTAGAGAGAGCAAGCAGTTCTATCAATCCAGAGCAGAAAAAGGACTAACATCGGCTGACTCCTCTGATGCAGTTTCTCAGTTATGCATCACACACCTGAACATCCAATGTTTGTCAACAGCATTTCAAGGTCTGGAACAGTTTATTCAGGATAATGAGTGTCATTTTCTGGCCATAAGTGAGCATTGGCTAAATCAGGACCAGTTGATTTCGTATTCACTGCCGGGTTTTCTACTTGTGAGCAGTTTCTGTCGTCCGCTCAACAGACATGGTGGTACTGCAATTTTTATTCGTGATTATTTTAAAAGATTTTTTGTCAGAACAGATATTTGTAAATTAAGTGCTCAGTATATTTTTGAATGCTGTGCTGTTCAATGTAAAGTTAATAATAATTTGAATTTAATTGTCATATGTGTTTACAGGTCAAGCGAACCCAATTTGGGTGATATTGAGCGGTTTTTTGAAAAGCTTGCACTATTGCTTGATATCCTGAATGGTGAAAGGTCTGCAAGGTTTGTCATAGTGGGTGATTTTAATGTGGATATACTCAAACCAAATCACAGGGATACACAAACTCTGTTGTCTGTGCTACACTCGTATGGTCTTCAACCAATTATTAGTGAACCAACTCGGGAGGCTCTTCTCTCGTCATCCTGTCTGGACAACATATTCACAAATGTCGAGGGTGGTCAGGTGAGAATAATGCAACCACATCTTTCTGATCACAAGGCAATATCGATCAATTTCAACATAAATAGTTTAATTTCTCCAAAAGCAATGCCGTCTAAGCGCCGAAATTTTAGTTCCTCGAATATAAGAGTTTTTCTGAGTGCTTTGACTGATATAGATTGGTCAGTATTATATGACATCAATAGACAAAAAGTAGAAGACATGTGGTCCTGTTTTTCGTCAATTTTCAATGGAGTATTTGCTGATGCCTTTCCCACAGTCTCCTTTCGAGCTTCCTCTGGTAGGTTGAATTTTTGCAATTCTGATCCTCAGTTGTTGGAAATCAAACGACAATTAGATATACTCTATACAATGTCACGGGTTGACCCTCTGTACTTAGATCAGTACAGAGTTGCAAAGAAGTATTATGACAGGCGGATCACACAGCTCAAACGGGCTCATTATGGGAGTCTTATTAAGAACTCTTCGAACAAATCAAAAATGACATGGAGCATTGTCAGAGATCTCACTGGCAAACGTCATACAGAGTATGACCATTTTCCTGCAGGCAATCCAGAAGATGTTGCAAATAAGTTCAATCAATTTTTTTCTGCTTGTGGTACAAGCTGTGAACTTTCTGGGGAGGGAAATACTTGTGGTGTACAGAGAAACGAAAGCTCTTTTTATGTGTTCGAGGTGACAGCTCGAGAATTAGTATCAATGGTTATTAAAATGAAGAATTCTTCTTCATGTGGTTTCGACGGTATTTCTATGAAAATAGTAAAAAAATGTATTCATATAATAGCAGAACCCTTAAGCTTTATAATTAATCGTTCATTTGTTGAGGGAATATTTCCAGATGCCCTAAAGATGGCAATTATTAAACCGTTATTTAAAAAAGGCTCTAAAGCTGATTTTGGCAATTATAGGCCCATAAGCCTGTTAGCTACTTTCTCAAAGGTGTTTGAAAAGATACTTTGTGTCCGTCTTGTGTCCTTTTTCAGAAAGTTCAATATCTTTAATCCATCTCAGCATGGATTTATATCTAATAAATCTACGGAAACTGCGATTTTCGATCTATTGCGAAAAATTACTGAGGTCTTGGATGGAGGAGATATTCCTCTGGGTGTGTTTCTCGACTTGTCCAAAGCATTTGACAGTGTTAACCACCGAAAACTGCTGGACAAGCTTGAGCATTATGGAATACGTGATAGGCAATTGGACCTTATAAGAAGCTACCTGACCAATAGAGTTCAAAAAGTAGAGCTAAAATATGAAGGAAGTGGATACTTATCAGATGAAATCAAGATCACATCTGGAGTGCCTCAGGGCAGCGTACTGGGCCCATTGCTTTTCATAGTTTATATAAATGACTTACCTAGAGTTATTGACTCACCTTCTTATGAACTTTCTCTTTATGCGGATGACACAAATGTTGTCGTTTGTGGTAACAGTGTTTCCTCAGTTATTGAGGGTGCGTCTGAGGTGTTTGGGAGGATTGGGAGTTGGTGCTCTGATAATGACCTTAAGTTAAATTCAACAAAAACCGAGCTGGTGTTTTTTCATACTGATCGCTCTCGACATGATTTTCCTTCATCTTTAAATATTACTGATGACTGTAACGTTCCAGTTGGGACATCTGTTAGATTTCTCGGGTTATTCATTGATAGTACCCTAAAGTGGCATGTGCATGTTGATTCTTTAAATAGAAAGCTTTTATCGGTTAATTATTCCATTAATGTACTAAAACGTCAGGTTGACGTCGATATCTTAAAAACTGTTTACTACGCTAATTTCGAGTCGCGACTAGCGTATGGTATAATATTTTGGGGTGGAAGCATTTCTGCGCGTCGCCTATTTGTTACTCAGAAGATGGCATTGAGGTTGATGTTGCGAATGCATTTTAGGGAATCCTGTAGAAATATTTTCAGGGACAATAACATCCTGACAGTCACTGGGCTTTTTGTTTACAAGTCTTTGCAATTTGTATCCAAGCATAAATACCTGTTTAATAAATTTCAAAATATTAACAACACAAGGCAAGTTCATACTTTTCATCTTCCAAGACTATTTCTGACACAGTCTCAGAATAGTGTGCTGTATTCTTGTATGAAATTATACAATTCATTACCTAAATCCATGCGGGATCTTGATGGTGCAGGCTCTTTTGACTTTAAGGTTCGTCAATTTTTAGTGGATTGTGAACCGTATTGCCTGGATGAGTATTACGATTATTGTTCTATCCGGCATTGAAAATTTTTTTTTCTTTTCTCGCTTGACCTGTTTCTTTTTGTCTCATTCTGTGATAGATTGTTCATTCTGTGATTAATTTTGTCTAGACTGTGATAATTTTTGAAATAAATTGCTATTATTATTATTATTATTATTATTATTATTATATAGCACACATAAACATATACATATTTATATACTGACGTACATACCCCATTAAAGAAATAGAAATATAAACAGCTAGATAGGAACAATAATGAGCAGGCAGACATACAATCATCCTGGCTTTTTTTTTTTAGTTAAAGAAGTTATGTAAAAGCTGTCTCCGGTTACTCAGTATATATGACTTAACCTTATTCCTATAATACGTTTCAGAATTGGACATGTTGAAGAGGTAACTGTCTGAAATTACATTTATGAATCTTGGTCCTAGAAACGCAAGACATTTGGTACCCAGTGTTTTATTAGCCGAAGGGGTTTTTACCTTATTTGAATATTTCGCCCTTGTTGGGTAATCATGTGAAAGAAAGTCAGTATGTCTCCTATTCTTGTGTAAAAAACATCCTAGCTTCTTTGTATAGGCTATCCGATGGGTAAGTTCTATCTTTTCTTAATAAAATTTTCAAGAAATATTTTTGAAGTGTGTTCAATTTTTCCAGGTACACATTCGTGATGCCACCCCATCCGATAATTCCATATGCTATACGGGAGTCAACAAGAGCAAAATAAAGCATTTTGAGATGGTGTAGCGGCAAGATTTTAGCGAGATATCTGAAGCGGCCCAAAAAAGTTCTGATCGTGTTAACAGTGTTGTTGATATGATCATTCCAACGAAGATGGCAATCAATAATTATCCCCAGATATTTCACATTTTCGGTACGTTTCAATGTGATCATTTTATTATGATTAATTATCTGTAAAGTGTTATACTGAGGTAGTTTATTTTTGTAGCTTGTTAAAGGTAGAAACACTGTTTTGTCAAAATTAATGGTAAGCAATTTATGATTAAACCAGTCAATGATATTATTCATTTCCGATTGAATTTTAAGTTTTAGGTCTTCCCAACTGCTTGATGTGTACAATATAACTGTATCATCGGCAAAGCTTATTATGTGTCCAGAGGTTCCAATGGTAAGTAAATTATTAATGTACAATATAAATAAAATTGGTCCGAGTACCGTCCCTTGTGGTACTCCGCATTTAATCAGCTCAAAACTACTGTAGGTATCGTCAATTTTGACACATTGCTTTCTATCGGACAGATATGATTTGAACAAATTGTGAGCCACTCCGCGTATTCCCACATCTTCCAAGGAACCTAACAACTGTTGGTGGTCGACAGTGTCGAACGCCTTTGCAAGATCCAGAAACACACCAATAGCAGGTTGCTTCTCGATTGCTTCATACATTTTTTGAGTAAGTGACGCAATAGCTCCTTCAGCAGATTTTCCGCTTTGAAATCCGAATTGGTTATCAGCAAATATTTTGTGTTTTTCCAAAAATAGCTTCAGCCTTATTTTTATAATTTTTTCGAAAATTTTAGCATAGTTAGTTACCAGAGATATTGGTCTATAATTCGATGGTAGGGTTTTGTCGCCTTTTTTATGCAGAGGTTTTATTACTGTGATTTTAAATTCAATAGGGCAGATTCTACTTTCCATCACATTATTAATAATATAACACAGGGGTGTTGCTATTTCCTTATATATTGCTTTCAGTGTTTCAGCCTTTATACCGTCTATACCAGGCGTCTTATTATTTTTCAAATTTAAAATAATTTTACTAATTTCGTTTTCATCCGTAGGTTTTAGGAAGAATGAGCAGGGATTTATCACTCTGGATGGGGTCGATACTGGAGGTTTTCCTATGTTTTGTGCCAGTTCTTGCCCTACGTTGGAAAAGAAGTCATTGAATGTATTGGATATTTCTTCACTGGAGTACACGTCATTGCCATTTTTTGATTGTAGCTGTTTTATTATTGTTGGTTTATTATTGGTGCTTGTAATGTTTTTCATAGTTTTCCAGAGCTTTTCAGAATTGTTTTTATTTTTTTCAATTTGATATTTATGATGGTTGAGTTTTGTAACATCGATAAGTTTATTTAAATTATTCCTGTATTTTATGTAGTTCTCTTTTAGCTTTAGGTTTACTTTATCTTTTTGCCATTTCTTGTATAGTTTGTCGCGCCTTTTAATAGACTTCATTAGCCCTATTGTAATCCAATCTTTTTTTTTTATGTATTTTCTCCTTTCTTTATAAGTTTCGGTATTGTTTTCAATGGTTCGCTCAATTTTTCCAATAAAGTAGGTTGTAGCTTTTTGTACATCTCTCATGGTATATAGTGAATCCCAGATCAGATTGTTTAGGTCATTTTTTAATCTTGTAAAATTTATCTTTTTTACTGTATTATCCCTATATCCAGATTCGATATCCTCAAAAATGCTCGTGTTCAATATCGTGGCTCTATGATCCGTTACAAGAGTATCCAAAATAAAACTTGAAAAGTAGTCGCTGACTTCACCTTTTCTTATTCTCACAAAAATATGACCCAAACAGCTTTTAGAGATTCCCTGAATTCTGGTATGGGTATTAACAGTTGAGTTGAAGTTAAACGAACTCAATATGTCCAGATATTCAGACACAATTGTGTTATCTTTAGAGAGTAAGTCAATGTTTATATCACCTATAATCACATGTACATCACTGCTCTCCATATTACCATCACAAAGGTAATCGTAGAGTCCATTTACAAATTCCCTATCATTGGTTGCCGGTGATCTATATAATGCTGTAATTTTTATGATTTTTTGCTCTTTCCGACAGATTATTTCAATTGCTTTACACTCCGAGATTGTTACTATTGTGGAGGTATAGTTAATAGTATTTTTCAAATAAACAATAGTTCCATCACATTTATTGACGTTACCGAAATTATATAACAAGTCATACCCTTGTCTTTGCATGAAATCAATGTCAAAATCATTTCGAGTTTCGGTTAGAACCAAGCACTCAAAAGAATCATCAAACTGACTTAGTGTTATCTCAAAGTTATCAAGATTTCTTGAAATGCTCCTAATATTTTGATGGATTTGAACTTACAATTTGTATCTTTTATGATTTCATTATACTCGGAAGCATCTCTCAATATTCTGGATGGAAACTCTGAATAGTTGTGATCCTTGATGAATGGATCCATTATTTTCACGTTATAATCAATAACTCAAAACAATTTTTTTTTTGTTAATGTATCAAATAGATATGGGTGAGCATTAAAAGTTCACTACAAGCACCAACGCATGAAACTACTTTCCAGTTCCGTTGCGAGTTCTCATTTTCTTATTTTCGCCCACCTCCTTAGTGAGCTTGCCAGTAAGTTGGGTTGGAGTGTTTATTTTCTGCTGAGGGTTTTTTGATGATGGTCCAAGGGGTTTGGTGATCTGACGCTGGACTTCTTTGGTTGGTATTTGTATTGGTGTACCAGGGGCACTTTGCAGTTTTTCCGGAATATTGTTTTCAATATTCTCTTGATTTTCTAGATCTTCCACTCTGTATATCCGTCCATTCACATATAATCGATTTCCTTTTATATAGCAGTCGTCTTCCTTGTTTCTTCTAGCAAGGTTCAGATGTTTCCTTAAAATATTATATATTCTTGGCGTTGTTTAAATGTGAGGTCTCGGACCATCGAAACTCTCGTCCCCTTCAAATTTTTTGCGTTCTTCAGCACCTCTGTTTTTTTTAGGAAAGACGTAAACTCTATCTTTATCGGAGGATTTTTTGCTTTTCCGAGTGGGTAAAAGTTATTCAGATCACCTTCAGTGATATTTACATCCACCAGCTTTTTTATTTCACACTTAATGAAATCAGTACTTATATCTTCTGGTTTGCTCTCTAATCCAAAAATAATGATATTATTCTCCCTTGATTTCCTCTCCAACCTCTCGATTCTATCTGTGTTTTCAGCGTTTTTAAATTCTAGTGTGTTTATTCTTCGATTCAAATCTTCAATCTTCAGTGTTATTCAAACTTCTACAGCTTCAATGAGTGATCTCAGCTCTTGCCTATTTTTCTTCAATTCTTCCAAAATAACCTCATTTGTGACAGACATACTCGAGGACTGCCAAAGATATAATTTTTCGGTAGTGTACGAAAGGATTGCGTTCAGGCTAAAACACTCTTCACTTCCTTGGACCCGTAAGGAAGACTCAGACAGAACAGGAGGGCCACGAAAAAAAACAACAAAAAAGGATGGGAGTGACTCAGAAAAGGAAATATATATGAAACAAAAACAGAGCTCAGCTCCAACAGATCGAGCCGCCACTGGTGTCAGTCAGACACAAGTGTAGGCACATGTACTCACACGCGGCGATGTTCAACAAAAACTCTATGTTATCACCAAACGGGACAACATATGTGGTTATGAAAACTAGCGGAAATGAAACAACTCAGCAATTATTACGACAATAACTGAAAGAAAATGCATTCAAAATGTAAAACCGTCAATTCAACGACTTGGTATAATAATAGGTATGAACAATTACTCACGATGAAACTACCAAAACCTCAGAGCATCGAAAATATATCGCAAATAAAGGAGCAGCAAATTCGCACCTGTTCAATCTCGAGGAACATATACATATGGAACAAATATCTTTAAATTTTTCATAACTCATATCAGGGGATATGTGTTCATTGAAAATATAACGTGAATTGACATCATCACTTCTGAATATAACAATAATATTCGCATTGTCACGGATCAGATGTTTATTAATTGATACATATGTCTGACAGAGAAAAGCAACATCAATATGTTTATGTCTACCCATAGAGTAATAAGACTTGAAATTATCTTGCTTGCTGTTACATATATCATCAAAGATGAATATGGAATTTTCTTTAGCCTCTGAAGTATCTATGATTTCGTCATTTTCTCTATAGCTGTGATAACCAATACCATGAACACTGTTTAGGACTTCTTCGAGTAGCTGATACTTGGGTTGATTTAAACTTTTCGAGAATATATATACATTTTCAAATGTAAGTCCATTAGGATGAAAAAATAAGGATAAAAGTGCATTAGATTTTCCACAGCCACTTGGACCCACAATCAAAAATGTACAACTAGATGGAAATAAATCACCATTTCTATTCAATTTTGGCTGATCATCGAAAATATCTAAATTTTCTACTGGTAAAACTGTTTTAGATAGATAGATAGATAGATAGATAGATATATTCTTTATTTCAAATTAAATTTTACACTAGGAAAAACATGAAATGAAACAGTGTCCTTAAGTAATTCACAACTACATGAAATAATCCCCTAAATTATACGGTTCAAGATTTATTAAAAATATCTTGGTTTTTGATTTGAAAAGTCTGTAATTTTGTATTATTTTAAAATCATTTGGCAAACTGTTGAAGATTTTAATGCACATATAGGATGGATTTTTTTCTGTTAGTGATAACTTATGCTGTGGATAATTTATATTGGCCGTTCTCGTATTGTATGTGAAATTAATGTTATTTCTAAGAAATTCTACTTTGTTTCTGTGTAGGTAGAGAAGGCACTCATGCAGATATAGACCATAAACTGTCAGTAACCCCAATGACCTGAACTTGCCCCTGCAGGAATCCCGGTACCCCATATTCAAAAATATTCTAAGTATTCTTTTCTGACTTATGAATACTGATTGTACAGATGTACTCACACCCCAAAATATTATACCATATCTTAATAAAGATTCATAGTTAGCATAATATAAAATTTTTTTTACATTTTCATTTATATATTTGTGTACCACTCTGAAGGCAAAGATCATCCTATTCAATTTTCTTAACAGATCATTAATATGTGTATTCCACTGCAGAAATTCGTGAATTATTATTCCTAAGAATTTAGTATTCTCAACAGTGTTATTGACTTGGTTGTTAAGACTTACTTCTGCAGGTTTTTCTTTTGAATTGCTCGCTCTGAATACAATGACATTAGTTTTACTTGTGTTTATAACCAGACCATTTTTTGAAAACCAATTCTCTACACAACTATATAATGAACTACACCTTTCCTTCAAGCTTTCAGTGTTCTGTCCCGCCACCAGAATATTAGTGTCATCTGCAAAATTTATAATTTCTGAATCTTCTACTTCATTTGTTACATCACTCAGGTCATTTATGTATATTAAGAAGAGTATCACCCCTAAGATGCTACCCTGGAAAACACCAAATTCATTACTTAGCCATTCAGAAAAGCGAGTTTCATTACATTTAGTTATTTTAACGCACTGCCACCTGTTGGACAGATAGGAAGCAAACCAGCTCAGGGCACTTCCCACTATTCCATATTGTTCTAATTTTTTAATCATATAGTCTCTATTAATGCAGTCAAATGCCTTTGAGAGATCTATAAATAGACCTGCAACAAGTTTATTTTCTTCCAAGAATTTCAAAATATTAGTTGTTAACTGAAAAGTCGCAGTTTGAGCTGATCTACCCCCTAAGTATCCATGCTGAGTGGGACTGAAAAGGTCACAATCATTAAAGTACTTGATAAGACGAGTGGCCATTGCAATTTCAAAGATCTTAGAAAAACTATTTGAGAGATTAATTGGTCTATAGTTTTCCAATTTTTCTGGATCTCCAGACTTGAAAACTGGCACTATCATGGACATTTTCAGTTGATCAGGAAATATTCCAAATCTAAAAGAGTTATTAATAATAAATAATAGACGAACCATGTAAAATTGATGGCAATAAATTATTATTATTATAACATAAAACCTCTTTTACATAAACTATACTAAGTTTTACAATGTTTATCGGAATTTCATCAATACCGCTACTATATTTATTTTTCAACTTATTTGATAAATCTGAAATTTCCGATGGTAGAAAGGGTTTCAAGTACATCGAAGTATCAGTCTTAACATCACAATGGAAGTTGGATTTATGACAATGTTTTAATAGGTTTGGAACTATGGTTATTAAAAATTCATTATATTTTTTTGAAATAGACTCTGGGGACCCATGTATTCGACATTCTATCCCATCAGATATTTTACCTTGAATTTGTTTACAAATGTTCCACATGCTTTTATTCTTATTGTCAGATGCCAGTATTCTGTTATTATAATATTCTTTTCTTGATTGAATTAAGATATCATCATATTTTCTTTTTTCATCTCTATACAAAGTTTTATATCTTACATCATGGCTACTCAAACAAAATAGCACATCTAAACGATGTTTGGACTGTGAAATTTTAGGATCATCATAAAACTTTTCTTTTGAATTTTCATTTTTTACTATCATTTTTTTTTTAGGAAAATACTTTTCAAAAATGTGTGAAAATATTGTGAAAAACAGTTCCACTGTCCATTCACATCATCAGTTTCAAAACTAAAAACATTTAACCAATTCTGGTTACCTAACTCATTGAAAAAATTTTGTCTAGCTTCATTTGAATATGACCTCATTTGTTTATATTTAACATACTTATCAACTTCAACCTTAAAACATATTTTCTGCGCACTATGATCAGAAATATGATTAAAAATTATGGAGCTATTTACAGTTTCTGTTAAATTTGAAAATATGTTATCAATACAACTGTTTGTGTTATGAGTTACTCTAGTATCCCCAGAGATATGTTTCACCAATGAAAACGAGTCAAAAATTGAGATCAATTCAGTCCTGAACCTGTTTTCTTCCCTAAGTTCAATGTTAAAGTCACCCCCTATTATTATTATTTTGTTTTCTTTATTTATAGCAATTAGTAAACCCTCAAGCAAATCGAAAAATATTTCCTTATTTCCATTACATGGTCTGTAGATTGATACCAGTATGTATTTCCTGTTGTGAAGTTCACATTATACCACTGCACACTCCATCTCACCTTGTACTGAACACTTACTGAGCTCACTTCTATGTATATGCTTCACTCCCCGTCGAACATAAACTGCAGCTCCCCCATGTTGGTTTTCTCCCCTGCACCATTGTCCTGCTAGATCATAGTTATTTATTGATAAGGTTTTCAGCTGCTCCACAGTTTTCCAGTGCTCGGTTACCATAAAGAATTCGCATTCTCCCTCTCCATGAATGAAACTTTGAATTCTGTCCAATACGTTGCCAATTGACTGCACATTTTGATGAATAACACAAATATTAGCTTCTTCTCTGTTTTTATTTTTCACCAATACATTTTTATTCCTAGTACTCGAACTTAGGACTCTTGCATGCTTTTCTGAAAATTTCGCTTCTTTCACTCAAAAATTTCTTATTTTTTTTCAAAGTCGAATCGTTTAACACCGACATTTTTGGGCCAAAATTCTGGTTGATACATTATATCTTTCTTTATTAATGGGGCCGTAACAAGGAACCTCTTCAATTGATCTTCACCACTTGGAATTTCTTCTACATTAGTTGTATATTTGTCAAATCCAGGTTTGTTAGTTATATAATCAATTATTTCTTTTTCTGTCGTTACTCTGTTGACTCTGTATATATAGAGCCAGACTTTTCTTTCTCCACCAGAAAACCCATTTTTAGTTTCATCTTCACTAATTTCAGCTGTTCCTAAATTTTTTTTTGGTCTCCTCTTTCTATATGTAACTTTTTTGAATTCCTTTTCTTGTATCTGACTTTCCGGTTTGTCTTCCACTATTTCTTGTTTGTTTATATTTGAGCGTGCATCTTTGTTTTGTCGACTGTCATTTGATGTATCTTTTCTAGATGCCTGTAATGAGGATGTAGACACCTGTTGGATCGGTGTTGTACTCATTATGCTGTTGTATGTTACATTCTTCAATCTGTTACTTGACATCTGTTTATCCGGCTTATCATCTTTCAAAATTATTGGAGTTTTTGATAATGAAATATTTTCTCGTTTTTCGATGTTTATAGCACGACGATTTTTTTCTTTACTGCTGTTTATATTGACTATTGGAATTTCAGTCTGCATTTGTGTTATTCTTTCCATCAAAAATCTATTATTCTCTCTGAGAATTAGGTTCTTATCATTCATTTCATTTAAAAGCCGTTCTTTGTTTTCTTTTTGTTCATTCAATAAATATTTCAAGTGATTTATTTCAGCTTGGAGTATCTGTTTTTCATACCTCATTTTGATGTTTTCTTCTTTGAGTCGAATGTTTACTGATTGGTTCGATTCTATTTCATTTTCTCGGCCTCCGTTGGAATTATATATTAGTTCCTCCATTTCACAGCATTTCACATACGTTGCGTCCAGGAATGACAGACCTGTTTTGTTTACTAGTTTTCTCGCACAAGAATCGTGATATTGTTAGGGTTCTGATTACCATGTAAGGGTGGATTGACAGATACAGGTTTTTGTACAGTTTAATCGTTGATTTAACAAACTTGGAAACACAAATCTAAAACAAAATGGAGGTTAGGTTTGCTGCTTAAGGTGTGACGCCGTTATCTATTCGTGTCTGACAGAACTGGCATCTCCACCTTCAGCGGCCATATTACTTTTCTAGCTGCGCATGCGCACTAGACGGATCATATTAGTTGTCAGCAGGTTGTTTTATAGAAGTGGACTGGCGCCAAATATATTTGGCCAGCAGTTCTTACTTCAACACCCCCTCCCAAAATGAGGAACTGACAACTAGTCAACAGATAAGACATATACAGATAAGTTCCAACCAACTGATTTCAATAGTTAAAATAGAATATATACAGTACAATAAATACAAATAATAGTTAATATTTCATTTGAGTTTATATAAATCAAGCCTTAAAACTAAATCAACAGGATTGTCAGTGGAACTGTAGAGGCTGTTACTGTAGGCAATCGAATAGGGTTCCTTATAGCGAACCAACTTTCCTTAATATTTTGTATGGTATCAATACATTGTTTCCAGGGACCGGAGACCCTTCCAACAAGTGATATTATACCATCAGATCAACATATACATATAACAGATACATATTAAGTTCCTTCATATAGAACTAACTTGATTAATTCATCACACACATACGTGTCCGAATTTTTTTTGCTTTCGCATCTATCATTACCAGGGACCGGAGACCCTTCAAATCAAGACACTAGTGTTTATGAAAGTATGTAACCAGGGACCGGAGACCCTTCTACATGACTTTGAATAAACACTTAACATATAAACATATTTATTAGAGTAATTTCCAGGAACCGAAGAACCTTTCAATAAAACTCCGACATATACACAACAGATTTTTAGTATTGTCTTAAGCATGTTTCCAGGAACCGAAGAACCTTTTCACACAGACACATATTCAACAGATTTTTAGTATTGTCTAAGCATGTTTCCAGGAACCGAAGAACCTTTCCACACAGACACATATTCAACAGATTTTTAGTATTGTCTAAGCATGTTTCCAGGAACCGAAGAACCTTTCCACACAGACACATATTCAACAGATTTTTAGTATTGTCTAAGCATGTTTCCAGGAACCGAAGAACCTTTCCACACAGACACATATTCAACAGATTTTTAGTATTGTCTAAGCATGTTTCCAGGAACCGAAGAACCTTTCCACACAGACAAATACTCGACAGATTTTTAGTATTATCCGAGTATGTTAAACAATACATGGATAAACAACAGATGACTGAAAAAAAAAAGAGAACATACTGGGTTATTTGTATACAAATCAACTGAAAAATCAAGCCTCATAGAATACAAGGTGATTACGAAATTTACTTAGCTTTGCTGCAATTAAAGGTTTTGTAAGAATGTCAGCAATCTGATCATTGGTATTAATCTTCACAATATTAATTTTCTTGTCACTTACATGTTGACGAATTAATAAATATTTACGTGCAATATATTTTAAACGACTTTTACTTGTACCTGCAAGATAGTTTTGTCTTGTCATTGTCTTCATATATATCAACAGGAAATGAACTGATACCCACAGTTTCTGCCAATAACTGTGCTAAAAATAGAACTTCATTAGTAGCATGAGTAAGTGCAATAAATTCTGCTTCTGCTGAACTTTGTGCTAATGTTGATTGAAGTTTTGAGCACCATACAACCGGATTACCGAATGCAAAAATCACAAAGCTGGTTGTCGATTTTTGACTCTTCTCATCACCTGCAAAATCTGCATCACAATAGCATGACAACGTTGGGGAACCTGCTGTATATTTTAGACCCAACTGACTGGTACCTTTCAAGTATCTGAAAACCCTTTTTACTAATGTCCAATGATACTGTTGTGGATTGGCTTGGAATCGAGATAAATAACCTACAGCAAAAGATATATCGGGTCTTGTAAATAAACTTAAATACAACAGAGAGCCTATGGCTTTCTTGTACGGAAAATCTGCTTCATTAGTAACTTCGGGAACTTTATGATCTCCTTGAGGAACCAATGGAGTATCAACTGAATTCGAGTTTTCCATTCGAAATTCTTTAAGCATTTCCTTCACAAATTGAGTTTGATGAAGGAACAACTGATTTTCTGATCTACTGATTTCCAAACCAAGAAACTTAGAAGGATAGCCAAATTGTTTGATATTAAAACGTGATTTGAACATATTGACATTTTCTTGAATAAGCTTTTCACTGGTACCTGTAATTAATAGATCATCAACATATACTAGAATCAAAATAATCTCACTATCTTCCTCTTTCTTATACAAACATGGTTCACGTAAATTTGTTTCAAAACCTGAATTCTTTATAAAATTATCGAGTGTCATAAACCAACATTTTTGTGCTATCGATATTCCATAAAGAGCTTTTCGTAACTTAAGAATTACCTTAGTTTTATCCAGATTGATTCCTTTTGGTACACTTAAATATTTTGGTCTATCAATTTCACCATAAAGAAATGCTGTTTTGATGTCCAACTGTTCAATATGCCATTTTCTAGAAACTGATAATGCAAATAATAATTAAACAACTGATAGAGTTGGTGTAGGAGATGCAGTTTCCTCAGAAGTATACTTTTCAGTATCTTTGCATCCTACAACAACTAAACGAGCCTTATATACACCATTGTCTTTAACTGTAAATACCCAGATGATGATTTTAGTTGTTTATTCTTAAAACACTCGTAATTCTCACTCTATCTCTAAGCAAGTTCTAGAAAGGCTGAACGAAAGGGAACCCAACCCAGAAGGGAACTCAACCCAGTTCAGCTGGCTGAACGGAAGGAAGTTCAACCCAGAAGGGGGCTCAACCAAGTTCAGCTGTCTGAACGGAAGGGAGCTCGTCCCAGAAGGGGGCTCAACCCAATTTAGATGTCAGAACAGAAGACTTGACAGAAGGAATTTTGAAAGAATTTTTTTCTTTCTTCGTATGGGGCTTCCTATATAACCTATCATGTCGACTCTCTAAACAGAAATCACATATATTATTATCACTCTTTCTACATTTAATGCAGAGAACTGAAACAGAATCAAGATTATTCGTGAACATATTAGATTCTCCAATGGGATAATCAAAACATAAGGAACATGCAGTATAAACTTCATTGATCTCGGTCTCGAAATTCCTATCTGTGTCATCAAAACATTCAGAACAAATATCATTCAAACTACTACCTGTATACATACTGTTGTCAACCTCTCTGAAATACTGGCAGTTTGCTACCTCTAAAAATGCATTCTTCACAATATCATAGGTTCTGGTTGCCTCGGGTAAAGTGTAACTGTAAGAGTAAAACTCTGGTTGGTCAGCATCTCGAAAATGTTTTCTGGAACTTCCATTGTTGACACGTGGGATTGATCCATTTCTTCTTGATAACTCATTTTAACACCAACTTCTTGTTGATTGTGGATTGCTTTTAACGTCACAAGCTCTGCTATTCATGTGAGGGTGCTCGTCACAAGCTCTGCTACCATGTTAGGGTTCTGATTACCATGTAAGGGTGGATTGACAAATACAGGTATTTTGTACAGTTTAATCGTTGATTTAACAAACTTGGAAACACAAATCTAAAACAAAATGGAGGTTAGGTTTGCTGCTTAAGGTGTGACGCCGTTATCTATTCGTGTCTGACAGAACTGGCATCTCCACCTTCAGCGGCCATATTACTTTTCTAGCTGCGCATGCGCACTAGACGGATCATATTAGTTGTCAGCAGGTTGTTTTATAGAAGTGGACTGGCGCCAAATATTTTTGGCCAGCAGTTCTTACTTCAACAGATATGCACCACCACAATTTTTGCATATTAATGTTGAGCATGTTTTCTTTGTACAACATTTGAAGAATTTGTAAATTTTTGTATTTTTCACTTCAGAATCAGCACTAATATCAGAGCACTGATCATTCACGTCATCTACACTTTCCGCCATCTTAATATAATTGTGATAAAAAGTACCTAAGTAATAATGTTACATGCTGAAGTTGAGTGGCTTTGACTGGCACCACAGAATCACAGAACATTACACTAGAAAACTATTTTATGTTGCTCAATTCGCATCTTGATTACAACTAATCAGTATTAGGGGTATGGAAGGTAAATATAAAGATAAATTCATTTCAAATTTTGTTTAGAACAACTCTTTTTTTTTTACATGGTGTCATTGGTGACAGATGTGAATATCTAGATTTATTACTAAAAACTGCAGATTTCCAGATACATTCTGAAGTAGATGATGATGATGATAACGATGATGATGATGCATATGCATTTCGTTGATCACCATATTCCTGAAAGCTCAGCATCCCAAATTGAATAATTAGGTTTTGCACTTGATTGTGACAGTTTCCATCATTGGGTAGAGGTAGTTCTTGTTTAAAATCATCAATCGTCATTTTTTCCATATATGTGCGCGTGTGTGTGTGTGTATGTGGGTGTGTGTGTATGCGGTTAATGGGGAATGAAATCCCAAAGCCAATCGAATATTTCTTTGCAGTTTGTCATGCTGCACATGCGTGGTACATTTCCATCATGATACATACACAACGGTCGTTGCATCTTTAAATTTGGTGGTGGGGGATTGAAATGTTCTAGCTTATTCAGATCAATAACCATGAACGACTGCCTCATGCCCAATAAATATTCCTTTTTTTGATGGCCCTTCACGTACACTATATCCATATCTGAGAGTAATCTGCAAAGAATATCACAAACATCGCGAAGTTCTACACTTCCAGAATTATATTTCATACCATGAAAATTATTTTCCAACCATCTTATTAGCTTCTGATCTTTCACCGATAAAGATGAAAATTTAACTTCAGGTTTCACAATAAAATGTGCAATTTGGTGCCCATTATTTACACACATCTCTTTTGGTTGGAAGTTGCCATTAATTGTGAAACCTTGAAAATCTACTACTGCCACTTTCATCTTGATATGGTGACTGCTCTTGCTGAACTGAATCCTCAAAAGTTTGTTAATTTTCTTATAATTTCGCTAAGTGGGTGGTACTCGATGACGTTGTCATGAACAATGACGCAGTACACTCTGGTGTTGGCAGGGAAACCTTTTCTCGCTTCAATCTCCAATTTAACATCAACGGTGGCGAATTTATAAGTTTTATCCCGTTTAGAACAATCAATAACAAATAAAAAACGTGACTTGTATTCACCATAATCGAGCACTGCTGTATTCCCTGTTCTACCAGTATAAGTTTTTGCAAATTCACAATAATTATAATGAGCTTCGCTATAGTCATTTTGATCGAAATTCAGTCGCAATCTTTCTTGAGGATAATATTCACCATTGAGTAAAACACGTATATCTGAAGTGTCAACATTCTCAAAGTAATTTGGATCTTTGGTGGGGTTGTCTTTTCGATCCGAGTGAAAGCAGCATATAACATATCGAGGACATTCCACAATAGCACCCGTTTTAATGCCCCATAATTCCTGAGTTGCTCCAGCCGTAAGAACTGGAAGTTGATGGTTTGGCGAGTCTGTCTCGAGCCAATATTTACGGGCGCCCTCTCCCGGGGGTATTGTGTTTCGTCCCGAGATCGCTGGTGGACTCTTCAGTTAGGCTATCCAGCGATCTCTGCCTAAGACTCACCTTCCCACACCATTTGGTGAGAAGTGAATCGGTTGCTTCGCGTCGACCCCTTTAAATACGCCGGGGCCGATGATGTGTGGCGCATTACCACCATGGCGCCATCTCTGAGCAAACCGAGTCACTACACACCCCCTCACCAGTAATGACGACCCTCCTGAGGAGGAGGTACGCAGGTGGTCCCAGGGGGGAGAGAGCGTTTGCGTGCTGTGATGACGGAAACTCGAGGCTCGGCGTGCCATCGGCTCTAGTGTCCGATGGACACCCCAGTAGCCGTAACGTTGTGCGGGGCAGTGAGTCGCCTCTGCGCTCCAACGCCGCAGCTTTCCGCGATCACGTCGGGGTCACCAATGTAGGATTTCACATATGCCTACTTATGCGTTTCGTCCCTGGCACACACACCGGACTCATCAGTGTGACTTTGGTATAATTGTGTGTGCCGTGTCACAGACGCTTGGGGAATTTATTATTATCGGGAGCCGCCAGGATTCGAACCCGGCACCTTGTCGCATCTCGGTGGGTGAGTCTACAGTCTTAGCCACTAGGCTACCGAGTGATGTGTTTATTGTTGCTATGTGGGCTTTATGAGAAGCCGCCACATGACTCCCTCCCCAGTGACGGAGGAACGAAACTTATGCGTGTTACGAGGTCTTCGGTGCAGCTGGGTGATTGCCGCCTAATCAGAGCTGCACCTCGCGGCATCGTGCGGACGGTGAATGCCGCCTATTCAGGTCCGCTTTACCGCGGCAGACCAAGGAGCACGTATTGCACGTCATGGGAATGGGAGTCTAGAGTTTCGTTGGAAATTGCAGATATATGGGAGCTATGCATCAACCTTCTGCTTTCCAGGACACATCGTTAAGATGGCCATTCCCATCACGTCGGGGTCACCAATGTAGGCTTTCACATATGCCTACTTATGCGTTTCGTCCCTGGCACACACACCGGACTCATCAGTGTGACTTTGGTATAATTGTGTGTGCCGTGTCACAGACGCTTGGGGAATTTATTATTATCGGGAGCCGCCGGGATTCGAACCCGGCACCTTGGCGCATCTCGGTGGGTAAGTCTACAGTCTTAGCCACTAGGCTACCGAGTGCTGTGTTTATTGTGCTATGTGGGCTTTATGAGAAGCCGCCACAATGGACTTCCCATTTCCTGAATGGAAGTAAGATAGGTTTATCGCTTTTTATCATGGATAGTAGATTGAGTTTAATCTCATCATTTGGATGCACATGTTTAACTCTCAGCTCTATATCGCTGATTGTAATTTGCCCCTTTGTCACTCCATTCTGCTCACCTGTTCCTGCTGTGATTATCATGCAATTGCTATCGTTACGAGCTCTAATTAACCGAATCACCTGTTTTCCACACATTGCTTTCGGGTAATCATTAAACACGTTGAGCAAATGTTTGAGGGGCATACGTATAGCAAATGTACCATCATCATTTTGCAATGGTTCATCAAGAAAATTCCATCCAGCTTCATTTAATTCACTTTTATCCCCTTTCTCATAGCACAAAAATCCTCTTATTAGTGATACAAGTCCTGGATCTTTAACAGTTTCCACTTCTGTACCACATAATTCGTAGGTTATTGAGTCAAAAAGAAAAGCGCCATAATTATTCACCAGCTTCAAAGTTCCTGCGCCTGCGGTTTTTCTCAAGTGCCCCCTTATAAAAAGTGCTGATTCATACATCAGAAACCATATTTCTGGTCGGTTAATAACAATTTCAATTGTATCATTGTTGTTGAATGATTTTATGAATGGTAGGTATGTGCGATTTTCCACACGAAGAATTGAATCATCTTTATCCACCGGTTGATAAATGTCAAACGTGTGGCCTGACAACATAGCTAAGCGATTGTAGTATTTTTCTATTTCTCTGGGATATACTCGTAAGTTGTTGTTGCTGCTGTTGTTGTTGCTTCTCTGAGCGGTGTTGTTGTACTAATGACTTTTCTCTGACTGGATGGCGTATTTATTATGCTGAAAGTGTTGACGTCGAGGAAAAATCAAGACCATTTCTTCAGTTCTAAGCGAACAATAATCTCTTCACCTCGAAAATTGACAAAGTTGAAATCCTGATCAATTATGTTCAAAGTGATATTGTCAATCGTTCCACTACTACTTACAGGTAGATAAATCAAGTGTTGGGGCGTTATATCTATAGCGTAGCCAGGATCAACATCGACTGAGAACTCATAGATTGTGTGACAAATTTTATCGTTGTAAAATGATCCCTGGGCTAAACTGCAATCTACATGAATACAGCGTACAGGAACTATATTAACAGGTAAATCTGACTGATGTTCAACACCAGCTACCAAATTTTTTCGAGAAGAGCCTAAAAGCTTACCTAGTACATCACTTTTAGTAAAATTAATAGATATAGATCGATGAAAAAGTTCACACTTTAAAGTGGTATTGTTTGGTCTCAAGTAAAAGATCTTATCTCTCTCGTTCCTCTCGTTTACTGCAATCAGGTATTTAGCTAGATACTTTTCGATATCTGAAATTTCGTATGTTCCACTAGGGATTTGTAGCTTTTTTTCCTGCACTCCTTCTGCAGATGCTTCTGAATAATACAAATACGTGTTTTCTTCAATGTTTGGTAGTGTATTATATGAATAAAAACCAATTAAAGCGATACCATACTGATGACTAGGATCTAGCTCGATTGGAGGTACAAAATCTGTTGAGAGTGTCGAACTACGTCCTTTCAATGTGAATACTAACGACATGACTGAGGATGGATTATAAAAATAATGCTGATTATGTTTCTTTTCAATTCTGACTCAGCAGAAATTGCAAACATAGTTTACCACAATTCGATGTATTATATATCTGATATACATTTCTGTTGTAGATTATTTCTCCACCATCACCTAAATATTTAACCAATTCCTTTGGTGGTTTCAGATCTCCGAAGGAATCAAAATATTCTGTCACATTTCCTTTTTTGCTATAAGCTACCCAATGTGTTCCAGATCCGTCTGATGAATCCAAGTTGATGATGCCACATTGATTCACCCTGGGACATCTTCTCAATAAACTGTCGCGCATAAATACACCTCTAAAGTTTGAGATTTTTAATTTTATCGCATAATCAACCAACTCATAGTCGAATAATGCTCTATTGGGTAGCTTCACAGTTAGTTTTTTTGCTTTTTAACATAGAGTCCATAACCTTTCTTATATTTCTTCACATAAAGACCATGCCCAACTGCTTCCATTACCTTGTTGTGGCATTGATGTTCAGCTAATTTTTTTGTAGCATTTTTGGCATCGATAAAAGTTTTGACAACAGCGCTTCCACCACCAAGTAAGCTACCCAAAGTGCTCAAGCCCGCAAGAATTGGCATCAATGGCAATATGCCTCCTGACTTGAATGGAATAATTCTAGGAACTCTGATGTTCTTGCTACCCCCAGCTTTTTTTATGGCGGCTCGGGCTTCTCTTAATGCTATCAATGATGACTTTTTAACATCATCATTATGATTCGATTTGCGCAACACCTTTGTTAAAGGAACTACTAAGCTTCTCTTGAACGTTTTTTTCACTTAACAACCCATTCCGAGTTTGCGTTTAGCTTTCATTGCACCAGTCACTAAGTATGCTGCAGTTTTTTCATCAACTGAAGCGTCCCTTGATTTTACACGTTGCCAAGCCTTGTCCTCTAGAATTTTATCTGCTTTATGTCTTTCCGCTAGGCTCTTGTGTTGTGAATAAAATATGTCGTGTTCCCTACAACTATCATCGAGTGAGTTGATTCCTTTGTCGCCCTTCTCTAAACGTTTTTCTAATTTTGTACCAGGCCCACAGAATTTGTAATCAACAGGTATATGTAGCTCAATAGGTAACTTATTAATGAGTGTATCAACTAGACCTCCTCCCTTCTTAAACGTCAGCATATTAATGAGTTCAGAACTAAGTGTATCCCGCTCTTATAGTTTATTAACTCAGTGACCGTCATCATGGAAGGTTCACTCTATGAATTAATAGAGAGATACATTTTCATTGGATTATACTTATTGAGTACACTCTTATTTTTGGCAATACTTTACTGTCTGAAAACTCTGAAAAATGCTTTGTTTCCGAGTAACAAATTTTTATTTGATAAAGAATATGTGAAATGTCTCAGCTGTGGTCTAATTGTTTTCTGCATGGAAAGTAATACTGACCTGTGCAGCAAAATGACTGAGGAAAGAAGTTTCAATATCATAGAGGGATTGAGATATTGATGTCCTCTTAAGTGCATTGGTGCAGACCTAAGGTGGGATGAAGTAGATGGCTTGGCTTGACGAATTTGTGAATCTTATGGTTTTTGCAGATGTGCTTGTATGTTGTATCAGTACATGAGGAATAAAAAATGAAAAACTCATCAACGTAACATGTTTATTTACATTTTTTATTACAAATAGTACGAATTATCTTAACTTTAGTTATATCGAATAACATTTCGATCTTATACAATTCTAAAAATCTATACCACTATATTCTCTCCAGAAGTTACAAATCTTTTGGAATGTATTGCATGGATTTACATTTGAAAATGTATATATATATATTCTCGAAAAGTTTAAATCAACCCAAGTATCAGCTACTCGAAGAAGTCCTAAACAGTGTTCATGGTATTGGTTATCACAGCTATAGAGAAAATGACGAAATCATAGATACTTCAGACGCTAAAGAAAATTCCATATTCATCTTTGATGATATATGTAACAGCAAGCAAGATAAAATCAAGTCTTATTACTCTATGGGTAGACATAAACATATTGATGTTGCTTTTCTCTGTCAGACATATGTATCAATTAATAAACATCTGATCCGTGACAATGCGAATATTATTGTTATATTCAGAAGTGATGATGTCAATTCACGTTATATTTTCAATGAACACATATCCCCTGATATGAGTTATGAAAAATTTAAAGATATTTGTTCCATATGCTGGAGTACCGATAATTATGGTTTTTTAATGATTGTAAAAGATTTCAACTTGAACGACGGTCGTTATCGTGATGGTTTCGATAAATTCATAAGCATTAAGGATAATTGACCAGTTTACAAGAATCATGTCGAGAGACAAGTCAACGCATAATCGTAAACTCAAAGTAAGACAGCTCATCAATGATGTTAGAAGAAAATATTTAGCATTCAAATTGGGTCGTTCTGAAGCTGATGAATCGATCAATCGGATTATTTCTTCCATTACAAAACGTTTAGATAAGATGACGCAACACATGAAGCATGAGACATCGCTGGCAACCAAACCACAACCAAAATCATCATCGACTCCTATAGGAATTGTTACGAAAGCGTTACCTGTTGAAGGAATTGAGGAAAAACCTTCACGAAACCTCAGTAAAACCATGAAAAAAGAGCTAGACCCTTTATCTAATGCTTTATCTGTTGTGAAAAACTTTGAAAATAATCATAATGATGATAATGATGATGATGATGATGAAAACAGTAGGTACTGATTCGAAAAAGATTTCCAAAGAAATGCATAATTTCAACAGTCTCGAAGAAACTTTGGAAACTTATCCCAAAAATGTACAACGCTTCATTCGACAATCGTTAAGTCGAGATGCACAAATAGATTTCACATAAATATGGTCCTAAATATGACCCACGAGCATCTAGTTGGAGTTTAGGCGGCTGCTCACTAGATTTTGATTCACGCAGTGGTAAAATTATTATTGATGATGAATTTTATTTTCCAGACAGCGAGGGCCTCCTCAAACTGTTATTCAAAAAAGAACCAGTAGGATTCGCACGAGAAGATAAAGAAAATTATCAGATATTAAACATAACCAACGTACATAGAAGAGAATTCAATCCATCAAAACAAATCAAGGCAAATATTGGTCACAAATATAAAAATATTATAAAGAAACTAAGTGGTGGGATGATGCGATACAATGAAAAAGCGATAGAGTATAGATATTGGAATGATATTAACGAATTAGTAGATCGTTTGTGTTTATTGCACGCGTCAAAAGAAGCAGGCAACAACTCCAACGATAACGAAATCGAAGCAATTGTGGATGAGTTGCGTGAAGCTGGAATTATATATTAGGTGTGGTTTTTTGCATCCAAATTCATTATAGCAGCTACAATGGACAAATTTGGTCGGGTTGCATATACTGGAAACATCTCATCAGCGAAGCACTTGCGGGTTGATTATACTTTTCCCATGACCAATGATGGTGACTATGATTTCGGCAATAGAAGTCTATGTAATGTGAAGAGACCAACTGAAAAAAGTGATGTTGTGACTAAATAAATCATTGACATAGAATTGTCTAACCTTAGCAATGTCTTGAAAGATTTTGGAAGTAAATTAGAACACCTGAGTGAGAAATTGGAACGCATGGGTGAGAAATTGAAAAAAATTTGTGAAATGATTTCTAGCTTGGCATCCGTAGAGTTGTCCGCTTCTGCTATACAGCTATGATTGGATTGTTGCTGCTGCTCCTGCTGCTCCTCCTGCGGCCCTTGCTGCTCCTGCTGCTGGACACATTCTTCAAAAACAACCGTGGTACCAATCACACATCTACAGATGAATTGTGAAACTCATAAAGATGAGACACACCCAACCATCTGAAGAAATAGTTCAAGTAATTAAGGAACTTCATCGTCCTGCGCGTAAAAATTTCTCTCGGCGAAGAACAATTATTGAAGGGTTAGATGATCTTTGGCAAATGGATTTAGGGCAGCTTGATAAGCTCGCCACAAATAATGAGGGTTTTAAGTATATTCTTGTTGTTATTGATTGCTTCTCGAAATTCGTATGGGCTAGAGCAGTGAAGAGGAAAACAGGCGAAGAAGTGACTAGGGCTTCTCTCGATATCCTACAGCACAATGACGGACAAATACCTTTCAACTTACAATCTGATCAAGGAAAGGAATTTTTCAATCACCAATTTCAAGAACTAGTTAGAAAACATCACATAAATCATTATAATACGTATAGTGATAAGAAAGCAGCAATAGTGGAGCGAGTCATAAGAACGTTGAAAGAAGCGCTTTTCAAACAATTTAGTTTGAGAGGAACTTATCGATGGATCGACATCCTTGGAGATGTGGTAAATGCATATAATAATAAAAGGCATCGGACGATTAGAATGAAACCATGTGATGTTAATACGAAAAATGAGAGTGACATATATAAATTTGCATACAACCACATCAAAATAGCAGGACCTCATAGATTTCAGAAGGGTGATATTGTACGTATAGGTAAATACAGACATGTTTTTACAAAGGGATATCTCCCACAATGGACTACTGAACTATTTAAAATCACAAAAGTTGAACTGACCAACCCAGTAAGTTACCTTCTTGAAGATTTTGCCGGTAGACCTATAAGTGGAGCTTTCTACCAAGAAGAGTTGCAGAAGACAAAGCAGCCCGATGTTTACTTGGTTGAAAAAGTATTGCGCAGACGTGCAGACGTGCAGACAAGGTTTTGGTGCGATGGTTGGGGATGAGTGAAGAACATGATTCCTGGATTCAGTCAGAAAACAAACTTTGAGCAATCATGCAACCACAACAATACAATGAGCCATCGCTAAGCGTAAATGCTTCTGATGTTGAATCAAAGCATAATGATGATGATGATGAATCATATAATGCTGCAGTGAAAAACGAAAAGCACTACCTGTTGAACCAACAATTTCGTCTGGAAATAGAATGTAGATTGGGATCTGCTTCTCTATACATTGATTGTGGCATAAGTCAAGCAAGGCAATTTGCCCCTGCCGTCAAGCTGAGCTGCAATAATTGTGTAATATCGTTTGATGATTGGGAATGGGAGTTGTTCATGTCACAAATCGAAAATGATTACCAAAGAGAATGTGGAGCAACAGTTGTACGATGTGATTGTGAATGTATGATGACTAGAGTTAAAAAATGGGGGAACTGCATATATTTCAGTACATCTGACTCGAATAAAATATCTGAATTGAATCAACTGCTAATTATCAATCGTCTTGAGATGCTCAAAAATCTACGAATATCTCTGTATCACTTTAAATTCGTGGACACCATCTGTTTTAGCCCTTTTTAAGTTATTATAATGTTTAGTTTTGGCAACGTCGCGGATTCTGGGAAATCGAGACGTATGTATTGTCAGATTAAAGAAGTGAGATGTATCGGCGGTCGGAAAGAATAGTTAAAGGTTTTTAGTAAAAGTTTTCGGTGTTTAATATAACGGTTTTGGTATAATTAACGGACATTTTAAATATATTAGGATTACAGTTCATTAGAAGGTCAGTTTGCATTGTATAAGTCCCATTTTGTTCCATTTCAATCCTTATACCCTGTTCCTTTACATCCTTATACAGTGCGGTGCTGTGTAGGAGCAGAGAGCAGTTTATATTGGTAAGATTATTATAACATCATTATTTTATTGGTTCAAATATAGGGAAAATGCAACATTTTTTGGTTCTTCGAGCACGGGTTTTTTGAACTTTAATTCAAGTTTCGGTTACATTTATTTTAGTTTCAATCGGTATACAGAGTTTCGGAACTCATTTTCATTTCATTCCTAAGTGTATTCGGAAATATTAATTCAGTTTATTTTGTTCGTTCATACGGTATTGAACGAAGTAAAAACGTGCGGTAGTTTTTTGTATTTTTTCAGCGGTTATCAAATACGATTCGAGTCCCAGAGTAAGCCTTGTTGCCAAGCGTACACAAAAGTATTCAATTCACAGTTTAGACTCGCGGGGTTAGTTTTCGAGTATTCTGCGCACTTGACTTTCAACACAATGGGTGGAACGTCAACTGAACGGAAAATTAAGATGCTTATTGCTAAGAAAGAATCTTTATTTTCGATACTGCAGAATTTATTGGATTTGTCAAAATCATTAACAAGTGAAGTAGCTAAAACTAAATTTTTAACAATGGTCAGTTCAATCAATTCAACAAAGAATGACCTACTGAAAATAATAGATGATATAACAGAGCTCAGTTTTGAAATTAATGATGAGTTCGAACCAGACTTCAATATATTTAGAACTATTGATGAAATGTGTTGTCACATTCAAGTTTCAGCGGCTAAATTGGAACGAGAACAAATTCAGAAAGATGTTTCTTCGGTTAATGTTGATTCTCAGGGAAGTTTGGGATTGATACGTAATCTTCCTACATTACCGAAGATTGAATTACCGGAATTTTCGGGAAATATTAGAGAATGGGAAACCTTTTATTCAATATTCAAGAGTTTGATACATGAAAATAAATTACTTACGGATACTGATAAAGTGAATTATTTGGTAGGTCGTTTGAAAGGATCTGCGTTGACTATTTGTTCTTCATTAGCTCCTACTGGAGAAAATTATGAAATTATCTGGAATTCGCTTGTAGAAAAATATCAGGATAAGCGCGCTCTTGCAACTAATTATCTACGCCAAATTTTAGAGTTCAAATCGATACAGGGTGAGTCATCTAAGGGTCTCAATATATTTTTGGAAAAATTTGATTGTGCGGTACAGGCTTTGAAGAAGCTTAAATTAGATGATATGTCGGACTTCATTTTAATGCATCAGGCCCTTTCTAAGCTTGATTCTGATACGGTGAGATCGTTTGAAATGACTATTAGGGGTAATGGGATACCTACCTATGAAAATGTGATTAAGTTTGTTAAGGAACAATCGAAAATTTTGGCTCTAAATCAGCAATCAACCATTAGTAGAGGTGATAGCTATAAAACTCGTAATTCGAAATCCTTTTTTGTGCATCAAAATAATTCTTGCGTAGAAATGGATCGGTCGAATATATGTATTTTTTGTAATCGGAAAAATCATTCGTTGAGTAAATGTGATAAATTTAAACAACTGTCGCCATCTAAACGATATGCTATAGTACGAGATAACAACTGGTGTTACAATTGTTTATCGCCAAATCACGGGGTGAGAGACTGTCCTTCAGACAAATTATGTTCAGAGTGTTCCAGAAAACACCACTTCCTATTACATTTGGGACGTATACAGGGTGAACTGGAAAAATATCCAAATTCGAAATCGGATTCGAATACAAATACGTTGGTTTCAACAGATAACAATTTTTGTGCTACTGCTTTGGGTGATCGGGATACTCATACGGTTTTATTGTCGACGGTTGTGGTAAATGTTTTGAACGGTTCGGGTGGTTTGAAAACAGCTAGGTTTTTAGTAGATAGTGGCAGTCAGGTTAACTTACTTACTTATCGGTGTTGTAAGAAACTAGGATTGAAGTTTTCACAATGCTCTACGTCAATTCATGGGGTTGGATTTAGTTCAAATTCAATTAAAGGTTTTACAAGTATTATTGTTTCGTCTAGGTATGATTTTACTAAGAAATATTCTATTGAGGCATTTTTAGTAGATAAAATTACGGATAAACTTCCAATAGCCAAAATTGATCGCGGTGTTTTAAAGAATTTTGGAAATATACAATTGGCAGATGAAAAATTTGACGAACCGGCTGAAGTTGATGGCATTATGGGGGCGGATCTTTTCTCGATTATTGTGGGTAATTCGGTACCATCAGCATCGGGATCTCCAGTGGCGGTACAAACGGTATTTGGTCATATGATTATGGGAAAGGTTCGTAAGTTAGAGTCAAAGGGGGAGTTCGGTGTATTCTTCAGTTTAAGGGAGGAGTGTCGGTTAAATGACTTGGTTAATAAATTTTGGGAGATGGAACAAGTTCCAAAGAATATTTTGCCGGACCCAGCAGAAGTAATATGCGAAAATTTGTTTTCTACATCTTTTAGTAGAGATTATGAGGGACGTTTCACGGTAGCGCTTCCTTTTAAGAATTCTCCGAATACTTTGGGTAATTCTAAGACAACGGCATTGATTCGGCTCTATTCATTAGAAAGAAGGTTGGCGAAATTTCCGGAGTTTCGTTTGAGTTATAATGAGATAATGAAAGAAGCAATTCAGTTAGGATATATGCATTTGGTTGAGGATGAATATTTAAAAGATTCAGAACCTGCGTATTACATTTCTCATCATGCTATTGTTAAACAAGGTAGTTCGAGTACACCAATTCGTGTGGTTTTAGATGCTAGTACATCATCCGATAATGATGTTTCGTTGAACGACATTTTACATGGTGGTCCAAAACTACAAACCGATTTATTTTCTTTATTGCTGAATTTTAGGTTGTTTCGAATAGCGATTACAGCGGATATTCGACGAATGTATCATCAAATAAAATTAGTTGATTATCAATGGAGGTTTCAAAGATTGCTTTGGCGTTTCAGTCCTGATGATCCGGTTCAGGTATTTGAATTCAATCGTTTAGCATTTGGGGTGAAATCAAGTCCATATTTAGCTCTTCGTACTATAAAGCAATTGATAAAAGAAAATGGATGTAGTTATCCTTTAGCAACGAAAATAGTTTCGACAGATGTTTATATAGATGATTTAGTTTGCAGCATTCCTTCCGAAGAGGAAGCGTTTAATTTGTATTCACAATCAGTGTCATTATTCGCAGAAGGAAAATTCGAGTTAGTTAAGTGGTCTTCTAACTCTTTCGATCTATTGAAGTTAATTCATAATGATCAACAACTTGTAAATTCGGTAACAGTTGGAGCGGAGACAAAAACTGGGTGTTATGTATCTATTCAAAATGAGGCGAATGAGTCGTTTTATACAATGTTTTCGAGAGTTTCGTCGTGGATTTCTATTTTGCGGATTACGGTTTGGGTACTTAGATTTTTGAAGAAGCTTCCCAAGAGAAAATTTATTATAGCAGATGATTTGAAAAAAGCGGAGATAGTATTGATAAAAATTGTTCAGAATAAAGCATTCGGATCGGAAATAAGGTTATTGAAATCAGAAAAGGAGATCTATGGAAAATTACGCAAATTGACTCCCTTCATCCAAGATGGAGTTCTCAGGGTGGGGGGGCGATTAGAAAATTCTTCGCTTAAGTTTACTAGCCAACACCCTATTCTACTTCCAGGCAAAGATCCTTTTACAGTCAAATTAATTCAATACTATCATAAAATAAATCTTCATACTGGTTCATTTCTTTTGGAAGCGTTGTTGAGACAAAAATATTGGATAGTGGGTGGTCGTAATGTTATACGACAGCAAATACATGCCTGTAATCATTGTTTTAGGTTAAAGCCCAGAAATAATTATCCTCTGATGGCGAATTTGCCTGCTTCAAGGGTGAATTCTACTAAAGTATTTTCTCAAACGGGGGTAGATTACTTTGGACCGTTCGAAATATCACTCGGTAAAAATAGAAAGACTCAAGTATATAAGGGATATGTTTGTTTGTTTATATGTATGAGCGTTAAAGCAGTTCATTTGGAACTCGTCAGTTCATTATCTACGGATCATTTTTTGCAAGCCTTCAAACGGTTTATATCTCGAAGGGGTACTTGTAATGTTCTGTATTCAGATAGGGGCACTAACTTTGTGGGTGCTAAAAAAGTTCTTCGCGAAATTAATGAATTTATTAATTCGGATCAGTTTATAACTTCTTTTCAAAATGAATTAGCTTTGAATGGTATTGAGTGGAAATTTAATACAGCCGGGGCACCCCACATGGGCGGTTTGTGGGAAAGCAACGTTAAATCGGCTAAGAATCTGATCTATAAGGTAATAGGTACTCAGATACTAACTTTTGAAGAGTTCAGCACTCTTCTTACGCAGGTTGAAGCTTTATTGAATTCACGCCCTCTTTGTTGTCTGTCATCAGATTCAAGTGCACCGGAAGCACTAGCACCTTCACATTTTTTGACAATGTCACCATTAAAATGTATTCCATCGCATGATTTGTCGAATATCAAGTTGAATAGGCTTGATCGTTTTCAACTGATTGACCGGATGGTTCAGGATTTCTGGAAGCGCTGGAAATTAGAGTATCTAACGACTTTACAAACTCGGGAGAAATGGCATTTGAAATGCTCAAATATTGAAGTTGGCACGGTTGTCATATCAAAATGTGAAAATTCGCCACCACTGCATTGGCCATTGGCGTTGGTCACAGAGGTCCATCCCGGAAAAGATGGTATAGTCCGTAATGTAACGCTGAAAACGAGTAAAGGTACCTATACACGACCTGTAGTAAAGGTATGTCCTTTACCGACCCAGTAGTCAGAAGAGTTGACTACTATATATATTTTTTTTTGGTAGGTTAGTTTTTGTTTCTTTTTTGGTGAATTTTTTTTTTTATAGTGGATGATTTTGACAAGTTCATTCATGATAGATATTTGATTTCAAAGTGACTGAAATTGAGTTTTCAGGGCGGGGGGTATGTTTTAGCCCTTTTTAAGTTATTATAATGTTTAGTTTTGGCAACGTCGCGGATTCTGGGAAATCGAGACGTATGTATTGTCAGATTAAAGAAGTGAGATGTATCGGCGGTCGGAAAGAATAGTTAAAGGTTTTTAGTAAAAGTTTTCGGTGTTTAATATAACGGTTTTGGTATAATTAACGGACATTTTAAATATATTAGGATTACAGTTCATTAGAAGGTCAGTTTGCATTGTATAAGTCCCATTTTGTTCCATTTCAATCCTTATACCCTGTTCCTTTACATCCTTATACAGTGCGGTATAAGCAGTGTAGGAGCAGAGAGCAGTTTATATTGGTAAGATTATTATAACATCATTATTTTATTGGTTCAAATATAGGGAAAATGCAACACCATCAAAGGATTAACACAGAACTCTTTCTGTAGAATTAATCCATGTGTTCATAGTTATGCAATTTTAGAATGTATGTACTTCTATAAGAATGAATTATTGAAAGACTTAGATAACTAACATAACGTTGTGTTAATAAAAAATCATCTTCCTCTGATATTATTTTTCAATAACCAAACCAGTACAATTCCTCCATTCAAAAACACCCCACCTTCAGGTCAAAACGATATGTCACCATATTTCCATTCCCGATATATCTCACATGCTTGTTGTTGACATGAAAAAAATTCCTTCAACAAAATCGCAATTCTGCTTTCAGGCAATTTGTTTACGAATGGCTTTTTCTGAATCCTTAAATATTTTCCTCGGCAATGAATCATATAATCCCACAGCGAAAAGCATTAGCTACCTAGTTAAAAAGTGTAATTTGCTTTTTCATTATCATATAACATTGAATGCCAAAATTCCATGCATATCCTTGATTATCATGAGACACCCAGTACATTCATTTATTGAGATCATGCAAATATAATGGTTCTGTTCCGTCCCTATAAATGGGAATGCATCAAGCCACACACACATTACTCAATTCAAATAAAACACGCTCAACTATCAACATTAGTAGTAATTGAACTAATTAGTATGGAAAATTACAGAAATCTAAATTCCACTGAGGATAAATCCAATCTTTCAACAACGTAACCATCTATTCGTTCAAATCTCAAATATTCAATTATCGCTTCGAAGAACACACTCCATTTCACCACTTAATTTATTACTTTACTGTGTGCCTCCCCGTAGCTCAGTGGATAAGGCGTTGGATTCCCAATCCGACGCTCGAGGCACCGCCGGTTCGAATCCCGCTCACACTCAGACTTTTTAATCAGTTCAAGCTCCACCACAAGATGGCGCCGCGAACGGTAAAACAGTTTCCACCACTAGCTTCCAAACTCACTCACGCTATCCACCACAAGATGGCGCCGTGTGTCTGCACTCCCATTATCGAAACACACTAATATCAAAAAGTGAGGTTAAATCGTTTTGTGGCTTAGAACATACTTATCCCTAACTACTAGCATTGATAAAAATATAAGTATAAAAGGTGATAAAATTCTAAGTACTAAAGATGATATTGCAAATGAATTCAATAAATATTTCTCAGAAATAGGAGCTAAGTTGGGAAATTAAACTTCAAATAGAAATGTAGATTACCAACCAAAACATAAAAAGAGTAACATGTTCTTTTAAGTACAGATGAGACCGAGGTATTGAATGTGATTGAAGATCTGAAGAAATCAGCTTCAGGAGATGACGGTATCGATGCTGAGACATTGAATGAAATATGACATACCATAAAACATCAATTGGTCCATCTAATAAATAAAAATATTGAAGAAGGCATTTTTCCGGATATTATGAAACTCTCAATTGTGGTTCCCTTGTATAAATCTTCAAGTACGACTGAACTAACAAACTACAGGCCCATATCTTTAACTACAGCATTATCAAAAATATTCGAGAAAATATTGAAGAAAAGATTATGTGTCTTCTTGAACAAATATAAACTGCTTTCGAAAAAACAATTCGGCTTCCAAAAACGGAGATCTGCTCAAGATGCTATAACCCAGTTAGTTTCAAAAATTTCTGAAGGAATTGATAATAACATTCCTGTGATATTTTTATTTATTTTTGTGGATATGGAAAAGGCCTTCGATACATTTGATCACAAAATACTATTAGTGAAGTTGGAGGATGTGGGTTGCAGAGGGGTGGCTCACAAGTTGCTAGAAAGTTATCTGTCAAATAGGAAACAAGTAGTCAGAATAGATAATGTAATTAGTGAAGAAAGAATAGTAACATGTGGGGTACCCCAAGGTACAGTACTGGGACCTATATTGTTTCTGATTTACATAAATAGGTTATTTGACTTGCAATTAGAGTGTGAGATAATTAGTTTTGCTGATGACACAGTTATTTTGTTTGAAGCACAAACTTGGAATGCATTGAAATCCAAATCTCTTAAAAATTTTACCATCATCATAGATTATTTCACAGTAAATAAACTAACTTTAAATTATGACAACACCAGATACATGCTATTAATAATAATAATAATAATATTTATTTGAACATAATAATAATACATTTAATTACATTATAGAAAGGAATGTCCAATTCAAATAAACATCAAGAACAGAGGCTCATCCAAAACAGAATATTGCCTGTGTGTTCTATTCGAAATTAAATTTAATTTTTGTATGCCCTTATAAAAATTAAAAAGTATCCATGTCGGGAGATAATTGACAATTTTTGTGTCCAAATCGGTATATGCCTGTCTTATATCGGTGTATGCCTGTCCTATTCCGGTGAAATGCGTCTTGTGTCGGTGGTAATAGTTTTTCATGTTTATAATCTATTATTAATTAGGTCATGAAATCTATCTCGCCCTTCCTCGCATATCCATCTCCTCAAGTGTGTCCGAAATCTTTTCGGATTTCTCATCTTTGTGATCGTCTTAGGAATATGCTGGTATATTCTAGGAGCTAGATATCGACTTGATCGTTGCCCAATTCTTCTTTCCGCTCGAGGTAATTTATATCCGCCTAATTTTTGTCTTGTTCCATATTCGTGTTCCAGAGTTGATAGCTGTATCTTTCCTTGTTGTACTTGCTCACTGATCTTCAAGCAATACAGCTGTTTAACGTCCATGATACCTGACATTTCAAACAATTCGTGTGTCGGGTAAGTAATTCTCTTATTGTGTATTATTTTTATAAGTCTTTTTTGGGCAATGTTTACTTGCTCAATATGGGAGTCAAAGCTCGCACCCCATCCTACGTTACCATACGTTATCTGAGACTGTGCTAGAGCAAAGTATACCATTTTTAAGTGACGTACGTCTATTAGTCTCTGCAAATACTTGAACTTGTACATAAGCCCTCGTAGCTTTTTCGCAACGTATTGGCATTGGCAGTCCCATCTCATATGCCTATCTATTATTATGCCAAGATATTTCATACAACCATCCTTCGCTTCAGAGATCCTAAGATTTGTTTGATGGATATTTATAGGTCCCAAATTGGGAAGTCCTGACTCGTAGCTTGAAAAGGGTAGGTAGAATGATTTCTGCATATTCAAAGTTAACGTATTTGCCTCTAGCCAATGCTTGATGTTCAGAAATTCTCTTTCGATCTTTAGCTTCAATTCTGCCCATGTATCTGCTTCATAAAGGATGACTGTGTCGTCAGCGTAACTTATAATGTTTCCACAATTCTTCATCTTCAGGAGGTCGTTTATATATATAATGAACAACAGAGGTCCCAAGACTGTTCCCTGAGGTACTCCGTAAGTTGTTTCTCTTTCACTGCTGATTTCGCTTCCTATTTGTACCATCTGTTTCCTTCTTGTCAAGTAACTTGTCAGTAATTTGTGCATTGTACCTCTGAAGCCATACGAATATAATTTTTCCAGCAGTTTCTCATGTGAGACAGTATCGAATGCTTTACTTAAATCAAGGAACAAACTTATCAGTGGCAGTCCCTTATCTAATCTTTCATAAATATGCTGCGTTAAATCTCTTATTGCATCTTCTGTAGAACTATTCTGCACAAACCCGTACTGTTTTTTTGAGATTATGTTGTGTTTCTCGATGAAACTATCCATGCGCTTTTTCAATAGTTTCTCTAAAATCTTTGAAAAGGCTGTTAACAAAGTTATAGGTCTATAATTTGTGATTTCAGTTCTTTTTCCACTCTTATAAACAGGTTTTATCACACCACTCTTAAAACATTCAGGAAAGACTCCATCTGCAAAACATCTATTGAACATATATGCTACAATATCAGCTATTTCATCTTTTACATATTTAATTGTCTCCGCTTTTATATTATCGATCCCAGGGGATCTTTTGTCTTTCAGTTCTTTTATTACATCCTTTATCTCTTGAGCATTTGTAGGTACAAGGAAAAAGCTTTCTCTAACAGAGAACTTATCTTCGATGAAATCTTTGGGTTTTTTTATTTTACTAGCGTAAACAGAACCCAAGTTGGTGAAAAATTTCGTCCTCTATCTTTGTTATGTTTGGCTTAGATCTAGTTTTATCGAATATCTTATTAACATGTTGCCAAATGATTTTTGGTTCATTTGTACTCTCGTCAATGGTTTTCTGTATGTATATTCTCTTGGAATGTTCAATGAGCTTCAGTAATTTATTTTTATAGGATGTATATTGTTGTTTTAGAATTGAATTTTC